>NC_050574.1:15942919-16542919 GCF_011100635.1 Trichosurus vulpecula | reverse complement strand
CTCTGTCTTCCTCCTGTCCCTATCTCTACATCCTTTGGGGATTTGATTATTTTTCTGTTAATTTTATTTTTATTATGAATGTCTCTTTCTCTGTGACTCAGTGACTCTCTCCAGGTCTCTAGACAGACTCAGTGTCTTCAGATCTCATTTCCGTTCCCTCGTCCCTTTCTATCTCTTGCCTGTCCTTCTGTAGGTCTTCATCTTTATCTCTCCTCTGTTAATACAGTCAATAAGCACTTATTAAGCCCCTACTGTGTGCCAGGCACACTGGGAATTCCACACGGTGGGTTTCTTTACTTTTCCTTCTCTATCTCAACATCTCCCGACCTCTGTCTCTAGGACAGAGACCTGCTTGGCCTTGTGGGTACATGTAAATGTCTGCTCAGTCTAGGCAGTCTCCTCCTCTCTGTGCCTCGATTTCCCCATAGCCCTCTTCCTTCTCTCAGGCTCTCTGGCAGGGCTTATCATCTTCGTGTCTGTCTCTCACTGTCTTTAGTTCTATGCCGATCCTCAATCACACTGCCTTTCTCTGCCTTCCTCTGACCTTCTCTTTCTGTCAGGGGTCCCGCTGTGGTCCCTGGGCCGGGCCAGGTAAGACCCCCCCCACCCCCATCCCCATCCCCCCCATGCAAACAGCAAAAAAAAAAATACAGATTTGAAAACTGCAAAAACCACTACACCCCCCCCAAACGGCCCACCCCTTCCCTGCCCTCCCCTGCCCCCCAACGTCCCCAGTTTGGATCCCATTGTGTCCCTGCCGCGGTGGGTTGGGGGGGGAGTGGGCCGGGATCCCAGCCTCCCACGTCCAGGCTGGGCCAAGGAGCAGAAAGGGGCCAAACCTCAGCTGCCGGCCCCCTTCTCGGTGCCCTCCTTGCTCATTTGCTCGCTCGCTCGCCCGCCAGCGGGCCCCCACCCCCCTCCCACCACCCCAGCCGGCCCAGCCCCTACACCGGCGTGGTTTTCCTGTTCAGGGTGTTGGTGTTGGACGCCCCACTGGCTGCCGCCTCTTTGCTCAGGGTCCCGGTGGCCCCGGGGGCGGAGCCCGGACCGGTCACGGTCACCGTCACCCCGCTGGCTTCCTTGGGGAAAGCGTTATGCAGCGTCAGGAAGCCCGAGCCGGACCGTTCCCGCTCAGCCGTCCCGTATGGACCCCCCACTCCGCCCCCGCCCCCGCCGCTGCTGCCGCCGCCGCCGCCTCCTGGCGGTCCCCCGAGCCCGGCACCCACGCTGCCTTTGGAAGGGTCGCGGCTCAGCGTGTACATGGAGATGTCCGTGGAGGGGAAGCCCTGGGGCGACGTGTCCCGGGAGGGCGAAGGCTCGCTCGAGCGGGAGCTGGAGCGCGAGCGGCGGCGGTAGCGGAAGCGGTAGCTGGGCAGGCGGAGGATGGCTGATGGGGGACCCCCGCCGCCTCCCCCGCCGCCCCCGCCGCCGCCGCTGCTCCCGGCCCGACCGCCGGGCTTGAGGAGGTCCGCCCGGGACTGGCAGTGAGCCTCGCGGTTCCTCTCGATGTAAATGTTCACCGCGAGCACGCCGATCATCTCGGCCAGGATGAAGGAGAGCCCCCCGAAGTAGAAGGACCAGCCGTACGAATAGTGGCTCTTCTTCTCCTCGTCGCGCTTGGGGCCCGGCTCGCCCGCGTTCGCCGAGATGTACACGATCACGCCGATGATATTGCTGAGGCCTGCCGGGCCGCGACGGACGGACGGACGGACAGGCGGCGGACACAGAGACAAACAACACGGGGATGGGGCGGGGGGCGCAACTGTCAGCCCGAGCCAGCCTCGACGGCGGCCGCTGCTGGACAGGTGCCCACCCTGCCCTGCACCCCTGGCTCCTCCTCCTGGTTCAAGCCTCGCCTCCTCGCTGCCCATCCCCGCCCACTCGTCTAAGTCACCAGTTCCCCTAAGTGCCCCCTCTCTCCAAAGCCTCCCCGTTTTTCTAAGCCCCTCCCCTCTTCGTCCCGCCTTGTATAGGCCCCACCCCTTTCCTCTAAGCCCCTCCCCTTTATTCTAAACTCTCGTTCTAAGCCCCGCCCTCCCACTTTTTTCCAAACCTGTCCGCGTCTCTTCTAAGCCCCGCCTTCCTCCATTAAGCTCCTTCCCCTTGAGTCTAGCTCCTCCTCTTTTTCTAAGAACCTCCCCTTTCTCAGATTCCCTCTCCTCCTGTCAAGCCCCGCCCCTTTCTTCCAAGCCCCCCGCTTCTCCTAAGCCCTTCCTCCTCTTCCAAGCTCCTCCCCTTCTAAGCTTCTACACTTTTCCCCTAATTCTCTCCCATCCTCAGTTCTCTGTCCCTCTCTCCTTTCTCGCTAAATCGCTGCCTCCATCCCAGTCCCTAACCTATCTCTTCTTAAACTCCTCCCTTCTTGTCTAAGGCCCTCCCTATCGCCCTCCTCCTCCTCTTTTAATCTCCCCCCTCTCCAGGACCTTTTTCTTCCTTCTGACTCCTCTTCTCTCTGAGGTCCTAATTCTGCCCTTGACCTAGATATGACCTTGAATGAGGACCTGCCCTCTCTATGCTTCGAATATCCTCCCTCTGTGAAACGAGGTTGGGGCAATAGTACCCTCATTCTGAGATTCTGTCTCCCTCCCCTCTCCTGTCTTCCAGGTTCCTTCCCCCTTCCCCCTTCTTTCAGCCCTCACCAGCAGCTACAAACAGGATACCAGCCCCCAGGATGATGTTCCGTTTGGACTTGTAGACTCGAGAGGCAGCAACACACACGCCCCCCAGCAACAGAAGGATTGCGCTGAGAATGGGGAAGATGCTGGATGCTCGGACCACACCTGGCAGAGGACCAGGGCGAGGTCACTCGCAGCCCCTCCCTCTCACCTCCCCTTCTCCCCCCTGTCCTACTCCCAAGGCCCGGGACCAACTTCTTAAATTCGTGATCAACTCTGCGTAAGAAGACGCCAATCAGAGCTTAGTGCCTTCTGGGAATCCTCTGCATTCCCAACGAGAAGGGCCAATCCCAGTTCTGGATTCCAAGGCTGACTGATCAGAATACTCAGATTTTTCCTGAGCTCTGTTCCAATGGGAGAGTACTCCCAGCCAATCAAAAGCCAGAGGATCGTAGCCAATAGGTTTCAAAGATGAGCATTTGGGCTCCACCCTCTGGGTTGGGGAGGCAAGTCCCACCCCCAATTCCCAGCCCCCACTTACGGAGTAGGTACTCTGCACTGTCATGGTCGTAATCTGTGTCTTCTGGGAAATGATTAATCTTCACACAGACACCCCGCTTCAGCCCTGAGGAGGGGGGAGATGGAGATTAGTGGTAGGGAGACCCACGTCGGACTGGGTCCCCACTGCGTCACTGATCTCTCTTCCTTCTCCTTCACTCGCGTGGAGGAGTCAGGTCTGGCTTCTTGCAAAGGGTAGCCCACTGACCGACCTCCTTCCCTGGCCTGGTAGGAGGCTGGTGTCCCAGAGATAAAGGAAGGAAGAATGTGGGAGTGTGCATGAGAGAAAGGAGGCAGTTACCCTGCGGCTGTCCACATCCTAGCATCATAGAATGCCAAAGTTGGAAGGCACCAGAGAAATCGCCCCCCCCCACTTCACAAATGGGGATTCTAAGGTTGAAGAGAAGGGAAAGGATTTGCCCAAAGCCCCACACTCTGTTTCCTTCACTAAATTTGAGGCTCCCAATATGGGCTCTTCAGAGGTCTGGGGACACTAAACTCCCAGGGTCTCTTTCTCTGGAAAAGGGAATGGGGATAGTCCTAGATTGGGGGTTGGGAGCCCACCACCCTGTATGGCTTTAAGTAAGTCCCTTTCCCTCCTTTGGCCTCCATTTTCACCCCTGTAAAGTGTCAGTGGTGGGTGAGGGAAGCAGAGAGGAGTTCAGACCCAAAGTCTGACAATAGCTACAATATGCAGGGAGGATGGATGAAAAGGGGCAATGAAGCAGAAGGAAGAAGAGGAGAAAAGATCAAGATGAGAGAGACATTAAGAGACAAAAGGAGAGAGACAGAGAGAAAGACAGAGATGGAGAGACAGAGAGAGCAAGGGGGACAGACAGGGGGAGAGGGAGAGAGACAGAGACAGACAGACACAGGAACAGAGACAGAAAGAGAGCAAGGGAGAGAGACAGAGAGAGAGACAGACAGACAGACAGAGAGCGAAGGGAACAACCCCTGGACTTTGGAGCAAGGGATGGGCTTAGAGCTCAACAAGCAGTCCCTTCCCACTGCACAGAGTAGGCAGCTGAGGCCCAGAAAGGAGAGAATAGTAGTTCGAGACTGAGCTCCTTGAAAGCTTTGAGTGTCCTCACCACCACCCCGTGCGCCCATGCTTAGCATCCTGCCTGGCACATAGAAGGCACTTAAATGCTTGCTCTTTCTTGACTTGCTTTGGAAGGGAGAGGTCAGAGACTCCTGAGCTTCTGCCATTTGGAATGGAACCCATCCTCCCCTCCATTTTCCAGGTATAGGACCTTGGGCCAGATGAGGAGAAGAGTAGGAAAGAGGATGTGAGCAGTCACCCAGTCAAGGAGATTTTATTAAGTGCCTACTATATGCCGCTCACTGTGCTAAGTGCTGGGAGTTTACAGTGGGGCGGTCCCTGTCTCAAAGAGCTCAGAGTTTTAGCTGAAGAGGATAACCACAAATGCTGAAACCAACCCATCTCCCATATTTTACGAAGGAAGAAATGGGACCAGAAGCAAGAGGGGGAGCAGAACCCTAAATCATGGAGCCATACAACGTCAAAGCTAGAAGATGCTCAATTGCCAGCATGTATCTTGAGTCAAACCCTAAACTCCTGTTTTACAGATGCAGAAACTGAGTCAGGAAAGGAAGGGAGAAGGAGAGCCCGGCTTAGTGGATAGAACAGCAGGCTTGTGATTGAGCAAACCTGAGTTCAAATCCAGCCTCAGACACTTCTTAGGTGTGACTCTGGGCAAGTCACCTTTCCTCAGTCTGCCTGTTTCCTCAGTGGTAAAATGGGGAGAATGGTAGCACCTCCCTGGAAGGGTTGGCATGAGGATTAAATGAGATGATAACCAGAAAGCACTCAGTACATACAGTGCCTGGCACACAGTAGGCACCATATAAATGTTTATCCCTTCCCTAGGCAATGAACCCAACCATGGAATTCCAGAAGGTCTGAGCCAGCATGGAAAGCTCTGAGATCACTGAGTCAGAGCCAACATTCCTCCCACTCCGCAAGGGTGGAAATGAAGGCCTGTCGAGGCCTGAGGAAAGGAGAAAGAAAGGGGCCGTGCTGGAGTTATCCGAACTGATCTAATATGCGCCCATTTCACAGAGGGAGAAGCTGAGGGTCCAGAGGAGGAGACACGGAGCCTCCCACAGCCCCAGAACGGCAGCCAGGGGAGAGCTGGAGGAGGACGCTGTACCTTCGAGGCAGCAGATCCTCCAGAGGCCCGAATGGGTCAGACCCCCAGGATCCCTCTTCTCTGCCACGCCGCCAGGACCTCTAGCTGGGGGGTCCTCGGAGGCAGAAGCGGTCAGGTTGGTGGTGTTGCAAATGAAAGCTCTGGTGTAAAGCCAGTAATCGGTGCTGATGGCGATGGTCATGAGGCCGAAGGCGGCGAAGGCACCGACCGTGGTCAGCAGCACCTGGACACCCTTCTCACACCACAGGCCCCGAGCCTCTGTCCAGCGCTTCAGGGACTCCAGTCTGAAGGCTGGCAGCCGGGGGGCCGCCGGCCACCACCGGGGCAGCGGGGGAGGGGCCGTGCCTGCGGCGGGGGGCGGGCAGGTTCAGGCGAGAGGGGACCCCCGGGGGGCTGGTGCCAAGCGGCAAAGAGGCAGCGGAGGGCGGTTGAGCACGGGGGTCAGCGGGCTGCCATGGTCAGTGGCTACGGAGATAGACAGGAGGACAGGGATTAGAGCTCCCTCCCTACTTGCCCCAATCCTTTCTCGGAAGCTAAGAGTCCTCTCCACCTCAAGCTTCCTCTGCACTGCGTTCTGGGCCCAGACCCCGTAATCTGGATCCCAACCATCTTTCTGGGCTGGTGACCCAGTATTTATTCCCTGTCATGAATGCTATGCTCCAGCCAAACCCAGCTATTCATTGTTCCCCACCTGCCTTTGCACAGGCCATCCCCCCATATCTGCCACCTCAGTTTTAAAATCCCCTAGCCCCCTTCCAGCCCCTTCCTGATCCCCCCCACCTTGTGCATTTCTTTTGTACATATCATGTCCCACTCATAGGACAACACAGGCTCCCCAACTCCTAGAATACCAGCCTCTTGAGAGCAGGGTTGTCTCACTTTTGTATCCATATCACCAGTCCCTCCTGTGATACCTAGCCCACAGTAAGGGCTTAATAAATGCATGTTGGTAACTGGTACCTTGTAACCCAAACACACCACAATTTCTCTTCCTTGACCTGTTGGCCCCATGCCAACATCCCCCAATTTCATAAGATTATAAGATTTAGAGCTAGAAAGGGAGTTTTGAAATCTTCCAGTCCACTCCTCCATTTCACAGATGAAGAAACTGAGATCCAGAGAGGAAAAAGGACTTAAATTCTTTTCTTTTATTCGGGCTATCCCTGAATCCTGCAGTTCTAAGTCTGGGAAGGAAAGAAAAAAAGACTAGGGATTAGAGGTGGGGTGGGGGGAAGGCAGGAACTCCTTCCTTGGATAAATAATAACAGTAACGGCAGCTAGCCATTATAGAGCTCTCCAAGGTTTGAACAGCACTCTAAATATAGTTAGCTCATTTGAGCCTCACAATGATCCCTCTGGGGGAGGGGTTATTATTGTTACCCCACTTTATAAATGAGGAAACTGAGGTTGAAAGTGGTTATGATCTAAAAAAGGATTTGAACTTGGGTCCTTAACTCTAAGTTGAATACTCAGTTGCTACTATCCCCCTGACTCACCCACATGTCCCCATCTTTTGTTACATCCTCCTCTGCCCACAGGATCCTTGGAGTAAGGAAGATCTGGGCTCCAATACTCCCTTGGACATTAGCTGTGTGACCCTGGGCAAATGGTGTCACCTTCCCATCCCTTAGTCTCCTCTTCAGCAAATGAGGGGTTCACACTAGGAGGTGGCCTCTCAGGTCTTTTCTGGATCTAAATCTGCAATTCTATGACCTAGACTAACTCCCCCAATTTAAAACAGAGGTGTAAACTGAGGCTTAGGAAAGATGAGGGACTCAAACTTCTCCCCCAGACATTCCTAGCCTTCTCATCTCAGAGCTTGGGGAAAACAGAAAAAAAATCATCAGGGGTTAGAAATGGGCTAGGAGCCCCTGCCCAAAGAACTCCTTCTCAAGCCCTCTGGGATGTTAGCATCCGTGGACACCTTCTGTTACATCTCCTTCTTCCACTGCAACCTCTGCCCCATCTTGACCTTGAATTCCATGGTTCCTGACTGTTGACCCCACACCCACCCCCAATCTCACAGAATCTTAAGTTTTCAAGCCAAAAGAGACCTCAGAGAGCAAAGTCTAACCACCTCATTTTCTTAGGGGAGAAAATAAGTACGTACGAAGGACTCAGATTTCCCCCTCTCCCCCTTACCACCTGAGCTCCCGATCCTCCCAGTTCAGTGCCCCAGAGAAGAAGGATTAAAAAGAAGAGACCCCCTTAAAATATCTCCCAGGCCCCTAAACCCTTTGTCAGTAGCCATACCCCTCCTGGCTTGTCCTCTTGTCCCCAACTCAAGTCATTCCTGGTCCACAGCACTTTCTGCCCCACTCCTGACCCTGTATCCCCATTACCTTTATTAGACCCCAAATTTCTCATCCTAAGCCTAATTCTGCCTAATCTCTCCATGATCCACAGAGACTTAGACTAGGGATCTTAGGGAGATGACAGGGTAGGAACCCTATGATGAAGGAATTCCTTCCCCCATTCCTGGAGACCTTCCTTAGTGACCACTGACCCTTCTGGCTTATTTTCTTGTCCCCACCTACTCTTTTTTCCCCCACTGCTCAAAGCACCCCCTGACCTTATACTCCTCCACCCCCTAAGCCGGACTTCCAACACTCCCCTCCAAGTTTGTAGATCCCAGATTCACAGCTCAGTAGAAATTGAAGGAACCTTAAAAAATTATTGGTCCAGACTTATTTTACAGGGGAGGAAACTGAGGCACAGGGAAGGAAAAAGAGAAATTCCTTTCTATCACTCTCTTCCCTTTGGTGCTCACAACCCCCACAGCTCAGAGCTCTGACAGACAGGGAGGAGAAGGGGGTTTAGAAACAGAGGTGGAACCCTCACCCCCCAAGGAAGTCCCTCCTTGGACCCCCAGCTTCTACTCAGCTGACATTGTCACTCCATTCCTACCTTCTGTTACTTCTTCCCCTCCCCCCAGCACCCCCAGTCTCAGACTCCTCCCCCCTCCCCCAGATCTCTCTCAGAACATAGAATGCCTGGGTTCTCGGGCACAGTAACCTTGGCTGCTGCCTCAGTTTCTCCCCCATTCCTCCCATTAGCTAAAGGGGGGCCGGATGTAGGGGAGGTGGTCACCATGGCAACGGGGCCTTTAAGAGGCCTCCTCTCCTCCCCCATCCTCTTCCCTCCCACACACCAGTCTCTCCGATATGCCTCCAGGCAGACCCTGGGGCGTCCCCCCACACACTCTTTGTAGTTCTGGTTTGCCAGGAGCCTCCCCCCCAGACCCTATCCCCTGCCCTCTTCTGTCCACTGGGCCTGAGCCCAGAGGAAGTGTCTGTAAGTGACCAGGGGCCCTGTTCCCCAGCCCCTCCCTCCTGGACAATGACCCCCTCCTCACCTGGAGCTCCTTGTAGTCAGACCTCCGCTGAGATTGGCAGATGGGTACAGGGAAGAAGTCCCCTACCCCAGTTGTCCAGAGGACCCAGGTGTCCAGGGAGCCGAGTCGCAGAGTTTGGGGGCTGAGGACCCAGCTGTCTGGGGGCTGAGTCGCTGGGATGAGAGCAGGGTGTTGGAGGACCCGGTTGTCTGAGAAGCTGAGCTTCTGGGATGGAGACTGGAGAGGCAGGTGGGGAGGGGACCCAGGTGTCCGGAATTGGGGGCTGGGAGAGCCAGTTGCCCAAGGGGCTGAGCCTTGGGTGTTGGGGATCAGTGAACCAGGTGGTCAGGATAAGCAGATATCTGGGGGTTGGGGGTTCAGGAAAGTAGAGGACTAGGAAATGCCGGAGTCTGGAGGGTTGAGCCTCCGGAATGGGGGAAGGGGGAACCAGGGAACCCCGGCCGCTGAGCTTAAGTGCCGGAGGAAGGGGGAGCTGGGCAGCTTGGGGACCTAGGTGCCTGGAATTGGGAGCCGGTGAAGAGGGTACCCCAGGGACCAAGGCTTCTGGGATTAGGGGCCAGGGGATGAGGGGGCCTGGCTGATCTGGCCCGAGAAACCGGGGGAGGAGAGAATTCTGTTCTGCTGCCACTGGGTGATGGGAAGAGCTGGAGAAGGGGAGGGAGGGAGGGAAGGAGGGAGGGAGCAAAGAAGGGAGGGGGAGGGAAACAGGGATGGGGGAGGGGGAGGATTTGGGTATGGGGGAAGGGGGTAAGGTCTGGCTCCAGGGAAGTCGAAGGCACTGATGGAGGCTGGTGGGGGAGGGGGGGAGTGGCTGACAGTAACAAGAAGGGAGGGAAACCAGAGTTAGGGAGATGGGGGGAAGAATGAATGAAACAGAGAGGTAAAGAGATGGAAGAGATGAAGAGAGGCAGAGAGAAATGAGAGAGAGAATATGTATGAGAAAAAAAGATGAGAGAGAGAGGCAGTGGAGGGGTAGTAGAGAGAGATGAAGAGATGGTAGAGTGACAGAGATAGAGAAGCAGCAGGCAGATGGAGAGAGACTGAGGAAGGGAGAAATGAGGAGACAGGAAGGGAGAGACATGAGAGACAGGGGGAGGGAGGGGGAGAGACAGACAGGAAGGGGGCTGCAGCTGCAGCTGCCTAAAGCAAGTGGGGGGAGCGGCTTCCTGGGGCTCCCCATGGGGAGGTGGCCAAGGTCACTAGAGGGGGGAGAAGGGGGCACAAGCCCCCCTCCCCCATCTCCATCTTCCCCTAGAGCAGCATCACTCTCTCCCTTCCTCCACCTCCTCCTGTCCCCATGGCAACGGGATTCAGGCCTCAACCGGAAGCAGAGTGGGGGCCCTTTAAAAGGAGGACCCCCCTTTACATCTCCTTCTACCCTCCCCCAGCCTCAGCTCCAAACCCTCTCCTCATCCTCTTGAAATCCAGGAGTAGAGAAAGGATTGGAGGGATCCTTCCCCAGCCACGGCAGAACCCCCAGACTCAGAGCAGGAGAGAGGGAAGAAAAGCAGAGGGGTGGGGGTGGAGGAAGGGAGGTGTGCCTCTCTTAAAGTGACCAAGCTTAGCTCAGCTAGCTACTGGGGTCCTGCACCTCATGGGAAACCAGGCCTCATTGAAGAGCCCTGTGGTTGGCAGGGTTAGAATTTCAAGTGCCCAGATGAGGAAAACTCTGGACCCTCCCTCTGGCCCCTCAGGCTCCAAAACCATGCTGCCAGCCCCTGCTGCTCTCAGGAGGGAGGTGAGTGGAGCCATGGGGCTTCCGAAGCAGCCCAGTCACAGAATGGGAGAACTAGGAGAGAAGGCTGGTGGTCACTGAGTCCAGCCCTCTCCTCCAGAGAGAGAAACTGAGGCAAAAGAGTGGAAGGGAGGAGACCATACAGGGTGTGTAATCACAGAGCATCAGAGCTGGAATGGTGCCTAAAGACCAGAGGATCATCAGGTTTAAAGAAGTACCTTGGAAATTATGAAGTCCAAATCTCTCCTTTTTCAGATAGGGAAACTGAGGCCCAGCCAATCAACAAACATCTATCTGCTGTTGTTCAGTGTGCCCAACTCTATGTGATCATGGACTTTGTCCATGGAGTTTTCTTAGCAAAGATGCTGAAGTGGTTTGCTATTTCCTTCTCCAGTGTGTCTCCACTTTACAGATGAGGAACTGAGGCAAGTAGGGGTTAAGTGACTTGCCCAGGGGCATACAACTAGAAAGTATCTGAGGCTGCATTTGAATTCAGATCTTCTGGACTCCAGGCTCTCTCCATTGAACATTTATGAAGTGCCTCTTATGTGCCAGGCACTGTGCTGAGTTTGGGAATACAAAAGGACATTCCCTGCCTTCCAGGAGCTTATAGAGAAGGGTAAACATCCAAAAAGGAAGCATCCAATCACAGAATGACAATGCAAGAAGAGAGTTAGACCACCAAGTCCCATGCTCTCATTTCATAGATGTTCCCCATCTAAGGGGAACAAAGGGGCAAAGAAAATTGTGCCCTTGTACACAGAGAGTTCGGGACAACACTGAGATTCAAAAGCAGATCACCGAATAGAAGAATCTCAAGGTCAGTGGGTGGAGAAGAAGCGGTCAAGCCTGACCCAAGCATTCTGCTTGTTTGGGAACAGTCTCGGAGACGGAGCTTGCTCGAGGTCGTTCGTCAAGTCAAAGGCAGAACCTGGAGAGGTAGCCTAAGTACACAGCCATTTCCAGTCACTTTAAATGTCAGCCCAATCCCTTCAATTTACAGAGGGGGAAATTGAGGTCTGGAGAGGAGAGTCGGCATTACATTTAACCCTACACCCTCCCCACACCCAGGGACCCAGATTCCGCCCCACCTTCCTCCCTGCCCTAATCCTCAATGCAGACGTCCAGTGTTTGAAATAGAGTTTATTGAAGTTTCTGTTGGTATTTACATATGATACATAGTAAGTCACAGAGCCACCCTCCCACCCTGTCCCCTGGCCCACCTGGGCCCCCTCCCCCCAAGCCTCATTAAAAACCCGCTGCATAATGACGGGTTAACTGATGCCCTGCCCCTGCTTGCCCTCCCTCCCTCCCCAAAGATGCAGACTAAAAGCCCTGGTCCCCAATCACTGGGGGACCATCTGGTTCATTGTACATTATTTTGCCTCCTCTGGGCCCCCCACCTGCCCAAGCTGTCCCCCAGAGAGCAGACCCTTTAAGAGGGACTGAAGTCTGGAGTTTCGCAGGGGGACAGGGATGGAGGTGCAGAGGAGGCAGAGGTGGAAGACTCGGAGGTTTGGGGGGCCATTAGGCCCCGCTACTGCCCCTGCCTTGGGGGAGCAAGGAGGATAGGGACCCAGGCATCAGGGTCAGCCCGTCAGCCTCCTTTTCTCCCCATCCCGGGGGGCCTCTGGTGTGGAAGAGAAAGAAAGAAAGAAAGAAAGAAAGAAAGAAAGAAAGAAAGAAAGAAAGAAAGAAAGAAAGAAAGAAAGAAAGGGAAAAAAAAGAGACAGACAGAGACAAAAAGATTCCAAGTAACATAAGGGAGAGATGGACCTGGGGGGGAAAAGAGATGGGAAGGAAAATAGGGAGATGGGAGGAGGAGGAGGAGGAGGAGGAGGAGGAGGAGGAGGAGATGGCCCAGGTAAGGGGAATGAGAAGGCTAGGGTCGAGGTGAGCAGCCTGGTCCCTCCCAACTCCTGACTGTGGTCACCCACAGCAGGCAGATGAGGGAAAGGGGACACATGGTAAGAGCTGGGTGGACCCTGGAAGAAATGAGGGTCAGTGTGTTGAGGGAGAAAAGAGCCATAGGCTGGAATTTGGCCTGTAGTCTTCTTCTATGAGGAGCTGCCTGGCATGGAAGATACCTAAGAAACAAAGGAGGAGCCAGAGGAATGGAGAGGAGCAAAGAAAGGGGACTGGAGAAGGGGAGGTAATTCAGGGAAGGGAAAAGAGCAAAGGATAAAGGCGGAGAAGTGCGAGGAACTGGCCAGAAAGGAAGACTGAAGAGAAAGGGCCATAAGGGGACGAGCCTCA
Organism: Trichosurus vulpecula; assembly: GCF_011100635.1. NCBI lineage: Eukaryota > Metazoa > Chordata > Mammalia > Diprotodontia > Phalangeridae > Trichosurus > Trichosurus vulpecula. Next base: position 16,530,226 of record NC_050574.1, on the reverse strand, counting down.
GGAAACTTGAAAAGGGGCGCGGCCCGAGGGGACTCGAGGGTGCCCTCTGAGGAGCAGGTGCTGGGGTGGGGGGCCGGGCGGGGGCGGGGGGGGGACGAGGTGGGGGCCCGAGGAGCAGGTGCTGGGGTGGGGGGCTGGGCAGGGGCGGGGGGGCGGGGAAGGACCGAAGAGCAGGTGCTGGGGTGGGGGGTGGGCTAGGGCGGCACAGCCCCTCAGCAAGGCGAGGTGGAGATGTGCATGTGGTCCGGGTACTTGATGGCAGGAGGATAGTTCTGTGTCATCTGAATGGAAACGTCGCTGGAGATGTCCGAGGGGCTGCGGCCTCGGCGCCAGGCCTCGGGCTGGAGGAACTGACCCGAGTAGTCGGAGCAGTCGCTGAGCCTGGGCCGGTAGAAGGCTGGGTGGGGCCGGTACATCTCTTCCTCCGCATAGCGTTTGGTGAACAGATAGACGGACATCACGCCAGCTCCCTGTGGTGACCCGTGATCAGGAACTGTGGCAGTGTCCGTACCCCAAGCCCCACCCCCTCGGAGACCCAGAGATCCCCTCCCACAGCCAATTTTCCCTCCTCCTCAGTTCTAGCCTCGTCCTCTGGAGGACCCAGGGGTTCCTGTCACAGCCCCTTCCGCCCCCCCCCCCACCTCTAGCTCCGTTCCCTCGGGGACCCAGGGGTCCCCTCCCACAGCCAATTTTCCCTCCTTCTCAGGTCTAGCTCAGCCCTCTGAAGGACCCAGGGGTTCTTGCCACAGCCCATTCCCCCTCTCCCAGCTCTAGCTCGGCTCCCTCGGGAACCCAGGGGTCCCCTCCAGGCCGTCCCCCAGCCTCTTGAGCTTAGGTCCTCAGACGCGCTTGTAGGGGGAGTGGGGAGAAGGGCTTCCAGTCCATCAGGAATCAAAGGTTCCAGCCCCATCCCACCTCTTTAAGCAGGAAGGAGGAGGCCGCAAAGGCGAAGGACCAGCCATAGCGATAGTGAAAGTACTGCTCGGAGCCGCTGGGCCGATTCATCACCTCATCATTAATGCTGGAGATATAGAGGACTAGGCCCACAACGAGGGAGAGGCCTGCACAGGAGGGAGACAGCCAGGAAGGGAGCTGGTCAGGTGGCTTGGAGAGGCTCCAACACTGGCCCAGCTCCCTCCAACCTGGACCAGGGGCAGCTCCAGAAAGGCATCTCTGATGGTTCTCCCCCCCACACACACATATCTCCAGGGACATAGGCAGGCACTGGTTGATGGGTGTTGGGAGAATATCCCTCCGAGGTTCCTGGCATCAATGAGGGACAATGGGTGCCTCAGCAAATGGCAAGCCCCCTCATTTCACCATCTTCTGGGGGTGCGGTTCCTTTCATCCTCCTGGTTCCCCAGTCATACTCAGACCCCACCCTCCGCATAAGGTTCGAGGCTTCCCTTTCTTCATCTCCCCCTATTCTGACCCTCCAGCGCTGGGTTGGGAAGGGGGTAGGGGAGCTCAGTAGAGATTCATCAAATGATAGATTGGCGTCTTAGATATCCCCCGGACCAGGGGATCTTAACCTTTTGTGTTGGGTCATGGAACCTTTGGGCAGTCTGACAAATCCACAGACCATTTCTCAGAATTGTATTTTTAAATAATTCAAGAAAATGCTACATTTTAGTTATAGATTAGAAAAAATTAAAATGTCTTCTTTCCATCCAGGTTCATGGATTCCCTGAAATCCATCCATGGACCCTGGGTTAAAAAACCTTGCTCCGGTCTGATCTCTTTCCTTGACATGAAGTCCAGGAAAAGAAAATGACTTCTCCTAGGTCACACAGGAAGCTTAAGATCACAAAAACGAAGGGCAGAAAAAAGCGGGTCCAGTAGAGCCTTCCTCTGTTCCGCCTCCCTCATCTAGTCCGCTCCTCCGCCCCAATTTTACAGAGAGGGATACTGAAGCCCAGAGATGGAGTACGAATGGCTCCAGGACCCGCAGCCAACGATCTGGCTAGGGTTGAGTCTAATCTACATTTTCCAGAGGGGGCAACAGGGGCCCCTGACACAGCCAGTCAGGGGTCATGCGCAGGGGTCCCAAGGTTTGAGGTTGACATCTCTCTGAGTCCTGACAATGGAGTAGCTACAGCAGCTGTCCGGCGGGTCCTGGAGGCGACCCAAAGAAAGCATGCACTGGGGCAGAGATGGGTACAGAAAGGGCACCAAGCACTCACCTGAAAGAATGAAAAAGATGCCGGAAACGAAAGCTAGGATGGTCCTCTGAGGGCGGATGTGGCCAATGTTGCTGATGACGAAGGCCGTGAAGACCAGGAAAAGGCTCACCATGGGGAAGGGGGTAGCGGTGCGGACAGTCTCTAGGGGAACAGCCGGGGGGAGGGGAGGGGTGAGCCGTCCATCCTAGAAGCCAGAGCTCCGCCCCTCGGCCCACAAGCCCCGCCCCCACCCCCACACAGAGGTCCCCCCCTCACTCAGGATGTTCTCGGTGTTCTCGGTCACCAGGTTAATCTCGGGCTCAAGGAAATATTCCGAGGCCACACAGCGACCCTTCTCCCGGCCTGCGGGGAAAAAGCGATTGGTCAACCAATCATTCGGAGAATCTGAGCTAGGGGCTGCGGCACAAAGATGGACAGAGTAGGAGCTGCTTCCAGGAAGGCTCCTCGGAGCCTGGTGGGGTTGGGGGCACCTGGGGGCACCAAAGAGGCCTAGGCCCCTGAGGGAGTGGTGGATGGAGGAGGATGCCCAGGTCACCGGCGTGGAGGGAAAGTCCCTAAAGGCCTGGGACTGGAGGACGAGTCGTCAGGGCGACGGGTGGAGAGGGGAAGGGTCTCCAGGGTCCCTGAGGGGCTGGGGCTGGGAGACGGTCTACTCAGGCTCCTGAGAAGGAGGGTCTCGGGCTGAGAACAGGCCCCCCACATACAAACATCTGGATCCCTGAGGGGCAGGGCGCTAGGGTCCCCGAGGGGGAGGGCCCGGAGCTGGGGGAGGACCGCCGGGGTCCCACTACCTGCGAAGAAGCAGACCCTCCAGAGGCCGGCGTGCAGCGCCATCTTGACCTCGGTGCTCTGGTTCTGGGGTAACACCGTGCCCTCCTCCATGTAGAGCCAGTAGTCGGTGCTGACCGCGATGCCAACCAGGAGGAGGCCGCAGGCGCCGAACACGCTGCTCAGCAAGGTCAGCGCGCGGCTGCTGCACGAGCTCATGGCGGCGGCGGCCGCGGGCGGGAGGCGCGCGGGGCCTGCGGAGAGACAGGCGGCCGGGCGGACGGAGAGGCGGGAGCGCGGGGACGCGGGAATGGAGGGAGAGCCAGCCCGGGCAGGCAGCCTGGCCTCCCGCTCTCTCCCAGACCCAGGAGGCCCTCCCCGCCTTCCTGGGCAGCCTCCACCCGACCCCAGCCCCGACCGCATCCTAGTACCCCCGCAATTGGCTCCAAGCTTCCTCTCCCGGGAACTGGAGATCGCCGTCTATCTCCCAGATAGGTCCCAGGTCTATCGGACCCAGACGTCCCTTTTCCCTCTGGGACGCAAGCATCCCGGCTCCCAGACCTTTACCCCGTCCTAATCCCCCGCTAATGGGACCCAGGTATACGCCCCCGCCCCCCCCCACCACTCCGAGCTTTTTCTTTGGGGCCCTCGAGATCCTGGACTGCTTCGTGGCTCTGGACTCAGTCTTCCCTGCTCAGCCCCCCATCCCCATCCCCTCCGAGATCCAGGTATTCCAGTACCCCAACCCCTTACTCATTCCAGGTCTCCTGACTAATGGACCTAAGCATCCATCCCTCAACGAGCTCCTTCCTGTCGGAGACTCGGTATATCCACTTGCCTCCTGAAGCCTGGACTCTGGGGTCGGTATCTCCCTCTACAGCCCCGCTGGCCGTCCCCCTCTTCCCCCCCGCCCCCGCCGCGCCGTCTAAATGCTCCTGACCCAAGAGTTCTGCTCCCTCCGCCTGCCCCTCTGTGACACTTCCCCAGGACCCAGGCGTTCCAGGATCTTGCTTCCCACCTGGGACCCAGGCTTCCCCTCTCCATCCATCAGTCAGCTGGACTCCCCTAGGGAGCACAAGCATCCCAATCTCCCAGCCCAACTAAGGACCTCTGGCCTGGCCGGTCTCACCTCGCTCAACGCTGGGCGGACGCACGGGGCTCCGGGCTCCGCAGCCGCATGTCCGGCCCCCCGGCCTCCCCGGACCGGCCCCGCCGCTCCCGGCCCCCGGCGTCCCGGCCCCCGCCCCCCTGGGCTTCTTCCTTGGCCTCCGCTCGGGCTCCGGCTCCGGCTTGCTCTCGGGCCCCGGGCCCAGCCTCCTCCGTCCCTCCCTCCTTCACTCACTCTTCGGCGGACGGAGACGGGAGCAAGGAGCCCAGGCCTCTCATTGGCTGCCGAGGAGGAGGGGAGGGAAGCAGGGAGGACGCAGAGGATGGGGATGGAGAGAGACTGAGACACTGACACAGAGACAGACAGGGACAGGGACAAAGAGACCTAGCCAGAGAGCTGAGAAGAAGGACGTGGAGAGAGACAAGGAGATTCAAAGTGGGACAGAGACCCCAAGCTATGGAGGAAGACGATGAGGTTTGCAGTTGGACCAACAGAAGACAAGAGGAGGGAGCCAGCGACAAACAGTGGGGACAGAGAGGGAGCGACACCCAGAGCCTGGGTGAGAGAGGGGGGCGAGGGTTCAGAGTCCGAGAAACCGAGAGACAAGAGACAAGAAGATGAAGATGCAGAGACAGAGACACTCACAGGAGAGAGGGACCGGGGAAGAGGGAGGCAGTCAGAAAGGCGCAGTGAGACCGGACAAAGCATCAAAGAAGCAGGAGGAATGGAGCGCAAGCCGGGCCTGCAGGGGCCGGGTCGGGGGGCGCTGGCTGGACGGAGCCGAGGCCGGGCCGGGTCCTGCAGCTTTCACAGAGCCTGAGTGAGCCCCCCACCCCCCCGCCCCAGCGTGATGTCAGCGGGCCGTCGTGCGCTCCCCCCACCCCTTCTCTCTTAAAGGCGCAGGGTCCGAAGCTGCTCTCACTTGGCCTGGGAAGGGGCATTACAGCATGACCCCTGAGAGACCCAGGGATCCTTTCTCTGGCCCCACCCCTTCAGTGACCTAGGATCCTCCCTCAGTCCCGAGATAATCAGACATTCCCTCACCCAGCCCCATTAATGACCCAGAAGCCCTATTCCTTCAGGGACGGCGACCTTTTTCTCAACGCTACCATTTCGAGGACCCAGGAGATCCCTTCCCTAGTCCTGCTTCCTCACAGACTCAAGTGTCTAGGATCCCACCTCCCCTTGGGGACCCAGGCTTCTCTTTCCCCAATCCCATCCCCTCAAGTACCCAGGAGTCCCCTTCCCCCTGCCCAGCATCTTTGGAGAAGCCAGGCGACATCCTTTCTAGCCCACCCCCAGTTGGCCCAACCTCCGCCCCTTCGGAAAACCAAGAGCCCCCTCCCCCTGCTGGACCCTAACAGGGACCCAGTGTCTGGAGTGAGCTGAATGGGGCTTGGAGATTCAGACAGTGTTCGGCTACTGCTCCCCCGCCCCCGCCCCCACCCCAGGACTACATTTCCCAGGAGCCCCCTGCAGGTAACCCCCCCAACACCACCACCGCCAAAGGCTGCTAGGGGACAGGAGTAGAGGAGCTGGCCTGGTTGCTGATGGGAAATAGAGTCTGGGTGTGAAGGAGGAGTTTGTTGTGGGGGTGGCGGGGGGACGAGAACAGTGGTGACTATTCCCAAAGTGGCCCCTCAGAGCCTCCCTCTGTCTTTCACTTACCGTGAGCCTGAGTCTTTGATTCTCCCTCACCATCTCCGACTCTCTCTGTCATTGTCTCAGTCTCTCCGGATGTTGGTGCCTTCTCACTCTCACTGCTCTGGCCTCAGCATATCTGTGCCTCTCATCATCCGAGTCTCACCATCTCTGATCTTGTCTCTCCAACTGTCCTTGTCTCAGCCTCTTCCCCTCCACCTGTGTCTTATGGCTTGTTCCTCCCTCCTTCTTCCCTGTCTCTCTCCCTCCTTCCCTCTTCTCTCTCTCCTTCCCTCCCTCTTCTCTCTCTCCCTCCCCCCCTCTCTCCCTCTTCTCTGTCCCTCCCTCCTTCTTCTCCCCCCTCCCCCCTTCCTAGCACCATTTTTGGTCTACTATTTAGAGGGTAGACAAAGTCAGGATACCTTCCTTTCCAGTAGTCAATCAACATTTATTAAATGCCTACTATGTGCCAGGCACTGTGTCAAGTGCTGGGGATGCAAAGAAAGGCAAGACAGGCCCTGCTCTCAAAGAGCTCACAGTCTAATAGGAGAAATAACTAGATACAAACAAGCGATCTAAAGGATAGAGACCCACTCTCCCCACAGCTGCCAGTGATTTTCCTTTATAAAGCAGGGGTCTGACCATGTCACACCCCTGCTCAGTGAACTCCAGGGTCTCCCCATTGCCTCTAAGGATCACTTGAAGGCCCCAAGCTACCATTCCAGCTCCCCTCTTTCAAGAAAAGTTGCCTTGTTTTTATTTTGTGTATGTTTATGTATATTGCCTTCTCCCATAATAATCACAACACCTTCCATTTCTGTAGTACTTAAAGTATCTTACATATATTATCTCGTGTGGTCCTCACAACCCTCCTGAGAAGATGCTATTATCCCATTTTACAGAAAAGAAAGATTAGTCTAAGAGTTTGAGTGACTAGTCCAAGGCCACTCATCTAGTAAGTGTCTGAGACAGGATTCAAACTCAGGTCCTTTGGGCTCCAACACCTGAACCTCCTTGAGGATAGCTGCCTCTGGATAAAATGTAAAATCCTTGAGGGCAGATATTGTTTAGTTTTTTTATCTTTGTATTTGACGTACCTAGACCAGTGCCTAGAACTGAGGAGATGCTTAATAAATGCTTGTTGATTGGCTGACCAATGTGACCCTCACCTTCCTTCGGACTGGAACCTCGTCTGTGGTACCTATTTGCCAGGGTTCTTCTGATGCCCCAGTAAGAGGTTCCCAAGGGCTGTGTTTCAATTATAAGAACCACTCAATGTCTTTCTGTCCCATCCTTCTCACTGTCCCTGTCTTTCCTTTTCACTTTGTGTGTCTTTTCCTCAAACTCCCTCTTCTCTCCATCAGTCCATAACTCAGAACCCAAGCAAACACAAGCTTAGCCAGCATCAAAACCCCAACTTTATTTCCCAGCCCTGAGGGATGGGGATGGGGACAGATATAGGGAGCCTGACTGAGGGAGGCCTCAGGGGCCCCAAGAGGTGAATCCAGGGCTCCATGAAGCTGAGACTTGAATCACACGCAGCAGCAGGAAAGGAATTTGGCGGTGATTGGGGGTGAGGGAGGGGAGGTTCTAGAACAGTGGCTGGTGGAGAACACCAGAGAGGGGCAGGGAAGACTGGGTAGATCTGGATGCTGGGCCCCAGCTGGGGGCCATCTCCACCCTCCCCTTGGGTCCCAGGGTGTGGGGGCACAGCCTCCCACAGGACCTCAAATTGAAGGTAGGCTCTAGGTTCAGGGCAAGGGATCCAGGGGAGGGTCAGGGGTGCTTGAATGGGGGTGGGGAACTAGAATGTTGGTGGGGAACTAAAATTGGGAAGGGAGATCAGGATGAGGGGAATTAGAATAAGGGCACAGTATGCAGGATGCCAGTCCCAGATGGGAAAAGAGGGGAGAGAACAAAAATATCTGAGAACTCCCCCCAGTTCCACCCATCCAAGGAGCAGGGAAAGCAGCAGAGGGGCCTGGGTCCAGCACAGGATGCTCACAGGACAGGCACAGGGCTGGCACCAGCCCCAGGACTGGGGAGCTCTCGGGCATCAGGATGCACAAAGTCAGGGTTGACATAGGTGAAGCCTTGGAAATCAGCCTGGTCAATGCTGGCCAGGACTAGGCGGTCAGGGGGGGTCAGCGCTGGAGCCGCACGAGTGAAGAATTTGTCAAAATTCTCACCACTGCGACCACACTGGGGGAAGAATAGGGTTGGAAGTTATTGGGGTCTCCTTTTCTCCCCCAAGGTTTTTACCTAGTCCTTGAGACCAACATGCACACATACAGATATACACACAAACACATACACACACACACACACACACACACACACACACACTTGCACACAGGAATAGGACTAGGTAAGGACACAGAAGATACTGACTGGTCGTGGCCTGAAGGGAGGAGCAATCTCGAGCCTCTCCAGGCGCTCCCAGTCAATCCATCGGAAGAAGCCATGAGCACGAATGGCCACCTCTCCATCAGGCCCAGAGCCCAGACGCTTCACTGGGTGTTTAGTGAGGAACTAGGGAGGAAGAGGCAGAAACAAGGAAAATCCCAGCGAAAGAGACCAAGAGGGAGACACAAAGTGGGGGAGGGAGAGAGACGGAGAGAGAGAGAGCAGGGAGGGAGGGAGGAAGAGAAGAGCCTGACCAGAAGAAAGAAGTTGGACCCAGAAAAGACGAAGCCACTGGGGAAACTGAATGAGATGAGAGCTGCAGAAAGACAAGGAAGGGAGACAAAAATCTCAGAGAACTAAGAACAATTAAACTTTGTTCAATCCAATACATGAAGTGCCTACCACTGTATGAAGGAGGCACTCTGCTAGGGAAAGCCCTCAAGGAGTTTCCATTCTACTGCAGGGACACAGAAGCCAAAACAGAGAGACACACAGAGACAGAGAGATACGGAGACAGAGTAAGGGAAATCCCAACTTAAAGAGGGTGAGGTGAAGACACAGAGAAGGGGCGAAGACGGAGGCACAGAGACGCTGAGATAGAGACAAACCAGTGGAAACACTGGGACACAAAAAATTAGAAAGCTTGAGAATGGCCCGTGCTCTGTCCTTGTGTCCGACTCTACGTGACCCCATTTGGGGTCTTCTTGGCAAAGATACTGGAGTGGCTTGCCATTTCCTTCTCCAGCTCATTTGACACGTGAGGAAACTGAGGCAAACAGGGTTAAGTGACTTGTCCAGGGTCACACAGCTTTATAAGTATCTGAGGCCGAATTTGAACTCAGAAAGATGAGTCTTGCTGACTCCAGGCCCAGCGCTCTGTACATCGTGGCACCACCTAGCGGCACAGAGACCCGCAGACGTGAGCCTAAACCGAGAAAGACAACTTGGAAACGAGGGGCAAGGGAGCGCAGCTCAGAGACAGGAGAGGGGAGGGAAGAGCTGTCGGGCAGCCTGCAGGCTCACCCCCTTGCACACTGCTACCGCCTCCCGGGACAGCGCCTTCGGGTAGGTGACCGTCTGCTCCATAATGGCCTGAAACAGCTCTTCTTCATCCTCCCCGTCGAACGGAGGCTGGGGACGGAGACCACAAGTCAGCGCTCTCCGGGTGGCCCCAGGCTCGCGCGGGTGTCCCTCCATCCCCACCTTCTTACCTGTCCCGCCAGCATCTCATAGAGCAGCACTCCGAAGGACCACCAGTCCACGGACTTCCCATAGGGCTGGTAGGCGATAATCTGCTGGGGGGAGGGGCGGCCTTTAGGAGACCAATCCAGGCCCCCCTCCCAACCCCGGGGAGGCGGACTCCCTCCATTGAGCCCAGGAGGCCCAGTCTCCTCCCCCTGAGGGAGCAAGGCGCACCTCAGGAGCGATGTAGTCCGGGGTTCCGCAGAAGGTCCGGGTCGTGGTCCCAGGGAAGATGTTTTCCTTGCACATGCCAAAGTCCGTGATCTTGATGTGTCCGTCCGCGTCCAGCATCACGTTGTCCAGCTTCAGGTCCCTGCAGGGGAGGGGCCAGAGAGAGACAGAGCCGGGGTCAGGGAGAACTGAGCCAGAATGGGGCCGGGTCTGGGAACAGGGAGAAAGGTGATGCTTGGCTACGGGCGAGAGGTGGGAGCGATAGGCCCGTGGGGATGTGGATCTAAAAGGGGCGGGGCGAGCGGGGCCTGGAGCATCTAGGAGTGGAGCAAGTGAATCGCGAGGCAGCCCCGGGGTGGGGTGGGGGTGGGTTGCCCTCACCTGTAGATGATGCCCTGGTTGTGAAGGAAGAAGAGGCCGATTGCAATTTCGGCCGCGTAGAAGCTGGGGGGCATAGAACACCAGAGTGGGATTAGTCCCTAGGACCCCTTCCCTTCCTTCTTCGCTTCCCCCTCCCAGCTTCTCTCGGGCACTCACGCGGCATGCGGCTCCTTGAATTTGCCCAGCTGCTGAATATGATACATGAGGTCCCCGCCCGTCACGTACTCCATCACAAAATACAGTCGGTCCTGGGGAAAGGAAGACGAGGCGCTCAGGGGACGGCCGCCTTCTCTGCCCTTGGCTCCCAGGAGCCCAAAGCGCTCTGCAGCCCCTCCCCCACAGCCTGGTGCCCCGACTTGGGCTGGGCGTGCTCACAGTGGTCTGAAAAGTGGAATGGAGCTGCGTGAGGAAATGCGGCCGTCCGCCCAGCCCGCGGCCCCCCAAGGCCAGCACGCGCTTCTCCACCAGCGTGCAGTCCACGTCGTCGTCCTGAACTATCACGTCCTTCTTCAGGATCTTAATGGCAAACAGCTCATCGGAGCCCCGACGCTCAGCCAGCATCACCTGGGAGCCAGAGGGACCGAGGTGTCCAGCTCAGCTCCGGCCATAGGCGTCTTGGCTTCTCTGACCCTTCTTCACCCCATACCCTGGGGACCCAGTAGTTCCAGCCTTCCGCTCCTCTCTGGGACCCAGGCAGCCCCTCTCCCACCCTCCCTGGAAGCCTTCCTTCCCCCACTCCCACCCCAGCCCCCGGGGAGCCCAGGGTTCCTCCGGTCCTTACCTTGCCAAAACTGCCCTTTCCAAGCACCATGAGGAAAGTGAAGTCCGAGATGTGCAGGCGGCCCGAGCCCGAGCCGGAGCCAGAGCCGAAGAAGCATCGCTTGGAATCCGTGGGGCTGGGGGAGGGAGAGGGGGAGGGAGAAGGGCCCATGCGCACCCGCTGCCCAAGAGGGAAGGAGGGAGGGAAGGAGGGATGTGAAGGAAAAATGAGAGTCAGGTGTCGGCAGGAGGTTCCCCCAGACCCACTCAACCCAAGGCCGCTACAGCTGAGAGCCAGCCACCCAAACAAGAACACAAGAGAGGCCTCCACAGAAATGCACAGCCTATGGAGGCCTAAGAGACCTCTCCAGCTGGGACCTCCTCCCTGCCCCCTAAATCCCTGAGTCTTCTAGCTTTTCTAATATGTGAATGAAAAGAAACAGTTTGGAACCCACAGCATAAAATAATGTCCTTATCAGCTGTGAGCCAGAGAGACACAGAGAAAGAAAAAGGATGGAAGGAAGGAAGGAAGGAAGGATGGAGGAAGGGAGGGAGGGAGGGAGGAAGAGAGGGAGGAAGGAAGGGAAGGAGGGAGGAAGGGAGCAAGGGAAAAAAGGGAGTGAGGGAGGTCACATAAAGACTGGGAAAGCTCCAGAGACAATGATAGAGACATAAAGCAGATCTGTGGAAGAGAGAACCAGACAGCAGGGACAAGGACAGAGACTCAGAGGGGGCAATCAAGGCTAGCCTGGGGAGAGGGAACAAGCCCCCAGGTACTTGGGGTCACATCCAGCCCCCCAGCTCTGGCCCCCTCCTTACCTCATACAGCTCCAGGGGATAGTTACAGGCCTGTGGGGAAGAGAAAGAAAAAGGTGCAAGCTTAGACTCAAGCTGAGTTCAAGGGTTCTGGTCCCTGGGGTCTGGTCAGGGGTCAGGTTTGGGGACCAAGTGGGGAAAAATACAGGGAGCCATGAGGTGGTGCAAAGGCTGTGGAGGGAGAAGGGTACCTCGAACTTGTGCAGAAGCCCGCAGTTGTCAGCGTCGGCCACTGGGACATTGTAATATTCACCCTCCTCTTGGTTCAGTAACTTGTACCTGGCACACACACCACCCAAGGAGGGGACCACAACATGGGGGCAAGGGGAGACAGAGACCCAAGGGGTACAGGAAGAGACACCCCACCACACACAGGGAGATCCCAAGAGAAGGGGACACAGATCAGCATAAACCCAACATGGGGGTGAAACGGTCCAGGCAGGAAGGGGGTAAGAACCCACAGAGAAAGGAAAAGAGTGAGCCCAAAGATAGCAGAGTCACCCGGACCCCAGAGTCAAAGAGGGGCAAGGAGAGCTCAAAGAGGGAAGTTGAGGGAGAGCAAGACACAGCCACCAACCCCCCCATACATATATATAGAGAAACCCCAGGGACAATGAGAGAGATGTATTATAACCAGGGAAAGAGACAGGAAAGAGAAAAGAGACACTCTCACCCCCCACACGGTAAGAGCCAAGTGAGGACAGAAATCCAGAGAGAAAGGAAAGAGGGGGAGAAACTGTACACGGAGATCCCCAAAATGTGGGGAGGCCCTAGACATGGAGGGACTGAGAAATGGGACATATGGAGAGACAGAGGAAAACAGTAAGAGACCAGAGGGGGAAAAAAGATTCAGAGATAGCCAGGTGCCAGGAAAGTGAGGGAGAGATCCCTCCCAGAGGAGAGACAAGAATAACAAAGACCAGAGAAATTGAAGATGTTCTGACCCCAGAGATGCAGAAACAGAAAAAGAGAGAGAGGAGGTAAGTGTGGCCAGGCTGGACGAGGGCTGGGAGCACTGTGGTAGTGCTGAGGACAGAGAAGGAATCTGTGCTGGACCTAGCACACCCTCCCGAGAAGTGCCCCTTCCCCAGGGAGAGAGAGCAGTCTCACCAGCCGTCCACGGAGGCCTTGAGCAGCTCTGAGACCCCAAAGGACATGGCTCCCATGAAATCATTGCGAGACGTCCGGTCCCAGTCCCAGACCTCAATGCTCAGGCGTCTCTCCACATCTCCAGGCTTCAGAGAGCTGCAGGAAGGACCAGGACCAACTCAGGTCCCAGCCACTCTCACCTCCTGTGATCATACCCCAGTTCCTGCTCCTGGTGGGCCCCTCCCCTCCCCTAATCCTCTCTGTCCCTGCTTAATTCCTCAGGAAGCTCAGGATGTCTGTCCCTCTCCCTGGTCTTTGTGTCTGTCCATTTTTCTCTGCTAGGCTGGTTTATCTCTCAGTGTCTCCTCTCTCCTTCCTTATCCAGGTCTTTCTTTCCCTCTCTCTACCTCTCCAGGTCAGTCTTATTCTAGGGCTCTCTCTGTGTCTCTCCCTCTCCCTCACCTTTTCTCCCTCTCCCTCTCCTTCTCTCCATCTCTCCTCTCACTCTGTCTTTATTTCTTGCCTCCTTCCTTCTCTCCTGGCCTTTATACTTGTCTCTCCCACCATCACAGTCTCTTTTGAGTTTCTAATCTAGATCATCCCATGAATGTATCTAAAATTTTTTGTCGCGTAGTTGTGTCCAACTCTCCACTACTCATTGGTGTTTTCTTGGCAAAGATAACAAAGTGGTTTGCTATTTCCTTCTCCAGCTCATTTTACAGATGAGGAAACTGAGGCAAATAGGGTGAAGTGACTTGCCCAGGGTCACACAACTAGTAAGTATCTGAAGTCAATTTGAAATCAGGTCTTGCTGACTCCAGGCTAGGTGCTCTAACCACTGCACCACCTAGCTGCCCTATTCAAAACTATCTTGTGCTTGTTTTGCACAAGCTTCTTGTATATAGATCACACTAGGAGCATCTATTCTGACCTTGGAATGACAAAAGTAAAGCAGTCCCTCCCCTCAAGGAGCTTACACTCTTGACAGGAGATAACAAATACATATAAAAGGTGATGGAGGAGGGGGACTAGCAGCCAAAGGGATGAGGAAATGCCTCATGGGAGAAGATGGGTCTTAAGGCTCCAGCCCTGAAAGAAGCTTAGGGACTAAAATCTGGAAGTGAGGAAGAGAGTATTCCAGGCATGGGAGACTGGCAATGCAAAGGCTTGCAAGGAGGAGGTGAAGTTGGGGGGAGGGGGGGAGAAGGAATGGTCTGTGTCCAGAAGCCCATAATTATATGTCTACACGTCTCCCCCTATAGGATCTAAGTTTCCTGAGATCAGGATCTGTCCTTTTTTATGTCTCTGAATCCCCATCTCCCAGAAGGTTGCCTGGTACACAATAGGGACTTAATACATGTTTGTTGCTTGATGTATCAGGTTCTGAACATCAACGCTGGAAAAGCCCCTTTGGGTGCAACAGATGGGGAAACTGAGGCCGAGGGAGGGCATGTCATCGAAGGTCACACAGCCTTGAACCCAGGGTGAACAGACGCTCAGGAATCCCTCTGATCATTGCTGGACATTCCCCATTGCCCTGTGCCTCCCACCCAGGGCCAGTTTGGGGGACTCCTCCTCTGGAGGCCCTCTCTGCCTTCTCCCACGAGTGGCAGACTCACAACACGAAGGTCTCGTCCCACACCGGGTTTAGCGTGGCCTTCACAGTCCGGGTCTTTTGCTTGCTCACATTCTTCGGGTCTGGAATCAGCTTTAGTTTCACATAGGGATCAGACAAGCCATTGGGGTCCATGGGGATGAGGTTGCGGGCCTCGCCCACTGAGGATGCAAGGAAACTAGGCAGTCGGCTCAGCGGGTCTGAGTCATTCGCGCCCCAGCCTCTGTCCCAATGGGAGACCCATGCAGTCCCTCCCCCACATTACAAGGGAGATCTTGTTGGTAAGTGCTTAGCACAGTGCCAGGCGCACAGTCCCTGCCTCCCACTGTCCTGCTCCGAGGCGACCCAAGCTGTACATTGCCACCAGGTGGCAACCGAGATCGTGGGTCGAGGTCCCTCACCTGTGACGTGGATCTCATCCCCAGCTGGGGCCCGAATGCGCAACTGCAGGCGTCCTCGTCTCTCTGTGTGGTCCACACCGCACAGAGAGGGCACACTTCGCACGCAGCGCCGGTGCACGTTCATCTCGCAGCCTGCAGGGGGCGCCCGAGGCTCAGCAAGAACTACGACTCCCAGCATCCCTCGTAGAGGGCTGGCAGAGGCCGCAGGGCATCCTGGGACATGTAGTCTCCGCGGGACTCAAAAGACCACCCCCACTCCCCTCTCTCCTTCTTAGGTCTCCCTGATCCATCAGTTCGCTCTCTCTGAGCCGGCTGAGCAGAGGCGCCATCCTTCCAGCAGCCCCTCAGTGGAGTGAGCCGGCATCCCCTTCCTCCCCTCCACTTCCCTCTATCCCCCCCCACCCCCGTATCTGGGTGTGGTCGTCTCTGGGGGTCTGCATGCTCTTGGATAGTGCCCAGCAAAGAAAGGACCCCATCTGCCAGAACGCCAGCTCCCATCCCACCGCCCCACCGGGCCGCTGGCTGCCTGGTCTCCTGCACTCACAAGCGCACTTCATGCCCTGGTGTACCAGCCCATACAGCAGGGAACCACAGTGATCGCAGAAGGTCGGGCTGCTGTAGCTGTGCAAACGAAACTTGTGCTTGTTGCGGGGATCCTAGAGGGCAGTGAGAGGATCACCAGGGGCCCGATACAGTCCTTGAATTCCTCACTTCTCTGCTGTGCCGCTGTCTCCCCATCTCTGTCTCTGGTTCTTAGGATGGCCATCTCCCCATTTTTCTGCCTCTTCTCTATCTCTGTGCCTTGGTCACTGTCTCTGTGATTGTGTCTCCCCATCCCCCTCCCTCTCCTCTCTCTTATCTCTGTGCCTTGGTCACTGTCTCTGTGACTCTGTCTCCCCATCTCTCTGCCTGTCTTGTCTCAGGCTTTCTATGTTTCTGACTAGAGGGGCTGGTCTTGTGAGGAGAGGAAGTGAATTCATTGATCTGGAGCCAGAATGGAGCTTCTCAGAGGTCACTGGGCAGCTAGGTGATGCATTACTTAAATTACTGGGCTTGGATTAAGGAAGATCAAATCTGAGTTCAAATCTCACCTCAGACATGCACTCAACCTCTCTGCCTCAGTTTCCTCACCTACAAAATGAGGATGATAATAGCACCCACCTCCCACAGTTGTAGTGAAGATCAGTGAAATACCATGTAAAGTGCTCTAGAAATGCTAGCGGGTTTGTTTTAATCTTATTACAAAGGCGATATTGAGGACTAGAAATTGCCCAAAGCCACAGCTGCACCTAGGGCCTCTGCCTTTAAATGGGGGGGTCTTCCTACATCAGTCTGATGCCTCCCTTGTCCCTTGGTGTGTCTCTGTCTCCCCATTTTCTTTGCCACCATCTGCCCGACTCTTGTGTCTCTCATCCCAAAAATAACAACCGCTCTCATTAAAGATTTACAAAGCTTCTTCTTCACAGCAGCTCCGTGAAGGAGGTAGCCCCAGGGTTTATACATAGGGAAACTGAGGCTCAGAGGAGCTGACTGACTTGGTCCCACATCCAAGAAGGGGCAGAACCAGCATTGGAAAGCAAGTATCTATCTCCTGACTATGGCTACACCAAACAGTCTTTCCATCTCATCACTTCATCTTCATGTCTCTTGGATCTAAGATCTGAGATCCGAGATATAAGACCATAGGTGCATCTTTGAGTTGAGAGTCAGGTGACTTAAGCTGGAATCTTATCTCTGCTACTCACTCTGTGTCACCTTGGGTTAAGTCCCTTCCCTTCTCACTTTCCCTTATGTAAAATGAGGGAGTTGGACTCCATGATTCCCAAGAGCCTTTCCAGTTAGTTCCTACATTCTGTGATCAGTGTCTCTCTATCTTGATGTCCTCTCCTAATCTCTGTCTTGTGGGTCATTGACTCACTCTCTCCTCATCTTGGTCTCAATGGTTTCCACAAGGAGGCAGAACATAAAGAAGGGACAGCTCATTGGGCTGGGACTCAGGTGACTTTGGGCTGTAGTTTCAACCTGTCCCTGGCTCAAGGTGTGATCCTGGATGGTCAAGTTCCCTCTGTAAGCCTCAGTATCCCAACGAGGACAATAATCCTTGAACTCCCTGCTTCATAGAAGTGATTCCTCCTCTTGGAAATTGTCAAGGCTAAAGAGATGGCCTCCCCTTATCTGTGTTCTTGGGTCTCTCATGGATCTCTCGTCTTCTCTGTCTCCAGTATAGCTCACAAACTGTCTCCACCTTTGCCTCCCCATCCATCTTTTTGACTGTGATGCCTCTCAGGATCTCTCTGGGACTCTTCACTACTGCTCTGTCTCTCATGGTCTTATGTCTCACGGGTCTGGCTCCCTCACTATCTCTGCCTCTGTGATACAGTGTCCTTATCTTCATTTCTGTTCCTCTCCTGTCCTCCCAGATCCCGGAACTCCCCTGGCCCCACCTCTGCCTCTGTCTTCCCTCCTCCCACTCCCCCGCTCCTCCTCCAGTCCCACGTATCACCACCCCCTCCCTAGATTTCCAGGCCAAGGGCAGAGAATGTGGGGCAGGAGCCACTGCTTCCAGCCCCCCCTTCCTCTCCCCTCCCATAAAAATAGCTGGAGAAACTGGGCCAAGCACCCAGGGGGAGCTGGGGAAGGGGGGAGCAAGCCATGCCTCTGCAGAGACCCAGGCATAGGGGCCACTCACGTCTGTCTGGGGCCCTTTCCCCGCACCCGGACACTCGAAGGTCACGAATTCGTGGCATCGTCGGTGAACCACGAAGCTGCAGACTGGCAGATAAAATGATGGATGGACAGAGACCAGAGAGACAAAATGAAGAAGACAGAGACACAGAGAAGGGTAGAGTCCGAGAGAGACAGAAAAAGAGGACAAAGAGAGAGAGAGACAGAAAGATGGAGGCAGGAACAGACAAAAAGGGATTGGGACAGGCTCGGAGAAAGAGACAGACACAGAAAAAATTGAGAATAGTCAAGACATGGAGGGAGACAGAAGTGGGTAATGAGGTATAAAGAAAGACTCAGAAAATGAGAGATACAGAGGGGAAGATGCAGAACAAAGAAATAAATATAAAGGAAGAGACAGAAGGACAAAGAGACAACCAGAGATTGCAGAGGGATAGAGACACAGAAGACAGAGACAGAAAGATTCAGACACATCCGTTAAAAGACAGAGACACCCAGAGAAGGGATGAAGGAGGACCAAAGCCAAGAGAGCCATAGATCACCAAGAGGAGTGGATAGAGAAGGGGGGTGCAGAAGGCATACTTGAATGGGGGGATCCTAGTGCTGATTCCCACCCCCTCTCTGACTCACAGTGTTCCCAGAAACAGCTGTGGTCCACTTGGGCAAACCGCCCCTTTCCCTCACCAAGCACCGCCCTGAAGAAACCCTAATGAAGTGATGGGGTTGCCATGGAAACAGCAGAAGGACCAGGGAGAGCCTGCCTGACCCTCTCTCCTGTTCTGGTTCTCCTTGCCTCAGTCCCTTTCTATCTTTCTCTATCTCTGTCTTCCTCTATCTCTGTCTTCCTCTATCTCTCTGTCTTCCTCTCTCTCTCTCTCTCTCTCTCTCTCTCTCTCTCTCTCTCTCTCTCTCTCTCTCTCTCTCTCTCTGTCTCCCGTCTGTCTCTCGGTCTCTGTCTCTTTCCCCCACCCCTTCCTTCTAGGTCTTGGTCTCTGCCCGCCTTCCGCTCTGTCTGTCTGTCTCAGTATCGATCTCTTTGTGATTCTCTGGGTGTCTCTGTGTCTCTGACTCTCCCCGTCTCCCTCCACTGGCTGTTCCCATGGTAACAAATTCCCCAAAGATCCTTCCCCACCTGGAGCTGCGGGGGCCCCCACACTCCTTCCTCCTCCCAGGCCTGGCCCCATCTAGTCCTCAGAAGCTCAGGCTTCTGCTACACACGAACACGTGGGCCCCTCCCCCGAGACACGCGAAGCCCTCTGCTCTCCAGAGACCCCAGCCTCCGCATCCTCAGCTCTTACCTTGACACTGAAGGCCCTGTTTGCCGATCCCCCTGAAATGGGCCAGACCTTCAGGTCAGTGGGCAATAGGGGAGGGTAGCAGGAGTGTGGGGAAAGGACTCTCTCTCTCGCAGCCCCTGCCCCTAGGAAGCACTGTAGTTCCCAGCTCTTCTCTCTCAGAGACCCAGATATGCTCTCCAGCCCTTGCCCCCCGGGGAACATAGGAGTCCCTCTCCTCCAGCTCTACCCCTGGGGATCCCAAGGATTCTTTTCCCGGAGCCCCTTCCCCTCGCACTGCAGAGCTTCCTCCCCACAGCTGACGCCCTCAGGACCCCGGTCACCCTCTCTCCCCACCTCCTCCCCCTCGGGTCCCGGAGCCCCCTCTCCCGGCCCCGCCCCCTAGGGCCCCATAGCCCTGCCTTCCTCACCAGATGAAGTCCGTGCAGTGGCTACAAAAGGTGGGCTGCTTGAAAAAGCGGGCCGTGAACTTGTGGCTCTTCACCTCGTGCACGACCTTCTGGCGCAGAGCCCCCTTCCTGCAAAACAGGGGCCGGGGGCCGCCCTCCGCCTCCCCACCTCCGGGGCCCAACCCGGCCATGGTCCCACGCCTTCCCTTCCAGGGAAACTGGGGAGAGACTACAAGCTAGAGACCTCAGGCCTGGGAGAGGTGGGGAGGGTGGGGAAGACAGGGACAGGCAAGGGCGGGGAAGGTAGAGGGAGGGATAGGTGAAGAGAAAGATAAGAAATCTAGGAGAGATTGAAAGAGGTGAAAGAGAGGGATCTCAAGGGAGAGGCCGAGGAGCCAAGGGAGAGGTGGGGATGGCAAGAGAAAGAGAAGAAAAGGAACCTAATGGAAAAGATTGACAAATGGAGGAGAAAGAGGGGAAAATGAGAAAGGAGGAGAGAAGAGATGTGGGAGACAGAGAGGGACAGAAGAGGCAGAGACAGAGAGAGGAAAAGAAAAGGAGACAGAGAAGTGAAATGGAAAAGAGAGGGGGGTAAGATAAGAGAGAAAGAGATGGGCATAGGAGGAGTAGAGAGACAGAGAGAAGAAAAGAAAGAGAGATGGGACAGAGAAGAGACTGAGAGGAGAGAGAAACAGAGGGAGAGAGATGAGAAAGAGGGGAGAGAAAGCTAGGAAGGGAAAGGTAGAGATGGCCAGAGACCTGGGGAGAAGGGAAGGGACAGGCACAGAGATAGGGAGGGGCAGAGGCAGAAATGGGCAGAGGCAGAGCTGGGGAGAGAGAAGTGGGCAAAAGCTGAGAGGCGAAAAGAGGGGGAGGAGGAAGAGGAGGAGGAGGAGGAGGAGACAAGAGGGGAGGGGAAGGAGTCCGCAGTCCTGGGGGCCGGTGAGGGGACAGGATGGGGGGGCAGAAGCGCCCGGAGAGCCGGGACCCCGTTGCTTTGGCTGAGCTGCGCTGTGAGGAGGCTCTGGGCACCTGCTGAAAAGTGGGGGCCCTGGGAAGGGGTGTTACCGTGACGACCAAGAGGGCGGGACTTCCTCTTAAAGGTGCCCCCCCAACCCCCTAGGCAGTCTGTGAATTTGTCTGTCCCTCTCACACCCCCACAGGCCAACCCTAGCTCCCTTCCCCCCCAGTTCCGGAAAAATCCATGTCTGACTCAGTCTCTCCCCATCCCACCTGGACCCTCTCCATCTCCATCATCTTCCTCCTTGTCTTCCTGTCTCTATTGCCTCCCTGTCTCTCTCTGCCCCCCCCTCCCCCCCTCCCCCCCCGCCTCCCTCCCTCTCGTTTCTGTCTCCCCATCTCTCTGTCTCCCAATCGTTCTTCTTCACTGTCTCTGGGTCTCTGTCTCTGCCTGTGTCTCTGTCTCTGCCTCTGTCTCTGTCTCTACTCTCCAGGCCCCGCCCCCGTTGCCCTGGGCATCATTCACCGCTCCTCACAGCCCGAAGTCGAAGCACTGCGATGCATTATGGAAAACGTAGTCCATCTCCAGCCTCGGCGGACGCCTGGGGAGGAGTTAAGAACTACAGCCCCCAATATGCCTCGCGGCAGCTCGCACCCCCCCCCCCCCCAGCCTCTGCTCCACTACCAGGCTCGTAAGCCGGGAACCAGAGCCCATCCCCGCCCCTCCCCACCCAGTCCCGGCCAGGGTCTCGGGAGGAGGATTCCCAACCCCGACCTACCCGGGGCTTTCTGGCCCCAGGCTTGCCTTTCTCGATTTCTCTGCGCCAGCCTCTCTCCGGGGATCGCAAAGTGTCAGAGCTGGGACCTTGAAAAGCACTCACTCCCTAACTTGACAGAAAAGGAAATTGACACTTAAGACTAGGAGCTTAGGCCTTGCTCAGAGCCGCCCAGGCAGCACGCAGGGCAGAGCCTGGGCACCCCTACAAGCCCGCTGTCAGTGCGCTAGCGGGCTCGGTCTCTCCATCTCTCCCCCAAACGTCCAGTTTTTGTCTCCTTCTTTCTCGGAGCCCCCCACGTGGCACTCGCAGTTTCCAAGGCTTCCCGCATTTCCACCTTACCTCTGCCCTCCAGCCCACACCCTTCCACCCAGAGACACCGGCAGAGCTAGACCCGCAATCACTCCCCTCCGGGCATTCTCTGGCTGCCTCCCATGCCTGGAACGTTCTCCCTCCTCATCTCCATTTTCTGGCTTCATTTTGGTCCCAGCTAAAACCCATCTTCTACAAGAAGCCTTTCCCAACCCTTCATTCTGGTGACTTCCCACTCTGGGAAGAGAATCTCCAGTTTACCTTTCTAGATCTTGTTCGTACCTAGTTTGCTTCTGGTTCCCACCCACACACTAGATTGGGAGCTCCTTGAGGCCAGGGACTGTCTTTTGCCTTTCTTTGAATCTCCATCGTTTGGTACAGCGCCTGGCACTTAGTAGGAGTTTAATAAATGTTTCTTGCCAGACTCCAAGAATTTGTCTCCCGGAGTCTCTGCGGGGCTGTGTCTCTGTCTCTTGATGTCCCCTTCATGTCCCTATTTTGCAGTCTCTATTTGGTCTCTGGATCTGTCTTTAAGTCTCTTGAGGTCTCTCAGACTCTTTGGTGTTTCTGAGTCTTCCCTGTCTATTGATTCTCTGGTTCCCTGTCTTGCGGTTCTGGATCCAGGTCCAGAGGTGGCAGAGGAGCTGGTTAATCCGACCCTGCCTCTCCAGCCAGAACCAGTCAGCTCCCGGCTCTTTCCACCTTCCCCTTCACCTCCTTGAGGCCCCTCCCAATGGCTTGGATACCGGTTAATGTTTAACTTCCCCCTTCCAGTCTCTCTTTTCCTCCCACCGCCTCCAAGACTTAAACCGGGGCTCCCCGCCCCTGCCAGCTGGTCACTAAGACAAGTGGCCTTCTTCCGGAATCCTCTCAGTGTTTAGTAGTTCTCTCCAGGGGTTCTGACCCCCATCCAGGCATCAGGGCATTTGAGGCCCTCCTGTTTCCTTCCATTACAGGGCAGAGCTTGCTAACAGGAAGGAGTGCTGGCTGTGGAGTCCTGGGATACCCGGGTTGGAATCCCACCCCCTACACTAGACGACCACAGGCAAGTCCTTTTAGGCTCTCTGAGACTGTTTCCTCAGCTGTAAAATGAAGCAGCACCCCCTTGTACCTGCTTCGCAGGTTCTCTCAAATGAGAGCCTCTGAATTCTTTGTTAGAGAAGCTTTGAGTCACATAGGCTTTGGTCAGTCCTCTGGTCGCCTCAAGGCCTGGCGGGGGTGAGGCAGAAGAACTGGATGCTAAACCCCAGCCTACCCCTAACCTGCTCTTGATTGGAGTCAATGATCCATCTTTGAGTCCTCTCTAGCTTTGCATTCCATGGTCTGTGGTTATGGCCTGCTTCTAGTGTTTGCCTGAAAACAATGCTTTTTCCAGGAGAATCACCCAGTGAGAGATATGGGGCAAATGAAGATTCACCCCATTTTCCAGGTAAGGAGATTGAGGGAGAGAGAGGGAGAGAGAGGGAGAGAGAGAGAGACTTACTTAGGGTCACACAACTACTAACTGTCAGTGGCAGGATCCAAACTCAGGGCTCCAAGTCTCTCAGGTCAGGGAAGAGTCAGGGACTCCTTCGTGGGGGTGGTGAAAAGAACCCTGGGCTGGGAGTCAGGAAACCTGGGGTCAAGGCTAAAGTCTTCCTTCAGCTCTGTGGGACTATTTGCTGGACCTTGGGAGTCAGAAGACCCAAGTTCAAATCCAGGCTCTCCTATCTCAACCAGCTTGGGTAAGATCCTTCCCTTCTCATGGTCTTTAAGTTTCCTCATTTGTAAAATGAGGAAGTAAGTCTAGGTGACCTCTGAGTTCCTGCCACTGTAGAGCTGCAATCTTGTGGCTTAGAGGAGTTAGCCTTTAGTAGTCCCCCTTTCAGGTTGGCAAAGCACTTCACATACTATCTCATAAGATCCTCACAACCACCCAGGAGGCAGGGGCTATTATCCTCATTCTGCAATTGAGAAGATTGAGGCTCAAAAAGGCTTACTAACCTACCCAGGGTTATACAGGTAGTAAGTGTTTGGAACAGGATTGGAATTCACTTTATGCCCTATAACACCTGCCTAGGTCTAATTATAGGATTTTAGAGCTGTAATTCTTTTCATTTCAGTCCCATTAGTCCACCCCACCCCACCCCCATTTTGAAGATGAGAAAACTGAGGAGGCCCAGACTTGCAAAAGATCAGGATACTTGGGAAGAGTCCAGGACTAGGACCCAAGTTCAGGGCTCTTTCCCAAGCATAGGAATAGCTGACCCCTCCAGTTCCATATCTATCACATCCTCCTCACCCCCCCTACAACCACAACCTCCTATCTGCTCAACAACCAAGAAATACTGGTGTCCTTCTCTCATCCCCAACACCTACAAGACTCAGGAGTTTGGATACTTCTTAACACTTTCCCTCCTCCCCTCTCCCAAAAAAAGAACCCACCAAACAAACACTTAATATGTGGTCTTTATATTGAGGTAAAAAAAATTGCCAACACTAACTGCAGATGTGTGGGGAGGAGGCAGGGGCCAGCATTGTAATACACCATCACATCCAACACAGCCCAACATAATCTCCCCAGAGAAAGCAATGTGGGGTGCTCAGAAGCAACAGCAAGAACCTTCACTCACTCACACACTCACACACACACACACACACACACACACACACACACCAACGGGGCACCGAAGAGGGGAAGGTTGGGAGGAAAACATTTGTTCCCTTCTCTCTGGTCCTCCAAATCCCTCCCTACTGGTGTTTCTGGGTCAGACGTCCTTTGCTTTGAGTCTTGGTCTTGACTGCCATTCCCTGAGACCGGAAAGGTCCAAGGCAGATGGGAAGGGGTAGTGCTCCCCCTCCTCCATTCTCTTTCCCCAGGTAGCCAGGAGGAGCTGTTCACAGCATTGTGATCACAGAGACCAAGGTGGAGTAGGGCTTGAGGACTTCACTCTCCAATTGAGAATCCTAAGACATTTCTTGGGATACATTTTTCACTTGGAAGAGGAGGTGCATTTGGCACGGAGAGGCTGCCCCCACCACCTCCAGTCAGGCAGGAAGAGGATGAAGGAGGAGGCCACCACCTTCTCTAGCTCTCCCAACATTCACACAGACTAAGGCACACAGGACTGGGTGGGGAGGGGATCAGGCAGACCAGCATGCTTTGGCAGTGGGAACCCATGGCCCTAGGCGGGGGTGGGGGGTGGGGAAGGATGACATGTGTCCAGGTAACTCTGGAATAGCTACTGGGAAGTGGGCCAGGGGTAAGAAGCTCAGCACCTTAGAGGGGAGTTGAGACAGACAGAAGGGCAGGAGAAAGAAGAAGAGAGAGAAAGAAGAGGCCAAGAACTGGTAGGAAAGAAGGAAATACAGACAGTGAGAAAAGCAGGCAAAAGGATCAAAGAAAGGAAAAAGGAGGAGACTGGGAATGGAGAGGCTAGGAGGCTGGGGCCCACCTCACACCCTAATGAAGACCAGCCGAGCCGAGTGTACCAGGTCAGCCACATAGGCCAGGAAGTTGACAGCGGTGAGGATGGCCACTGTCAGCCGTCGATCCCAATCACACACAGAAGAGGTATGGCGAGTGGCGCAGCTCGAATCTTCTCGCCTCCGGGGCCGGCCACCCTTCCGGTCATCAAACTGATAGAGGGGCCAAAGCACAAGGGCTGAGGCATAGAGAGCCACTGCCAGCACAGCCAGGCCTGTAAGGAAACTAGGGAAGGAGATGGGCAATTGGCCTGTGCAGTCACCCAGACTCAGGAGGATGGCCACGGCAGACAGGATGAAGCAGATGCAGTAGACTGCCAGACACCATTCCAGGGCAGCGCTACGCCGGTAGATGGATGGGTCACTGGCAAAGGCAAAGATGATACAGGCTACAAAAGTCTCAAAGACCTTGAGGAGGCCAGGGACAGTGGCCATGTAGCCCGTGACCTCCCCAGGCCGGGCTCTGGTCCAGGCCACCTCAGTGGCATAGGCGAGGGAGGCCACGCAGGAGAAGAAGGTAGCTGCAATGGCGTGGTCTCGTCTTTGGCCCTGGCCCATGAACTGGACATAGGTGGTAGGGTAGATGATGGAGGCCGAGAGGCAGAGCAGGGTGGCATAGCAGGCGTAGGCGATGGGGAAATTGCGCCAGGAGAGTGGAAATCGGGGTTGGAAGCCACCCACCTCCACCAACAGAATCACCAGTGTCATGGCAAAGCAAAAACACCAGGCAAACATGGCCCAGTGGCCCATAACCCCATCCCAGGCACCCACATGGACCACTAAGGAGAAGGCCACGCAGGTGGACACCAGTTGCAGCAGGCGCAAGAGGCCCAGCCTGGATGTTAGTGCCCGAGGAGAGCCCACTATGGTGGGTGAGCCCAGGCCAGAAGAGGTGGTGGTAGTGGTCACGGTGGTCCGAGTGACGGTCACTGGCATGGCTGAGGGAAGAGGAGGCCGAGATGCTAATTAGAGAAGAGCCTGGCCAGTCAAGGCTACCATCTCAAGACAGCCTGAGAGATTTGTGAAGCCAAGCTACTCCCCCAGAGCGCGAGATACTCAGAGTACCAGAGGGGTCCCACCCTCCAGGGAGCAAACTTTTACCAAGAAGACTCACCCTGCCTCCAGGGCCTAGAGTCTATTTCAGCAGCTACCCCTCCCCTTTGGCCCAGAATGTCCCTAAATTAGTTTCCTGACTGCCCCTCTGGGGGTGTGTGTGTGTGTGTGTGTGTGAGAGAGAGAGAGAGAGAGAGAGAGAGAGAGAGAGAGAGAGAGAGTGAATGAGTGTGTGCAAGCCTGGGGAGGCATGTATTTTTCCAGAGTCCCGCCCTAATCCACCCTAAAAGGTGTCTGGAGCACCCCTTACCTGAACCCTCTTGTTACACTCCTTCTTGGGAAGGGGGATCCGGAAGAGGGATCGAACAAATCTTGGTCCTGATACTCTGAGAGGAGAGAGAGAGAGAGAGAGAGAGAGAAGGAGAGATCACCTTCTGGACACGGCCACTTCACTAAGACCACCGCCCCAAACTTGCCCACAAAGCCAGGGACCCAGGTATCTGGGGCTGGTTGCCAGTACTCTACTTAAGCCCCGCCTCCACCTTACCAAAAAGAGGGGAACATGCCAATGCGCCGTGTGTGTAGAGGTGCTGGGCTTTAGGCTGCTTAGCCGAGGAAAGGAAAAGGGCGTGGCGCTTCTAGAGGCATAGGCCGGAGTGGGCTGCGACCAGGGAAAGTACGTATCCCAAAAGTGAGTATACAAGGCAGGCAGAGGACAGCTGGGGCTGCGGGAGAAGCCTGACAGCCAGCAGCAGGAGCTTGCCTTATAAGGTACTTGGCCTGTCTTAAGCCAAGGAATGTGTCTGGGATCTCGGGGCGGCGGCCCTGCCGCCCTTCCCCCTCCTCAGGGCTGTGGTCATCTGGGGCTGGGGACAGGACCCCGCTGAAAGGAGCAGAGCCCAGGTACTGGGGTCTCCTAGATGGATTGGGCGGGGCCGGACGCCTGAGTTACTTGTATCAGAGTCAGATTACTAGCAGAGGCTTAACCACCATGCCTGCCGGAAACCCACATTGGCACTCAGGCCAGAGACTCCCAGGAGAGCATAAGCGTCCATTCCCTCCAGGAGGGTGAAGAGTGGGGTGGCGGCATCCCCTTCCCCTCCCACGTGCCCCTCTGGGATTCGCGCCTAGGGGGTCCGCCTCCTCCCCATGGGTTATTTGGAACAGAAGGGCGAGGAGGACGTGAGCTAGGAGTCCCAGACAGTGGGGGAGGGAGGGGGCGGCACTGCCACCGCCTGAAGTCATGGCTCTGGAATGCACAGCTGGAGGAAGAGGGGACCCGGCAGAGTGAGGGGGGAACGCCCCTTAACCCCTTCGTGCCCAGGGCTTCCCCAGCCACGCCTGGGACTCCTTAGTCCGTTGCTTCAGCATCCTTTCCATATCCCCACCCCAACTTCCACACCCTTCTACCTAGCCAGTTCAGACCCCACTCATCACCTAAAGGACCCAATGGTCCAGCTCTCCCTCAACCCAGTAGAAGACCCATAACCCCTTCAGGGCTCCATTCTCCCTGCCTATCAGGGATCAGACTTGACCTCTTAGGTGGTCCCGGACCTGTCTGAGACACAGTTGTCCGCACCCATCTGCCACAGAGCCCCAAGTGCCCGTCATCCCAGGCCTCTAGAGAACCCAGTTCCCCAAAGCTTAGACATTTAAACATGGGCCCGGGCCCTGCTCCCTGGGAGGCTCACCTCGCGGTCTGCAGACTCCTCCTGGGGTAGTTGTGGTGAGTGTTGGTGAATCTGGGTCTGGGGCTGTGGTGGGGAAGAAGGGAGGGAGGGAGAGGAGACCTCTTGGGGCGGGCCCAAGGCGGAGGCGGGGCTGGACCCCAGAGCCCAGCCCTGGAACTTACAAGGAGTACCCCTCGGGGCTTTCCCAGACCCTCCCCGCGGGCGGGGCCAGGCCAAAGAGGCTCTCCTATGGGGACACTGAGGCAAAGTAAGAATCCCCAGTCTCCACCCCTCAGGGACCCGCCCACGTCCTTCTCGCCCACCCACCACCCCCACTAGGCGTCTCCCCCAGCCCAGACTTGGGAGGGAAGGGGGAGGCTGAGGTCACGATTTCCATGGTGACGCCAAACAGGAAGCGACAACAGAAGGGGAAGATGGGGGGGAGGGGGTCCCCTCCGGTCCGGAACGTTGGGGTTGGGGGCGGGAAAAGGCCGTCGCTATGGCAACGGGCGTATTTGTTCCTTATTTGGGGATGATGTCCCCCCACTAGTCCTTTACTACACATCCGGTCCCATCCTCCGAGACCATGAGGGCCAAAGGCCCAGAGATGCTGGAGACACCTGGATCCCAGAGAAAAGGAAGCCAAGGCTGGGAGAGGCTGGGGGTCGGTCCAGAGGCCCAAGCTCTGCCGAAAGGGATGTAGGGGCCCCGGACCTTGGTATGCAAGGCTTGGGAGGAAGGCCTTAGGGCCTGGGTCCCCGAGGGGCTGTCCCAGCTGGTCGAACTAACCGAGTCCCGGAGAAAGGGGGAATGGGAAGAGGTTGTCAGCGTCCGGAGGACAGGGCTTGTAGAGCCCAACACCTGGGTCCCGGAGAAAGGGGGATGGGGAGGGAGCGCACCTGGGTGTCTGACAAGGGCGGGAGCTTGAAGAGCCGGACACCTGGGTCTCGGAGAAGGGCGGAGCTTAGAGGTCTGGACTCCAGGAACCTCCCAGACAGGAGCAGGGGGTGGCCAGGCTGGGCTGCCGGCCGCCTGAGTCTTCCCCTCCCTTTCCCAATCGCAGTCACTCACAGCGCTATCTCTATGGGTCCCACGTCTGGGCCTCACTTTGGGCCTCCTGGAGGATGGGACCTGGGAGGGGGGCTGCGACTGGAGCCGTAGTGCTGAGACCAGTGGAGCCAACCGCGAGACGGAGCCCAGACTGACTCCGCCTCTCCCTACTTCCCCTCTCTTCCCCTCCCCTCCCCTCCACTTAACTCGGCTAAGGCTGCCAAGGTCCGTTCAGTGAGTGACTTTCCTTTCCTGGCCTGGAAGAACAGGGTCGTACAGCAAATGCCTAGAGTATGAAGCCCACAGCGGGGCTTGAGGGGCTGCAGGGAAGCAGAATACTGATGGTGATGCGATGGGGTGGGGGGGGGGAAGGGGGAGGGAAGGAAGGAGGGGGGAGGGTAGGAGACAATATCTGGGGAAGCAGGAGCTGGCATTTCCTGTGGCCTCAGCACCTCCTAGTCGGGGCTCTTGCCCCCCAAAACACAGATTCCCAGCAGACTCAGGTCGGCACCCAGAGAGATCCTACAACAACCCACATCAGTAGAAACCCGCGAATCCAGAGCCCACACTCCCAAAGCCACCTTTAAGCCTGTGGGGAGACCCTGGAAGTTCCTTTGGTCTCTTCAAACACCTCAATAAAAGTCACATATTGAGGACCGGAGTTCAAAGAGGACCTCAGACGCTTACTAGCGGTGTGACCCCGGGCAAGTCACTTAACCTCGATTGCCTTGCAAAAACAAACGAAACAAAAACAAATGTCACACATTTCCCCCAAAACTGAGGCCTTGGGGTTTCTATTTTCTCCTTTCCATTGACAGGGCCACTGGCCCGACTCCAGCCCTCGGAGCTCATCTTTCTCATGCCTGGGCTGTTGACTTAGGAAGGCTGCCCACCACCAAAGAGCCTATCTGCTAACCCATTGTTAACACTGGCTGCCAAAGTGACCAAAGTCCTCGGGCACTGGTCTGACCTCATCCCTCTCCCTTTTAAGGAGCGCCATAGCTCCCTATTGCCCTGGGATCAAATACTGGTTCCTAAGTCTGACGTTTAGAACCTTTCACAGCTTGACGGTAAGACTTTCATTCCAGATTTATAGATGGAAGGAAGGAAGGAAGGGAGGGAGGGAAGGGAGGAAGGCAGGAAGGAAGGAAGGAAAAAAGGAAGAGAGGAAGGAAGTAAAAAAGGAGGGAGGGAGAGAGGGAGGAAGGAAGGAAGGAAGGAAGGAGAAAGGATTTATTAAACACTATGTGGAATGCACTGTGCTAAATGTGCATTGATGCAAATTGAAAAGTAAAACCTGCCCCCAAGGAGTCCGTATTCTAATGAGAGAGACAAGGAATATGGAAGGTTTCTGCTTCAAGGTAGATGGAGAGATCCCCTGGTCTGGAGGTGCAGCAGGTAGCCAGGAATGTAACCAGCAATGCTGGTGTGTGAGATGGATTTTACGAATCCAAGAATTAAAAACAGAGGCATCTCAAGGTGAAAGTAGAAAGGAAAATTTATTACGATCCCACGGGAAAGGGCCACCTGGATACCAAAAGGACTGGGGGTCCTCTCAGTGTCAGAGCGCACTGGACACAGAAAATTGGGGTGTTTATATAGGTCCCTCACCGCAATTCCCCCTCCCAACCTCCTTCCTCTCAGCTTGCAGACGTAAGCTTTGAGGGTACAATCTGGACGATAAATCTACCCATGGACAATGGCAAGGAACAAACAGTATGGTGATTTTTGACAAGCAGGTGACGAACATGAACTTCCCACCATTCTTATTTCATTCTACTATCAACCTCAAGGTAGTAAATCTGTCTTAATGACAATGACAATGACGATTGAACAAACAGTTCGGTTATCGGTAACAGGCAGGAATTATTTGTTGGTTACCTCATCTTCACATCTGTGGCAAACTAGCCTTTCCCATCACCCTTACATCTGTGACGGATATCCCCAGCACCCTTACACCTTGTCTCCCATCATTCATACCTAACTGATCTTGCACGTCTACATTGCACCTGGCTTTCCGGCTTTTCATTCATTTTTCTGCTGAGCTGAGGGTCCCTTATCCTGGGGTCAGTACACAGGGGGTGAGCATCGTGTGACCTATCCTTACTTTCAGAGGATTTTATGGTTGCTGACTTATTCACCTCAACCCTTCTTTCTTCCAGGCCTCTCGCCATTAGGTAAATACACAGGATGCGAGCATCCTGTGTCCTGTTCTTAACCTCGGGGGCCTTATGGTCACTAGCTAAGCTTGTGGAGGGGAAAACATCTAGAGAAATGGCTTTACAGAAAGGAAAATATCTAAGTAGAGAAATGGGATTCACTATCCTACTTATTTCTATTTATTTAATTTGTCCTCTTTTATGAGAGGTCTTCACTCGTCCCACACACTGGGGTTTTTTCATTTCTTTTTTTTCAATTACATTTTGAGTTTCGGGTTGTCTCCCTCCCTCCCTTCCTCCCTCCAACCCCACATCAGAGAAGGCCAACATAGATATATGGGAAGCTATACAATACATACTTCCATCTATCATTCTTTTTCTCGATGTGGACACTATCCTCCTAAGTCCTTCATAGTTGATTTGAATGTTCAGGTTTTGAGAACAGCTTGATTGTTTACAATCACTCTTTGAACAATGTTGCTGTCACCGTATATGACTGTCTCTTGGTTCTGCTCATTTCACTTTTCATACTATACCACAACTTAGCCATTTCCCAAGCGATGGGCACCCCCTCAATTTCCAGTTCTTTGCCACAACAGAGAGCTGATATCTATATATCTATATCTATACATATACATATACATATACATACATACATGTAAACATAAGCAAGCGTAAACATACACATATATTCTTTTCCTTTTTCCCTGATTACTTTAGGAAACAGACTTAATAGTGTGATATTACTGAGTCTAAAGGTATACATAGCTTTAGAAATCTTCGGGCATAATTCCAGATTGCTTTCCAAAACAGTTGGATCATTTCTTAATAGTAATGCCATTTAAAGGTTAAAAAAAAAAGTAATTTGCACTGATAAAATCATGTGATGTTGAACCACTTGAGAGTGCCAAGGACTTTGGGGTCAGAAACTTTCTTTTCTGGGTCTTCAGTAGATGTGGCTGCAGCATCTGAAGGAGCAGGGGCCAGGCTGATCTCTGGATGGTTACCAAGCAAACCTCCCTGCCAGAGGCTGCTTCCCAAGATGGCTGAGGGCATCAGGCTGAAGCATGGCTCTTTCAAGGTTCTTGGGTTCAGGGGACCTGCTCAGGCTGTCCCCAGCAGGGACTAAGGGGAGTTTGTGCTCAGTGGCTAGTAGCAATGGCCTGCCCTGCTTCGTGGGTGATGAGAGGCAGCTGGTATTGTCTGTTACTACACAATCTGAGTGTTGGAAGGTATCTGTGTCCAACTCATGTGACCCATAGATCCAAGGGGTTTCCACTATAACATACCCAAAAAGGAATCTCTCTGTGAAGGCCTCGGAGGAGTCCTCACCTCCCTGGGCAGTCCACTCCAGGGGAGATGGGGGCATGGCAGCTCTCATTGTAAAGACATTTTTCCAGACATCAAGCCTTAGTCTCTTTGTAACTTCCCCTCATAGTCCCATCCCTCTTCCCCATGACCATCCATGAAAATACTTCAAGACAGTTCTCCCACCTGCCCTCCCCTCCTACCCTCAGGCCAAACACTCCCAGTTCCTTCTACCAACAGAAGCCCTCCACCAATTCTGTGAACCAACCACTGGCTCTCCTGCATGACATCATGATGGACCCCAAGGCCTTTGTACCAGCTGAATGTCTCCCATGTTGGAATGCAAGTGCCTTCATTCTTTAGCATTTTTAGATCCCTTCAAGGTGAAGTTCAAAACAGCCCCCCACCCGCACCCCACCCCCATTAGTGTTTCTCTTTACCTGCTTCGGAGATAGGTCCTCTTATGTGTGTGTTGTACCTTCAGTGAGCATTCTAGGGGCAGGGACTGATCTTATTGAAAAACAAAAACCCCTCTGGTATTCTCTGGTCCTAGCCCATAGTCTGGCACTCAGTGAGTACATGATGTAAGAAATGGGAGGAGGAGTTTTGTTTCCACAGAACTAAAGGTGTGCTTCCCCGCCCTCCCCCACCCCAGCTTTAGCAGAGACCAGGCCTCAAGGTCGGTCAGGTGAGAGGTCAGAGGCTTGTACACATGTGCATGCTTTTTGAGAAGGCAGTCTGGGGAATAGAGAGGCCAAACCCACTTGAACCAGTTCAAGCTTATCTAGGGTCTGGTCTTGGTCAAGAATCCAGGCCTACTGATTTGCATAATTTGCATATGTTAAAGAGGGAAAGTAGGGGAAGTAAAAGAATATAGTTTAATCCTAAACTAAGACAAGGAAAATCTAATTAACTTCACTTTTGCTTCTGTATCCTTATTATCCTACCTGTATAAACTGTATAACCTAGGAAAACTATGTAAAAAATAAAGATTGTAAACTAACCATAAATCTAGCAGGAGTGGAGGGAATGGTTACCCCTGCTCCTGCAGCTGTATCAGAGTGAGTGTTCCCTTGAGCACTACACTTGCTCTCTCAAGGAGTATAATAAAATGTTTTCCTTTGTCCTCTCTGGTCCTGAGTTCTTTGGGTGAGAATATGCAAATCACATGGATTTTTCTAAGGTCAAGTGAAGGGAAGCAATAGACAGTGGAAGCTTGCCAAGCTTACTCCTGGATCTTGCCTTGGAGTGTCCTGTGATCCCCACTGTGGTGTTCAGAGGGCTACCACTCCGGATTCCCTTGGGGAACCCTGTGGTTTGCACAGCCTTCTTAAGGGGACATCACAAGGGAATCCTGTGGTCTGCACAGCCTTCTTAAGGGGATATCACTTGAGACTTCCGGCCCTGTCTTGTGAGCTTTGTGATCTTACCGCTGCCCTAAGGGGCCATCACTGGGGTCTTCCTTAGGGTCTGACCCCTAGGAGGCCCTGTGATCCCCACAGATTAAGGGGTGGCTACCACTTGGTCTTCCTCTGGGAGTCCTGTGATCTGTACAGCCTTCCCTAGGGATTATCACAGGGTTCTTCCTCAGGACTTTGGCCCTGCCTAGAAAGTCCAATGATCCCCAAAGCTGCATGTTCTCACAATTTGGGGAAGTCCAGTGATCCCCAAAACCACATTTCTCACAATGATAATTGGATTGAAAGTGATTGGAAGCAAACAGAGGACAGTAGCCTTACAAGCCTGGCTGGGGCAAGCACCTTTTATTCCCTGAGGTCACAGCATCACTGGACCCCGGCCCCCCCATCTCCACCCAGGCCTTGACTACACTCTGAACTTAGGAAAGGATGTAAGGAAGCAAAGACTTGGGAAAGGGAGAGGCACAACGGAGAGACTGTGATGCCCCCATATAGGGGCAGCCAAGGACTCCCAGGGCTGAAGAGAGACAGACACGAAGCTAGAAGCCCTGGACATGGTGGGGGGTGGGGAGGGCTGGGCAACAGAGAGGACAGGATCTCCAAATAGAGTGGGGCCAAACACTTGGAGGTTACACCTTGGCCTATGCAGAAGGCTTTTCTGATGCCCTCTTGCTCACTGTCGTGGGTGTGGGCATCTGCTCTTTGCCCTGTTCCCGTTCCTGTATCTGTATTTTGTTGGGAGAGGAGTAAGAAGGGAAGAGGCAGTCACAGGAGGGGGAAGGCATGCAGAGAGGATGAAGGAGGGGGGAATAAATGGGGTCAAGAGGACCCTGGAGAACTGGGAGGTGGCAGGGGGAGAGATATGAGGGAGGTAAGATGGAGGGGTCGGCCAGGGTGTGGAGGGAGGGAGGAGGATAGGAGACAGAGGATGGGGGCAGGAAGATGGAAGGGATGGTACTTGGGGATGATGGGGAGCATGAAGAAGAGGGATGGAGGGGGACAGACTTTAGGCAGGCTCCCCCAAGGCCCCCCCTTCTCACCGCCTTGAGGACTTGGGCTAAAATCTCCTCCCGAGTCAGGGGCCGTTCGTCCATCTGCTCCAGCCCCACGGGATCATCCCTTGGATGGAAGGCTCTGCCTCAGACACACTGAATCCTCTCCTCCCCCAGCGGCCCTGCATTTCCCTTTCCCCATGGTCCCCCAGAGGACCTTTGTTCCTACATCCCCCAGCTCTCTGTCCCTCTCATCCTGCCCCTCCTTCTCTGTGGCCTTCCCAAGTCTCCACCCATCTCCACTCTGACCTCCAAAGCCACCTAACATCTCTCCAGGTCCCCCTGAGGCTGAATCTTTCTTCCATCCCTCCATTCCAGAATCCTGCCCTACGGCCTCCCCTTCTTTGTTCCCATATCTGAGCCTGTCCCCCTTTCCCCCTGGGCCCTCAGTTTCTTGGCAGCGCCTCACATATTGCTGGGGGCCTGCGGTGGAACATGTTTCTTGGGAATGGCATCCTCACTCTGGCCCAGGAGCCTGAGGGCGGTGGACTGGGGGTTATAGTCAGTGGATTCCTGAGGGAGAGCAAGGGTGGGGGTCAGCTGGGGTGCTCAGGCTTGACTCTCAGCCCCGCAGCCCTGGGGATGTGTGTTTCCGCCCACCGAGAAGCTGGTGAAGGCCTGGGCGGCCAGCAGGTCAATCACTCGCTGCTCAATGAGGCTGAGAAGCAGCTCCACGATCTTGTTCCCCATGTGGCTGCTTCCCAGGAGCTCTTTGAGCCTGGTGTCATCACACTTGGCCTTGTAGAACAAAGACTGGATGGCTGCAGGGTGGGCCGGGGGGGGGGGGGGGCGGCGGGGTGTGGAGGGGAGGGTCAGCAAGGGCCTGGGCAGCCCAGATCCCAGGTGGCCCACCCATTGGCCCCTCCTTCCCTTCAGCCTCCCTCAGACCCTCGGTTTCTGTCTCTCAGGTCCTGACTCCCCGTCTTCCCCTCCTCAATCCCCCTTACCTGTGCCCACCCTCCCCCCCACCCAAGTCCTTGTGCCCTCCAGCGGAGAAGGGCTTGGGGACTTGCCCTGAGGTCACCTAGGTCCAGGGGAGCTGAGTGAGACCTCGGATCCCAGCTTGCACCCTGCCCTCTGTCTCTGCTGTCCCCAGGGTCCCTCACCAGCCTTAAGCTGGTCTAGGATCTTGTTCAGATTCTCGTGCTTGGCCACCACCACCTCAGCCTCCTTAGCCAAGTCCACCTTTCGCTGCTCCAAGGCGTCAAGCTGCTGCCGCTTGGGCCCCTTGTCAGCCTCTTCTTGAGCCAAAGTCAACTGAGCCAGGGCATCCTGGATCTAGAGACAGCAGCAGCAACACTCAGGAATCCCATGAGGTCTGCAGGGTCTTTTGTGAGCCTCCCATGGAACGGGAAGTAGGGGGCATTATGTCTAGTTTTACAGGTGAGCCTCAGCAGTCACGTCCCCGGAAGCCGGGCCGCCAGTGTGGCCCAAGTAGCTGGGTGGAATCGGGGTTCCCGTGGGGCGGCCTCACCTCCTGAATCTCCTCTTTGAGCTTCTCCATCTCTGAGTTCTGCTCATTGATAAAGGTGAACTCGGCAAAGTTTCTTTCCTCATCTGAGGAGAGTGGAAGAGAGAGACAGGGAGACTGGAGAGAGCCAGGGAAAGAGAAGGGAAGGGGGGGGGAGCAGGGAGAAGGGGGAGTGCACAGAGGGAGGGTAGAAGGACAGAGTGGGGAGAAGGGGAAGGAGAGGGAGGGAGGGAAAGAGAGATGGAGTAGATGGGGAGCCAGAAGAGAAGAGCAAAGAGGATCAAGGGGAAGCCAAGAGGGAGAGAGACTGAGAGGAGGAATGAGGAAAGGAGGAGAGAGAAGGACAGACAGAGACAAGAGACAGAGGGAGGGACTAAGGGGGGCCAGGCCGGAGCTGGGATAGGAAGGGGAAAGGGGAGAGGAGGCGCGATCTCTGGCTCGCACCGCACAGGCCCTGGCATGGTCGGGGAGGACGGCCGTGGAGTAGCCCCTCTGGGATGGGGCTCTGGGATAGGGCTGCCCGTGGCTGCCAACCGACCCTCCCTCCTTCCCTTACTTTCCAAGTATGTCTTTAAAATGTCCTCGGCGTTGCTCTGGCCAGTGATCTCGCCCAGCTTCTCCAGCACCTCCTCGTACTGCAGAATGGCTTTCTCGTGGGAGGTTTTTCGGAGGCCCTCGGCCACCTCGCGCTCTGCCGGGAGCCCCAAGGGTCAGCAGCCCGCTCCCCAACTGGCCGTCCTCCCCTCCTTCCCACTCCTCTCTTTTCCTCCTCAGTTTCTCCTCAGGCCCTTGGTACCCCTTCTCCCAGCTCCCCCTCTGGCTGCCGAGGCCCGAAGGGCCCCACTGGAGGCTCCTTCTGCAGAAGGATTCAGAGAAAGAAAAGCCTCCAGCCCCTTCAAGTCTTCGGTTTCCCTCATTGTCACATCCACTGGGAGGATGATGGACATGATGACGTCTAAAGAAGTCACATGCCCTTGGCCAAGCCTCTGCCTCAATCTGGGCCTCAGTTTCTCTCTCTGCCAAATTGAGGGGAATTCTGTGGTCCCCCCTGGGCCCTCACCCCGCTTGCGCCGGGCCTCCAACACCTCAGCATCCACCAATCGCTCCTGGTTCTTGGTAATCAGGAAGTTGTGCAGCTGCTCAAGGTGGCAGATCTGCCTCTGGACCACCTGCAGCTCAGCATTGTACTGACTTATGTCCTTGTCCAGCTTCTCCTGCAGCTGGGTCAGCTTCAGCTTGGCTTCCTCCCTGCCCGAGGTGGGGCACAGAGGCTCGTGGGGGGTGCGTGGCGGGGCACAGAGGCACATGGGGGCACAAAGGCATGTGGGGGATGCAGAGGCACATGGGGGGAATGCAGAGGTGAGGGGCCCACAGAGGTACATAGGGGCCACAGAGGTACATGGGGGGCATAAAGGCATGTGGGGGATACAGAGGCATGTGGGGGGGCACAGAGGCACATGGAGGGCACAGAGGCACACAGGGGGCCACAGAGGCACACAGGGGACCACAGAGGCACAGAGGGGGGTGCAGAGGGACATAGGGGTACAGAGGCATGTGGGTGGGATGCACAGAGGCACATAGGGGTGCAGAGGCACAAGGTGGCACACAAAGGCACGTGGGGGGCACAGAGGCACATGGGGGTACAGAGGCATGTGGAGGGATACAGAGGCACATGAAGTGGGTGTAAAGGCTCATGGGGAGCTGCAGGGGCATGTGGGAGTGCAGAGGCACATGGGGGGTACAGAGGCACATAGGCTGAGTACACAGAAGCATATGGCTGGGCCCGAAAGGGCACCAGTAGGGCAAGCCCTCTTGAAAGCCTGGCTCCCTCAGCCCTGGGTGGGGCCTCAGGGAAGTAGCCTGAAGACACAAGGGGGGCTGGGAGAAGCTGGGTGAGCCTAGGGTGGGTTGGAGCTAGCTTCCTCAGTTCCAGACAGGGACTGTACCAGAAACATCAAGGAGCCTGACTCCCTCACCCTGGAGAGGACAGGGAACATCCTGACAGATTTGGAGGATGGTTAACTCCACACCACACAGGGTCGAAGAGATACCTTATGGAGGGAGCTGGTTCTCTCAGAGACATCTAGAGAGGAGGAACTTGGTGCTGCACTGGGTCCCAGGTGCCAGTCCCAGCCACATTGAGAGGAGGAGATTGGCTCCCTCAGTCCAATAGAGCCACCCCCAGCCTGTCACAAGCCCCAGTGCCCACACTCACCCAGTGCAGAGAGGGCACACCCTGGCACACCAGGGAAGAGCCAAAGGTTACCTGGCATCAAAGGCTGAGTTGGAATCGTCTATGTGGGATCGAATGTTGGAGCGGATGTCCTGCAGCTCCTGCTTAGCATGGGCAGCAGGTTGGTGAGGGAGAGAGGCTGAACCCAGCTCCCTTCTCCCTTTTCCTAGGGGCCCTGACCTTCTTCAGCTGGTGGTTGATATGCAGAAAACGATTCCTCTGGTTGTGCAGCAAGCCCAGCTCTTCCCGAAGGACCCTATTCCTCACCAGGTGGGTGTCAAACTGTGTGTTGGCCTGCAGGGCATCAGGATGGCAGGGTCACCCAGCTGGCTCTGCTGGCCACCTGGGACCCCCCCCCATCAGGAGCACTCACCCGGTCTAGTTGGTTCTCCAAGATCCTCACTCTTCGGAGGTCCCCAGCCTTCCTGTGCAGGACTAAGCCTGGGCCCCTGAGGTCCTTCAGTTGCAGCAACACTCGATTCTCCCACTTGGCAATCTGGGGCCCCGAGGGGCCATGGAGAAGGGACTCGGTCGGTCCTGGCTCTGCCAGCTACCCCCGTGGCTCCTGCACTGCCCCCTCCCAGCCCCCACCTGTTGGTCCAGCTTCTTCAGGCGCTCCTGCTCCTGGACCACCTCCTTGTCCAGCTGCTGCCTGCGCTCCAGGAGGTTTCGAAGGTCCTTCTCCCGCGCCTGGTCCAGGAGCCTCCTGGCTTGGCTCTGCGAGATCTTCGCCTTCACTTGAAGCTCGGTCTGCTCCTGCTGCAGCCGTTGGATCTCCACCCTACCAGGTCGGAGCCCAAGAGAACCGGAGCTGGCCCGCCGCCCTAAGTCACGCCCTCATCTGTTCGACAGAGGGACCTGCCCTGGGTGGCCAGAGGGCTCGAGAATCCTTTTCCCATCTCCCGGCCCAGCCTCCACCCACTGGCCCCAGGCTCACATCTGCTTGTGGATCAGCTGCTGGGTCTCCCGGCTGTAAGCCTGCCGCTCCCCCTCCATCACCCGGCATTGTCTCTGCAGGCGGCTCAGCTCCGCCTCTGCAGGGCAGGGGGCAGGCGGCAGGCGCTGAGCCGGCTCAGCCGGGGCGGAGCGGGGCTGGGCCAGCGCCCCAGCTCCAATCCCCACCCCCCCCCACCCCTGCCCCGGGCCGGCAGCACTTACCTGAACTATCCATGTAGGCTTCGCTGTCCTCCGAGCGCACGCTGCCGGCCAGCAGCATGGTGGCTAGGGGGAGAAGTCTACTTGGGGGGCTCTTGAGGGGCAGTGGAGGATCCAGGTTGGGAAGTTGCGGGGAGAGGGGCGCTGGGGACCCTACAGGTCTAGACATGGGCCTGGCCCGGCTCTGTTGTGGTCCTGGTTGCTGGGGCGACAGGGTCAGCGGCGGGGATTGGGGAAGCTGGCCTGGGCGGGACGGAGGGCTGGGACCCCTCCCTCACGCTCCTCCCTCCTGTTTCCCCTTTCCCCTTCTACGCCCTCCTTCCCTCTCCCTCCTTTCGGCCCTCCCCCGACTCTTCCAGGGGGAGGCTAGCTCAGAGCATCCCTTCCAGACGCCTCCCGGGGCTGGCCGAGCCGAGGCATGCGAGCTAAGGGGTAGGAGCGGGGTTGGGAAGGAGGGGCTGGGAGGACATGAAGACGCCCAGGGGCGGGGCTAAGGGGTAAGAGATGGGGAGGGGGAGGAGTCCAGCGGGAGATTTAAGATATAAGAGAAAGCTTTGGGAGGGCGTGGGGGCAGGACTATGGGGATGGGAGCTGTAGAAACTGGGGGCTGAGGGGCGGGGATCAGGAGGATTTGAGGGGAGGGGCTTGGAGAGGAATTAAGATGGAGATTTAGGTGAGGGAATTGAGGAGTTGCTGGGGTTGGCTGAAACTGGGGGTTAAGGGAGAGGGGCCATCTAAGAGCAGCAGCCAAGGGACTGAGGGGGACAGGCCGGAGGAAGGGGAGGGAGGAGCAGCTGAGGGGGCGGAGCTAAGGAGAGAAGGGTGGCAAATGGAGAGTAAGTAGGCGGAGGGAGAGCTGCTCACCGCCTCCTGCCTCGCACCCCCGCATAATGCGCCTGGGCACCAACAGTCTTCGAACCGCCAAGGAGCAGGAGGCGGGGCCCTGGGGGGCGGGGCTTCCTGGGCTCCTCCCCCGTTTTCTCAGTGGAGGGGAACCCCGCCCCACCCTGGCCCCGCCCCCGGACCGATCCGTTCACCACGTGCTGTCAGCCTGCGGCTCCCCGGGGCTGGGCCTCGAAGGCAGGCGGGCTGCAGGCCAGCTCCCGGCTCAGTTGCCCGCGGGACAGGGCGTGCCCCAAAGCTGACTGCGGTTTCCTGTGGGAGGAAGCAGCAGCCTCTTCGCTCTCCAGCTCTCCTCTGGGGCTCAGCCTCAGCTTGGCAGAGGGCAGCCTCGGACCCTCCTAACCACGCGGACCCGGCGCGCCCATCTCCCACCTGCCCACGCGGGGAGGCCCTCTGGGCCACAAGTGTTTTCTGCCGTCAAGATTAACTCTGTCTCTTGCAGCCGTGGCTCCTGGTTGGGCCAAGCAGTGCTTGCTAGTCAGGAGAGCCGCGAGAGTTTGGAATCAGGGGCCCCGGGTTCAAATCCTGCCTCGGCTTATGGGCTTAATTGAGCAAGTCCCTCTCGATCTGAGCGGAGCTTTTCCCAGTGGCAAGTTTGAACCTAAGCCCTCGGACTCCCATCAAGCCCGGGACTCTTCCTGGGTATCCAGCAGTGCTCGGGGACACCAGGAGCAGTAGGTGCAAAGAGAAGATAAAGACCTGTAAAATTTGAGGGGCCTTCTGAAGTCACCAGCTGGTGGGTGGCATAAACTCCACCCCATCCTAAACTGTGGCTCCCCTTCCACACCCAAATTACTTGTTAAGTATTTTATATCTAATTACCTGCTTATCCATTGTACTCCCCACCCCCACTAGAATAAAGGAAAAGCCCTAGGTTCAGGAACTGGTTGTTTTGGCACACAGTAGGAGCTTAATAAAAGCTTGTTGGATGGAATTGAACTGAATGCAGCTGGGGTCTGTCCAGGGCAGAGCACAGCAGTCTCATCACTTATTTCCCTGGTCTTGGACACCAGGGGTCTTTACCCATGCAATCCCAGAGCCTTTTGGGTAGGCTCCCCTGGGGGGAGGGTGAGGAGGCTGGCTTCTAAGGCCACATACCCAAGGACCTAACCACCCAGTCAACCAATCAACCAAGTACCCACACAAGAGCTGCCCAACTTTCCCCCCTCTAACACAGGTCTAACACAGGCATCTTGAAGATTCCTGTCCCTGCTCTACAGGTGTCGGCACTGAGTCCCAGAGCAGTAAAATTCTGAGCCAAGACCCTAAATCGGGTCTCCTGCATCTCATTCCAGTCCTTTTTCTGGGAGGCCAGGCAGCTTGTCATCACGGTTTATGCCTCCCACCTCCAAAGGGATCCAGACATCCTTGTTGACCCCTCTGAAGCCTCTGACTCTGCTCAACACTCTCTCCCCCTTGATCCTCTCTTCTCTCTAGGTTGTTGGGACAGCCTCCCTCTCTGACCACTCCTCCTCTGCCTCCTTTGCTGGATTCCCCTCCAGATCAGGCCCTCTTACCATAGGGGTCCCTCAGGGTCTGTCCTTGATCCTCTTCTCCTTCACCTTGGAGATCTCCTCAGCTCCCACGCTATTCTCCCCTCAACTGTTAAAGTGATTTTCCTAAAACACAGATCTGACGGTGTCATTCCCCCATTCAGTAACCTCCAGTGGCTCCTTATCACCCACGTCCAGGATCAAATACAGAGCCCTCTGGCAGTCAAGGCCCTTCACAACCTGGCCCCCTCCTTTCTTATACCTCACTCCCCAACACATACTCTTCAATCCAGTGACATTGGCCCCCTGGGCTTTCCCAAAATAAGACAGTTCATCTCTGCTCCCTACATTCTCTCTGCCTGTGCCACATGCCTGGAACACTCTCCACCCTCCACTTTGACTACTGACCAAAGCCTTCCCCAGCCCCTCTTAATCCATTTGACCTGTCTATAACTTGCTTTGTATATACTGTTTGTTCATGTGTCATCTACCCCATTAGATCATAAGCTCCTGGAGGGCAGGAACTTCTAGCCTTTTTTTTTTTTTTGTATTCTCAGCCCTTAATAGAGTTCCTGGCACATAGTGGTGCTTACTAAGTATTTATTGACTGGTTGACTTCCCAAGGCATGGAAGCTACCTTCCCCAGCCCTCAGTCTCCACAAGCCCTAGGGCCTGGGCAATGGTGAGAGAAACTGGAAGATGCAAGGTTGGAGCAGACAAATGAATAAGACGAGAAGCAAACAGACATATAGAGAGATACAGAGACAAAGAGAGAGAGAGGGAAAAAGTCGGAGAGACACAGAGACAGAGACACAGAAAGAGGTGTGTGATGATGCATGATTCAGTGGAAGCTTGGGTCCCTCCCAGGCTTCTTCTGCTGGTAAATAAAAAGGAAGTAAGAGTATACATCCCAGAGGCAGAGAAGAGACACCCACAGACAGAGAAATGCAGAGAGAGTCAGAGACCTAGGCAGGGAGGAAGAGCAAGAGTGGTTTGGACTAGATTAAGTAGGGAGTGGGTCTTCAGAGGAAGGAAGAAGGGAGGGAGAGAGGGAGGAAGGCGGGGGCCGAGTAGGGGGTGGAGGGAAGGAGGGAGAGAGCAGGGCGGGGCAGGGAGGCCGGGAAAGGGGACTGAGCATTAGCTCTGACTTCCTCTGGCTGCGCTGGCTAAGTGCTTCTCCGTTATTTGAGAACGAAAGGAGCCTTTGAGACCACAAAGACCCCATCTGCCTTCAGGTACCTTCTACCTCGCCAAGGAGAGGGTGAGAATCCAAAAGCACTCAGTGGCTACGAGAAGGTGGGGGTGGGGTGGGGTGGGGGGAGAGGCAACATTCCTTGGGATCCACAGATGGGACGTCCCTTCCCCCACAGATGCGGGGGAGGAGGGTGTTCTGCCAAAGACCCCAGCTGTCTCTTCCATCCTCTGGGGATCCAGGCATCTGGGCTAATAGCCTCTACTCCCCAGCTCAGTCTCACAAAGACGTGAGAATTCCCTGCCTTCCTCCACCTCCAACTTCCAGACCCCAGTTCTCCCTCTTGGTCCAAGGGTCTCTCTCTCAACTAATTCCCTTAACTGCCCTGCACCTCAGTTTCACTCTCCTAGGGATCAGGCTCAGGTTTCCTATCTCAGCCCTGTTAGCACCCAAACCTCCAACACCCCCTATCTCATTTCCTTAGCCCCGAAAGGCCCCAGGTATCTGGCTGGCCTGCCCTTAATGGAGGGATGGGCAGGGAGGGAGGGCAGGAGCAAAGCCATGGGGCTG
Source organism: Trichosurus vulpecula (assembly GCF_011100635.1). Classification (NCBI taxonomy): domain Eukaryota; kingdom Metazoa; phylum Chordata; class Mammalia; order Diprotodontia; family Phalangeridae; genus Trichosurus; species Trichosurus vulpecula. The sequence continues at coordinate 16,487,037 of NC_050574.1, read as the reverse complement.
GGGTTCTGGTGGGAGAGAAGGGGATGAGTCACAGTGACTCACTCTGACCCCTCTCCAAGGAGGGGGGAAGAGGGAAGGAGAGCCTAGTGGATGTCTGGGTCCCTGGGGCTGTGCCCCACCCCAGTTCTGAGACTGGGGGAATTGCTGGGAGGAACTAGGTGGGGCAGGTTTCAATCCTCATATCAGGGTTCTAGTTCTTAGAGGACCCAGTGGGTGCAAATGCATCGAGTGTGGGAGGGGGGAAGTGAGGGGAAGATCCCAATCCAGCTCCACCCCACACACGTTCCCTCAGGAGCCCAAACCCCAAGTCCTTTGGGGATGCAGGCGTTTCCTCCAGCTCCAGAGGGGAATATCCAGGCTGGAGTCCCCAGCCCTTCCCTTGGAGCCTTAACGTTTCCCCTCAACGGTTCCTGCCAGTCCAGGGCCCCAGGTGTCCCCGGTACCTAGGTGCCAGGTTGAATCTCCCCCTCCCCCAGACTCTGTGGGCACCATGTCCCTGCTCCTGGTGGTCGTCTCTGCCTTGCACATCCTCATTCTCATTCTGCTCTTCGTGGCCACTCTGGACAAGGTGAGACTGATGAACTTGGGAGGGGGTGTTCTTCCTCCCTGCTCCCACCCCCTTTCCCCTCTACTCACAGCCCGGTCCTTTCAGTCACTCCGAAAGCATCCAGCCATGCATTACGATTCAGTACTGGCAGGTGCTGTGCAAAGCACCTCTGGGGTACAGAGACAAGAGGGAACATTCCTGCCCTCATAGGGCTTACATCGTGAGGGAGAAATGATACATACACACACACATGCACATACATAATGTACATGCTTAACACACATGCAGACACACGCCTGTACATACCTACGTACAGTACATACATGCATACGTACAGGAGGGAGGGCACTGGCCACGGGCGGAGATGGGGACCAGAAGTGCTGATGGAGAAAGCATTTGAAAGGAGGGACACAGAAATGAGGGGGGCGTACCCCAGAAAAGGGGGTGGGAGTGCACAGATGATGAGTCTTGGAGGCTACTACCCGATGGGGCCAGACGAGGAAAGCATTTTAAAGCTGAGCAGAAGGGTTGATGTTCTTAGCCGAGAGCCAACAAGGAGTCAGGAGTCCATTGAGGGGAGAGATGTGGTCAGACTGGGCCCCACCCATCAATCCTACTCCTCCCAAGCAGGCTCTGCCCCTCCCCCCCCATCCCCCCATCCCTGATTCTTTTTTCTTCTCCCACCCACCTTCTTTTCTTTGACATGGACTGGTCTCAGTCATGGTGGATCCTCCCCGGGAATGACTCACTGAACCTTTGGAAGGAATGCTTGGCATACTTGAACCAATCTTCCCAGGAGGTCTGGGAATGCAGAAATGTCAGCGAAAATGGTGAGGGAGAGCACACCCCGACCCCCAAAGCTACACCTGTGCACTGAGGGGGGCAGGAGGGATTGGATTGCCACGGCCCAGGGGTCAGCCCTTGATTCTGAGGGGCGAGTCCCAACACCCAAGACTTCCAGGGTTGGGATCCCACTTTCTGAGGAGTGTGGGGCCAGTGCAAATGAAGGAATGAAAAAGCATTTATTAAACACCAACTATATGCTGAACACTGTGCTAAGTGCCAGAAATACAAACACAAAAGGGACAGCGTCCCTGCTCTCGAGGAGCTTTACAGGCTAACAGCCTGGCTGAGGCACAGCCGAGGGAAGGAAGGGAACCTGGTGGCTCTGGCACCCTGGGGGTGGCTAAGAGTCTGCCGCTCCCCAGGCTGGCTGAAGGCCGTGCAGGCCCTCATGGTCATGTCCCTGGTGTTCTGCTGCCTCTCCTTCATCCTCTTCATGTTCCAGTTGTACAACATGAAGCGAGGAGGCCTCTTCTACGCCACCGGCCTTTGCCAGCTCTGCACCAGTGAGTGACCAGGGTGGAGCTCGGGCGGGCAGGCGCTAGACTGGGGGGTGCAGGGAGGGCCACAGGCATGACTCCCTCTGTCCTTCCCCCACCCCCAGGCGTGTCAGTGTTCACCGGGGCCCTCATCTACGCCATACACGTCAAGGAGTTTCATCATCCTAGAGGCTCCTTCGGCTACTGCTTCGCCCTAGCTTGGGTGGCATTTCCCCTGGCACTGGCCAGCGGCATCATTTATATCCACCTGAGAAAACGAGAGTGACCTCCCCCTCCCCTGGCCAGCTGGCCCTGGCTCACAGCCCCTGAACCAGCGAGACAGCAGACGCCCCAGCCCTGCCTCCCCGTGCTACCTTGCCCTGGGTTAGGTCCTGATCCTGGAATCTCAGTTTCTGCCTCTGGGGAATGGGGGAGTAAGAAGGTGTTTTCCGTCCTCTTCCTCCTTCTTCTGGCCCAGCCCCTCTGACATGCACTTCCTGCCCCTGACACTTGGTGCTCTGGGGTCCTTTCCAGCTCTGACTCAGGCAGCTGGTGGCACAGTGCCCACACAGCTGGGCCAGAAGTCAAGACCTCAGTTCAAATCGAGCCCCTGGGCAAGTCATTTAACCTGCTTGCCTCAGTTTCCTCACCTGTAAAATGTGGATAATACTAGCACCTTCCTCCCAGAGTTTGATCAAATGCAATATCTGTCAAGTACTTCCCACAGCACCTGCATACAGCAGGTGCTCTGTAAATGCTCCTTCTCTCCCAGTTCTAATGGTCCCTTCCTGTTGTAACAGGCCCCTCCCGTCCTGACACCCTGTGGGCTCAAGATCCCTGCCAACGTCTGGCCTTTAGTCCCGGGGTCTCCCGGAGCTCTGACCCTCTTTGATCGTACTGGATTGGGAGGGGGCAGGTGCCATCTGTCCCTCCCTAGGCCTTGGCTTCCCCAACTATAACCAGAAGGCACCCACTGTAGGGAAAAGCCTTGGGGGTGGAGCCTGGAGACTTGGCCTTGGGCCCTGGCTCAGGCACATTGTCTGACCCCGGCTTCTTCCTCTCTTCAATGGGAGAGGCCCAGCCTAGCTCGGACTCTTCAGATCAATGAGACAGAATGCCACAAGATGCTAAAGAGATACGAGGGAGTAAAGCGCTTTGTAACCTCTCAAGTGTGAGCTGATTATTTCCAGTTCTGTGTGCCAGACACTGTGCCTTGTGGCTGACTGCTCCAGCACTCCCTGGGGGTCCCCCTGTGGGGCCTGCCCCAACCCCACCCTCCCAGGCAGAGGAGAAGCCCAGCGGAAGGGAAGAGACACACCCAGCCAGGTCCATTCCCACATTTTATGAGAGCATGGCAAATACCTTTTTCATGGGATGCCTGGGCATTCCAGGTCCCCACCACCAGCCTGCTCTGGACTCACATGGCCAAGTCTCCCAGCTGCTCACATTGAGGGGTCCCTGCTTAGCGAGCCTTGCCCCCTCAGTGGCAGCCCTTCCCCCATACCACAGAGAATGGTATAAACAGGGTTTATTTCTTTGGGAACTGGAGGATAGATGGGAACAGGGATCAGTATTGCACATGGGGGGACATGGGGTGAGATGGAGTCAGAGGTAGCATTGGCAAAAGTCGGTATTAAAAAATACCGGGGTCTGGGGAAGGCACTGGCATTGGGAGGGGCAGATCCTGCTCCCTTCCCAAGAGGCCGATGGCAGCAGGGAGCAGCAGAGACAACTGGGTCCCCAGGGTCGTGCGCCCCTCCATTCCTGGGGGAAAGGGTGGCCCTTGGCTGTGAGTCTCAGCCCACCAGAAGCCAGCCGGGCCAGCGCTCCGACCTGTGGGGCTCTGGTAGGCGAAGAGATGACAGGAAGCTCATTCCCTCCTCAGCTGGATCCCAGGAGGCTCCAGGGATCTCTGAAGCTGGGCAGCCCAGGAGGGGCTAGGGCTTTTGCAGAGATCGGGTGGTAGGTCAGGGGGCACCTTTCGGGACAAGGCTTCCAGGTGGCTGAGGGCCCGGGCCCCGTTGAAGGTCACTTCACAGCCTGATCGAGCCAGGAGCCAGGCCTCTACAGAGTCCTGCAGCCACTTGGCGCTCTCTAGAGGAAGGGAAGGAGCAGATCAGCAGGTGAGCCAGGGCCTTGGAAGTCAGGGGCTCGGCTCTCAGGGCGCTGCTTACCCTCGGGAGGCCCCAGACCCCTGCGTCCCATGAAGCTGTAGGCCAGCAGGACTTCCTTGGCGTGCTCCTCCAGTGCCCGGTGCACTAGGGCCGTGATCAGCTCTGAGTTGTTGGAAGTGCTCCGGAAGTATAGCATGTGAGCCAGCTCCAGAGCCTGCAGGTTCCGGCGCTGGCCAAACATCTGAAGCAGGAAGGCACGAGGGAAGGGACAGGGCAGGGAGCAGAGGGGACACAGCGGGGGCAGGAAGGAAGAGGGACACAGCGGGGCTTCTGTAGGCGCTGTCCACTCACACTTCAATTAAATGCGTTCATTGGATTCCAGACTGTTGAGGACCCTACCCTGGGGCTCTGGGGCTGCTCCAAGGAGCCTCATGAATTCCATCCCCATGGATGTTCCATTTTATTCATTCATTCAAGAAGGAGGTGGAAGCCTCAAGTGAGAGGCCATTCAGAGACACTCAGAGAGAGGGCTCAGGATGCCTGGGCTCGGCCCCACACCTGCAGCTCCCTGGCTGGGTAACCAGCCTCGGCTCCCTTAAGCATAGAGAAGTGGTGGGGCCAGATAGCCCTCAGGCCCCTGCCAGCCCTAATGGTCAGGAATGGGTGCACATGTTTCACAGTCTGGGGGCAGGGGGCTGGGGCAACAGACCACAACACCCTGCCCTACTTCCCAGGCGGCTCCATCACCCCCATATACACACACTTGGCCCGAAGACTCTGCCCCAGGCGACGGACCGCCAGGCAACACCTGGAAGTGCAACGTTCTCACATCACAGATGGGAAACTGAGGCCAGAGAAGGCCACCACGCCCCCGATGTTAGGCGCCCCGGCCCGGGGCTCACCTGGGAGGCACGGTGCGCCATGAAACCGGCAAAGAGCAGCAGTAGCAGCGAGGTGGCCACCTTGAGGTCAGACAGGACCACCATGCCCACGTTGACGAAGAACACCAGGCCCGAGACCAAGAGTATGGTGTTGAGTAGGGCTCGCTGCAGGGGGGGTGTCCGCACCTTCAGCTCTGGGAGGAGCTGCTCCAGCCCCTCCAGGGGAGTGTCCTTGAAGCTCTTCAGCACCAGGTGACTCCGCTTGGTGCGGGCCGCCACCACTACCCGCTTAAAGTAACGCCTGAGCCCCAAGGGCCGGGTCAGGAACTTCCTGGGACACCCACCTGCCCTCCGCAGCAAGCCTTAGGGGGTTGACTGGACTGGGGGAGAGGAGAGGGTCTATCCCTGCCCTACAAAGGGTTCTGGGGCCCTGTAAAGCAAAGGTGCCTTCTAGCCACCACAGTCTAGAAGCATTCGGCTCTTCTACTTTCTACCTGGGTGACCTGGGACAAGGATTGCTCTGGATCTCTGGCCTCGAGGATCGCTGAGGTCCCTCCCTTCCAGCTCTGACCCTCGGCCAGACTCCTGCCCTTCTGGGGAGCTAGACTAGACAGGCTCGGGCTTCCCCTCTCCCCTCCTGGCTGCTCTGGCCGCTCTGTGACACTCACCGCTCGGCAGGGGGGGACTTGGTGAAGAAGCCCCGCTCGGAGCCCACGATGGACTTGAGTGGGAGCCGCCCCACTCGCTGGCCCAGGGCCCAGAACTGCATGTAAGTGTATTGGTCCAGGTTGATGGTCACCTGCAGGCACAAGAGGCGGTGTGGGGTGGTGTTCGGTGGTGTGGGGCAGTGTGGGGTGGGGCAGGCCTAGCTTGGTCTCTCTCTCTCATCCCACCGGCCCCTTGGAACCCTCGTCTCCCACCTCTCCAGGCTCCTTCCTGCTGCCTGTCCCTCCTCTGTTTCTCGGTCAGCCACCAAGGAGAAGACACTTGTTCTTCCTCCCTCCTCCTCTGAGATCCGGCTTCCCTGGGCCTGCCCTCTCCCAGACCTCTTCCTGGCCACACTGGACTGATCGCCTCACGCCTCCCCTCTGGGCAGACAGCTGACACTGTGCCCGTGGGGGATCTCTCCTCCCCTCATCTCACTGGCCTTCTCCCTCACTCCTGACCTGCACCTCCAGCCCATCTGGGCCGCCTGTCCAGAAAAGATGCTGCCCAGGAGCCGCAGCTCACACAGCTCTAATATCCAAGGCTGAATTTGAACTCAGCTCTGGGCACCATGGTGCCATCAAGCTGCCTTAGCAGGCCTCTCTGTCCAGGGCTTTCCTCTCTCTAGCCTCTAGAGCATCTTGGAGGTTCTGCAGACCCAGCCCCAGGCTCCCACTGCGGTGCCCCCAGACATCTCCAAAGTCCCCCTTCCTACTCTCTCTGTCTCTTCAGAAGGCATTGCCCTGGGCCTTCTCTCCCCCCAGCTCTGACATCTGCCCCCAGACCAGCACCCAAGCACCTTAGCTGGATGACTGCCCTCCCTGAAACATGCTCCACACGGTGGCCCAGCTGGTCATTACCCCTCCCGACAAGTTTCAGTGACTCTCTTTGGGGTCTGGCCCAGCTGCATATTCCGTTCTTCACATGCCATGTGCCAGCCAAGGCGGCCTCCATGCCATAAGCTGCACAAAAAGTCCGTTTCCCCCTTCCCTGCCTTGGCCCAGGCTGCGCCTCCTGCCTACGGAGCCCTCCCTCTTGGCCCTCAAAGCTCAGCTCAGGCACCACCTTCTACAGGATGTCTTTCTGGATCCTACCAGATGCTAGTTCCCACTGATGTGACATCTACTTGGTAAATATTTCAAATTTCCTTTTCTGGGTGTATGTTGTGGCCCCCAAACACAGCATGACTGCCTTGAGAGCAGGGGCTATTTCCTGGACTTTGTAGCCACAGGGTGGGGAGCACGGAAGGGACTTAATAATTGTGTCCTGACTGACTGCCCCCAGCTTCCACTTCCCCCAAAGGATTTCCAGGGACCCGGGTGCAGGGCAGAGTCAGGTGGGGCTGCTACCTGAACCTCATCTTGTGGGTGGTGGACCACAAGGGCATAGGCCAGGGCATCCTCAGACAGTGGGGAGAAGTTAGCTTGATCCAGCAGTGGCGCCAGGGCCACGAGGACCTCCTGCTCGTTGGCCAGGCGCTGCGGGTCCGTGAGGGAGGGCTGCTCCAGGGTCTCTCGGTCTGGGTTGATGGGGTCGTACAGTGCCTGGAGGGCAGGGGCAGACACTAGGTCAGGTCCGCCATACGGGCAGCAGGGGGGAGATGCTGCCCACTCCGCCAGGACCTGCCGAGAGCCGTAGCTCAGCCAGTCAAAGCGGACCCCAGAACTGGACTCCTGGCCCAGACACTCGGGTTGCCTAGACCACTTGTGGCGGTCTGGCACGCTGAGCACGTCAGGGCCAGGCCCTCACTGACTGGGCTGGGGCAGACAGGACAGCGCCTCCTGGAAGGCACAGAAAGCAAGTGCTCCCCATCAGAATAAGGCACTTGGCTCCTCACCTGCAGCTGGGTCAAGGTGCTGTTATACTGAGACAGGATGCAGGAGTCAACGTGGGACGCGAACTGCAGGAGCGCAGCCTTGGCCGGAGAACTGGAGTGAAACTCCTGGGAAGGGGAAACTGGACATTGCTATCTCAGCCAGGAGACCCTCCCTGCCAGCAGCCCCAGGGGTGTCCCCATCAGCTGAGAAGGGGAGGTCCTGCTGCCCCAGGGGGGGTCCTTACCAGCTGGGAGGTGGGGGTGGGGAGGCCCTGCTGCCCCAGGGGCGTCCTCACCAGCTGGGGGCGGGGAGGGGGAGGGAGGAGGAGGAGGAGGAGGAGGAGGAGGAGGAGGAGGAGGAGGCGGCGGTGGAGGAGGCGGCGGCGGCCCTTCGGCCCCAGGGGGCGCTGGGAGTTGTGGTTCTAGGGACTTCCCCAGTGCCAGCTGGAAACTACAACTCCCAGCATGCTCCAGAGCAGGCACTCCGCCCCGGGAAGGAAGTGGTGTTTTTGACAGCCCCGGGGGCTGCTGGAGCCTGTAGTTCCCCAGGTGACCTGCAGGAGGAGCTGCAGCAGCTGGTCCTTGGAGAAGGGGATGAAGCGTTCCTGATACTGCTGGGCCCAGTTCCGGGGCTCCGTGGGGTTCCACATCTTCCGATACTCCCCCATCTTGATGGTCAGGGACGAGTGGGGCCGGGAAGCGGCCTTGGGGGCCCAGGGCCTCAGCGGGGGCCGGGGGCAGCCCCACCACCCGGCCCCACAGGCTGCTCGGGCCGCCCGGAGCATGCTGACTCCTAACACCCCGAAGGGAGTGGGAGGGGGAGAAGGCTCAGAGGCAGGCACTACATTGCAAAAGCTGGGGAGGGTCACAGGTCACGGGTCACGGGTGCCTTTCCCAAAGCCTCGCCCTCCTCCCTCTCTGCCCCGCAAGAAGGGACAGCCCAACTCCTGGCAGATAACTGGGTACCCAGGCCCAGCCCACAGCCCCCCCATTCCTCCTCCCCCTTCTCTCCCGCAGCACAGTAGGCATGAGGTCAGGGGTCAGTAGACAAAGGTCACGACGTAGACATGTTCTCCCCCACGGCACACCCTCTGGGCAGGGCGGGGGTGGGAAAGCTATTTGGGAGACGGGTTTGAATGCATCTCACGAAACCCCCGGGTCACCCCAAAGCCCTGCATTAAGAAGTGCACCCCCGCCCCAGAAAGCCTTTCCCTCCCCCTCACCTTAGAAAGGTTTGGTTGTCATTGAGCCTGGCGCACATGCGCAGGGTCAGCAGCATGGGCCTCCAGGTGCCGCTTTATTCAAGAGACGGCGCATGCGTGGGGGTGAGGGAGCAGTTTCTCCTCCTTAGGTGGCTTTCTGGACCTCGCATGCGCCTACAAGGAGGAGTGTAGGGGCGGGGCTTGATGAGTGGGGGCATTCTGGGGAGTGAGCTCAGACTATTTCCTCCAGGGACTTCCCTGTGGAGGGAGAGGGGAAGAGTAGCTAAGGTTCCGTTGCTGAACGCATGCGCACACAGCTGGCGATGATTCAGAGGCGCGCGGCTGGCTCGTGTGTGCCTCAGGCCAACGGCTTCCGAGGCCCCGCCTCCATTCCTCAATGAGGGGGCGTGTGTCTTGGGGGCGTGGCCTCCTGTCGGCCAATAGGCTTTCGACGCACGGAGAGGAAAAGGCGGGAAAAAGGCGGGTCTGGGGAGAAAGCTGCTGGGGCAGGGAGGTCGGGCGGGAGGGGCTACAGGGAAGGTGAGGGAGAGAACCTCCCCATTTCCTGAGGAGATTCCCCCTACTTCTGAGAGGGAGACCCCAATTCTTGAGGAAATACCCCCCATTCTGAGACTATCCCTTTTCCCATTTTCAGAGGAGATTCCCCCAAATTTGAGGGGGAGACCCCCCTTTCCTAAACAAAGTTGCTCCCCTGATTCTGAGTGATCCCTCCAATTCTGAGGGAAGACTGCCGTTCTCAGAAGAGACACCCCAAGTTCTGAGATGGAGACCCACATTTTCTAGGGAAATTCCATCTAAAGATGACAGGAAACCCCCATTTCCTGATGAAAGCCCCCCAAATTCTGAGTAGATGACCCATAATTCTTCAAGGGCAACCTCACATCCTAAGGAGATTCCCACCCTTTTCTGAAGAACCTTTCTTTTCCTGAGCAGATTCTCCCCAATTTGGAGCCAGGGACCCCCTATCTTGAAGAGAGATGGTTCAATTCTGAAGGGAAAACTCCTGCTCTGAAAAGAATTGAAAAGGAAAAAAAAAACCCTGTTTTTGAGAGTCCTCAAATCTGTGTGTGATACCCTCCCCTGAGTGAGCTAGCACCCCGCATTTCTGAGGCAGAGTCCCCCAATCTCGAAGTGAAGACACCCCTTCTGACTAAGTTCCCACTTTGCAAGGGTGGACCACCATTCTGAAGTAAAAGCCCTTTGTTGTGAAAAGCTGTCTACCATTTTGGGGAAACTCATTAAGAAGAGGTACCCCTCATTTCTGTGGGGGAAGACCCCACTCTGAAGCGATACCCTCAATTCTGTGGTGGGTACTCCCCATCCTAAAGAAATGTCTTCCAATTGTGGGGATACTGGCCAGTGGGCCACGTCCCCCTTCCTTTCTCCCGATCCCCTTCCCACTCCTCTTCGACCTCCAAAGCCCCCACTCTGACCTCTGACCTCTCCTTCCTCTCTCCTTCTGCTGCGTCCCCAGGTTAGGACATCTGAGCGTGAGAGAAGGGACGGCAGAAGGGCCGACATGTATGTGCCCGAGAGCCTTCACGACCTGGCCGAGAGCGAGGTGGTCCAGTTTGTGAAGAAGCCAAAGACCATCTCCCGGATCTTTGCTGGGGTGAGGCCCCCATCCGTATCCCTGGCCTGCATCACCTTCGCCTGGCTGGAGATGCTTCAGGCTTCTCCAGCAAAGTGAGGGCAGTGGAGCTCACTCGCATTTCTGTGGCATTTGCAGGTTTACAACAAAGGTTAGATGTCTCAGAACCGGGTTCTTGGAGGATATGCCTTCAGAGCCTAGCTCCCTCAGATTCAGGGGCTTCCACTGAGGGCAAGTCACTTAAGCCCTTGCTTACTTCATCTGTCCAAGATCATACTGGTTTGGGCCTCTTTTTTCCCTATCCCCAGCACTCAGCATAGAGCCTGGTACAGGGTAGGTACTTAATACATGCCAGTTGCTGGTCACCAGGCTTTGTTACCCACACAGCACTATATAAGTGCGCATTTTTAGTCCTCTATAGAAAAGGAAGGGTTACCAAGAGCCTGCGTGTCTTCACGCCAGGCTCACTTTATTTCCTTTTCTGCCGGGGTTACTAACCTGGCAGGTGGATCCGAAGACTTCGGTAAATTTAGTTTGCCCGGATGCGAGCCAGGCATCTGTCGAAGCTTCGTGTACCCTACTGCTGATAAGATGGAAAGATGGGGACTCACCGATGACGCAGTCAGGTGGCCTGCATGACCACTTTCTGAGGGTTTAGAACCAGGCCCAAAGAGCAGTCAGGAAGAGTTTGAGGAGGACTTGAAAAAGGGTCTGCACCCGAGCGGCGTAGAGATCTGTGCTTGACTCTGGGCTATTAAAACATATCTGCTACATGACCAATAATGGCGTAGATAGCTCGCTTACCAAATTTGTAGGGGATGCAGAGAAGGAAGGGACAGGTAACATGTCGGACGACAGTTACAATCCCCCGGGATCCTTACAGGGTCCAACACAGAGCCAAATCCAATAACATGAAATTTGATAGGGATGATTAATCAATCGATTAATGAGCATTTATGTGTCAGACACTGTGCTGAGGGAATACAAAGAAAAACCCAAACCAAAAATAATCCCGGACCTAAAGACAGCTATATTATGATGACGTGTCAACCGGAGCATCCACTGTAAATAAGGAGCAGATAGAAGGAAGGGTCCCCTTAGGGGGGCAGCCCCGACAGCTGAGGAAACCAGGAAAGGCCTCCCGGAGAAGGTAGTGCTTGAATCTTCAAAGAAGCCTGGGATCCCAAGATTGGGAAGGAGAGCGGTCCAGGCAGAGGGACAGGAGACGGGGTGCTGTATACCAAGATGAAGGGAGCCTATATGGCCTAGATTAGAAAGAAGAAGATGGGAATGGCTCAAAGAGGCAGGTCGTAAAGAGACTTGGAGGCCAAAGGACTTTCTATTTGTTCCGGAACCAGTGAAGTTTATTAAGCAGAAAGTTGGGGGGTGGGGCGGGGTGTGCCTTGGTCATAACCACACTTTTGTAAATAATCTGGCAACCCAGGATTGGAATAGAGAAAGACCATAAGAAAGCTATTGCAGTAATTCAGGAGAGACATAATCAGGACCTGAATTAGGATGGTGGTTATGTCAGTGGAGAGAAGCGGGTGTATGCAAGATGTCAGAGAGAGAGCAATGACAGAGTCTGGCTAAGGATTGGATATGCAGGGCGAGCAAGAGTTTGGGAAAGGAGAGGATGACAATGACGTTTTGAACCTGGATGGCCAAAAAGATGGCGATTGCCCCCAATAATAACAGGGAATTTCAGAATAGGGGGAGGTTTGGGGGCAAGGACCGAAGTTCTATTTTGGGCACGTTGAGCCTCAGATGCCTGCAGGATATCCAGTTGGAAATCTCTAACTGGCAGTTGGTGATGATGCCTGCTGGAGCTCTGGAGAGAGACTAGCACTAGATAAATAAAAGTGGGAATCATCTGCACGGAGATGCTAATCCTTGAACCCACAGGATGTAATAGGATCAGCCAGTGAGAGAGTGTAGAGAGAAAAGTGTGAAAGGCCATTGGCAGGGCCTCGAGGAAAGCCCAGAGTTAATGGGTATGACTTGGAGGAAGAGTGAGCCAAGGGGACTGAGAAGAAGCAGTCAGACAGGTAGGGGGAGAACCAAGGGTCATGAAAACCCCAAGAAGAGAGAGTACCCAGGAAAAGAAGGGGGTCGGTAGTGTCTGAAGGGGTCAGAAGATTGAGGGGCAAGAAGAAGCCATTCGATTTGGCATTTGAGAAGTCATTGGTGACTTAGGAGTTTGGAATTGAATGATGAGGTCAGAAACCAGACTGCAGAAGGTTTAGAAGCCAGGAAAGGAAAGGAAGCTTTTTGTGGGAGCTTAGCTAATACAGGGAAGAGAGATATAGGACAATAGCTGGCAGGCATGGTAGGATCGAGTGAGGTATTTAAGGCCAGGCGACGCTTGGGCACCTTTGTAGACAGCAGGGAAGGAACCAGCAGACAGAGAGACATTGAAGATAATTGAGAGAGTGAGGATGATGGAGGGGGTGAAGAAGGTGGGAAAGGAAAAAACCAAGAGTAAATCTATAGGAGCTGGCCCTGGCAAAGAGAAGGGATCGAGGAGGAGATAATGGTAGGGGGGATTATGTCAGAGGAATATGTGATGCGGAGGAGGGAAGGAGAGGGAGCTCTCAGGGAATGGCCTCAATTTGTTCAGTGAAGTATGAGGAGAGAAAAGGTTTGAAACAGCTGCTGTGGTGAGTGGGATAGTGAGTCAGGGTGGGAAGCAGCACTAGCCCAGGGAGATGAGCTTGCACAAATTTGTAGTGGACCCAGTCAGCACAGGGTCATGATCTCCCCCAGCTCCATTTAGCAGCACATGAGTAGGGGAAGCCAGGCAAATGGCTGGAACGAGGCAGGCTGGGAGATGTCGAGGTGGGATGCCCAGAAGACAAGCTAGTCAGGGATTCAGGAACAAACAGAGGTGTAGAGTCAGCATGGTTCACCCAGGGGTCAAGGCTGGGAAGAGATCTTCTTAGAAGAATGATTGGGAAAAGTGAGTAGGCCGGGCCAGGACAATGGCCTGCAAGAGCACTGAGGGATGGAGAAGGACAAAGTCTCTTTAGAGAGGAAAGCCCAGGAAGAGATGGCAGTTCCGAGTTCTCCAACACTGAAGTGGAAAGCTTGTGGAGGCGGGATGGTAAGAACAATCATAACTAGCATCCACTCATGACAAGGGCATGAGCACCCCTGTGTGAAAAGGGGAGAACCGAGGAGCAGGTCCTGGTTACTGAGAAGACTGAAAAAGTGGGAAAAGTGCTAAAGTTGAAAGGCCCCTAGGATGAAGTAAGGAGTTGAGGTGGAGGGGAAGACCTCAAGGCAGATGCTGAACTCACTGACAAAGAGGGGACAGAGTCCTGGGCTCAGGAGGTGATAGCTTATAGAATCTGGCCTGGGTGACCAGTGTGGACTGAATGAACCTCAGAGGAGGTGAGGTGGCTGAGTGATGGTGGCAAAGAGCATCCAGAGAATAGGAGTGCAAGCCTAGCCAGTGCTGGTCAAGGTGGCTTAGGCTGTCAGGAGGGAGCCAGGGGACGGAAGGATCAGAAAGGAAAAGGCTTAAGATGCAAGCTAGTTTGAGCACAGAGCCCTGCCTGGTGGGAGGAGCAGGGAGATCCCCAGTGGGACCTGGGGTGGTGTGGGGCAGGAAAGAACAATGAGAATGGGAGAGGAGAGAGCCAGGGGCAGAGGGGAGGTTCAGCATCACAGAGAGGGAGAGAGAGGGTGAGGGAGATGAGCATATCTAACCACTGGGTATCAGTCCAGACACAGAGGTCCACTGATAAAGGCAGGTTCAAAGTCCTTGGATTGTGTGGGCACAGCCCTCAGTTTCCTGACCCACCCTCCTGCTATTGGAGCACACTGGGTACTTGATCACCTGGCCTTGTTCTCAGGTTGAGAAGCCTAGTTAAGGGAGGAGTCAGGAAGGGCTTTTGCCTGTGGGAAGTCACCTCCTCACCTCTCCCCCAGCAGGGCCTGGGTGCTTGTGACCTCAGCAAGGGCACAGGGAAGTCTAGGAAGGAGCCAGGCCCAGTGCTTTCAGCCCAGTCTGGAAGCTCTACCAAAGCAGGTCTTGGCCTCCTCGTCCTCCTCGTGCCTTTTGGCCAGTCAAAATAGAAATATAAATGGTTCAAGAAATCCACCTCCCAAATCTCCAATCAATAGTGATTTAGAGCAGTTTTTTATCTGACTATACATAGCTTTAATTTCTTCATCTGAAAACTGCCTGTTCATATCCTTTGACCATTTATCAATTGGGGAATGACTTGTATTCTTTTTTTTTGACTTGTATTCTTATAAATTTGACTCAGTTCTCTTTACATTTTAGAAATGAGGCCTTTATCTGAAACACTAGCAGTAAAAATTGTTTCCCAGTTTTCTGCTTCCCTTCTAATCTTGGTTGCGTTGGGTTTGTTTGTGCAAAACCTTTTTAATTTAATGTAATCAAAGCCATCCATTTTGTATTTCTTAACGTTCTCTGTCTCTTGTTTGGGCATAAATTCCTTCCTTCTCCTTAGATCTGACAGGTAAACCATTCCTTGCTCTCCTAATTTGCTTACAGTGTCATCCTTTATGTTTAAATCATGTACCCATTTTGACCTTCTCTTGGTATAGGGTGTAAGATGTTAGTCTATGCCTAGTTTCTGCCAAACTGTTTTTCAGTTTTCCCAACAGTTTGGTCAAATAGTGAATTCTTGTCCGAAATCTTGGAACTTTGGGTTGTTCAGACAGTAGATTACTATAAACATTTACCACTAATCCCCTCTGTTTCTTAGCCAGTAGCGAGTAGTTTTGATGATTGTCGCTTTGCAATCTAGCTTCAGATCTGGCACGGCCAGGCCGCCTTCCTTCACATTTTTACTCATTATTTCCCTTGATATTTTTGCCCTTTTGTTTTTCCTGATGAATTTTGTTATTATTTTTCCTAGCTCTTTAAAATTGCCTCCCCAGTCTAACATAGGCCATATGTGGTTAGACTGAGAGCAGAGATAGAACCGAAGCTCCCCAAGGGGAAGGCCAGTTTCATTTTCGTGTCTATATCCCCAGGGCGCAGCACAGTGCCTGGCACATAGCGGCTATCTAATAATTGCTCATTGATGGGTTGACTTTTCGACAGGCCTTAATCTGAAAAAGAGCTGGACTTTCAACGGGCTGCAAGTTCAGTAGAAGTAGGAATTGTAAAGGGTGGCCAGAAATCCAATGTGGCCTTGTGCTGCCTTCAGAGAGACGCTGAACCAGGAAGCAGCCTGCCGTGGCCACCCCATAAGTCGTCTGGGAGTTGCGCTGTCAGGGGCTGGGCACTCGGTTTGGTGAAGGGCTCAGTCTGGGAAAGGAGGCCTATGGTGGCCTGGCTTGAGGGTGACTAGGGAGGGCTGGGGATGTGTAGAGGGCTTAGTGAGGAGAACAAAGGGGAAATCTAGGCTTCCCTCCAGATGCACAGGCTGATCTAGGCAAGATTTAGGAGAAACTTTCCATCAACTCAGTTCTATAATGTTTATTAAACCTCTACTGTGTGTCAGCTCCAGTGTAGGAGTCACTGGGCTACAAAGAAAAAAGAGTATGACAATTCCTGCCCTCAGGATATCTCACGAGTCCCTGAAGGACTTGTGTCCTCCCAGTAGTCTGGTTGTGCAGCTGGGACAATGTCACCCTTCTCATTTTACAGATAAGAAAACTCACAGAGCAATGGCATGACTTGTATAGTCACACACAGCAAATGAGTAACGGTTCCGGGACAGCTGAGGTCTCCCTGCGAGGCCCGGGGCTCTTTTCACTTCTCTGCTCACTGCCTTGTTCTTAGGGGATCACCCTGGGCATCACCACTTAGGATTAGTTTGGGCAGGTCCCACAGACATGGGAAACTAGAGCTAGAGTTCTGGGAAGGCTGAAGGGAAAATTCTAGGTAGAGGGAGGGGCAGTATCAGGAGGACACCCTGGAGCTGTCACCAGGGTTTGGGGTGACTCAGCCTCGAGGTGTGACCATGGACAAATCACTTCATGCTTCTGGGTCTTAGCTTTCTCTGGTGATGCCTTCCAGGCACTTCTCACCTCCCAGAGCTACCTCCCCATGAGCCTGGAGCACCATGGTCCAGCTCCCTCTCATGTTTCCTGTGGGGCCGACCTCGCTCCTTCCTGTCCCTTGCTGTCCTCGAAGCGCCACTAAAGTGCATCTCCTTCAAGAGCCCTTTCCTGATCATCCTCCCTGGTGTTAGCATTCCCCTGGACCAGTCACCCTGTATTTCCTTTGTCTGTATCCAGGATTTTCTTGTGTATAAATTTGCAGCATTCCCCTTAATAGGAATGCAAACTCTTTGAGGGTAGACAAACATCAGCATCTGTCTGCCTGGGCCTGCCAGACTTCTTCTGTGTGGCCCAGCAGGGCAGAGCAATGGGACAAAGCAATCTGATTAATTTCGACAAGCGTTTATCCACCTGCCAACTGTGAGGCCCTGAAGATGCAAGGACAAAAATTAAAACAGTTCTGGCCCTCAAGGAGCTTACATTCACCTGGAAGTTTCCACAAAGCAGATTTCTGCTCTGTGTTAAGAAAAACCTCCTAACAGTGAGAATCCCAAAATGTAATGGGCTATCCCCAGATGGAGTCAATTCTTGGCCACTTGGGATGGTCAGGCAGAGGCTGGATGACCAGTTATCAGCAATGTTATAGGGAGGATTCGTGTTCGGTATGTGTGTAACTAGGTCAGTCAGTAAGCATTTATTAAGCACTAGCTGTGTGCCAAGCACTGGGGATACAAAGAAAGGTACTCTACACTATTCTCTTCTCCTGAGAAAGGACTCTTTTTATCCTGTAGAAGATCTCGCCCTTCCAAACCCTTGCTTTGGGTTATTCCCACTGCCTTTCATGTGCTGCTGAAGGAAGCTAGAGAAAATCATGGAACTGTGTTGACTGGGGCCATTGTGAAATTCTGTTATGTGATGTCAGCTGGGCCTCACTGCAGCAAGGCAGTCCTTTAGACCTCCCAAACTTTTCGTCCTTCCTTAAACCTCCCACAGTCTGCCCCCCCCCACCCCAAGAACCTGGCTTTACATTTCACTAAAAAAACCCAAACAAACCCTGAGGCTATTTGCAGAGAGCTCCTCCTATCCCTCAGATGCCCTCTGTCACTAGCTCCTCCTTCACCCTGTCTCCCATGATAAGGTGGCCTTTCTCCTTGACAAAGCCAACCCCCCCTATGCACAAATGATCCCATCTCATCTGGTCTCCAGCAGTTTACCTCCTCCTCTGTCATATCAAATCCTCAGTATCCTTTACTAGATCTTCGTCTGGCTTAGTCCCGTCTGTCGCAGGAGTCTTCTAGTGTTCTGTCCTGAGTCCTCTTCCCTTCTCCCTCTGTTCTTTCTCACTTGTGGATCTCATCACCTCCCATGGTCTCAATGATCCTGTCTCTGCCTGTGACTCTCCAATCTACCCCCATCTCTCTGCTAACTTGCATCTCCAACTGCCTTTCAGACATCCCCAGCAGGATGGCCAATAGACGCTTAAACTCAGCCTATCCCAAACTGATCATCTTTCCCCCAAATCTCCGCCCCACCCCTTCCAAACTTCCCTATTGATACTAAGGAAACCTCCAGCCCAGGATGTCCTGTGAGGAATCCTGGCCTGGGGGTCTGGGTCCTGGCTCCGCCTAGTCATGCTACCTCAGGGAAATGGCTTTCTCCACTTGAGCTTCAGTTTCTGTAAGATGGGCTCCCTCTCCCAGGGTTGCTTGGGAGGAAAGTGTTGTGTAAAGGTTCAAGCACTATTATGGGAGCTACTCTCATTACTGAGGAAGTGAAAGTTCCACTGTTTATTAATTCACCAAACACACTGGACCAGCCTCCTGCATCGTTCCATGCTTGATGCCTTTAGCTAAGACTGCGTCCCTGCCTCTGGAGGTCTCAGTGACGGCTGGGAACATGGAGAGCTAGAATGGGAACATTTACTAGGGACTGGTTTGGGGAAGCTCTCTGAGTTCCAACCCGAAGCTAGGGGCTGCTCGACTTCCTGGGCTCCTCAGGAGCTTCTGAGGATGCAGCACAAGCAAAACCAGACAGCAAGTTTGGGGGCTCTAGAGAATATAGGGGCATGGATGGGCTGCCTGGAGCAGAGAAGTGGAGTCAGGCACCTGCAGTGATCCAGGGGTGCTAGGGAGGCACCTCTGGGTGGGGCCAGATAGGGGGAGACTTTGGCAGACAGGGAATGGGCAGGATTTGTAATCATTTGATATGAGTGAGGCTGGGAGAGCCCAAGGTTATGGAATGTGGAAGACTGGGTGGCACATACCCTGGCTGGCAGAAAGAGTAAAGTCAGAAGGAAAGGTCTGGATGGCCCTGGTCTTCCATGGCCCATCCCACAGGGCCCCAGAATCCCAGGCTCGTCTTGGGGTACGCCATGTCCTTCCACCTTCTGCCTCTGCCCTTGGGTCCCAGCCCACTGGGGAGAAGGGGAGGCAGGAGGCTGGGGGGAGGGTGAGGACTCCAGGTGGGGGAGGTCCCCTGGGAGGGTTTGTCTCCTCAAGCAACCGTGAAGGATCAGGAGAGGGGGAAGGCCCTCCCGGAGAGCGCTTCACCTTCAGCTGTTGCCTCATCCAGGTCTTTTCACTCATCGTTTTTGCCACACTGCTGACTGATGGCTACCAGAACCTGAGCAGCTCTTCACAGCTGCACTGCGTCCTCAATGACAACCGAGTGGCCTGCAGCTTCGCAGTGGTCACTGGCCTCCTGGCTTTCCTGGGCTGCCTGCTCTTCCTCACTCTGGACAGCCTGGCAGCCCGCATCACCAGCACCCGCCTGAAGACCACAGTCTTGCTGCTGGATTTCTCGCTCTCTGGTAGGGGCTCCCTGGGCTCACCCTCAGGGCTCCTTGGCTCTCAGCCTGGGCTGCTTAGAGATGACCTTTAGGGTCTCTGGCCACCTTTCAGAAATGGAGGGACTCGCTTCTGATCTGGCAGGAGGCCATGGCTTTTGTTGGGGGCCTGAGACCATGCCAGTCACTCTACCCCAGTATGAGCACCCTGGTGTCCCCCAGGGCCTGGCTGTTGTAAAGACTAGCTCGAGGGGCATGGGTGACTGTATGGGAACACACAAGCAGAAGGCTAGGGTGGTGGGTAGGACATCCTCAGAAGAGAGGGCCAACGTACCTGATGAACAGAGCTGGCTTTCCAGTCTGGATGACCTAGGTCAGTGTCCCCCCAGCCCTCCTGAGAGCATGCCCTGGCCTGAGTCACTTAAACCCATCCAGTACTCTAGACTGCCCAGCAGCTGCTGAGCAACAAAACCAGGTTCAATTCAAACACTAATTGTGACAATGACTGAGGCTGGCCTCCCCCTCTTCCTTTGCTTGTTGGTGTACTCACTGGCCCTTAGGAGGATGGCCAGTCCTTTGGGAAGCCCCCAGGGCCATTCTGCCTCCTCTGGGAAGGGCCCTGACCCCAGCACCCCTCTCCTTTGCCATAGTTATCTGGGTTGGAGTCTGGTTCGTGGGCTTTTGTTTCCTGGCCAACCAATGGCAGCGCTCGCCCCCTCACCACTACCTTCTGGGCAACAGCAGCGCCAAGGCAGCCATCGCCTTCTCCTTCTTCTCAATCCCTGTCTGGGTAAGACTGGGGTGAGGGTGTAGGGAGGCAGACGGTGCCTGAACTGCACCTGGGAGGAGACCCTGCCTTCATGGAGGTGACTAAATGTCTGCTGGGGCCAGGCCCTCCACTAGGTTCTAGAAAAGACCCAAAGTTTAAAAGCTAGCCACTCTCTTCCTACCCCTTTCCCATCATGGAGTCGAGTCCAAAGCCCTGCCCTGGGCCTGAACTGGAAGAATTGTAGTCCAAAGAGCCTGTGTTTGAATCCTGGCCCTGCCTCTCATTGGCTGTGTGACTTTGAGCCAGTTTCTTCCCATCCAAGATCAGTTTCCCCATTTGTTAAGGGATTTGGATGATAAGATCAGTAAGAATTCTCCAGTCCTCAATCCCATGACCCTCCCACAGATGGTCCTGGCCTACCTGGCGCTCCAGGACCTCCGCAGTGACCCACCCGTCCCCTACAAGCGCTCCCTGGATGAGGGTGGTGTGGCCCTGACAACCCTGTCTTCTGGCACCACCACCAACATGGGGCCCAACAGCCTGGGCTACTCCAGCTCCATCCCACCCCCATACCCGACCACTCCCAAGGGGGCTCGACTTGCCATGATGAATGACAACTGAGGCCGCCTGTCCTGATCCTCTCAGTTATTAAAGAGACTTTCTCTTCCTCCCACGGAGGTGTTTGTGAAAACCTGAGCTTGCCATGTCTCATCTATCCATCAGTCAATCAAAAAACGGTCCTTTCTTGTTTCAGGGAAAGGGAAAGGGAGGAGGGCATTGTTTGGGTCGACAAAGTGGGGTCTCACCTAGTCCCCCTTGATGTGGTCCTGGGACAGCCTCACGAATGTCCGTAACTCCAGAGAAAAGACTTATTCTTCTAAGGAAAAGTTAGTGAACCAGCTGTTTGCCCATGGGAAAGTTACTAAGCTTTTCCAGCCTCAGTCTCCCCCTCCATAAAAAGGGAGAATCATCCTGGCATGGCTTCACTCAGAGTGGTCTTAAGGGCACCAAGAATATGAATGTCCTATGGGATTTCCGTGATTAAGGCCTTCAGAAACCAAACTTTGCACAGGTTCTCCCGGGGCAGCCTCACACTATCCCTGTGGACATTTGGAGAAAAGATGCCAGCCAGGGCTGGAAGCCCCAGCCAAGTTCACGTACACATTGGAGGGGACATCAGGGGCCAAACCTACCCTGTGCCCAGCTGCAAAGAGAGAAAAGGTTCCCCAAGTCACCCATCGAGGCTGGGGGGGCGGGGGGAAGCTCTTTCCCAGGCCTCCGGGCCCAATGTCTAGAGCTGCTTCTGCTCTGTAGAGGACAGACATTATTGGGTTAGTCAGGGTCCCTCACACGGGGGACTTGAAGCAGAAGAGAGGCTGGAAGAGGGAGAGGCACACACAGACAAGCAGACAGTGAGAAGTTCATTTTTGTCTTTATTTCAAGTGAACAAGGAGTTAACCATCAATTCTGTACAAAAATGGGGCATGGCGCCTTCCCTCCCTCCCGATGCCCCTGGACAAAAAAACTGACAAAAAAGATATAAAAGATGGAGGGGAGGAGTCACCCCACCAGCCCCTCCGATTCTCCAGAAAAAAAGCTGGAGGAGGGGTCCTGTTGGCCAGGGAAGAGGCTAAGTGTTTGGCAAAGTCTGGAGGGAGGAGGACATAGACAGCAGGGAAGTGGGGGGCTCAGCTGGGGGACTCCCCATCCACCCCCAGACAGTTTATGAAAACACAGGTGTCCAGAGGCTGACAAGATGATGGAAGGAAAAACGGAGTTATCTAAATCCCAACCAAATCAAAAAAGATTTCGTCTTTGTTTCTCTAAAAGGCAAAACACTATAAAGAGCCATGGTCCTGAGCTCTTGCTCTCCAAGGCTGGGGGGCCCCATGCCCTCCTCCCCTGCCCCCCCAGCTCTAGGGAGCAGAGAAGGGGGGGTGGGGATCTATTGATTCTTTTAAAAAGTGACCCCTTGGGCAGGACAGGTCCTGGGGCCTCCCTGCCCCACCCCACCCGTGCTGCTGCGGCCCATCTCCTCTCGCCATCACTGCTCCTGCTGTGGAGATGCCCTGGGGAGCCAGCACTATGCAGGCAGGCTTAGCTTCTTCCCCTTTAAAACTGAGGGATAGAGAGAGAGAGAGAGAGAGAGAGAGAGGGTAGGAGTCAGCAGTGGGAGGAAACAGCAGCATGTGCACACACACATGTGCACACACACCCCCATCCCCTAACCTGGAGCTGGGAGAAGAGAGGGAGAGAGGGGAATGGGGAAAGCCACAGAGGGGAGAATGGGGAAGGACGGAGGGCTGGGGATGCGACCAGGGAAACTAGTTACCTTTGGTGATGTAGAGGTAGAAGAAGTCACAATAGAGCACAGTCTGCACCAGGCCGGCCACGATGGCAATGAGGTCAAAGAAGCCTTCAAACTGGTAGCGCCAGATCCAATTGAACAAGTAAAGTGTTCTGTAGACGCCCAGGGCAAACAGGTAGTGGCTGGTGATGGTCTCGGCCTCTCCCGTCTTGCTCACCATGAACAGCTGTGGCAGGATGGCCACAGACTCCAGGTAAATAGAGAAGGTCCATAGGATCTGGGGGGGCGGAGAGAATGGCGCGTGGAATGAGCGAGGTCAGAAGGGACGGCCAGGGAGGCAGGGAAAGGCAGAGCTGAGCTCTTGAGGGTGGCTGGAATGAGGATGCTGGACGGGGTCAAGCTGGGCCAGGGGCAGGGAAGGACGAAGGAGACCAGGAGAGGGGGGTAGAGGGCAAGGGGGCACAGGCAGGAAGGGAGGAGGAAATAGAGGAGATGAGGAGAGTGGAACGAGCTGAGAATGGAGCCAAGAAGTCGAAGACATGAAGGAAAGGGAGGGAGAAGACAGGAAAGCTGAGCTAGAGGGGGGAAAGGCCCCCAGGAGAGAGAGGGGAGGTGGGCATCTAGGCCAGGGATAGGGGGAGAGGCAGAGAGAGGCGAGGCAGAGGGGAGGAAAAGAGACGGAGGGCACAATTGTTAGAGGATTGGCTCTGGGGCGCACCCCCTTGTCAGCTGCTGAGACCAGACCAAGGACCATGGGGGCATGCACACTGCTGGGTCTTCTCCCTTTCAGTCCGGTGGCATTTGTAAAGTTACCACCCAAGCCCAGGGTGCTGCACTGTGTGAGCCAGCCCCATAGCCAAGGAACGGCGCAGGGGAAGAAGGGCTGGATTTCAGGCCCAGGCCCTGGACCCGTCCAACCCATGCTCCCCAATAATCAAACTCCCCTCAAAAATGTTCCCCAGTTCTGTAAGGGAGTGGGGGCGACCTGGTCTCTCACCTCCCTCAGGTTAGACTCACCTCCAGTGGTGTGAAGTCATGGTTGACTAGAAAGGCCAAGATGGCTGTGGGGACCACAAGGAACTCCACTCGGAAGGTGTCATGGTTGCCGTCATAGGTGGCCTTAAACTTACTATAGATCATCCAGACCGTAGTGAAGGAGCAAGCGATGTAGACCACCTGTAGGACGTGGAGACCAGTCTCAGGCTCTGGGGACCCCAGTCCATGGTCTCCAGGAGGTCTGCCCCGGCCCCTCCCAGCCCCCCCAAGCCTGGAGACCCTAGTCCCCTCAATGTCCGCCCTCCCAGCCCCCCCTCCCCTGCGGAGCCCTCCCAGGTCCCCAGTGCCCCCCCAGCCCTCCCACCCCTCCCCAACAGAGCCCTTCCTGGCCGCGGAGGTCAGGAGACCCCAGACCCCTCAGTGGCCCTCCTCCCAGCCCCCTCCCCCCTCCCCCAGAGAACCCTTCCCAGACTCCCAGGCCTGGAGACCCCAGCCCCGCCCCAGTGGCCTTCTCTCAGGCCCCTCAGGAGCCCCCCCCCACCTTCATGGACGTGTTGTAGAGGGAGATGTAGTTGGTGAACAGGTCTAGGTAGCGGGCAGTGAAGACGACTGCAAACAGGACCTGACTCTTCCCCGAGATTCCTGGGGGAGGATGAGGGGCTCAGCGCGGCCTCCCGGGGGGCCTGGAGGATCGGGGGGCAGGGCTGGGCCGGTGCCCCTTCCAGGCTCATCCCCCACGGGCCTGCCTCTCCCGGCCCGCCCTGCCCCTTTCCCAGGGCCTGCTGCCAGGGGGCGGGCCCGGCTGCGGGCGGGCCCCGAGCTACGAGAGGTCCGGGCTTCACTGACTCGGCTAGGCCTGGCCGGGCCTGGACTCGGGGCGCATGCCGCCCCCCACCTCCCCCAGCCCCCAGGGGTCCGGTGGGGGGGCCCGGCCCGAGGGGAGGCAGTTAGGGCCCGGGCGGCCTCCTCCCCCAAAGGCCCACGTCAGCAGCTCCGGCTCCCTCCCCTCCCCCCGCCTCCCTCCCTGGGGGGGGTGTCCCTGGGGTGCCCCCGCCCCCCCCCCGGCCCGGGCAGGGGTCCCGCGCTCTCCGGCCCTCACCGGCGCAGGAGCGGGACTTCCAGATCTTGAGCAGCAGCAGGATGATGGCCAGGAGATGGGAGAGGTCCCCCAGGAATCGGAAGAGGTTCATGGCCGGGCCGGGGGGCCGGGGCCGGGGCAGGGGACGCACACGTCCGGGTCCGAGGGCGCCGGCGGGGGAGCGCTCGAGGCCCCGAGCTGGCAGAGGAGGCGGCGACGGCGGCGGCGACGGCGGCGGCGGCGGAGAGAAGGCGGGGGGAGGGGGCGGGGAGGAGGGACGGAGGCACCGCCCCCCGCGGGAGGAGCCAGCCGGCCGGGGGGGCGGGGGCCTGCTCGCAGCCCGCGCCCCCTCCCCGCGGGCCCGGCGCTGGGGCCCCGCAGCCGTCTGGGGGGCTCCGGGGTGCCTGCTCCCCGCCTGCTGGGGAGCTCCAGGAAGGGGTCCCTCCCCCGCCCCCAAAGAGAGCCCCCCCCGGCCATCCATTAATTACCCGGTTCTGGGGTCCGAGAGCGGGTCCGGGGAGAAAGAGCCCCAAGAAGGGGGAGTCCGGGCCCTGGGGTCCCCGGAGGGTTGGGGAAGCGGAGTGGGGCTACGGGACTGGACGTCTCGGTCCTCCCACAGGAGAGGAGGAGCGAGGCTCCCGAAGACGCCCGGGTCCTCGGGGGGCCTGGACACGCGGGTCCCCGGGTGGGGGGCCAGAAGGCCAGGTGCCTGGGTCCCCGACGGGCTGCTAGCGCTGAGCCTTGGGAACAGCGCAAGGTGCGCGGGAGAGCAGAAGGTGGAAAAGCAGCTCCCCTCGTCCTGTGCCCCCTCCCCTACATTTCTCAAGCTGTGGGACGAGGGTCCGAGGGAATTACCCCCTCCTCGGGTCCCGGAGAGCCGAGGTTGTATTTGGGGGCTGGAAGGGTGGCACCCCTTTCTTTTAGCTCTCCTCTTCCCCAGCTGCTTGTGGCCAGGGCCACATCTGGGGAGTCCCCTCCCTCTGCAAACACTGGGGTCCCCCCCCAGGGGCCCTGCGGGGAGGGCCGAGGCTGTCTCAGCGAGAGGGGCAGACGCGGACTGAATGTTAATCACCCCAGGAGCCTGTGTTCTAGCGAGTGTGTGTGTGTGTGTGTGTGTCCCTCTCCCCCGTCCCCCCTCCCTCCCTCCCCTTCCCTCCCCTCCCTCCCCACCCTCCCCTCCCGCTTGGGCTCGGGCTCGGGCTCCTTCACACAGCCTCCCGCCCCCCGCCCCAGCTTAGGTGTGTGTGGCAGGCGGGCGGGCGGGGTGGGTCTGTCTGTCTGTCTGTCTGTGTCAGTCGGTCCGTCCTTTGCTGCAGGGGTGGGTAAGGGGGGGCTACTCTGCGGTCTCCGCATCTCCTCTCTCCAGCGGCTGCCAGGTGGGTGTCTGTGGGTCCGTCTTTCCTGGGGAAGCAGTGGGTATCGGATGGGGTGCTGGTGGTCTGTGTCTGGGGTGTCTGTGTGTAATTGTATTGCGTGTGTATGTGTGTAAGGGGGCGGGGTGGAGAGAATTCTGTCTGCCTTTACCTTGAACTGGTTGTCTGTCCTCTCCTCCCCCCCTCCTCCTTCCATCTGTCATCTGTCTGCACCTGAGATTTCCTGGCTTCTGTCTGGAGCCTCCCTTCACCTCTGTCTGTCTGTCTGTCTGTCTGTGTGCCTGTGTCCAGTTGTGGTTTTGTCTCCGTGTCTGGCTCTGTGTGACCCAATGTCTGGTTGTTTGTATGTCTCTGTGTCTCTATGTCCGGCTGTGTATGAATGAGCTGGTTTTCTCTGTGTATCCACCTCTGGTTGTCTGTCTGTCTGTCTTTGTGTGAGGGTGTCTGTCTGTGTCCCCGTGTCCAGCTGTGTGTGTGTGTAGATGTGCGTTTCTGTGTGTGTATGTGTGTGTGCGTGTCTATGGTGAGTGTGTGTGAGTCTCCCAATCCTTCCCAATGAGGGGGTGTTGTGGGGGGAATCCCTGGGAAGTGAGACTGTGCGTGTGTGTCCATGTCTGCCTGTAGGGGAGAAAGGGAGACAGGTAGCCAGGCAGGCTGTCTCTGAGGTGACCCTAGACAAACAGCCAGGAGACCCTGGAGAAGGTAGGGGGAGGGTAGGGAGGACAGAAGGAGAGACTCCCGCAAGCAGCCATACAGACCGGCCAGAGGAGGAGGAGGAAAACCTCAGGCGACTGGGGGAGGGAGGGGCACCCCAGGCAGGTGAGGCCGGAATCCCCATGGGGTGGAGGGCCTGCCACTTACCGCAGCATCCGAGGCAGCATCCTGGGCCCAGCTTTCAATGCAACATGTGTAGCCTGCTGAGCCTGGCCCCCACCTGAAGCCCTAGGGGACCGAGGCACTGAGCCCCTCACCTGCTGTGTGTCCTTCCAGAGCCTGAGTCTGGGCCCCCGTCCCAGCCGTCGTCACTTCCCTCCCCCACGACACAACAGGGTCATGAAAAGGTAAGGCCACAAGGAGCTGGGCTTCGAGTGTGGGTGGGACCCCCAGGGCTGGGCTGGGCAAAAGGGCAGCCTCCGAGTTTCTGCTGCCTGGCTCCTCTTCCTCTCATTCTAGGGTTCTTCCTTCACACACGCGCGCTGGCGCGCACACACACACGCACACACACACACTGGCACACACACTGGCACACACAGACACACACATTCACGCACATGCACAGACTCACACACACACACACAACACACACAAACACACACACACACATACACCCCTGCCCCAGCCTACTCCCCCAGGCCCCCTTCCTTCTCCTTCTGCTCCCCTTCCCCAATCCTCTCTGCCTCACTGCTTTCCCTATCCCCTCATCACATTCTGGGCCCCTTCCGGGTTCCCTGTCCTCATTTCTCTTCCTCTCTGGGTTTCCTCTCTCATTCCCTCTCCCTCCGTGTCCTTCGGTCTCTTTCCACATTCTTCCCTGTGCCCTCTCCTGCTCTCCCCCATGTTTCCCCTCTCTCTGTCCCCCGTCTTTCCCTCTTCCTCTCTTCCCATCCTGTCTTTCTCCCTCCTTGGCCCCTCCTCTCTGATTTCTCTGTACCCCTTCTCCCCTCCCATCTCCCATCCTCTCTTCTTGTCCCCTGCTCCCCCATTTCTCCTTCCCCTATCCCTCTCTCCCTGTCCCCATTTTTCCCTCTCCCTTCTCCCCTTCTGGGTCTCTCTCTCCTTCCCTATCGCTATTTTTGCCCTGTCCTCCTCCCTCTGCCCCTCTTTCCCTCCTCATCCCACCTCCTCCCTGTCTCTTCTTCCAGTATCCATCCCCACTCCTCAGTCCCTGTCCCTGTTCCCAAGGGCTGTGACTGTGCTATTAATGCTGCTTACAAGGCCCTGAAGGTCATCCAGGCCCCTGGCCCCATGCCCTGGACACCCCCTCCCCACACAAGCCTCCTGTCCTGGAGGGCATCCAAACAAACGCCCTCTCCCCTTCCTCACTCTCCTCATTCCTGGGGGCTGGAGGATGGAAAGGTGGAAAATATGTTTTGATGGGGGGAGGGGGTGAGGGGGGAGAGAACAGGAGGACAGGACTCTCTGTCTGCAGCACCAGGCACCACCGCTAACTGCGGTGAAGGGCCCCAGTGGAGGATCAAAGTGTTGGAGGGGAGAAGCCAGGGCTGAATGAGCGGCTGCCCCATCCACCGCCAACTCCCCCCTCCCCGCTCCCCTCCTTCTTCTGCAGAGCCGAGGAAATGGGACGGGATAGATGGGACGGCCCAGGGGGTGAATGCAGGCCATCACCTCCCAGAGTGAAGGAGGCCAGGGAGGGGAGCTAGTCCCGGAGGATTGGGGCTCTAAGGTCCCTAAGAATGCCCCTATTTCTGGAATTGGATGGAGGCTGGGGCCTGGGTCAGAAGCTTGGGTCTCGGAAGAGGCGAGGTGGACATAAGTTGGATGCCTGGATCCTTGAGGTGTCGAAGGCTGGGATACACATCCCTGAGTTTCAGAGGCCACAGGGTCCCTGCTTTCATCTGTTCAATTAAAATGAGATGAGGGTGGGGTAGGGCTGGGTGCCTGGTTCCTAAGGGGCACCTTCTTCTCTCCTATTTGTTGTGTGGAATTGAACTATAGAGCCGGATTCATGGTTGCTGAGTTGGTGAGGACAGGGGGATACCTGATAGCATGGGGAACAGCACCTCACCTTCAGCTGTGTGGCTAGAGCGGAATGGGGAGGGAATGGCAGGAAGAGAAACCGAAGGAGAGGAAGAAAGGGGAAAGGAATGACTTCAAAGGGGGGGTGATGTTAACCCCACGGGGGCCAGGCCACAGCTGTGGGTTATTTTGGGGTAGAGGCTGGGGGGGGGTGCTATTCTGAGCGCTAATCAAGCCAACAGCTAATGACTGCCAGAGAGGAGGAGGAGCTCCCTTGAGCCCCTGGCCCCAGTGCCAGGAAAAGGGGGCCCCCCCCCCAGCACCCTGGGCAGAGGGTGGGGCCTGGACAGAAGGCAGGGCCTCTCCTCTCTCTATCCCTCCCCCAGCTGTCAAGCCTGCTGCCATGGCAACCCATGGGGATACTGACAGCCAGCATGGATTGACAGCCTACCCTGGCTCAGGGTTGCCCTCAGGGAAGCAGGTGTCCATGCCCCAGCCCTTTCCCCCCCAGGGATCCAGGCGTCTGGAACCCCAACCCCTGCCCTTTTGGGGACCCAGGTATGTGGGCCCCAACCCCACTTCCTTAGGGACCCAGGTATCCTGATTCCAGTTAGTGCCCTTCTCGGACCCAGGCACCTGGTTCCCCAGGCCTCCCAAGGACCCTGAGTCCAGCCGTTGGGGACAGGAAGAGGACTCTGTGTTCCCTCCAATTTGCTAAATTGCTCTGGGCTAGCAGCCAGCATCCCCCACTCCTCAACTCCTAATTACCACAGCTGCACCCCACCCCAAGCCCCCCTCTCTGCCCTCAGCCCTGGGGCAGCTGGGACCAGTGCAGGGTAGAGCCTGGGGCAGGGAGGAGAATGATGTGGGGGGCATAAATGGATAGGAGACAGATGGGGGGGAGATGGAGGCACTGGTGGGGGAAAGGGTGGGGAAGAGGATGGAGATGGGAAGGGGGGGGCGAGGTAGCAGGGAAGGAGATGGAGGGAGTGGAATGGGGAGAGAGGAGCCAGGAAATGGGGCTAATGGAGGGCAGGAGGAAGAGACGAGGGAGTGGGGTCAGCCCTACTGACCCTCTCTTCTTTTTTGTCTGCCCTTCCTCCTCTTTTCTTCCCTCCTCTCTCAAATTTTTCTTTCTCTCCTTTGCCCTTCATCCTGCCTCCCTGGGGGGATGGGGGTGGGGGATGTCTCTCTATCTGTCTCTGCATTTCTCTTCATGTCTGTTTTTCTGTGTCTCTCCCTTTTGGCATCTCCCCCCGTTTTTTCCTTCTCTCTCTGTCGATGTACCCTGGCTCTCTCTCCCTGCCTTTCACCCTGGGTGCCTCTAACCTGGCCATGTGGCTGTTTCTTTTCCTGTCCCTGTCCCTCTGCCCCATCCTTCTGTCTCTCCTGCTCTCCTGCCTTGTCCCTGACCCTCTGACTTTCTCTGTCCCTTTGTCCTTCTGCCCTGCACTTGTGTCCCCATCCGTCTGTGCCCTCATTTGTCTCCCCTTCTGCCTTGCTTGTTTTCACCCCTGGGTCTCTGCCTCCCTATCTCTGTCCATGGCCCTTGCACTCTGATCAATCCTTGGTCATGTCTCCACCCTGTCCCTGTTCCTGTCTGTTTCTCTGATGTTCCACTGCATGTCTGCCACTATCTCTGTTCCTGTACACACACGCTCTCTCTCTGTCTCTGTCTGTCTCTGTCTCTCCACTCATCCTGCTTTCCCAACCTCCCTCTGTTTCTCCCTCTCTCTCCCTCTCTCTCTCTCTCCCTCTCTCTCTCTCTCTCTCTCTCTCTCTCTCCCCTCATCCTGCTTTCCCAACCTCTCTCTGTCTGTCTCTCTGTTTCTTTCTTTCACCCTCTTTCCCAACCTCCCTCTGTCTCTGTTTCTGTCTCTATCTCTCTGCCTGTCTCTGTCTGTCTGTCTGCATGTCTGTCTGTCTGTCTCTCTCTCTGTCTTTCTCTGTCTCTCTCCTCATCCCACTTTCCCAACCTCCCTCTGTCTCTGTTTCTCTGTCTCTATCTCTCTGCCTGTCTGTCTGTCTCTGTCTGTCTGTCTGTCTTTCTCCTCATCCTGCTTTCCCAACCTCCCTCTGTCTCTGTCTCTCTGCCTCTGTCTCTCTCTGCCTCTGTCTGTCTGTCTGTCTCTGTGTCTGTCTGTCTGTCTGTCTGTCTGTCTGTCTGTCTGTCTCTCTCTCTCTCTCTCTCTCTCTCTTTCTCTCTGTCTTTCTCTCTCTACTTTGGGGCCATTAGAGGCTGCCCGGCAGGGCCCCCAGGAAATGCGTGGCCCGTTCGGCCCCCACGGCCCTTCAGGCCCAGCTAACATGCTCTTGCTGCTGGCTTTGGCTTGTGCCAGCCCCTTCCCAGAGGTGGCTCCCCCACTGGGCGGCGGCAGTATCGGGGAGCCAGGCACCGGGCGGCCCCTCAATGTGGCACTGGTGTTCTCGGGGCCAGCCTACGCAGGGGAGGCAGCCCGTCTGGGCCCCACTGTGGCTGCTGCTGTCCGCAGTCCAGGCCTGGAGGTGCGCCCCGTGGCCTTGGTCCTCAACGGCACCGACCCGCGCAGCCTCATGCTTCAGCTGTGTGATCTGCTCTCGGGCCTTCGCGTCCATGGAGTCGTTTTCGAGGATGATTCCCGCGCGCCAGCTGTCGCCCCCATCCTGGACTTCCTTTCTGCTCAGACTGCCCTGCCCATTGTGGCTGTTCATGGCGGTGCAGCTCTCGTCCTCACGCCTAAGGTGAATGAATGACTGGCTTAGGCAGTGGGGCAGTGAGCGAGGCCTAGAGTGGGAGGTTCCTGCTGAATGGCCAGTGTGACTGGGGCCTGGGGGACCTGAGATCTATCTCTGGGGAGGGCTCACCTTGCCTGCCAGGGTCCAGGAGTGGAGGTGGGGGCATCTAGATGACAGTGGCAGGGTGTCCCCTTGGCCCCATCCCCTCATACCAAGGTTGGCCTTTGCAAGGTCCTTATGGGAGCATGCTCAGAGAGGAGAGTTGGGAAGCCTCATAGGTTACGGTTGAGGAATCTGTACGGAGGGCATCTAGGGGCAAGAGACCAAAGTGGGGGAGCTGGGGAACAAGGTGGGGGGCCACCTATGATGGGGTAAGGGTGGGAGCTTCCAGAAGTCCTGAGAGAGAATGGGGAGGGGGAACCAGCTCTAGTGCCTTCTCCTTGGCACGTGGTCCCACCCTCCCCCCACCCCACATGACCTCCTAGGGGGTCGTGTGCCCAGTGACATAGTTGTGGTGCCTTTCCTGCCCCATGAGCTGCTGGGAGATGTGGTCTTCTCTGGCCCAATTAAAGGCCCTATGGGCTTCCCCTCACCCCTGGGAGACTGGGATCTGTAGTCTGGGCAAGTGTAGTGACCCCTCGCTACCTCATGGCCTGCTGGAACCTGGAATCTGCTCCCCAAGCCCAGTGTCCTGTTAGAAGCTTGATTGTCTCTGGCCTGGGTGATGTCAGGGCATCGTATTTGGAGCCACTGGCTTGACTGTGTGTCCCCAGAGAAGTCTGTTGCCCACCCTGGGCCTTCATTTTCCCATCCGGGAATGAGAGAGTTGACTTAGGGGATTTGCCAGGGCCTATTGGACTTGGATTCTAGACTTTCCACATGAACTTGTGCACCCCCACCACCTCCTCCACACCATGAGAAGGTAGCCCTGGATGACGTCTTGGCCACTGGCTGGGTCTCACTCTCTGCTCCCATGTTCCTTTCCCCTGTGGTTCCCAGGAGAAGGGCTCTACCTTCCTCCAGCTGGGCTCCTCCACAGAGCAGCAGCTGCAGGTGATCTTTGAGGTGCTGGAGGAGTATGACTGGACGTCCTTTGTGGCAGTGACCACGGCAGCCCCGGGCCACCGGGCCTTCCTGGCTTACATTGAGGCGCTGACTGACGGGAGCCTGGTGGGCTGGGAGCATCGGGGGGCTCTGACCCTGGATCCTGGTGCTGGCGAGGAGGTGCTTGGTGCCCGCCTGCGCAGTCTCAGTGCCCAGATACGCCTGCTTTTCTGTGCCCGCGAGGAGGCAGAGCCACTGTTTCGGGCAGCAGCCGCAGCTGGCCTGACAGGCCCTGGCTATGTGTGGTTCATGGTGGGACCCCAGCTGGCGGGGGGTGGTGGTGGGGGTGGGCCTGGGGAGCCACCTCTTCTGCCAGGGGGGGCCCCACTACCTGCGGGGCTCTTTGCAGTCCGGTCAGCTGGCTGGCGGGACGACCTAGCAAAGAGAGTGGCGGCAGGTGTGGCCGTGGTAGCCCGTGGAGCCCAGGCCCTGCTTCGTGACTACGGATTCCTGCCTGAGCTGGGTCAGGACTGTAGAGCTCAGAATCGTAGCCAGCGGGGAGAGAGTCTGCATCGGTAAGGATCCTGGTTGGGGACCAGAAGCCACTGGACAGCAGGGTCTGGGTCCAGGAGCATGGCTACTGGGGAGCAGTAGCCAGGCTAGGAGTCAAGGAAGGGGATGGCCAGATTAAGAGATAGGAGCTGGCCATGGGAGAACGGCCTGACTGACTGAGCAGGGAAAACACCCCCCCCCCCCCCCCCCCCCCGCCCCAGTACAGAGGCAGGAACAAATGAATGAATAGAAAAGCCTTGATTAACCACCTACTCTGTGCCATACAGTGCTAAGTGCTGGGGGGCCCAGCACAAAAAGCAGGACAGCCCCAGTTGTCAAGGAGCCCACATTAGGGGGAAGACAAGACACAAAGGTGTAGGGCAGAGGGCAAGTCAGTCAGTTGGCCATCTGTTCCCTGGGGTCTGGCAGGTGCAGAGCCAGGCTGAGGTAAGACATGGTGGTCCTTCTCACAGAAGGGCTTGTGGTTAGTGACGTCCATCTGCTCCCAGCTGCATTTCCTGGGACCCAGGGCTCTGCACTGAAACTTTCACCCTCTGACTGAGGCAGGTACTTCATGAACATCACCTGGGACAACCGGGACTATTCCTTCAATGAAGACGGCTTCCTGGTGAACCCTTCTCTTGTTGTCATCTCGCTTACCAAGGATCGAACCTGGGAGGTGGTGAGTATGAGGCCCAGACGCCCAGGTCTCTGTGGGACAGGGTCCACTAGGGAAGCCAGACACAAGTTCTTCTCCTCATTCCTGACTCCAGGTGGGCACCTGGGAACAACAGTCTCTACGGCTCAAGTACCCACTGTGGTCTCGATATGGCCGCTTCCTGCAGCCTGTGGATGACACCCAGCACCTCATGGTGGCCACCCTGGAGGAACGCCCCTTTGTCATTGTGGAGCCAGCCGACCCCCTCAGCGGCACCTGCATCCGGGACTCCGTGCCCTGCCGTAGCCAGCTCAACCTCACACACAGGTAGGACACTTGCTCTCAATGACCCTATCCCCTTGGTGACCCCCAGCTTCTGCCCTGGGACCTGGGACCCTGGCATTCAGGTCCAGATTCATCCAATAATTGTAGATGGTGGGACAATGGCAGTTGCAGAGATAGAGAAAGTCTTGGAACTCACTAAGATTCTTCAAATTAAATCTACTCATTTTTTGGGCCACAAGGACTTGCCTGCAGGTGGACAGAAGGGAGGACAGAGAAAAATCTGTTGGCAAACACTGTTCAGGATAGGGAGAGATAGCTCATTTACTACACATATATGACATCTCGGTGTGGTGGTGGGGGGGATACCAAAATAGAAAAACTGCCATAGAATGGGGGAGTGGGACAGGCCATCCCTTGTGCAGAAATCTTCAGGATGCAAGGAGACTGTGATCAGACTGTCTTCAGCTTGGGGGATCCCCTAAGGGAAGGAGTTCTGGAAGATTGGTCCCTGAGCTGGGCTGTGAAGGAAAAGAAGCATGTGCCAGGGCTGGGGGCTCATCTGCCTATATTTAGAAGTGAAGAGAAGGCAGGAGAGGATCTGGGGAGGCAGGGAGGGGGTGTAGTCCATCTCTCTGGAATGGAGAGTCCACAGAGGGTAGTATTAGGAGAGAGAAGATTGTAGAAGGCCTTGAATGCCAGGACAAGGATCTCAAAGATAGTAAGAAGAACTCTGGTCCTGGAGCCAATAGACCTGGGCTCGGATTCTACTCTAGACCCTTGCTAGATCTGTGATGATGAGCAAATTACTTAAACTCCAAGAATCCCAGTTCCTTTTTTAAAATAGGGATGAATGATAATAAAAATGGCCCCTGCCCCAGGTCTGTTGTGACAGAAAGCACCTGGTGGACCTTACAGTGGCAGAGAAAGGGGGGCAGTTGTTATGACTCGGCTCATAGGGCAAGCTCTTGGCCACGGTGCCAGGCCTAGAATTATGCTACAGAGAGAAGGCTCAGGGAACATGCTCGGGATGGAGTGGAGGGAGACCAGAGGGTGCCGAGCTGAAGCAGCTGATGTAGTATTTGAGGTGAGAGGGAGGTGAATGGAGACGAGGCAGTGATGGATAGTGGGAAGGGAGCCATGGAATCGGGAACCCAGGCCTGGGAGGAAGGATGACTGATGGGCCATCCACAGAAACAGGGAATCTGGGAGGATGCTCACAGAAGGGGGGCATGGGATGAGGTCAGTTTGATAGGGTGATTGGACGTCCAATTAGAGAGGCATAACCTGGCCTTCAGGAGAGAGGTTGGAGCTTGAGACTTGGTAGTCATCTCTGCAAAGACAGTCATTGAACTTGTGGCAGCAGATGGCACCACCCACAGAGAATATTGAAAGGGAGGAGGGGCAGTGGTTGTTAATAATCGTCATCATGATAAAACGCTAAGGATAAGCACCACCCCAAAGTTTCCTCTGATGCCTGATGATAGCATGGAGCTGATGCTGGTTCCCAGAGGCCATGCCCATGAAGGCCAGGCCCAGGTACCTTGTTCAAGACTGTAGAAGTTGTGAATACAGTTCCAGGCTGTGGCCACTTGCCAAGCCCCACCCAGCAAAGTATTCAGAGGCTAATCCCTGATACTAGCCTGGCCACTCGGTGTCCAAGTGTTTGATCAAAGCAAACTATGATACGGAGCCAAATGCTAACTGGCACCCAGTCCTGTGCGGTGCAGAGGAGAAAGGGCAGAGGGTGCCAGCAACCCTAGTTTTGTGATGATCTAGAAACACTGACCTTGCTGTTGGTACTCTTGTGGGAAATCTCTGTCCAGTGACCCATGGGACGTGCGACTGGAGGAAATGCAGCTTATCGATGATGGCACCCTCACCATCAAGCAAAGCCAAGAGGCCAAAGGAAGCGGAGGCTGTATGGTAGAAAACCTCACTACTTCTCCCTGGAGAGGCACAAGTCCAAATTGGCAGAGTTGGGTTTGTCACACATCGCAAGGCAGTGACGTAAATGAGTTAATGAGAGACGACGATGGACCGTCTCTTATTAAAGCAGTGCAATAAATATTTGCAAAAAAAAGGCCCTAAACATAAACATAATGGCAGCCTGTGTGTCAGTGTCAGTCACAGAGCTAGAGATTCTATGAAGAACTCAGTGAGATCCTCCAAACAAATTCAACATACTCTTCAAGACTCGGTGACTTGGACACAAAGGCAGGACAGGAGCCTTAGACTATGAAGTCCTTTCTTTTGAGAAAAGACCCGTGAGGTATTGGTTGAAGCAGGCACGAAATAAATTCACCAAAAGGGTGAGTGGTTGTGTCTGAGCAAGTAAGGGATGCAAGTGCCAATCAGTAACAAGCATTTATTAGTGCCACGTGCTAAGCCATAAACTGGTGTCACGGATGTGAAAGTGAGGCATTCCCTGCCGTGGGGAACTAACACTCTTGTGCAAGTGTACAGTTTTTGCAGATAAGAAAATACACTGTATGTGCAGAGTAAACAGAAGTAATCGAGGTAAGCACTAACATCTGGAGGCATGAGAAAGAAAGTGCTCTTGAGGACAGCCTTCAGAGGGACCCAAGGAAACAAGGAGGAAGGTCTGGAAACTGGGAAATGGACGGAAGAATGGATGTCTCCAAAGATCACAACGATCTCATAAAAACCTAATGTGAGTCAATGACCAAGACCCAAAAGAAAGTGCCAAGCCCCACCCAAAGGAAGCCACAGTGAAGCCAGGGCCAGCCCTAGTTTGGCATAGAAATGTCTTTTTCAATTCTTACAGGAAACGATGGTAAGAGGTAATGAGTTACTTCCGAGCCCCATCAGGAACAAATGGACTAACACTTCCTCCCCAACACCCTGTGGGGGTGTGGAACGTACCATCCCCTACTTACAGGACCACAGTGTCTTGGGGTGGGTAAGCGCCAGACTGCTCAGTTCCCCCATAGCTTGGTGCCCCCACATGCCTATCCAAAGGGAGTGCTGCTGCTGGCTGGGTTCTGGGCTTGTTGTGGTGGGTGAAAACACTTACTGTCCTAATCCCCTTGACTCCCTCCCCCA
Source organism: Trichosurus vulpecula (assembly GCF_011100635.1). Taxonomy (NCBI): domain Eukaryota; kingdom Metazoa; phylum Chordata; class Mammalia; order Diprotodontia; family Phalangeridae; genus Trichosurus; species Trichosurus vulpecula. The sequence goes on along the minus strand of NC_050574.1, from coordinate 16,450,530 downwards.
AAAGGAGACTCCTTACTCTTCAGGGCCTCGAGGCTGCCCAGGAACCTTCTGGAACCCCACAAAGTAGTGGAGAATTCACTACCTTCACCTAACAAGGCCCATTTATCATGGCCTCAGGGGGGAGAAGGACCCTCCCAGTGTGGTTTTTCACAGGATGCTTCCATTGAAGATGTTTCTAAGATCCTCCAAAAGTGCTGGGATGAAGGGAGATGATGGTAGGGACAACTGAAGTCTGTTAATCGCCTCTGAAGCCAAAGAGCCCCCATTTACCATGTAGTTAGCCAACCAGGACCAGCTGTAGGATGTCTGTCTCTCCAAGGAAGCCCTTCCCTTTGTATCAGCATGCCTCTCCCTGGAGCTATCTTCCACCTTCTCCACCCATAGAGATGCTGCTCCTGCTGCTGCTCCTCCTCCTCTTCCTCCTCGAGCCAAAAACCCTGTCCCCACACTGTTACAGCAGTATCACTTCATCAAAGGGAAAAGGCAGAGGCATGATTTTTCTAAGCAAATCACCATGGGGAGTGGAGCCACCCCATTCGAACATTACTCCCACCATCAAAGGTGTGCTCCCTGAGGAAGTGGACTCAGCACGGGAGACAACCATGACAGAAGGGCGGGCGGCTGGAGTGAGCCACGTGTGCACAGACAGACCTACAAAGCAGGGCCTGGTTGCCCATGATGCAACTTTATGGGCCCAGAGCATTCCATTCTCAAACTCTGAAAGAGCAGAGAGTTCTCAAGGAGTGAAAAAAGCCTCGGGCCTCATTACGGCCTGACAGAATGCGAATAAGCACTAACCAATATGCCGACTGTCTTCTATCACTGTGGAATTTTTATGAGAACGATCTGAGGGCAAATTTGGTGAAAATGTGAGGAGGGAATATCCAGGCTTTCATAGACGCTTTTCTACAGAAGTTTCCAAATAAGAAAGAAAGAAAGGAAAGAAAAAGAAAAGAAAGAAAGATCATTTACTGATATTTTCATTTTCAATCACCTTTATTTCCAAATCTATCTCTCCCCTTTGAGAAGCCTCAAGGAGAGAGATCAAGGCAGTCTCTGACTGAGTCAAGGGGGAGGGAAAAGGGTGGCTGCCGGAAGCACCTGATGAGCTGATAAGATCGTTGGACGCAGGTGCTGAATTGACTGCTTGAGGATCAGCCTTGCAGCCCTTGCAGCCCTCTGAGATGGACGGCTAGATGAAGAACTGAACTCTCAAGAGCTCTTGGAGAAGGCGTTGAGTGGGGAGGGGACCTCTCTCCCGCATCCCTAGCAGCGATGGCACTTGGCAGCCGAAGCGCATGGGTTTGCACACAGCCTCATGGGGGGTTTGAGTACACTGCTTCTTAAACCCTAGGCTTGTGTCAATCAGTCAGTTCATCAGTCAATATTAAGGGCCTACTGTGTGCCAGGAGCAGGGGATACAAAGAGAGGCAGTCTCTGGACAGTCCCTGTCCTGAAGGAGCTTACAGTCTAAGCTCCTAAAACACACACAAAGCGATTCCCAGAATCTAGCCTTCTAGCAGAGAAGGGAGGCTCCTGGGGTAGCACCCGCTTTGGGAGCTGCCTCATGGTTAACTCCAAGTTCAAGAAATACAGTTTGAGAGGTTCAAGCTCTGGATCTTGTAGGTAGAGATTTCCCAATGCTTCCTGCTCCACAGAGAGGGAAGGAGACAGTGCAGCACAACATCCTTCCTGGAATGCAAATCCACCAAGGATTCTAGCTGGAGACAAAGGAGCGGACGGATAAGCCGTGTCCAGCAGTGAGCACTGGAGCAGTGTCTGATGGAGACTAATGTGGGGACGTTAGCAGCCCTGCCATCCCGCAGCCCTAAGGCATCCATCCGAGGCGTGAGTTGCCCCCTCCTTACACACGTGCTCCTTGGTCACATGTATGTTACATGTGTGTACCTCTTGTGACCTCTATGTGCGTCCAGTTCCCCCACTGACGCCAGATGAGGGAGTGCTCCCTAGGGTTATGGGGGAGAGGTTTTATTGCTTCTTTTCTCATTACATAATTTCAGTAATTCCCTTTGTTTCGAGCTCATTGTATTCTCTGGCTGTCTGTTGAAGGCAAACACATCAGTGGGGGCTTATGAGCTGTAGTTTTAGGAGTGTAGACCAACTTCTTTGAAACTGGGATAGCTATTCCTCCAGAGGTCCCAACCTGTGAGTTCAAGTTGTAGGGCTGTCCCTCAGGGTACTACAATTGTGAAACTTCATCTGGCATCTCTTATCTCGGATGCCCTTGTATTTTAGGGATCCACTGGAGAAAATAGTGCTTCAGCAGCGACATCTGTTGTATTGCTGTATTTATCACAAATATGGAAGGTGACCTGAGTCACTTGCATGTAGCACACCAGGAATACTGTGCCTGGCAATACTCTGAGGGCCACACGAGGGACCAAAAGGAGTTAATGACTTCGGAGAGAAGCAAGTTGACAGCATGCTAGGGGAGGATTTTTGTGGTGGTTTTATTCTTATGACATGGCCCGAGATGGCTTCTTCTGCATGATCCTTAAGAACTGTAAGTCCAAAGGATAAAGTTTTCCCAATGGTAAATCAACGCCATGTGCATGATGCCTTTTTGGGCGGCCTCCACATCTTTGGGGTTTTCCAAGTTTTTGTGATACAGTTTTAAGGGAGCTGGCTTAGACTGACATGGGTCAAGTTCAGATCTTGATTTGGAATGCCCTGGGGCTTTGCAGGGACCCATTGGAGACATGCAAGGTTGTGGTTGTGTAGATGGGAGGTTAGAGGAATGTTCCCTGCTTTGGTTTCTCATCTAAATGTGAAGGGGTGACTTCCAGTTGATTCTAGTTCACCAGTCTCATGTGCTTTGGAGGCTCATTTAGCACTAGACTCTCCGGGAAGGGAAGGTCATTTTCCATCCTTTTGGTTTGATTTTGCTGTCTTCACTTTCTTCTTCCCCTTTCTAATTGCCTTTGGGTTGAAAAGGGCCTCTGTAAGTACCAAAATAGGTGTTAAGTGAGGATTTTGTAAGTGCTTATTTGTTGGAATGGCATGATTGTGTATTTGAGAGTAAGCTCAAGCTCAATCTTCAGGCCCATTACCTCTGGTAGGTCTGGACCCTCTAAAGATTGCTGATCACTGGATTGTCCCAGATGGCTCCACATGGGCTACAGGTGCTGTGCTCAATTGCTTGGGAGCAGAGGCAACTATTGAGCTAGGGGGAGGGGACAACGGAGGTGGACTTGGGCAGACTCTGATCCATTCAGGGATTTTTCCTCCACCACCTTAGTAACTGACTGTGAACTGCCCAATCACATTATCAGATGTTGGCGGTTAGATGATGGTGACCTGTTGGCCGATGGAGGATAAGCCCCAGCCGCCATTCAGAAAGTCATGTGGTCCCACTCTGGGATGGTCAGTTCTTGATGACTGACACTTCAAGCTTTCCTTTGGGCCTCTTGGAGAGTACACCAAGGGTGGGGGGAGTGGATGATTCTCCCTCCTCCCCTCTTCTTCCTCCTCTCCCTCCTCCGCACTCCCTCCACCCTCACCTCAGACATTGGCAATGGGGTCCTGGACCAGAAATGTGTGACTGCGGGACAAATGAGAAGGAAATTCAAAGCGATCACTTGTTTGACCAGAGCCTCCTAACAGAGAAGAGAGTTTCTCAATTCCCTTGGCAGCATGATCCCAGATTCTAGGCTCCTAGCCGTGACAGGAGATTTCTGGAATAGTCACCAGCTTGGAGAGCTGTCTCATGACTAACTCCTTAGGTCCAGAATTCCAGGTCCTGGAGAGTCTAGATTCTAGAGCCAAGAGAATGACGACTTCCTGTTGCTTCCTTCTCCCTGGAAAAGGAAAAAGGTGATTCATATGGTCCCTACAGAGCATCCTAGCTGGAGCGTACCACCCTCAAAGAATCTGGCTGAGCAGAAAGCTGGAGCAGTGAAGATTCCAGCCAACCAGTGTCCAGCAGGGACCACTGGGCCAGTGCCTGATGAAGACTGAGGCCCGCCCCTCTTCATACCCATTTTCTATCTTGGTGCCTGCCTCTCTACTTGGGAACTTTATTAGGAACCAGCCTCCGCATTGATGCATTAGATTTGTGTGAATGTGCCCCAGGTTTATAGGGGTGACTGTTTTTCTTTCTATGACACTGCAGCAACTGCCTTTGCTTTAAGCTAATTGTGTTTGCAGGCTGACCATTAAAATAAAACACATTTGTGTATGCATGGTAGTTTTTGGAATGCCTTGAACCCGGGATAGCTGTCCCTGGCAGGGACCTGATTTGCGACTGTGAGTGGGGAGAGAAGGGCCCTCGGAGCACTACACTTGAAGTGGATATTTTCAAAAGACAGGAGAAAAGGCGATTCAGAAAAACTAAACCATGTCAACCAAGTTTGACAGCAGCGCATGCAGTGTTCCGCGCTCTTGGTCCCCCACCTCTTTAGAGAAGGGAAAGAGCTCCATCTTCTCATCTCTTCTTCAGGGATGTGCTTGGAGCCAATTACCTCTTTACAAAATCACCATCTGACTGAAAGGCATAGAAAAAAACCAAACCACCCCATGTTTATTGTTTGTTGACTATTTTTAAAAAGCATTTAATTCAGTAAGGCAGAATATGGCCTGCCTTCAAAGTACCCCTCCAACAAGTGACTGCCTGTGCCTATGTCCAAATCATATGAGATCCCTGGAAAGTAATCTTTCTCTGATGACCCTTTGGCTAGTAATATCAAACAAGGAATAAAAAAAGACTCGTATGCTCACCAAAGGCATCTACCACTGGAATGAAGGAATCCAAAGGGAAAGACAATTCCCTATAGATGGTGAAGTCTGTCATGGACTCGTCTGCCAGTGACATTGTGTGGACTGCATCCAGTCCCAGAACAGAGCCTTCTAAGTGAGATACAGAATCAACAGAATTCACACAGGGAAATTAACTATTCACACAGGAAAAACTAAGTGGATGAAGAAAGCCTGTTGCCCATAAATACTAGGATATAGCTTGATGGATGGCTCAGAGAGTGGGTCCATTCCATAAGAATAATCTCAAAGATAAAAGTGGACTATCCTAGCAGCTGGGCCCAGAATGGAATGGGAAAAGGGCAGGCTGATGGCCTTGGGGAAATTGTTCGTTTTTGGTCACTGATGTCAAGCTTGTCCCTGAAACAAAGGCCCATCCCTTTGACACTTTTGGTCTTCTTCTGGTGGGAAGGTGGAATTGCAAGTCCTAGAACACTGTGGCCTCTGAAAAATTAAAATCTGAGGATCATGCAAAGGGCAGTAGAGAGATGCATGATGGGCATGAGCAGGCTGAGACACATCGTGGTCATTAAGACTGAGCCATAGATGCCAGGTGAAGCATGTGATTGGAGAAATTTGTGGCAGGCTGGTCATTGATCAAGGGGTGGGCCAGGGACAAGCCACTTGGTATCAATTCAATGCCAAGAAAGTGAGAAAAGAGGGCCCCACATCCTGCATGAGCTGCTCATGGCTGATGGGGTGCGTGCCAACCTGCATCTTGGAGGGAGTACCCGTGTGGATGAGATAAAACATTCACTGGGGAAAAAAAAGATTCACTGGACCATTTTTCCTGCCTTACTTACCTTTTCTAGTTCTCACAATGCTGGGAGCTAGGTACCGCAAGTATTATAGAGGCTCACAGGTTAAATGACTCGCTGCTGGTCCTCTAGCATGTAAGTGTGGATGGCAGGCTTCTGGTGTCTCTCTTCTGACTCCCCTAGGCAGGTGGGAGGGAGATGAGGCTGCTGGGAATACATAAGGAGGGGTCAGGGATGTAGGAGGTGGCACACCAGAGAGAAGAGCAGAGGCTGGGGAGTGGGAGCTTGGGGGGACCCCACCAAGGGTCAGGAACCAAGAAAAGGCAGGCTGCTGCCACCATTTCTTTCCTAAGGAATTTTCCTGGATCCCCCTCCCACCGCAAAGCTTCACTGTCAGGGAGAGGATCAGCTTATTCTAATCTTCCAGGAGCCAAGGGTGGCTGAGGCTGAGCACCAGTTTGGGTTGGTGGGCAGAGTGCTGTTGGGGAGGGTGGTAGAGCTCTGGTGAGTGCCTAGGGCCAGAGGATCAGGTGAGGTCTGGGGGATTCATCGCTGCGGCCATAATGGAAGGACCAATCTATTTGTTCATTTGGTCCCCAGAAGGCCAGAACTAGAAGCAATGAGAGAAGGACAAACTTAGTAGCAATTCTCCCTGTCCAAAGGGGACTAGACCACCTCCTGCCACCAAGCAAGGGGCCTTTTGTAGGGAGGATTCTTGGGCCACAATGGATGCTTTTGAGGCACATCCTTGGGTGATGTTCCTGGTCAGTGGGTGGCATGCTGCTTCCCCTCCATGAGAGGAGGAAGAGATTGGAGTCAGTTAGGGCAGCTCATGGGAGTCCTGCCCCTCAGGGCTCACAGTCTCTAAGGAGAGCACTCCACCCAGGAGCATGGGGCCACCCCATAAGTAAAAGGAGAGGCGGGGTGCTCCCACAGGGCCCAAGGCTCCAGGGAGGGCAAGGAAGATTGAGGCCCCAGCCCCATGTCTGCCCTTCTCCCCTCAGCCCCCCGCCAGATGCCCCCCGGCCAGAAAAACGATGTTGTAAAGGCTTCTGTATTGACATCCTCAAGCGCCTGGCCCAGACCATTGGCTTCAGCTACGACCTCTACCTCGTCACCAACGGCAAACATGGGAAGAAAATCGATGGTGTCTGGAACGGCATGATCGGGGAGGTGGGCCAAGCTTGGGGGGTATAGAGTGGATGGGGGGAGGAAGGGGCAGGGCCCTGCCTCATCCAACCCCATCCCCTCCCCCTAAGCCCAGCTCACTGTCCTATCCAATTGACTTTCCTTCATTTCTCCCTTGACCCCTTCTCCACCCTCTTCCTTCTCCCTCTTCATTCTCCCTTTTCCTCCTCCTCTTTCTCTTTGATCTCTCTTTTGGTTGGCTCCTGGGCCAAGGTTTTCTACCAGCGGGCAGACATGGCCATTGGCTCCCTCACCATCAATGAGGAGAGATCAGAAATCGTAGACTTCTCCGTGCCCTTTGTGGAGACAGGCATCAGCGTCATGGTGGCCAGGAGCAATGGCACAGTGTCACCCTCTGCCTTCTTGGGTGAGCCCAGAGACCCTGTCCCTGTCCCTGTCCCTGTCCCCAAGGACCTCCCACTTAGAAGGAGGGGACTCCAACAGGGAGATGTGATGGAGGGTCATGACTATCAGGCCACTAGAAGAGGCTGGAGATCTTGTCCCACCCTGTTTTGGGCACTGAGAAGGTCAGGGCAGAGGAGAACCAGACTCTGCCCTCAGGGCTGTCCTAGACCCCATGATGGTTTTTTCTTAAGACTAATCTGAGCCTGGAGACAGTCTCTGGAGGGCATCCTGTGTGCTTGGGGTGGGGGAGGGAAGCTGGTGAGTCGGGGAGGCTTGTGAACAGGGGGCCATGATCAGAGCTGGGCGGGAGGCCAATGATGGCTGCAGAAGAAGAGAAGGTTGGGTCTGGGTGCTCCCCAGGGGTGAAGAGGGACCTGAGGCAGCAGCAGAAGCAGCAGGTCTTGGGGAAGAGGGAAGTGAGAGAGGGTCTGCCTGCTGGGGAACCTTGGAAGACGGTGGGGCTATGGAAAGCCAAAAGGACAGAGGGAAGGAGTTCAGGTGGGTCTTCACTGGGCAGAGATGTGGGGATCAAGGAACACAGAGCCCAGAAGTAGAGAGAGACAGTATTATGGAGAGACAGGCTCCAGGGTCAGCAGACATCCTACTGACCTGAGGACGTGCGGCTCAGGGCAGAGACACTGGCAGTTAGCCAAGGTCAAGGAGGCCTGACAACATGCAAGAAGGTGGAGCTGGTCATTGCCATGGGAGGGCCACAGTTGTGGATGAGATGAAGGGAGAGAGATGGCCTGAGTTCTGGGCCAGGAGGAGAGGCCAACTACTGAGCTACCCTGTAGATTAGGAGCTGGGGGACCTGAGAGTATTGCCTTCCTGAAGGCCAGGGACCCAGGGCCAGCTGTCCAGCAGAGCCCAAGCAACTCCTGAACACAGTCTTTCCGCAGGCCTGTAGACATATGCTGTGTGTCTGTGTGTGCATGTGTGCATGTGTGTCTGCGTGTACATATGTGTATCTGTGTGTACGTGTGTGTATCTGTGCGTGAGTGTGTGTGTGTGTCTGTGTGTGCACGTGCATGCGTGGGTGTGGATGTGTGTGCATGGGGGTGTGGACATGTGCTTGTGCAGGTGTATCTATGTGTGTGTGCATGTGTCTGTGTGCATGTGTCTGTGTGTCGGTGTGTGTGTGTGCACATGCATGCGTGGGTGTGGACATGTGCATGTGAGAATGTGGAAGTGTATCTGTGTGTACGTGTGTACACAGGTATGGATGTGGGAGTGCACACTCTCTCAGGACTGAAGCTGGTGCTGTGTTCTGAGGCCTGGGCCCAGGGGATCCAGCGGAGTGGGGGTTAGGCAGCAGGGCAGTGATGACATAACCGCCTGCTTCCCCCTCGCCTCCTTGCAGAGCCCTACAGTCCAGCCGTTTGGGTCATGATGTTCGTCATGTGTCTGACCGTGGTGGCCGTCACTGTCTTCATCTTTGAGTACCTCAGTCCTGTGGGCTACAACCGCAGCCTGGCCACTGGCAAGCGTGAGTGCTCCTGCCCAGCTCCCCTCACACCAGCTCCCCTTCCTAGCCCAGGCTAAGCCTCAAGTTGTGGGCCACCTCCCTTCCCTCCCCTGGGCTTGCTCATAGAGCTCAGCCCCTGGCCCCGAACCCATAAGCAGCCCTGCTCAGGGGCTCCCAACTTCCTGTGTCCCCCAACTTCTCAGGCCCTGGTGGCTCTACCTTCACCATTGGCAAGTCCATCTGGCTGCTCTGGGCCTTGGTCTTCAACAACTCTGTGCCTGTGGAAAACCCTCGCGGGACCACCAGCAAGATCATGGTCCTGGTCTGGGCCTTCTTTGCGGTCATCTTCCTGGCCAGTTACACGGCCAATCTGGCAGCTTTCATGATCCAAGAAGAGTATGTGGACACTGTGTCCGGGCTCAGTGACCGGAAGGTGAGGACGGAGCCTGCTTGGGGGCGGGGGGGCCGGGCGATGCCCCTCCCTGGGCACATCCATCCTTCTGGACAGTCTGGGGCCGGGCCTTGCTCAAGGCGGCCCCTCCCCCTTTTCCTGCCCCTGCAGTTCCAGCGGCCCCAAGAGCAATACCCACCCCTGAGGTTTGGGACCGTGCCCAACGGGTCCACGGAGAAGAACATACGCAGCAACTATGAGGCTATGTACAACTATATGGTGCGCTACAACCAGCCCCGCGTGGAGGAGGCGCTGATCCAGCTGAAGGCCGGGTCAGCTGCTGGGCTGGGGGTATGGCTGGGGAGGGTCAGCTGCTGGGGGGGCGTGGCTGGGGAGGGTCAGCTGCTGGGCTGGGGGGTGGCTGGGGGGGTGAGCTGCTGGGTTGGGGGGGGTGGCTGGGGAGGGTCAGCTGCTGGGGGGGCGTGGCTGGGGAGGGTCAGCTGCTGGGCTGGGGGGTGGCTGGGGGGGTGAGCTGCTGGGTTGGGGGGGGTGGCTGGGGAGGGTCAGCTGCTGGGTTGGGGGTGTGGCTGGGGAGGGTCAGCTGCTGGGTTGGGTGGTGGCTGGGGAGGGTCAGCTGCTGAGTTGGGGGGGTGGCTAGGGAGGGGCTGCCCAGGCAGGTCAGGGAGGGGCCAGAGCCAGAGAAGGTCTTCAACTGGGCTCACTGAGGGGCCAGTGTGAGTCCAGGAGAGGTGGAGAGGTCAAGAGGGTCAGGGAAGGGGGGGGAGGAGGTGAAGGTCAGTGGGGTCATTACAGTTAGCAAGGGGACAGTGTGGTTTTGGGAGGGCCACTGGGGTCCATGAGGGTGAGTAAAAGGGGGCAGCTAGGTGGCGAAGTAGAGCACCAGCCCTGGAGTCAGGAGAGCCTGAGTTCAAATCCAGCCTCAGACACTTAAAACACTAGCTGTGTGACTTTGGGCAAGTTGCTTAACCCCAATTGCCCTGCCTTCCCCCCTCCAAAAAAAGAGAATGAGTAAAGAGGTGATGGGGATCAGGATGAGGTCAGTGATAGTTCAGGGTCAGATGAGTGGGGCTCAAGGTATATCAGGCAGATGGCCTGGATGCAGGAGAGCCTTAGCCATTAGCCAGGTTAGCTGGTGCCATGATGGCCACTGGCAGGGAGCAGGTGGCAGCAATGGGGACAGGGGCTCAGGCTATCTTGGGCAGTGAGGGAGCCACCTTCAGGTCCCAGGGCCGACCTGTCCTCCCTGGTCCGGCCTGGCCCCCAGGAAGCTGGACGCCTTCATCTATGATGCTGCGGTTCTCAACTACATGGCCCGTAAGGATGAGGGTTGCAAACTGGTGACCATTGGCTCGGGCAAGGTCTTTGCCACCACGGGCTATGGCATCGCTCTGCAGAAGGGCTCCCGCTGGAAGCGGCCCATCGACTTAGCCCTGCTGCAGTTCTTGGGGGATGGTATGTATGGCCTCAGGGGGCTGGGGGAGGGAGGGCAGAGCAAGGGCAGGGGGCCTGGGCCTCTGGATTTTGGAGGGGCAAGGGCTGAGGGAAGGGGTGCCTGGGGCCCCAGACCCTGGGATTCCTGGAGAAGGCTGGGTTGGGCTTGAGCCCAGGCCCCCTACAGATGAGATCGAGATGCTGGAGCGCCTGTGGCTGTCTGGGATTTGCCACAATGACAAGATCGAGGTCATGAGCAGCAAGCTGGACATCGACAACATGGCTGGGGTCTTCTACATGCTGCTTGTGGCCATGGGCCTCTCCTTACTGGTCTTTGCTTGGGAGCACCTGGTCTACTGGAGACTGCGCCACTGCCTGGGACCCACCCACCACCTTGACTTCCTGCTGGCCTTCTCCAGGGTGAGCCTGAGTCTGGGGTCCCAGCGGGGAGCGTGTTGGGGCACAGAGGTGGGTCTAGGCCTTGGCCACCCAGTGGGTCCTGAGTGGGGCATGTCTCTTCTCTCCCCTCCAGGGCATGTACAGCTGTTGTAGTGCCGATGCTGCCCCCCCAGCTGCCAAGCCCCTGCCCCCCCAGCCCCTGCCCTTACCCAGCCCAGCATACCCAGCTCCCCGTCCAGCCCTGGCGCCCACAGCCACCGGCCCCTTCCTGCCCCGGGAGCGGGCAGTAGTAGACCGTTGGCGCCGACCCAAGCCATCTACGGGGCCTGGGGCTGGGCCTGTCCCAGTCCCAGTCACCCCTGAGGCCTCAGGCCCCCCTCGTGCCCCCCTCCCAGGAGCCATGGCCGACAGCTTCCACCGCTACTATGGGCCCATTGAGCCACAGGGCCTGGGGGAGCCCCGGGCATCTCGCCCAGCCCGGTCCATGTCCCCACCTCCTCCACCCCAGAAGCCCCCTCCCTCCTACTTTGCCATTGTGAGAGAGAAGGAGGCTTCAGGCCCCAGCGAACCAGCCCCTGCCCCTTATGCTGGATACCCCTCCCCACCTGCCCCACCTGCTGCCCCGCTTTGTCACCTGGCTTATGAGGATGAGAGCCCCCCAGCCCCAACCCGCTGGCCTCGCTCAGACCCAGAGAGCCAGCCCCTGCTTCGGGGAGCCGGTGGGGGGAGCTCTGCAGCTCCTCCTCCACCACCTTGCCGAGCGCCACCCCCACCATGCCCCTACCTGGACCTCGAACTGTCCGACTCTGATGACTCAGAGAGCCTGGGGGCTGGTTCGGGGGCTGGCCTGGAGCCCTGGTGGGTCCCTGACTTCTATCCATATGCTGACCGCTTGGGCCGCTACTGGTCTGTTGACAAGCTGGGGGGCTGGCGGGCAGGCAGCTGGGACTACCTGCCCCCTCGCCCTGGCCCAGCTGCCTGGCATTGCCGCCACTGTGCCAGCCTGGAGCTGCTCCCCCCGCCGCGCCACCTCAGTTGCTCCCATGATGGTCTGGATGGCGGCTGGTGGGCCCCACCCCACCCCCCACCCCCTCCGTGGGCTGCCGGGCCCCACCGACGACGACGCACCCGATGTCGCTGCCCCCGAGGCCACCAGGCTCCCAGCCGTCGATCCGGCCAAGCCCCACACCGGCGGCGCCATGCAGGGGCGTGGGACCTCCCGCCACCTGCCCCCACTTCCCGTTCCCTGGAGGACCTGAGCTCTTGTCCCCGGGTGGCCCCTGTTCACAGCCGCCACTCTCGCCGTTGCCCCCATGCTACCCACTGGGGCCCTATGCCCCGGAGACACCGTGGGGGTGACCTGGGCACCCGCCGTGGTTCTGCCCACTTCTCCAGCCTCGAGTCTGAGGTATGACCGACCCTGTTCCCCCCTCCCCTGGCCTGATGTGAAGAAGACACTCTCAGGACAGGAGGCCCGTAGATGGACAGAGCGCAGTGGCCCCGGGGCCAAGGACCACAGATCAGCAGCAAGACAACAGAAAGGGGGGTGGGCAGCTCTTTCCTTTGGAACTTCGGGGCCACAGATCCAGCACATGTCCCGGCTGAGGATTGTACACCGATGAAACAGAGCCAGGGGGGCTACGGCGGGTTCCCTGAGCCCCGCGGGCTTTTTTAACCTGAAAAGGGCTTTTTAATGTCATGGGAATGGGGAGGGGTCTGGCTGAGCACATGCCCCTCCCCTCTGCCCCAGCCCCAACTTGTGGGGCTCCTGCACCATCACTGTGCTGCTCCCCATGCCCCAGATACCACCAGGGACCACCCCCGGGGGCAGAGGGGGCTGTTTTTAACCTTCATCATTGGGACACAAAACTGTGAGAGCCGCTCGCTAAACTGTGACCCTGAACCCTGAGACTCTGACCCCAAGACTGTGACCCCTGACCCTGAGACTGTGACCCCTGACCCCAGACTGTGAGCCTGACCCTTCATCCCTAGCCTCTGACTCCTGAGACTGTTACCCCTGAGCCCAAGACCATCCTCATCACCAATCTCTGCCAGACACCTTGGGGTCTCCCCGAACTGAACTCCGATCCTCCCCATTCTTTGCCCCCAATCCTACACTACCCTAGACTTCCCTTCACTGTACTCCTGGCCATCCTCCCAGACCACATGTCCCCTTCCCACTCCCTAACCAACCTCCAGCGTCCAACCTCAGAACCCCCAGGCCTGGGCCCTAGAAGCCCACCCAGCCCCACCCTGCAGCAGGGGAGGGACCTGGGGCAGGGCCTCAGGTGTCCAACCCCAGTGGAATAAACCAAGTTTTTATGCCTCCTCACCCCGGAGCCCTGGACTCCTCCTCTTGTGCACTGGGCAGCGAAACCTGAAGGAAGCAGACGGATGGACAGACAGAGAAAGGGAGAGAGAGAAACAGAAGGAGATAGAGAATGGGAGAAACAGAGAGTGAGAGAGGAAGGGGGGGAAGTGGGAGAGGGAGGAAGGGGGGGAGAGAGAGACACAGAGAGAGACAGAGAGAGAAGAGAAGAAAGGAGAGAGAGAGAGAGAGAGAGAGAGAAGAGGAAAAGGAGAGAGAGAGAGAGAGAGAGAGAGAGAGCAGGAGACAGAGACAAGGACACACACACACACACACACACACACACACACACACACACACACACACGATGAAACCAGCACAGGAATCAATCTCAGAATGACCCAGAAACTTAAAGCCAGCAAGACCCAAGAAGCAAGAGAGACAGTGGAGAGACAGTCAATCCCAGCCATGGATGGCATGGCTGCCTGGGGCTGGGGTGGGGTACAAGGACAAGGCTCCCAGCCCAAAGCCCTTTGTCTGGGAGGGTAAGAGGTTCAAAAATAGCGATGCACCGGGGAGCCCCCCCCCCCCCCGCCGAAATCTGGATGGGTGGGATGGGGAAGGGGACATCTGAGCGGACCTTTGAGGGAAACCAGGGGCTCTAGGAGACAGGGGAGCAATGTTGTGTAAGGAGCTGCCCGGGCAGTTTGGCTGGGTTATAGGGCACAAGAAAAGGCAAGGTGTAAAGGTAAGCTGGAGGTGGGTGATGAAGAGCTCAGGATGCCAAGCAGATGACTTTGGCATCCTGAAGGTCATAGGGAAGCACTGGAGTGGGGGAGGGGTGACATGGTCAGACAGAGGCAGGTTACTTTGGCCTCTGACAGTCTGAGAATGGACTGGAGTGGGGAGAGGACCCTCCCCCACACACACACAGAAGCTATTGCAGTAGTGTGGGCCTGAGATGTGAGGCCGCACCAGGGTGGGGAGATGCCTCGGAGGGGAAATCAACACGCCTCAGCATCATATTGGATGTGCGGGATGGGAGAGAAGGAGGAATCCAGGGAAGACAGTGTTGACAGTAAAAAGGGAGGCCTGGGGGGCCGCGGAGGGGACATAAGGAGCTCTGTTTTAGATGTCCTGAGTTTAAGATGTCTATGGGACATCTGGACGGAAATGCCTGAAAGGCAGTTGCGGATGTGAGGCCGGAAGTCAGCAGAGGAACTGGGGCCGAAGAGGCGGATTTGAGAGCCCTCAGCGTAGAGATGGTCATTAAAACCATGGGAGAGCCCGCTGCATCCTGGACCATCTCTGGGCATCCTCATTGCATCTGGCCACTGGACCCACATGGCACCGGAGGAGAATGTGCACAGGCCTGCCTCACTCAAAGCCAATTCAACGGCATGGCATGGCACCACCTCCTGCAGAACGGACAAGCCACCACTGCAACGACAAATGCCCGGGAGCTGAGGGCATTCTCAAGAGAGGTAGGATGGAGGGAGAAGACACCTGAAGGACACCTGTGGTGAGAGGAGGCTCCAGCAAAGGAGGTGATCGAGGGAGGAGGAGGAGGCCCTGGAGGTGTCCTGAAAACCCAGAGAGTGGAGGGCATCCAGGGGGAGGGGAGGCCCGGGGGGGAGGGGGACATCTGGGGGGAGGGTCCAGGGGAAGATGGTCATCTGGGGAGAGGAGGGCGTCCGGGGGGAAGGTAGGCGTCTGTGGGAAGGGGGGTGTCCGAAGACACGCCACGGGAAGACAAGGAGAGAGGAAAGGCCGCCGGATTTGGCCACTACCAGCTCAGTGGTCACTTTGGAGAGGGCAGTTTGGGTGGAATGATGAGATCAGAGGTCAGATGTAAGGGGTTAAGTAGGCAGTGACAGGAGAAAGCGGAGGCGTTAGTGGGAGTCCCCAGCGGTGAAGAAAGCCCGGACACGTGCGCCAGGCCCGCCTTCCCCTGGGGCAGCCCCCACGCTTTCTGCCCTTGGGGGGGCCGGGCCGGCTCCTTCTCACTCAGAACTACGACTCCCGGCATGCTGCGCGCGGCCCAGCTGATTCCCCCGGGCCTCACCGGAACTGGCCGTCGCCATGGTGACGGGCTGGGGGCGGAGCCCGGGCCTCTGCTGCGCAGACTCCAAGATGGCGGCGCGCAAGGGTTCTGGTCGCACGTGTAGAGCCAAGGCCAAGACCCCGAGCAGCCCGCCGCGCGTCTACCTCCCGGGCCGGGGCCCGCCGCTCCAAGAAGACGAGGAGCTGGTGCGGGACCAGGAGGCCTACGTACTGTACCACCGCGCGCAGACCGGTGCGGGAATGGGGCCTAGCCGGGGGAGGGGAGAGGGGCCGGGCCTGGGGAGGGAGGGAGCGGCAAAGATGGGCGGGGCAGGCCCCTCGTATGTTGCGGGGCTTTGGGGGGCAGAGACGTCGGGGAGGAGAGGGACCTGGAGGTGGATGAGGTGGGGGGAGGGAAGGGAGAAGGGCCGGGGTGGGGGAGGGGAGCCCCTGGGGACACCCTCCCCCTCCTCCCCGGCAGGCTCGCCATGCCTCAGCTTCGACGTTGTCCGAGACCAGTTGGGGGACTCCCGCAGCGACTTCCCGCTGTGCATGTACCTGTGTGCGGGGACCCAGGCCCCCAGCGCTCAGAGCAACAGGTATGTTGGGAGCCTCGGGCCCTCCCACCAGGGCTGGGGGCAGGAAGGGCCCGGGATGATGGGGGTGGGCCTGGGCCTTGGAGTCTCTTGGTCCCTTCATTCTCTCCCAGCTCTTGGGCCACAGCTCCTCTCCCCCTCCCTGGGTGAGACTGACCCCCCCCAGCTTTGAATCCTGCCTCCTCCCTCCAGGCTGATGGTGATGCGGATGCACAATCTCCATGGGACGCAGAAGAGCGAGGCGGAGGAGGACAGCGAGAGCGAAAGCGAGGAAGAGGAAGAAGAAGAAGAGAAGAAGCCCCAGCTGGAGCTGGCCATGGTCCCCCACTATGGAGCCATTAACCGTGTCCGGGTAACTGACCTTTTGGACTGGGAACAGAGGTTCTGGAATTCCTTGGCCGCCCCAGGGAGCTTTGGTGGGGAGCCAGGTTCTCCCAGCTCAGGGGCTGCCAAGAATGCCCAGGCCACCTAATCTTCTCTTCCCCTTCCCTTCCCTCTCCCTCAGGTTGCATGGCTCGGGGAGACCCCTGTGGCAGGGGTGTGGTCTGAGAAAGGCCAGGTGGAGGTGTTTTCCCTTCGCAGGCCCCTGGAGGCGGTGGATGACCCCCAGGTCCTGGCTGCATTCTTGAGAGATGAGCAGGCCCAGACCCGGCCCCTGTTTGCCTTTGCTGGCCACATGGCTGAGGGCTTTGCCCTGGATTGGTCCTCCCGGGTGCCTGGTGAGGCCTGAGCAGGAAGGAGGGTTTGGCTTGGCTTGAGAGAGGTGTAAACAATGGGGGGGTGAGACTACCAAGAAGAGTGTTTTATTTCCAAGCAGTGGGTGGTTGGTACATGATGGGTCTGTCTGGAACACAGGTCGCCTGCTGACTGGTGACTGTCAAAAAAACATTCACCTCTGGACACCCACCGATGGGGGCTCCTGGCATGTGGACCAGCGGCCATTTGCCGCTCATTCCCGCTCTGTGGAGGATCTGCAGTGGTCGCCAACTGAGGACACGGTGAGGTTGATAGGCAGGGTTCTCAGAAACACAGGGATTTGGAGGCTGGCCGCAGATAGGGTCCTTTTGGGGAGGGAGGGAGGGAACAAGCACTTATTATGTACCTCCTGTATACCAGGCACTGTGTGCCGGTGCTATACAACTTGGATCTCATTGGTCCTCACAACAACACTGGGAGGCAGATGACATCATGCCTATTTTACAGTTGAAGAAACTGAGGCAGGCAGAATCGACTGACTCAGTGCTCCACAGCTAGTAAGAGTCAGAGGCTGGAATTGAACTTAGGTCTTCGTGACTCCAGGCTTAGGCCCCGCACCCTGTGGCACCACCTCATCACCAACTTGGGACTGTAGCCTTCCCCTTGTGGATGGATGTGGGGGTGGATACCTGCACCCATGAAGGTCTTCTCACTGCTCTCAGGTGTTTGCATCATGCTCAGCTGACGCCTCCATCCGAATATGGGATATCCGGGCAGCGCCAAGCCGAGCCTGCATGCTCACAGCCCCCTCAGCCCATGACGCGGATGTCAACGTCATCAGCTGGAGTCGTCGGGAGACATCCTTCCTGCTCAGTGGAGGTGATGACGGTGCCCTCAAAGTCTGGGATCTCAGGCAGTTCACGGTGAGCCCCCCCACCCCAGGCCAAACCCAGAGCGGTGAGTGGAAGGCTGGAGGGGCTGCCTGGAGGTCCTTGGGCAGGGAGGCCACATCAGGAGCATGGTGGGGAGTGCCTAGACTAGACGTTCGCTCAGGACCATTCCAGCTGTCAGATTCTGTGATTGTGGTGGAGGGAGGGGTGCACGTGTGTGTGCTTGTGTGTGCAGTGTGTGCTGTGTGTAGATGTATGTGTGCCTAAGAATGTGTGTGCAGTGTGAGTGCGCCCTGTCTTCCTGCCGTAAGCAGCTTTCTTGGATGCAGGGACCATTTCAGCGCCGCTCCGGGGCTGTTTCCTTGCCTGTAGAGATGCAGGAAGGTGCACTTGGGTCCTGGCGGTTCAGGGGTCAGATTCAGCTTCCTCTCTTTATGGATGGGAAGTTTTGGCTCAGAGAGGAAGGAGCCTCTGACACCTCGGTGAATAGCCACAGTGTCTTGGAGTGCTCTCAGAGATCCTCCAGTCCAGTCCCTTCTTTGTACAGAGTGGTAAACTGAAGCTTTCCGGAGGGGTCCCAAGCTCCAGGGCTGGACTATCTCCAGACAGCGTGTGGCTCATGGCCCCTCTTGTCCTGTAGAGCGGCTCCCCAGTGGCCACCTTCAAGCAGCATGTGGCCCCTGTGACCTCCGTGGAGTGGCACCCCCAGGATGGCGGGGTCTTCGCGGCAGCAGGGGCAGATGACCAGCTGACCCAGTGGGATCTGGCAGTGGAGCGGGACACAGAGATGGGTGGCCCAGAGGAGGGGGATCCCCTGGTGGCCGAGCTCCCCCAGCAGCTGCTGTTTGTGCACCAAGGAGAGACCGATATCAAGGAGCTGCACTGGCACCCTCAGTGTCCAGGCGTCCTCATCAGCACGGCCCTGTCTGGCTTCACAGTCTTCCGCACCATCAGTGTCTAAGCCCTGCACCTGGCAAGGTGGCCTGAAGGGAGCCTGGATCTGGCCTGCTTAGCCGGTGGAGGGGCCTGTGCTCTTCCCCAAAAGACCTGCTTCAGTCTCTTTCCCTAAGCGGTGGGGAGGGGGCTTGGTTGTACATTTGCCTTCAGAGATGAGAGGTGGCTTGGCCTGGCTGCTTCACAAGGGTTTGGATTGGCCCAGTTGCTTTCAGGAATGGACTGATTCCCCCCTAACTCCGGTGCACTTAGATGGGTCTTGTCTTGCCAAAGACTTGAGAGGAGGGAAGGGAGGAGGGCAGGGTTCACTGGAGATGGGTATGTATGTGATCAATAAAGCAGAGAGAATGAAGGCTCAGCCTGGGGTGATTCTGGCTGGCCCGAGTGGCCTCTTCCCACCTTGGCCTCACTCCCTGACTGGTCATCTCTCTCCTGTTGCTCCCGCCCTCCATCTCTGTTGCAAGTTTTTCCTTTTCTCCCTCCTCTCTCCCTTGTTCTCCATTTCTGTTCCCAACCCTCTCTACTTTTTCATCCCTGTTTCTGTCCTACCCTCTTTTTGTTCCTTTTCCTTTCCCCCCAATTCCTTCCATCTCTCCCTTCTTTCCTCCTTCCTTCCCATCCCCCTTCCCCTATCCTCCCTTTATCTCCCTCCCTCTCTTTCCCCCCTTCCTCTCTGTCTCTCCCCTTCCTCTCCTCTCTCCCCTTCTTCTCCTTTCTCCCCCTTCATCTCCCTTCTCTTTCTCTCTCTTCCCCTCTTCCTCTCTCCCCTCCTCTTCCCCTTTTCTCCCCCTCTTTTCCCCCCTTCCTCTGTCTTTCCCTTTCCTCTCGCCCTCCTTCCACTTCCTCTCCTCTCCCCCCTTCCTCTCTCCCTCTGTTCCTCTATCTTTAGAGGTCTCTCTGTTACTGTTTCCAGGTCTCTCTTTTCTGACTAATTCATCCGGGTGTCTCTGTCATCTCTTCCTCATCTTGGGGTGATGCTGTCCCTTGCCCCCATCTCTTTGACCCCTTCTTTTTATTGCCTCCTTGGTCTCATTTCTGTCCCTTCCAACTTTCTCAGGAGACTGGGCCGAGGGCCAGCTCTGTACTCCCCTCCCCCTGGCCTGGCTCCCCCTCTGCGGCTCCCTGAGCCGGCCCCGCCTCCCCCCCCCATCCTCCTAAGGCTGCTCTGATCCCTGCCTGAGAACCACTGAAGGCTGATGCCTGGACACTCCCCCCTCCTGCACCCTCCCTGACACTCAGACGTTCTCCCTCAAGGGAGCTGGGCCCTTGACACGGGACACAGGAGATCCTGCTGAGCGGGATGGGGGCCGCTGGCCCCAGCAGGTAAGGGGGACTCAAGTCTCGGTGGGGTGGGCAGGAAGGAGACTCTCCAACCCCACAGCCATCAGTCCATCTGTCTTGGGCTCTGCCCATCTTCTCCCTTTCTGCCCACCTGTTTGCCTCTACCCGACCCCTCATGCTACCGTCTCCTGTCACTGGGAAGGCAGTCTAGTTTGAGGGCGCTGCCCAGTGGGGAGCCACACTGGGCTCTTAGTATTTGTTTGTCTCAAGAGGCCGTTCTTGTCTCTACCCTGCTCATTGTGTTTCAAGCAGTAGGCGCCAGTCTCTGCCCATCTCCCTGTTGGCACTGGCATCTCTTCCTGACATCCCTCAGTCTCCTTGCTGTCTCTCTGCATCATCTCTGGTCTCTGTATCTCTGTCTCTGAGAAGCAATCTCTAACCATCTCTCCCTGTCATCTCTGGGCTGCTCGCTGTCTGTATCTGTATCTGTTAAGAGCTAGTTTCTGGCCATCTTTTCCTGTCACCTCTGGTTTCCTTGCTGTCTCTACATCTTTCCATCATCTCTGGTCTTACTCTCTTTGTATTTCTGTCTCTGAGAGACAGTCTGACCATCTCTCCCTGTCATCTTTGGCCCCCTCGCTGTCTCTACATCTCTCCATCATCTTTGGTCTTACTCTGTTTGCATCTCCGTCTCTGAGAGACAGTCTGACAATCTCTCCCTGTCATATCTGGACACCTTGCTGTCTCTCTGCATCTCTCCCTGTCATCTCTAGGCTCTATCTCTCTTTGCATTTCTGTCTCTGAGAGACAGTCTGACCATCTCTCCCTGTCATCTCTGGGCCCCTTGGTGTCTCATTTTGCATCTCTGTCACTCTGAGAGTCAGTCTCTGACTATCTGTGCCTTGCGGGGGAGGGGGGGGGGGCGGTGTGGGGCTGGCAGGGCTACCTGGCCCCAGATTAGATGTTGACTGACTATAATATAATTGTCATCCCCTAAGCCGAGTCTCGGCTGAATATGGAAACATAAGCTGCTCCTGCTGCTGGGGGGGGGGGGATGGAGGGGGGGCAGGGGGCAAGGGAGCGTCAAGGCCCAGAGCTGGCCAAGCCTGGCACCACGTGGGAGACAGGGCAGGATGGACTGGGCCCCAGGGCCCGGGCTTCCTGTCCCAGCCCTCCATGGTCCAGGGGCAGAGCCCCGAATGCCCCCTCCCGAGGCTGGCCTGTGAGAGCCCCTGGGGTCATGGGGGTGGGAGACCGTGGTCTTCATCCCTCTTCAGAGGAGAGCACTCGCCGCTGTCCCCCTTCTTCCCCCACAGGTGCCCTACCACCTGCTAGCCCCCATGGGGGTGTCCGGCGTCCTGCGGCGCCTGAGCGGCGTCCCCTCCTCCGCAGAGGAGGACCAGGGTGAGGGAGGCGGCTTGGCAGCCTGCCGCAATGGGCGCTCCCCCGGGGGCGTCGAGGTGGGCCTGGGCCCCCGGCGCAGGGGCCGCTTCGTCAAGAAGGATGGCCACTGCAACGTGCGCTTCGTCCACCTCGGGGAGCACGGGGCGCGCTACCTCAGCGACCTGTTCACCACCTGCGTGGACGTCCGCTGGCGCTGGATGTGTCTGTTCTTCTCTTGCTCCTTTGTGGCCTCCTGGCTCCTCTTCGGCCTGGCCTTCTGGCTCATCGCCTCCCTGCACGGGGACCTGGCCGCGCCCCCGCCGCCCGCGCCCTGCTTCTCGCAGGTTGGCAGCTTCCTGGCCGCCTTCCTCTTCGCCCTGGAGACCCAGACGTCCATCGGCTACGGGGTGCGCAGCGTGACGGAGGAGTGCCCGGCCGCGGTGGTGGCCGTGGTCCTGCAGTGCATAGCGGGCTGCGTGTTGGACGCCTTTGTGGTGGGGGCCATCATGGCCAAGATCGCCAAACCCAAGAAGCGGAACGAGACGCTGGTGTTCAGCGAGAATGCCGTGGTGGCTCTGCGGGACCACCGCCTCTGCCTCATGTGGCGGGTGGGGAACCTGCGCCGGAGCCACCTGGTGGAGGCCCACGTCCGAGCCCAGCTGCTCCAGGTGAGTCCGGGGGTGGGGCCCGGGAGCTCTCCCTGGACCTTCTGACCTGAGCATGGGGCTCCAGTAATTTGTGGGTGTGGGGACGGTGTTGTCTTCTTGTCCAAGAAAGTTAGTAAGCCACAATTCCCAGCAACCCTTGGGTTTGGGGCTGTCCCCATCCCATGGCCCCTGGATTGGGGCTGGAGACCCAGGAGCTTCTGGGTGGTTGGGTGTCTAAGGACCACAGCCCTCAGCACCCCTGGGGCAGGGAGGGCATCCACCTGTAGTCTGTGGGCAGCAGCCTCCAGCACTCATGGGAACCAGGGGCTCCCAGAAGAAGCCATGACCCCCACCCAGTCTGGAGGAGAGGAACGCCCCAGGGGTTCATGAGTTTTGTTGAGTTGGTTTGGTTTGGTTGAGTCCCAAGAGCTCATGGGAACTGTGGCTTCCACAGGCTCAGTCGAGGCCAGCTGGGCCCCCTGGGTGGAGACAGACTCTCAGGGAGCCCTGAATGGAGATTCTGGGCTGGCACCCTGGTAGTGTAGGCGGTCCTTCTAGATTCCTGTCCTATAGAAGGGCTCAGGGCCAGTTCTGGCCTCAACTCCTCGACCCTACTTTGGGAAGACCACAGGTTGCTGCAGCCACTGAGAGCAGTGGTTCAACACCGGCCAAAAGGAATAGTGGGAGTGGGGGAAGGAGACCTGCCTATGTGTCTGGGTCTCCTTCCAACTTGTGAAAATCATTTCTCTGTCTTTCCCCATCTCTGCCTGTCCTCCCTGGCCTCCTGGCCTCTGGGCCTCTTTACCATAGCCCTGGGTGTGGGATGCTTCCCCATTTCTGCTCCTTTGTTTTGGGTCTGGCCTGACTGTTTGCCTGTTGTGTCTCGGTGTCTCCATCCCCACACCCCCTTTTATTCCCTATGTGTGTGTCTGCTTCTGTGATCCCTGCCCCTCTCCTCGATGCCCTTTGTCTCTGACTATCCTGTTCCTCTCTCCCAGCCTCGAGTCACCCCAGAAGGTGAGTACATTCCCCTGGATCACCAGGATGTGGACGTGGGGTTTGACGGGGGTACAGACCGCATCTTCCTGGTGTCGCCCATCACCATCGTGCACGAGATCGATGCTTCCAGCCCCCTGTACGAGATGGGCCGGGCCGAGCTGGCCAGGGCGGACTTTGAGCTGGTGGTCATCCTGGAGGGCATGGTGGAGGCCACAGCCATGACCACTCAGTGCCGCTCCTCCTATCTGCCAGGGGAGCTTCTGTGGGGCCACCGCTTTGAGCCTGTGCTCTTCCAGAGAGGGGCCCACTATGAGGTGGACTATCGTCACTTTCACCGAACCTACGAGGTGCCAGGGACCCCCATCTGCAGTGCTCGGGAGCTGGATGAGCGAAGGGCCCTGGGGGACAGTGACAGCCCTGGGCCCAAAGGGGGCCTGCCCGGTGCCCTGGCTGCCTTCTGCTATGAAAATGAGGTGGCCCTCAGCTGCTGCCAGGAGGAGGATGAGGCGGAGGTGGAGAGGGGTGAAGCCCAGGTGGAAACCAGCTCCAAGGCCCCCACCCCACCCCCAACCCCATCCCCTGAATTGGCCCCACCCCCTTGAAGGAAGATGGGCAGGGCTGGGGGACTGCAATTCCCAGTATCTTGGACCTTGGCTGCCTCAGTGGCTCATCGTGTCACACCCCTCCCCAGGGGATGTGGGAGTTGTAGTCCTAGGTGGGGGAGGAGCTGGAATCTAGGCCCAGGGACTCCCCTACGGGCCTAGAGCCCCTTCCCTGGGGCATAGGCTAGGATGGAAGGGGAGGCAGTGCATGCTTCCTGAACCCTGGACCTTAGGAATGGGGGAGGCAGCTTTGTGGTGGAACCTTCTGGATGAGTTGAATTGGTAGCCCCTCCTCACCACCTTCCAAACAAGGGGGAATGAGGGCCCCCCTCCCTTCTGCCCCTGTTGACGCCCTCACACTTTTCTTCCTCCCAAG
This sequence comes from Trichosurus vulpecula, assembly GCF_011100635.1. Lineage (NCBI taxonomy): Eukaryota > Metazoa > Chordata > Mammalia > Diprotodontia > Phalangeridae > Trichosurus > Trichosurus vulpecula. The sequence goes on along the minus strand of NC_050574.1, from coordinate 16,426,924 downwards.
CCCTTTCCTTCTGGCCTCAGTCCTTCCTGGAGTCCAAGAGACAGAGGGTGGCCAGGGTTGTTCTAGACCCCCCCCCCCCACCATCAAGAAGAGAATGGGACCCAGGAAGCCCATTGGTTCAGGCCCAGTTTGGGGAAAGGACAAGCCAGGGAGGGCCATGGGTCCATGAGAAGCCTGGCCTCGCCTCCAGGCTGAGCAGGTGTCCTAGATGCTCTGGGCCACCGAAGTAGCCAATATCTTTCTCCAGAATGCTGTGCATATTAACTATCTACGTATATTTATATACATATATGCATACATATATATTCTCCCTAATTTTTCCTGATTTTGCTGCAGAAGAGGTGGGAAAGTGTGGCCTTGGCTTCAGGAGGGAGGTCACCTGGGCAGGCAGGGGGAATGAGCTTTGGAGCCAGGGGCCTCAGGCTGGAATCCTGGCTTGGCTCCCTGTGCCCTGGGGGACATGGGCCAGCCCCTTCCCCTCTGCTTTCTCCTGTTAACCAGGTGGAGTTGGAATATATTTCCCTTCAGCTTTGCCAGCTGGGGAGCCTATGACCTCCATGCCCTGGGCTCTCTGGGGACTTTACTGGAAGGCCCTAGAACAAAGCAGGTGGTGTTCCTGTTAGGACCTGGCATGGCCTCTGGACACTGGGAAGGCTGCAGCATGAGTCACCCCAGACTGAGCTGCGGCAAAGGGACCAGGCCCTGGGCTGGGCTGCCCTGCCTTGCCCCTGCCTAGGCTCTGGGGCAAGTGAGGAGGAGACTGAAGGACCCTGGGGTCCTTTCCACCATTGCCTGGGGGTGGAGGGAACCGGCTTGCCCTTGCCCCCAGAATAAAGAGCTGTGAAGCCATTTCTGTGTGTGTGCCTGGGTGGGAGGGGCAAGGGGTGGCTGCCATACCACAGTCCTGGCCCTGGGCCCGGTGCCTCATTTCCATGAGTGTGCCCAGGGAGAGGTGCCAGCCTGCAGTGGGGGATCGAGCCAGGGGAGGGGAAGCCTCCCAGGAGCCCAGCGGTTGGGCTCTGGCCTCCCATCCTCACCTTTTCCCCAGGAGCTCCACCTATGGCTCAGGGTCCCAGCTCTCCCATATCATGCTACACTCCAGAAACCTCCTGGTTCTTTTGGCCCAGAGGAACCAAGCTTTCTTCCCCCATCCTCCAGAGGCCCCATCACCCTCTCCCCAGCCTCCTAAGGTGTCTTGCATCCCTCTGAAGCCCTGTCCCCCCCTTTGCCTCATCCCCCCCCCCCCCCCCCCGTGGCCTTTATCCATCAGTAACCCTGATAAGGACCGGATGGAATTAATTAGCCAGGTGCCTGCAGGATTGTGGGGGGGGGGGAAGGTGAGACCTGGGGTTGGGGGGAGGGAGGGGGCGCTGAGGATGCCCACATGGGATCAGGAGGTGGCCTGGGGGAGAAGGACATGGAAGAAGAGCTAGGACCCTTCCTTGGGGACCAGGCTGGGTATGAGAGCTTCAGACTTCCTGAAGGTCAAAACAGGGACAGGGAGGGGATTAAGAGGCAGGAACTTTTTCCATGGCTAATCCTTGGGGGAAGCCGGTCACCTGGGGGTGATGAGGGGAGCCACAGCAGGGTGAACGCCTCCTTTTTTTCCTCCCGTTTCCTCACAGAGAAAAGAGCCCTAACTGCACTCAGAGGACTTGAGTTCAAGTCACAACCCCCCTGGGCCTCAGTTTCCTCATCTGTAAAAGAAGGGGACTGGATTAGAGGTCAAAGGTCCCCTCCCACTAGAGATCTGGTACCATCCTGGCCCCTGCCCATGTGGATGGAGCCTGAGAAGGGGAGAGGCCCACAAGAGCAGAGTTAGATCTGAAAGGGGTCAGAGGTCATCTGGGCCAACTCCCTCGTGGCAGAGATGGGGAAACTGTGCGGAAGGAGATTTGCTCAGGGTTCCCCAGGCAGGAAGTGGCAAGGTGGAAAGTTCAGTCCATGCTAGGGATGGTGTGGGGAAGTTGGGGGGAAGGGACGGGAGCCAGAGAGGAGGCAGATGGAAGGAGTCTGGTAGAGGGGGTGGGGGAGTCAAGGGAGATGGGGAGGGGTCTGGCTAGAGAGGGAGGAGTCAAGGGAGATGGGGAGGGGTCTGGCTAGAGAGGGAGGAGTCAAGGGAGATGGGGAGGAGTCAAGGGAGATGGGAGGAGTCTGGCTAGAGGGGGTGGGGGAGTCAAGGGAGATGGGGAGGGGTCTGGCTAGAGGGGGTGGGGGAGTCAAGGGAGATGGGGAGGGGTCTGGCTAGAGAGGGGGGGAGTCAAGGGAGATGGGGAGGAGTCAAGGGAGATGGGAGGGGTCTGGCTAGAGAAGGGGGAGTCAAGGGAGATTGGGAGGGGTCTGGCTAGAGAGGGAGGAGTCAAGGGACATTGGGAGGGGTCTGGCTAGAGAGGGAGGAGTCAAAGGAGATGGGAGGAGTCTGGCTAGAGGGGGTGGGGGAGTCAAGGGAGACGGGAGGAGTCTGGCTAGAGGGGGTGGGGGAGTCAAGGGAGATGGGGAGGGGTCTGGCTAGAGAGGGAGGAGTCAAGGGAGATGGGGAGGGGTCTGGCTAGAGAGGGGGGGAGTCAAGGGAGATGGGGAGGAGTCAAGGGAGATGGGAGGGGTCTGGCTAGAGAAGGGGGAGTCAAGGGAGATTGGGAGGGGTCTGGCTAGAGAGGGAGGAGTCAAGGGACATTGGGAGGGGTCTGGCTAGAGAGGGAGGAGTCAAAGGAGATGGGAGGAGTCTGGCTAGAGGGGGTGGGGGAGTCAAGGGAGACGGGAGGAGTCTGGCTAGAGGGGGTGGGGGAGTCAAGAGAGATGGGGAGGAGTCTGGATAGAGGAGTCAAGGGAGATGGGGAGAAGGTGGAGAAGGAGAGGAGCCAGAGTGAGGATGGGAGTCTGAGGAAACGAGTCTGAGCAGAGGAAAGGAGCTTGAGAGAGTCCGGATCTGAGGAAATGGAGAGAAGTTAGAGGGAAAGGGGAGGAGCCAGAGAAATGGGGAGGAGCCAGAGGAGAGGGGAGGAGTCCATGGGAGAAGGGAAAAGGGTTTGGTCAGAAGGACAGAAACACAACTGTCCTCCACAGCCTTCAGCTGTTGCTAAGCAACGGAACTTTTTTTTTTCTTTCTGGGACTGAGCTCTGTTGCCACCCCTTAGCAACGGGGCCTACCCCCTAGCAACGCCCTGGCTTAGAGAGAGGCTACGCCCCCTCGCGTTTCTCTCGGCCTTCTCACGCAGGCGCAGACACACTTGTCCATCTCAAGCCAAAGCCTTCCCTTGTCTGCTCTGTCACTTTTTCGGAGGCTGATACTCCCGGTTCTATGCACACCGCCCTCCTAAGCGGGGCCCCAACTTTCATTGGGTCTAGCGTGGAGGGCGGGGTCCTGAGCACCGTCCAACGAGTTCCGTTGGTTCGCTCCGCTACCCTCCTCCTGTCCACCGAGGCAACGCGGCCGCCTCACGCCCCGCCTCCGCCCTACGCCCCGCCTCCGCCCGGCTTCATTGGCCCAGGGAACCCGCCCCTCGACGCCCATTGGGCCCACGGAAGCCAAGCTCAGGTTCCCATTGGCCAGGGGGCGGCCCCACACGAGAGCGGAGGCGGTGGCGGCGGCGGCCCCGGGAGCGGCCGAAGGGGCTGAGCGTAGCCCCGAGGACCCGCGGAGAACCGGCGGCCCGAGCCACACTACGGGCCCGCGCCGGGCTGCCCTGGCCACCATGGAGGACGGAGTCTATGGTGAGGCGAGCGCGGAGCGAGCCCTGGGGGACCTGGGGGGCTGGGAGGGGACGGGACGTTCCATTCCATTGTTCAGGACGATACCATTTCCGGCCGGCGCAGGGGGGCGTGGTCGAAACCATTCCTTGGGCGAGTCCATTTCCTGCCTGTGGGATGTACTATCCCGGGCGCATATGGGGGGCGCTCCCATGGATCGGGAGAGACCATTTTTCTTGGAAGGGGGAATCATCCCGGGGAAGAATGAAGGTGAAGGCGGAGTTTGGGGCTGCAAGTGAGTGGAGATAAGGGGCCCTCTCTTCCCCTCTCGCATTCCCAAACTTAGTTTAAGTATTATCCGCACCCTCTGCCTCAGTTTCCCCGGCAGACCTTTGCATACCTCCCCCTAGACCTCAGACATTCAGGTGTGCAGGGAGCCAGTCACTCAGGAGCCCAGCACACGCATGCACACGCATACACACGCATACACCATATACATGCACAGACCATACACATGCACACAAATGCAGCATGCCATATCCACGCGGTCACATGCACACGTGTGCGCCCCGAGCCTGTGGCCAGCCCTTACCCACCTGTGCCCCCCAGTACCCCCAGACCTGACTCCCGAGGAACGCCTGGAGCTGGAGAGCATCCGGCGGCGCAAGCAGGAGCTGCTGGTGGAGATCCAGCGACTCCGCGATGAGCTGAGCGAGGCCATGAGCGAGGTGGAGGGGCTGGAAGCCAATGAGGGCAGGTGGGCAGCAGCCACCCCCCCTCCTCCTTCCCGGGGCCCGGGGACGCCCCCCACTTCCCCCGCCTTTGGACTAGATCACCTTCCTTTGTGTCCGCGAACAAAGCGTAGTGTGGGGCATGTAGTCAGTGCTCAATAAATGCTTACTGATTTAACTAGGGAACTGTGCGCACTGTGCCACCCTTCAGTGGCAGAGAAAGGGTTATGGCGGGACCCCAGCCAGGAGCCCCGGGAGTCCAGCCCCAGCCGGGAGCCCTGGGACCCCAGCCCAAGCCAAGAGCTCCATGAGTCCAGCCTCAGCCAGGAGCCCCGGGAGTCCAGCCCCAGCTGAGAGCCCAGTGACCCCAGCCAAGAGCCCTAGGAGTCCAGCCCGAGCTGGGACCCCAGCCCCAGCCTGCAGCCCCACACGGTTGGGTGGGTGGCTCCCTAGCCGCTCATGGCTCCCCTTCCCACCTTTGCAGTAAGACCCTACAGAGGAACCGCAAGATGGCCATGGGGAGGAAGAAGTTCAACATGGACCCCAAGAAGGTGCCAGGGCTGGGCGCAGGGCTCTCTGGGGGACTGTGGGGGGAGGGGGGCATCAGACCCTGCCTCACTCTCACCCTCCCTCCTGATCCCTTCCCAGGGAATCCAGTTCCTGGTGGAAAATGAGTTGCTCCAGAACACGCCTGAGGAGATCTCTCGCTTTCTGTACAAGGGTGAAGGCCTCAACAAGACGGCCATCGGCGACTACCTGGGGGAGCGGTAAGGGTGGCTGGGTGCAGGGCGGGCGCGGGGCTCCCCTCCCTGGGCTCACGTCAGGCCCTTTGTGTCCCCCCCCAGGGAGGAGCTGAACCTGGCGGTCCTCCACGCCTTCGTGGACCTGCACGAGTTCACCGACCTCAACCTGGTGCAGGCGCTGAGGTGAGCGTGGACCCCCCAGGAAAATGGCCAGGGCCAGAGCCCTGCTCCGCCCCCACAAAGGGCCCCGGCCATACCCCTTCCCTGGGCTCCCCCCTCGGGGTGTGGGGACCCTCTCCCTGCTGCCCCTCCCCCTCACTGCTCTCCTCTACCTCAGACAGTTCCTATGGAGCTTCCGCCTTCCTGGGGAGGCCCAGAAGATCGACCGCATGATGGAGGCTTTCGCCCAGCGCTACTGCCTGTGTAACCCAGGGGTCTTCCAGTCCACAGGTGGGCCTGGCCCGGGGCACACTCTGGGGATGCAGAGAAAGGCAGACCCAGGATGGGGCAGGGCAGGAGCAGGCCCTGGGGGTGTTTCAGGGAGGGACATGTAGGGGCTTCCCTGTGATCCCAGAATTCCTGGAGAGGAAGGTGGTGAGCTCCCTGTCCCCCTCTTCCTCCATCCGTCTCCCAAACACAGACACCTGCTACGTCCTCTCGTTTGCGGTGATCATGCTCAACACCAGCCTGCACAACCCCAATGTGCGCGACAAGCCTGGCGTCGAGAGGTTCATCACCATGAACCGGGGTATCAACGACGGCGGGGACCTTCCCGAGGAGCTGCTCAGGGTGAGGCTGCCACTGCCCCCCCAGCCTGAGCCAGCGAGCGCTGGGCCTGGGCCCTCCCTGCCACAGCCGTCACCATGGGCTGGCATCTGCCCACTACCTGCCCCTCCTCTGCCCCAGCCTGAGCCGGCGAGCGCTGGGCCTGGGCCCTCTCCACAGGTTGTCTGCCCGCCAGGACCTGTGGGCCCCTGTCCCTACGGCCTGGGTCCTCCTCCCTCCTGTGGGGCCCCCCCACTTTCTCCGAGGTGTCTCTCAGCTGGGCCCCTCCCTTCTCTTCTCCTCAGAACTTGTATGACAGCATCCGCAACGAGCCTTTTAAGATCCCTGAGGATGACGGCAATGACCTGACCCACACCTTCTTCAACCCTGACCGCGAGGGCTGGCTCCTCAAACTGGGTACGCCGCTGTTGCCCCGGGGTGAGGGCTCCGTGGGGGTGGGGGAGGCAGCCAGGGCCGGGCGGGGGTCTGGGCTCTGGGGTGGCCTCCCTCCTTGTCTGGATGTAACTAGTTTTCTCCATCTCTCTCCCCCTCCTCCCCCGTGTTGCTCCCTCCTGGGCCTGGTCCTTCTGCGCTCTCCCATCCCCACCCGTTTGGTCATGTGTGTCCATGGCTGTCCGTCTCTTGGTCTTTGCTTCTCTCTGTGTCTCTCGGGGGGCGTTCCCCCATCCTTGGCCTCCTACTCCTTGCTGCCTGGCCCTGCCTGTTCTCCTGCCCTCTCCCCCAGGAGGTAGGTACCTGTCTGCTCTTTGCTCCCCTGCCCTTGTCCCCTGGGGGAGACTAGATAGACAGGGGCAGCGTTGTCGAGGGAGGCAGCTTGGGCCGGCTTTGGGGGAGGGGTTGCTGTTGGGGTCTGAAGGGAAGGCAGAGCTGGGAGGCTGGATGTCTGGGACCTAGACAGCAGGGAGGCCTCCCCCTTCCTCTCCTTGCTATCCCTGCCTCCTCTTCAGGGCTTTGCTCTTCTGCCCTTTGCCTGTCCCTGTGCCTGTCCAGACCCCTCCAGCCCCTGTCCTCGGGCCTGGCCCCCCCTGCTGAGCCTGCCCCCGCCCCCTCCTTCCCTTACAGGGGGCCGGGTGAAGACCTGGAAACGGCGCTGGTTCATTCTCACCGACAACTGTCTCTACTACTTTGAGTACACGACGGTAAGGGGGCTGCAGGGGGAGGGATGCCTGGGTCCTTGTGGGCAGGGCTGAGGGAAGAAGGGAGCATCTGAGGGCAGGGTGGCTGGGAGCCCCGGCTGCCCCATACCCCGGGGCTAAGACTCCTCTGACTTGGCAGGACAAGGAGCCCCGGGGGATCATCCCCTTGGAGAATCTGAGCATCCGGGAAGTAGAGGATCCTCGGAAACCGGTGAGCACCTACCAGCCTCTCTGCTTTCTATACTTCTGCCCCACTGGGTTCCTCTCTTCTGCCCTCTGGGTCTCCCCACCTCTGTCCCTCTGGGTCCCTCCCTCTCTGTCCCCCTGGCTCCCTCCTCCCTCCCCCTCTGGGTCCCTCCCTGCTACCCCTCTGGGTCTCTCCATGTCTGCCCCGCTGGGTCCCACTCCCCTCCAGGTCCCTCCTCCTGCTCCTCTAGGTCTCCCCACCTCTGTCCCTTTGGGTTTCCCCACCTCTCCCTCTCTGGGCTTCCCTCTGTGCCCCTCTGGCTCCCCCCCTCTCTGCCCCCCACCCCCATCCCTCCCCCCTCTCCCTCTCATCTCCCCACCTCTGCCCTTCTGGCCCTTGGCCTCACCTGGGCCCTGTCTCTCTTGCAGAACTGTTTTGAGCTCTATATCCCAAACAACAAGGGGCAGCTCATTAAGGCCTGTAAGACGGAAGCCGACGGGCGTGTGGTGGAGGGCAACCACATGGTGTACCGCATCTCAGCCCCCACACAGGAGGAGAAGGATGAGTGGATTAAATCCATCAAGTGAGGGTCCCTGATGGGGAGGGCTGGTAGGGGTGGGGGGGCGGCAAGGCAGGCTCCTCTGGTCCCTGCTGACCTCTGCCTGCCCTCCCCAGGGCTGCCGTCAGCGTGGACCCCTTCTACGAGATGCTGGCGGCCCGAAAGAAGAGGATCTCAGTTAAGAAGAAACAGGAGCAGGCTTGATGTGGGTGGGGGCCTGGCCCAGCTCCCCTGCCCATCCCCCTGCTGACCCCAGGGCTTCCCCATAGGCAATAACCCCACTGCCCCCACCCCGGCCCCTGGCCCTGCCTTCCACTTATTTATTGGGGGCTGAGGGGCCGGACCCCTGGGTGCCCCAACGCCCTCTCTTGGGGCAAAGGAGAATTTTCTACTCGTGGTTTCTCTTCATTTATTTGTAATTAATTCATTATTATTATTATTAATATGCCGATGGTTACTATTGTCGTTGTCTAAGCTGGAGCCCAGCCTGGGACAGTGTGATGGGGAGGGAGCAGAAGCTGGCTGCAGGAGAGCCCAACTTTGTGACCCGGCCTCTGTGGCCCAGGAGCCTCTGGAAATCGGCTTGCTCTCCTGCCCTGCCCCAGATCTGGGCTGTGAGGGGCAGGAGGCCATCGTGCCCCCTCTCTGCCTTGTGGAGCCACTGTCCAAGGGCTGGGGCCTTGCCCCCTCCCTGGGTCATAACACCCTTCTCTGAAGAAGAGAGAAGGCAACTCCTGGGTGTGTGTTGGAGAACTTCCCAGGTCAGCTGGGGGTCCACAGTGCTGCCCCATGGGCCCACGTGGGCCCCCCTCCCATGGCTTTCACTCACACAGGAACCCAGAGCCCTGCCCACCTCTGAGTGGAGGCCTTTAGCCAGATTGCCTGGGAGCCCAGAGGTGCAGCCCCTCACCTAACCCAGGCCTGAAAACCCTTTTCAGTGTGCAGATGAGGCCATGGAGATACCCCCCACCAAGGGAGGAAGAGGGACTGCCAGAAGCTGGGGGGAGGGGGGCCTCGAAGCTTATCTCAGCAGCTCCTGACCCCAGGGACCAGGGAGCTCACTAGGAAGGGCTTTGGCAAAGTAGGAGACGCAGCAGCAGCACTTAGCTCTCAGAGCCAGGTGCCCTGAGTTCTGGGGCTGCCTCATCATAGACCACAGAGACCCAGCACGAGCGCACATACATGTGACATACGTGCGTGCACACACACACATGCATGCACACACACGCATGCACTGCACATGCACACTTGTGCACAGGTCCAGGAGCTGACTGCTTAGGCCCTCTGAGCCCAGGGACGCCCAGTGGCAAAGTGAGAGACTCTTCACTATCGGACCAGGGAGAGGGCAGCTGCTTCCTGGAGAAGGCTCCAGGCCTGACCTCTCCACACATGTCTGGGGTTCCTTAGAGACCACAAGCATGTTGAGGGCAGGGACTGCTTGGTTCTTGTCTTTGTAGCCCCAAGGCTGGCACTTTGAACACTAGGCACTTAGTGAATATTTGCTGAGTTGTGGAGAGATCCAAGCAAAATGCCTTGCGCATAGTAGGCCCTTTAAAAATGCTAGCTGAATTGAGAAAGATGGGGAGAGGGTAGTAAGGTTGTGGGGGGGGTGGCACAGATGGCAGCCAGAAGTGAATTGGAGAGAGGGGGACAGTTGTGAACCCCAGATGGGCAAGGACAGATGATCACTTAACACCTCCCCCCCCCCAGGTCTCCCACATCAGCTTCCCGCACACACACAAGCTCAGCCTTATCTCCAAAAAATTGTCTGTCTTTTTAAATAACATGAAAACGGACATCTCTGGCCTTGGGCCAGGGGAGAGGGGAGGAATGGGGCAAGGGGGGAGCAGGGGCCTAGGCCCCTCCATGCCCCGAGGGGAGGTAGGGCTGGGTAGTCCCCCAAGTCCTGAGGTGCCCCATTGGGTCAGTCTGTGATCCCTGGGATGGAGCTGGGGCCAGGCCCAGGCCCAGACACAGGTGAGTCCTGAGGGCTGGGGGTAGGGCTGGGTATCCTCTCACTCAGCTCCAGGGGGCTGAGGCACGCTGGGTGGGGGAACAAGTTCTGGAGGGCTGGGGGGGAGTGGGCCCCGGCCTCCCGATTGGCATCCAGGTGATGTGGGCTGGGGCCCAGCCTCAGGAGCCTCTCCCAACTCAGTGACTCTGTCTCCATCTCCTCTGGCCCCCTCTTCGGGGGGGCCTGGTGGGTGGGGGCCCGGGAGGTGAGGGCCTCGGGGCATCAGTTCTCCACGGGGCCTGAAAGGAAGATGAATGAAGGATGGGTGACCGAAGGAGGGAAGAATTGGACCAGGCATGCAAAGGACAACTAACATACTGGCTCGGAGGCATTCAAAGACGTTCAAAGTCAGCCAGGCAGCTGGGGCCATATCTACAGGGCCCCAGATTCCCTCTTTGTCTGCCCCGTGGCTATTTCCAGCCCTGACTCCTCCCCAGCTCAAGGCCTTCACCTCTACGTGGGCACCCCACCCCAGGGAGCCCAGGACCCTAACCCTAACCCTGCTGTGTGGAGGCTCCTGCCCTCTTGGAGCTGCCTCCCATGGGTGCCATCCCCTGATGCTTGGGAAGGCACACAGGCTTTTATACTCTCTGGGCCTCAGTTTCCCCATCTGGATCTGTAAGGTCCCCTTCCATTCTAAGGCTCCAGTGTGACCAGGCAGCTGAAGTGTCCTGCTGATTCTTCTCTAGTCTCTCTCTCCCATCCCTCCCTCCTCCTTTCCTGGGCCCCATCTCCACACTCCTATGTCGGGCCCTTCCCCCCTTCTCCCCCAGCCCCAGAAATCGTCTACAGGGTCAAATTCAAGCTCCTCACATCACGATGCTCATGGCCCTCTGCCAGCCGCGGGCTCGGTCAGGTCCTGCTACTCCATGTGCTCTGGCCAGAGTGGCCAGACCGGCCTGCCCACTCTGCCCTCGCCTACTCCCATGATGCCCTTCTGGAGACCCAATGTCCTTAGATCACGTCTACACAGAACGTACCTGCGGGGCAGACGGCGTCGGGTGGCCTGGCCGGCGGCCCTGGGGTCTCCAGTGCAGGTGAGACGGAGAAGCGGGAGAAGCAGAGTGGGGGGCCTGGTGGGGGGAGCAGGGGGAAATCCTCCCCCCACTCGAAACTGCCTCCTAAATTTTGGAGAAGAGAATCTAGTCTCAAACTCTCAGGCCCAGCACCCCTCCCCCAACCCCTCCCTTCTCTCCCCAGACCCTCTCCGACCCCTCCAATTCTCCCCCTCACCGAAGCCGCTGTCGGGGAACCCATCTCCAGGGCTGGGGGGATGGGGAGGTGTCGGCGGGGCTGGGGGTGTCGAAGGGTCCGGGTCCCCCTCGGGGGGAGCCTGGACGCTCAGCTCGTTGGTCGGGGTCTCCTGGAATAGTCGGAGGGGAGGGCACGGGTCAGAGGACGGGGCAGCTGGAAAATCCCAGCCCAGCAGAGTCACGCGCACCTCCACCTTCCACCCATCCACACACCCGCCGCCCCCTTTCCCAACCCGCCGAGGAAGGGATGTGAGGGGCGGTCCGAGCCAACCCCTTCACCTTACAGACGGCGCCGCTAGGCTGGGATCACACAGATAGGTAGGGAGGTCCGGGACTACAAGCCCAGCGCCAAGTCGACTCCCCGCCCCTCCCCCGGCCCGCGGGCTCCTCCCTGACTCCTCCCCCTCGGGGCGCACCTGGTCGAAGAGGTAGACGGTCACGTCCCCATGAAAGGAGACCATCTTGCGCTTCCGGTCCAGCTCCAAGCTCTCCTCGGCCTCGTCGGCCCCTCGGGGCGATTTGAGGAGCCCCCGGAGCGGGCGGCTCCGGTCCCCGTCGGCACTGCTCACCACGATGGGCACCGGGGCTGCCCGGCCCCTCCCAGGGCCCCGGGCCGCCGCCTCCTCGCCCTCCCCCACGGCCGCCCCGTCGTCCTCCTCCTCCTCCTCGTCCTCCCCGTCCTCCACCAGCCCCAAGGCCCCCGGGCCGCCGGACTCCGCGCCAGGGACCCCGGCGTCCCCAGCCTCCCAGGGGGGCCGTCGAGGGCCCGGCCCCGGGAACGGGGTAAGAGAGAGCGGAGGCAGGGCCAGCGACAGGCGAGACAGCTTGGCTGGAGGGGCCGGAGAGGGGGAGACAGGTCACTGGACAGAGCTACCGCTGTGGCCGACCCTCGGACCCCAGGCGGGCTCACACACGAGCCCGTCCAATCCCCTCGTTTCACAGAGATACCGAGGCCCGGGATTTGAACCCATCTCTTGACCCCGAGCTTGCTGCCCATTGCCCCGACTGGCCTTCACCCCCTTCCATCACAGCTCTGCGCTGGTTCCGAGCTGCAAAGCCGTGGGGGCCAGCCGGGCCCCTCCCCACCCCCACCGTGGGGCAGGCAGCTCCTGGCTAATCTGGTCCTAGTTTTGCACTCCTCCCCAGGGCTCCGCGGGCTAGCCCCGGGAATGCTAACGTCGGAGCTTCACACGCACAGCGGTATTGGACCTTGACTCCGGACCTCAGCACCGTGCCTGGCACGTAGTGGGTGCTTAAGAAGTGCTTGCGGACCGGCCTGCAGCCTGACAGACTGGATGCTCACACCAACCCTGCGAGGCAGGCAGGGGCTAGCACTACAGCATCCATTTTACAGATGAGGAAACAGGCTGAGACGAAGTGACTTTCCCGACCCCAGGCCCAGCGCCGCCCTTCGCTCCGGGGCCGAGGTGCCCGAGTCAAACCTCTCACACAACAGCTCTTACGCCCCCCGGCTCCTTTCACCAAGGCCCCCTTCTTGGTACTACTGTCCCGTTGGTCTATGTCACTTCCAAACGGGAGCGTTCATTACGAAATGGACAGTATGAGTTAGAGTGGTACAGTGCAGAGGGCTTCGGTGTGGAGCCAGGAAGATCCTAGTTCAAGCGACCATCTCTGAGGACTCCTCGATCCGTATATCCACCCCAGTCTCTCTCCTGACTCCAGGCCCACATCCACCACCAAGCGTCTAGCAGATCTCCATTCTCTAGGAGTCTCAGCCTCAGCTGTCTCCCCTTTTCCCCGCTCCTCCCCAACCTGCCCTTCTCCTGATTTTCCTTATTCCTGGGGAGGGTGCTATCATCCTTCCAGATACCCAGGTTCACAATCTCAGGCAGCGTTGCTGGGAGGCATGGAGCTGGGGAGTCAGTATGATCTCAGTTCAAATCTCACCTCAGATATTTACTAGCTGGTAAGTCATTTAACCTGTGTGCCTCAGTTTCCTCATCTGTAAAATGCAGATGATGGACTTAATAGTCTCTAAGGTTCCTTCTACCATCCTATTCCTGATGCCTCACTTTAACTCCTTGCCCTGCCCCCAACCAATCAGTTGCCAAATCTTGTCCTTTTTAACCTGTCCCACCGATCTCTCCTATGTACCATCTTCTCCCCCTTCGCAGAGCCAACACCCAGGACCACGTCTCCCCTGGACCACTGCTACTGCCTCCTCATCGATTAGCTGGTCCCTCTGCAACTCAATAAACTCCAACATCTGCCGATGGCCTCTAGGATCAGTCAGTCAATTACCATTCATCCACCAGTTACTATGATCAAATACCAACCCCCCTGTGTGGTACCACCTGACCCCAGACTACCTTTCCAGCCTCATTAGGCAGGACTCTTCCTCACATCACACACTCGATGGCCCGGCCAAACTAGCCTTCTTAACATTCTTCACACAGACATTCAATCTCCCACCACCTTGCCTTTGCTGAGGCTGTTCCTCATGCCTGGAATCTACTCTCTTCTCACCTCCGAATCTTAGAATTTCTATAGTTCCCTCCAAAGTTCCGCCCCATCACTTTGTCCCTAATGAAGCCTTTTCCACTCAGGCCTTCCCCACAAATTGTAGTTATTTCTATGTATGTATGTATGTATGTACACGTGGTATGTGTCCTTACACATATATTATGTGTATTTATAGTGGATATCTACTTACGTGTACAGTATATTTATATTTACTTCCATGTATATTATATACATGTATGCGCATGCATGTGCTTATTTGTATATTATTATGTGGATATCTACTTACACACATTACTTATATTTGCTCACATGGATATCATCCATATCTATAGGCATGCATGTACTCACATGTACATTATATGTGCATCTACTCACACTCCATTAATCACAGTTCTATTCACTTACACGCATGTTACATGTATGGGCATGTGTGTACTTGTGTGTGCATTATATGTATGTCTATGTTTATATAGGTATTACTTACATATACAACTTATATTTAATATTTACTTACGTGTGTATCATGTGCACTTTTATTCATGCATGTATTTACATGCATATTGTATATGTATATCTACTTTCATGTATAGAATATGTGTGCCTACTTCCATATGTTACTTATATTTATATTTACTGATATGGATATCATCCATACTTATAGGCATGCATGTACTCACACAGACATTATACGCGTCTATTCACACGTGCATGACTTAGATTTACTTACACACGTGCATACACATGTGTGCATGTATGTGCTTACATGTATATCATATGTACCTACGCACACATGTAACTTATTTTACTTTCATGCACATTACATATCTATCTACATACATGCACTTGTGTGTAGACCTAATTCGATGCATGTTCTATATAGACCTACTTACACGCATATTACATGTGCTTAATATCTATTTACGTGTGTCATATTAGTCCTATCTCCTTGCATGTCTATCACTTACACTTATACGCACATGTATTTCTTTGTATTTTATACATGCTTATACTTATGCGGGCACACTTACATGTATGTCACAGTACTTGTATGTCTACGTGTACTTGTCTCTTGCAGGCACTTCTGTATTTACATGTGTGTTACATGTACATGTGTGTACGTTCTTTGTGCTTATGCCTCTATTCAGCATGCTTATCCTCAGAAGCATCTCCACACACTCACTCCCACACTCGGATGCGCCATCCCGCCCTGCAGAGCGGCAGCCCCCTGGGCAGGCAGGGCCTGTTTCCTTTTTATCCTGGTATCTCCCAGTAGAAAGTACTTAATTAAGTGCTCCTTGAATTGACTCTAGCCTCACTGATCCACACTGAGCTTGTGGTCCACTAAAACCTTCAGATTTTTGTCATGGGAATTGCCTTCTCCATGCTATAAAGAGGAAGCTGATTTTACGGGCTCACGAAATTTCATCTTAGTGGATTTGGCCTGTCCATCCAGCCTCTCCAGACGTTTCTGGACTCTCCCATCCCGTACAGTAACTGCCTCTATCAGAGCTGCTCTGGTGTTGGTCCCTCGGGAATCCACTAGACTCATTCCCTCCCTGGGTCTGGCCAGTCCCCCACGGCCTCCTCCACATCCACGCCTTCTGCCAAAGAGCCGACCCTCCCTGGGCCTGTTTCCTCATCTGTAAAACGAGGGGCTTGACCTAGCTCCCTCCACTTCCCCCTCAGAATCCCGGCTCCCAGGAACCTCTGAGCCCTTCCCTGAGCAGCGGAAGGACCTCAGGGAAATGGTCTCCTTAGCTTGAGGCTGTCCTCTGCAAAGGGGAGGGTACTCTGCAAGACCTCTCCAGTCCATCTGAGTCCTGACCGATAGGCTGGACGGAGGGACGTTCCCCTGATGGGAGGGCTTCAAGCCGAGGATAGAGGACCACCTTGTCAGGACGATGGTCAGGTGAGGGGGCCCTCTGAGACCCTTTCCTTCCAGCCAGGAGATTGTGGGCACCTCTAATAGATGGGCCATGAGGAGACCATCTAAGGGCACACCCCTGGACCCTGCTCACCTTTGATCTGCTCGCTGCTCCCCGGTGGTGGGCCCAAATCCAGGAAGAGCCGAGGCATCTCGGGGCCCTTCCTCCCCAGATGGGGGGGGTCCCCGTCTCCGCCGGTTTCCACGGCGCCGTCTGCCGGGGCGCCTGGGTCCCCGGCGTCTCCCACGGGTGCCGGTGGCTCCCGGGGCAGGGGAAGAGCTAGTTCCGGCCTCCGCAGCTCCAGCCTCATCTCGCCGGGGGGCACGGCTCCTCCGTCCCCGCCGCCTGCGGGTCCTGCGTCTGGGGCCTTCCCTTGGCCCCCCGGAGCTTGGAGCCCATTCTCGGGGCCCAGTCTCCCAGGCCCGGGTGGGGCTCTCTTCCCGCTCCCGCGAGCCTGCCCTCCACTCCTGGGGACTGGCTCGCCGTTCCCCGGGGTCCTGGCCGGGCTCCCTGGGACTTGCTGCTCCCCATTCTCCAGAAACCTCTCCCCATTCCCTAGGGCTCTCTCCTCCTGGATCCCTTGGACTGGCTCCCCACACTCGGGGATTTTCTTCCCATTCCCTGGGGGTCTCTGTACCCCATTCTCCAGCACTTTCTCCCTGTTCTCTGGGAGTCTCTGTCCCCCATTCTCTGACACCTTCTCCCCGCTCCCTGGGAGTCTCTGCACCCCATTCTCCTGCGGTTTCTCCCCGCTCCTTGGGGGTCCCTGCACCCCGTTCTCCACCACTGTCTCTCTGCTTCCTGGGGGTGTCTGGCCCCCGTTCCCCAGCAGCATCTCCCGGCTCCCTGGGGGCCTCTGCTCCCCATTCTCCAGCACCATGTCCTCGCTCCCTGGGGGCCTCTGCTCCCCATTCTCTGGCATTTTCTCCCTGCTCCCTGGGGATGTCGGCTCCCCATTCTCTGGCATTTTCTCCCTGCTCCCTGGGGCTGCCCTTCCTGCATGGCCCAGGACTTTCTCCCTGTTTCCTGGGACTGCCTGGCCTACAGTCTGGGGGCCCTGAAGGGCCCTCCCTGCCTTTGCTGGGGCTGCCCTCTCCCCCAATACGTTGCGGGTCACGTCTTCCCTCAAGGACAACAGGAGCTGCTCTGTGCTCACCTGCACCAGGAAGCCTGGGAGAGGGCCCGGGTCGGGGGGTGGTCTGGGGGCTCCCGGGTCGGGTGGCTCGGGGGGAGCCCGGGGCCGAGGGACCCCCTCCTCCTCGGCTGCCCCCCCACCTGGGAACGCCCCCTCGGGGGAGAAGGGGGTCTCCGTCTCGTAGCCGCTGTCCCCCGGCTTGGGGCCCGGAGACGAGAGGCCGGATCCTGGGCTGCCAAGTCCCGAGGGGGCATCGGGTGATTCTGCTGGGTCTGGGAGAGCCCGAGCGGGAGGAGGGGGCAGGGTGGGAGGTGGCGGCGGCAGGGGGGGGGGGGCCGGGGGTGGCCCCCGCCCGGGGTACTGGGGCGCCGCCGCCCCCATTAGGGGGTCCAGGAACTCGGGGGGGGCCGAAGAGGGGGGGGGCAAGGGGAGGTCAGTTAATGACCCCCGCTCAGCCCTTAGCGAGGAGTCATCCTCGGGGGGGTTGGGGCAGCCCAGGGCCGGGTGGCCCCCCCAGCCAGACACCATCTCCCCTCGCTGGAGTGGGAGGCAGGAGCAAGGCCCCTCGTGGCTACAGAGCGGGCAGGGGAGAGGGCCCCGGCGGCTTCGGCGCCCCCCACTGCTGCTCCCCTCCCCCAGGGAGCTCTCTTCCCCCTCCTCCTCTTCCTCGTCCTCCCCCCAGGGGGCTGTGCCTCGCTCCCCCAAAACTTCTGCAGGGTCCCCAGCTAGGGTCTCTCCTGCTCCCCGGCCCTCGGGGTCCCAGCCACTAAGCAGGAAGCTACCTGATGCCTTCGAGGGGAATGACCGTGGAGGGGGGAAAAGCGGGGAGGCCCAGGTCTCCGCCACAAGCTGGGGGACCTCAGCAGGAGCCGGGTTGGTCTGGGGGGCCGGAACGCCTGGATCCAAGGGGTCCCAGTCATTGGGAAAGAGGGGTTCTGGGGGGGAGCCATGGTCCTCCAGGCGGATATAGTACTCGCTGCCCACAGAGGGGCTCCGGGCACTGATGACCGGGAGGACACTGGGGGTGGCCAGGGCCTCATAGAAAGGATTAGAAGGGACAGCCTGGGGAGCAGGCGGGGCAGAGGCCGGCTGCCAGGGAGCCGACCCGCCACCCCCGCCACGTCCAGCCCCTCGCCTTGCCTTTTCCCACAGGCACTCGAGGTTGAGGCCACGGCTGCTCTCAGTGACAGTAAGGACATCATCAGGATCAGACCCCGGAAAGCCATCGAGGAGGGGGAAGGGCGAGGAGAGGGCCGAGGGCCTTGGTGGGGCAGGAGGGGCCGGCCAGGGCCAGGGGAAGGGCGCGTCCCGGGGTGGGGGGGGTGGCGGGGGTGGCGGAGGTCTGGGGGGCCGCTCAGAGAGAAGGTAGGTTAGCTGCAGCTGCAGGTCAGAGGCTGAGGGGCGCTGGGCAGGGGGGCGCCAGCAAGACTGGAGGACATCATACCTGTGAAGGGACCAGTGGAGACCCAGGGAGATGGGAGATAGAAGCAGAGCCAGAGAGAGGAACCGGGGAAACCGAGGCAGAGGCAGAGAGACCAGCAGGTCAGAGAGGGGACCCGGGGAATCGGGAGAGGGAGGGCCAACAGGAGGAAGGGAGAGGGTGAGAGACAGGGAGTGTAAGGGCGCCCCCCTCCCAGGGAGAGTCTGTGGATCAGACAATGAGATGAGGCAGAAAGAAGCAGGGTCTCCAAAGTCACTGAACAAAGAGGCTGAGCCCTGGCCGCCTGGCCCTCGGTTCCCCCTCTGGGCAGGCAGGCCGGGCTCCCCAGGATCTGGGGCTGGGCTCTGGGCCCCCTGGCACTTGGTTCTCCTCCAGGACAGGCAGGGCTAGGCTCCCCAGGATCTGGGGCTGGGCTCTAGGCCCCTACTCACCAGTAGTCTCCATAGGGCAGCTTTAGCCTGGGTCGTGCCAGCTTGACGTGTTGCTGCCTGATCACGAAAGCCAGCACCTCCTCATCGGAGAGGTGGCGATAGGGCTGTGCCCCAAACTCAAACAGCTCCCACAGCGTCACCCCCAGTGACCTGGGGGGAGGGGCTGAGGTCAGCGGGGGGCCGGGGGGCCCAGAGCACCCCGCCCCACCTGCCCGCCGGCTGCTCACCACACGTTGCTCTCCTTGCTCTGGTCCACCACCATGAAGGTCCCGTGGATCTCCCCCAGAAGTTCAGGCGCGGCCCACCTCAACGGGATCCACAAGCGCTCAGGGGTCAGGTAATAATCTTCCTGGAGGGGGAGGGGGGCTTCAAGAACACCAAGTCCCAGTCTCCCATTTCACAGGTAAACAAACTGAGTCCCAGAGCCCTGACGGGCCTTGCCCAAGGTCACAATAATAGTGACAGCCACCATCAGTCAACCAGCATTTATTAAGCACCTACTATATACCAAGCACTGTGCTAAGAAGCAAGACTCCCCAAACCCTGGGGCCCCACACACCTTGTAATTGCTGTGAGAGAGACCATAGTCCCCAATTCGCACCGTGAGGTCAGAGGTCACAAGGCAGTTCCTCAAAGCCAGGTCACTGGGAAGGGGAAGGGGGAAAAAGAATGAGGACACCCCCTCCCCCACCCTTGGTGACCCCTCCCCCACTCTTCTTCCGGGTACTTCCCTCCCTTCCTGGGCCGGCCCCCCAACCAGGGATCCCTCCCCAGGTCCTGGGGAGCTCTGGAGACATTCCGGGCCGACCTCCACTTTTAACAAAGGGGGAAACTGAGGCCCCAGATAAAGGGACCGGCCTGAACTCACACAAGTGAGTTTCAACCATTTCAACCAGGGCCTCCATCCAGCCCCACCCTCCTCAGGCCCCTCCCTCCTCCCCCACCTCAGACCCCTCCCCCTCACTGCTCCCCCCCTCCTCAGACCCCTCCCTCCCCCTTCTCTCCCCTGTCCCCTTCTCTTCCCCCTGCCCCTCACTGCTCCTCCCTCCTCTCTCTCCTCCTCCTCTCTCTTCCTGCTCCCCCCTCCTCCCCCAGTGTTTTCCAGCTGCCGCGACTCCCCCTACCTTTCCCACTCCCCTCACCTGTGCACGTAGTTATGGGCATGCAGGTGGGCCAGCCCTCTGGCGATCTCCAAGCCCATTCTCTGCAGGGTGCGCAGGTCTCGGGGAGGTAGCTCAGGGGACAGGCCCTCTGGGGGCCTCTGGGCCCTCAGGTAGCGCTTCAGATCTCCCTGGTGAACAGGGAAAGGGGGCAGGGTCAACCCGGTTCCCCCCACTTCCCAGAGATTCCTCTAATCATGGCTGCGGCCAACGCCACTGTCCCTGGACAGCGAGAGCCCCTGCCCACCTCCCCGCTGGTAGCCAAATGTATGCTCTCCACTCCTTTCTTTTAAAGTCGAGGGGGGGAGCTGGGCGACCACAGAGCAGTGGGCCCCAGGTTCCCGCTCTGTACCAAGAAAGGGGCTGACCTTGGTCATCACCCCCAGGACCCCCCAAGTTTCTACAGCATGGCCTCAATGGAAGCACAAGAGGGGGAACCCACCAGCTGGCAGAACTCCATAATGAGAAGGAAAGGAAGAGTCTCAGCACACAGCCCCAGGCACTGGAGGACGTTGGGGTGATGCAGGCTCCTGGGGGTCAGACCATGGGTCAGGGGCACCAGAGGCTCTCTCCAACCTCTGGGGCCAGCTGGTAGCTCCCCTGCCCCTACTTCCAGCATACAAAACCCTGGCCCAATGTGGGAGGTGGGGCAGGGCAAGGGACACTTAAGTGCACCCCCCCTCCCACCCCCCCCATCTAAGACCTCTGGGGCTCTACGCTGGTCTGAGACTTGATAACCCTTTCACGGATCCAGATAGTGGCTACCATTCCTTGGCCCAGATCCAAATGTCCAGCCCCTGGCCACAGCCGGGAACCCAACCTCCCAGTTCGTACACCCTCTGAAGGCTAGTGGACTCCCCGCTAGTCCCTGCCTGCTCAAAGCCCTTAGCATCCAGCCTACTGGCTCCCCAACATTCAGCTACCTGGTCACCATGCCTCCAAGGAGCCCAGAGCCTGGCCCTTTGGCCCATGTTACCTGTAAGGCTGAGCCTCTGAGAGAAACTTCCGCTGCTCCAGTGGTCCAGCACTGACCCTCAGTTCCTTCACCACCACCTGGGCTGGGCTGAAATCTGAGAAGATCTCCCCCAGAATAACCTGAGTGAGATGGAGGTAGCCATCACCCTAGGTTCCCTCTCTCCTCTCCCAGGGCCCCCTCCTTCCCCATCATGAAACCCCTTAATTTCATGGGCCCCATGTCTCATGCTATCCCCATGCTCGGGCACATAGTGGACGCTCGAGATTTATTGATCCCACCCAGCTTCCCACCACCCAGCCAAAGACTCACGAGCAGAGAGGCAGATGGACGGAGGGACTGATGGAGGGATGGACACACGGACGTGTGGACAGCTGGGCGGCGACACAGAGCAGCCGATGGAGGGATGGAGGGAGGAGCTGACGGACAGATGAGGGGATGGAGGGATGGGATGAGTGGAAGGGAAGGGGAAGAACAGGAGAAGGAAGCTGGGTCCTAGCCTGGGAAGGTGGGGACAGAGAGACAATGGGAAGGGCCCTGGGTCAGGAGGCAGGAGATGGGGTAAATTCCTTAACCTCTCTGGGTCTCAGTCCTCTTTTGTAAAATTAAGAGGTTGGATTAGACTGCCCTTTCCAGTTCTAAAGTCCTGTGATCCTGCTAGGTGGATAGAGATTGGGAAGTGAGAGATACAGGGATTGGAAATGGGGGGTCATGGAGAGGTGGGGGACAGAGGGGTGGAGGGAGGTGGAGGAGCACAGCAGGACAGAGATGGTAAGTGGTGAGAGGCAGGATGGCAAGGAGCTGGATGCTGGGCCAGAGGAGGGTGAGCAGAGGGGACTCCGAGGGACACCCGCCCCAGCCCTCACCGGCCTCACTCACTTTCCCAAACCAGCCGCTGCCGATCTCCTGCAGGTAGCTGAGGTGCTGACGGCTCAGGCCCAGAGGGGTGCCCAGGTCTAGGGGAAAGGCAGGGAATGAGGGGCTCCAGATTCCCCCAGGACTTCCCTGCTTACCTCCCACCCCGCTGAGCTGAAGAAATCCCCTGAGGAGCAGCTGTCTTGTTCCAGGCTCCTTCCCGGCCAGCCCCAGGCTCTGCTGTCTGGCCAAAGCCAGCCCTGGCTCCCCGGCGAGCCCCGGCGTCAGCTGCTGGCTGGCCTTGGCCCTAACCTTGGGCAATGGGCACCATTCTATCACCCTCCTTCGCATTACCTGACCGGGCAGGCTGGGGAGCCGGCATCGGCAGGGAGACCTCAGCCAGCGGAAGGATGTAGACATCGGGCAGTGACTGAGAGGAAGAAGTCTCCTCCGCAGGGGGTGTATACTCTCCCGAGCACTCTTCTCCTTCTGGGTTCTCAAACTCCTGGGGTCCGAGAGCATGGGGCAGAGGTGAGCATGAGGCCCCCGGAAAGCTCTCCCACTGCCCACCTCAGGATACTTCCAGCCCCTTCCAGGAGGAGCAACCTTGTGCCCTTCCGCAGGCTCCCAGGTCCTCAAGGAAGGAGTGGGGGAAGGGCAGGGGGCCTCTCCACCCTACCCCCCTTCACCTTGAAGCCAACATCCCCCCGTTTGCAGCAGAGACAGGTGAGGAGGAGGAAGACAAAGGCCAAGAGTCCAGAGCAGGAGATGAGGACCACAGCGTAGGGGGGAGCCAAGGGACCCTGGCCTGGGAACAGTCCATCTGGGATGGAGGGAGTAGAGGAGGAAGGAAAAGGTCAGAAGCCAGAGCTCACTCTCCACTGAGGGGTGGGTGGGAATGCTCTTCTCTTCACACTGGTACCACCGCCCCCCCTCCAGCTGCCCAGGTACAAACTACAACTCCCATGCTGCCGTGGGGCCAGTGGCCCTTCAGCAGCATAGCCAGGGGTATCGTGGGAGCTAAGGTCTGGGGTCTCATCAGGTGGCAAGGTTTCAGAGACAGACCCCCAATTGGATCAGTGGGATAAAGGGTTGTCCCTGCCTCCCCCTCCCCCCAACACACCATCTCTCCCGCTGAAGCGGGCATGTTTTGGGGAAGGGGACTAGTGAGGGAGAGAGGTGTCAAGGTGAGCCCCTTCAAACCTCTGACCCTGTCCCCTTCATCTTCTGTCCACTTTCCTACCCTCCCAGTTGGTGCCCATCTGGAACTACAACTCCCATGGTACCATGGGGCCAGTAACCATTCAACGGAGCCTAAGTAAGGCATCAGGCATCATGGGAATTGTAGTTTCGACCCTCCCCAGGTGGCTGGGTTGGGGGCAGCACTGGGGTGGGGGGCCCTCATCTTCATTCAGGTTCCCGATCCCAGGTCCCAGGTCCCATCCTCCCGAAGACTCTAGCCTGGTGTCTATTTGTGTTGGGGGAGGGAAGAGGGGACGGATGGGGAAAGGGAATTGGGGAGCAGGCCAGGCCCATCTCCATCAAAATGAAGACATCCCCTCCCCAGGTCCTGGACCCTGCCTTTGAAGGCCTCTCCATTAGGGTAACTGGGCTGGTCGCTTCCTGTGATCCTAGGTTATCTAGAAGGCACCCCCCAGCTTGAACCCTCCGGAAAGCTGGGGCCCCCCACCCCACCCCCATCCCTTAGGCTCTGCCCGCACACCCCAGGCCCCAGGCTCCAAGACAAACAGGTGAGGGAGAAGGAGCTGGGGGATGAACGGCGGGGTGGAGACAAATAGATCAATGGGGAAGGGGCCAAGGGACAGCTGAATAGACTCACCGGGGTGGGCCGGGGTGGCCAGGCAGGAAGCAGAGAGAGCCAGGAGAACGAGGGGGCTGGGGGAAGGCATCTTGTCTAAGATGGAAGGGAGGAGGAGGAGGAGGTGGTGGTGGCTGGGGAGGGAGGGGGGGTCCCCGGAGCTCTGGGGAGGGAGGAAGGGGAAGGGGGGAGACGGGTCCCTCAGCCCCCAGCCATGGGGACTCAAGCGTCCCTGGCCTCCCCCTGGCCCAGGGGAGGGGGACAGGAGGGACCGGACTGGGGGAGGGAGGGCTCGATGTATGGGCCCAGGCCGCCACAGGCCCCCCCTCTCTGTAGGGACAGCCGGATGAGGGGGAGGGAGAGACCTACGGAGGAGAGGAGCCAGGGAGCTGGGGTGGTTGGGGTGGGGGGGGAGAGAGGGTGGGATTGTGGGGGGGGGGTGGGGGGCAGATGGATGGGGGCCCCGCCCCCGACAGCAGCCCGGATTGGGGAAGCAAAGAGCCTGTCAGGAGAAGGGTAGG
Source organism: Trichosurus vulpecula (assembly GCF_011100635.1). Lineage (NCBI taxonomy): Eukaryota > Metazoa > Chordata > Mammalia > Diprotodontia > Phalangeridae > Trichosurus > Trichosurus vulpecula. The sequence continues at coordinate 16,403,084 of NC_050574.1, read as the reverse complement.
AGGCGGGAGGATGGAGGGAGGATAGAGGAGTTGTCATGGCAACCAGCTCCGGGTAGCATCAGCAACCAGGGCGGGGAGGGGACCAAGAAAGGAGGGGAAGAGAATGTTAGAGACAGAAGAGAGTGAGATGCAGATACACACACCACTCATCCACACATCCTGCGTTACACACCAGCCATCCCAAGAATGCATGCTCAAGCACAGGCACACATTCCAGACATACACACACCACACAGACATTCGCATCCCAGACACTCCCACCTAGCACCCAGACTGAGGCCTTTATGTGCATCCTTACATATCACAGAGATAGACCATTGAGTAATGCTTATTCCCACATCACGCAAGCACTCACTTCTCACAGACACAGCCCAAACACATACTTCAGGCTCTTGCTCTCTCTCTCTCTCTCTCTCTCTCTCTCTCTCTCATTTTCCTCCTCTCTCTCCCCTCTCTCTTTCTTTATTCTCTCTCTCCTTTCCTCTCCTCACCTCTCCTCCTCTTCTCTTCTCTCCTCTTCTCTCCTCTTCTCTTCTCTTCTCTTCTCTTCTCTTCTCTTCTCTTCGCTTCTCTTCTCTTCTCTTCTCTTATCTTCTCTTCTCTCCCTCTCTCTTTCTCTCTCTTTTCCTCCTCTCTCTCCCTTCTCTTTCTTTATTCTGTCTCTCCTCTCCTCTCCTCCTCTTCTCTCTCTCTCCCTCTCACTTTTTCTCTCTCTCCCTCTCCATTTTCCTCCTCTCTCCCCTCTTTCTATCTTTCTTTATTCTCTCTCTCCTCTCCTCCTCTTCTCTCTCTGTCTCTCTGTCTCCTCTTTTCTCTCTTGTCTCTTTTCTCCTCTCTTCTCTCTCTCTAATTCTTACCCACACACCCCACAGATACTCAGATCCCACAGATTCAGCACAAATATGTTCCATATCCCCCCACATTCAGACACACAAGCACGTTTGTGCTCACATCACAGACCTACATGTAGAAACACAATCTGGTAGAAAATGTTTCCCACTCCTTGCACACACATCACAAACATGCACACTCATGTATCACCCGGAGAGGCAGACATGCCCTCTAACTCAGGGCTCTGTCTCCTGAGCCTTCTTCTCTTCTCCCTCTACATTATTTCCTTTGGTGATCTCATCAGCTCCCAAGGATTTAATTACTATGTCTATGCTGATGATTCTTAAATCTACCCGTCCTGCCCCAATCTCTCTACTGACCAACCTCCAATTTCACATCGCCAATGTGAATCTCCAATCCCCTAATCCTAACCCTTTCAGACAATTTGAACTGGATGTCCAGTAGCCCCTTAAACTCAACATGTCCTAAACAGAATTCGTTTTCTTTCCCCTAAATTGTCCCCCCCTCCTGCCTTCCCTATTACTGTGGCAGGCCCTCACCCTCCCAGTCCCTCAGGCTCCCACCGAGGACTCATCCTAGACTCCTCACGCCCTCTCACCCCCAGATCCAACATGGTGCCGAGGTTTGTTGATTTTCCCTTTGTAACATCTCTTGTTATATGCCTCCATCTCTCCTTTGACACTGCCTCTAGCCTGGTATGGACCCTCATCACCTCCTGCTTGGGTTATTGCAACATCTCCTGGGGGGAGGTCTGCCTGTCTCCAGTCTCTCCCCATTCAGCCACTACATTGATTTTCCTAAATTGAAGGTCCAACCACATCAACCTCTACTCAAGAATGTTCAGTTTGTCATTTGAAGCCCTGATAACCTCACCCGCTCCCACCTTTCCATTCTTCTTACACCCTTCTCTCCGACTCGTAGTCTTGGATCCAGGGACATTGGCCTCCTGGCCCTTCCCACTACTGACCTGCCTGGATTCCTCTAAGTCCCAGCTAAACTCCCACCCCCTGCAGGAAGCCTTCCCCAAGCCTCTAAATTCCAGGGTCTTCCCTCTATTCACTATTCCCTATTTATCATTTACACAACTCACTTTGTGTTGGATTGTAAGCTCCTTGAGGGGAGGACCGTTTTTGTCTCTTAGCACGATCCCTAGCACACAGTAGATGCTTAATAAATGTTTATTGATTGGTTGATTGGTAATATCACATCCTCAGACCCAGTACACTGTAGGTGCTCATATTTGAACAATAAACACACACTCCCCTCAGAAATTCACACATCATCCATTTACACACACACACACAGAGAGAGAGAGAGAGAGAGAGAGAGAGAGAGAGAGAGATGCCTTCCAGGTTCCTTGGTGAAGCTTCCAGTTAAAGTCCTGGTCAGAGAGCCCAAAGCTTCCCTAGGGGATTGCAAGGGATGAATGAGACATCTGGGACCCTAAGACCTCATTGTAGAAACTGAGGCATAGTGCATAGGCAGGGTTGGGGTGGGGAGGGAGGATGGACTGTAGAATATCTGGCTCTGATTGCTGGGGAGACTGGAGGTAGCCAGGGTAGGGTGGAGGGAGGTTAAAAAGTCCGATGGAAGTGTAAGTTCCTGGCCTCTGTGGGATCTCTCAAGACCCTGGAGGAAGGCCATGGGCTACCTTGGCCAGTCCTTTTAGTATCTGTTCTAACGAATGTGGTAGCTCCTTCTGAGACAGATGAACTCCAGGGCAGGACCTAAAGGCATCATGGAATCCCAGCCACTTATTTTACAGATGGAGAAACTGAGGCCAGAGAGAGAAAGGGACTTACTTCCTCTGAGGTCAGAGAGCTGATCAGCAGCAGTTGATGGCTCATGCCAACTAGTATAGCACCAAAGGCAGAAGGAACCTTAGCTGCGGTGGACTTCAGCCTCATCGCTTTATATAGGGGTTGGGGGGAACTGAGCCTTGGAGAAGTCCCTGCCCAGTTTACACTTTATGCTCCCCTGGGTATTCTGTGGTTCAGTGACTCTGGCCTCCTGTCTGTTCCTTACAAGGGTCTCCATTTCCTGCCTCTGGGCATTTGCTCTGACTGTGCCTATGCCCACGACTTCTGCACGAAGCCGTTTCTGATCCCCCTTAATTCTAGTGCCTTCCCTCTCATTATCTGCAATCTAGTCTGTCTATACAGTGTTTGTTCATAGCCATTGGCTGTTAGACTCCCATTTAGATTGGGAGCTTCTCATGGGGCTTAGCCTAGTGCCTAGCACTTAGTAGGAATTTAATGAATGCTTCTTGACTTGACTTGCTGAGCTGGAATCCCAGCCCTGGACCCTTAAATCTGAGAGGACCCCAGTCCATAAGACTGCCTCCTAAAGGAGAAACATCACTCCATGGGCCCTCTCATTCAGAGGGATCAGATTGATCTTCCTGGTCCTTATAGACAGACCCAGGAGCTAAGGGGAGAAGCAGAAAGTTAGGCAGATTTAGGCTGGATGTGAGGAAGGATCTCACTCTGAGAGCTGCCCTAAAGTGGCTGGAGATGCTCCTGGGGAGGGCAGATAAAGGCTGGACATGGTCTTGGGAGCTTCTCATTTGGACACCACAGTCAGGAGACTGAACCCTGCAGGCTCAAAGGAGGTTCCTGGGGTCTTGGAGGCCTTTGAAGCAGCCAGCTTTGCCCCACATTCACACCTCTCAAGCAGAAGTCCCAGCTCCCATTAGGGGATGTAGGGGACCCCACCAACTTTTGAGAGCCTGTGATTCAGAGTTTTAGACACCTACATCCCAGAGGAAAGGGGAAAGCTGGAGGGCAGAAGGGGAGTAGGAATTGGTGTGATGGATGTCAGCAGAGATGCCTCCTGAGGACCTGAGGCACAGATCACATGGGGACCACTGAGCCAGGGAGAGGCTCTGAAGGTGATGTCTACAAAGGTGACAGCCAGGAGATGCTAAGTTAGGCAGACCTCAAGGACATCCAGGGCAGAAGCAAGAGGCAGTGGCTGCCTTCCCCTGGCTCTTGAGACCCGCTAATGCCAGGGTCCCTAAACAAATAGGAGAATGGCAGAAGTTTCTAGGAACTAGGACTGGGAAGACCTTTAGGAATCCTCTGGAGACTGCTGAGTCCAATACTCCTATTTTGAGGAGAGAGAAGTAAGCTGAGGGAACACAAAGCCTTCTGGCAGGACCATGGTCTATCATTCCAGAATCACTGGGTGACCTTGATCACACGGCTTGCTCTTGAATTTGATCTGAATGAGGGAGGGAAAGAAGGACAAACACAGCCCGTGAGTAGCCTCTGCCTCGGCCTCCAAGCTCCATTGGGATGGCCGAAGGCGCCTCCCTAACGTTGGGTTTGCCGGCTAGATTTCTTTCTCAAAAACCAAGCCTTAAACCCAACTCCCTCTGGAGCTCATAGGTAGGACTTATAGGTCCCTGCCCTCCTAGCACAGAGTGAATGTAAATACCAAATAGTAACTGTTTCTCTTTTGGCCAGGAGCCCTGAGGGTCTTCCCCTCCCAGTTTGATTTTTTTTTCTTTTTTGAATTTTGATGAAAGGGGCCATCCCTGGATTAACTTCTTAAAGAGGCCTCTTCACTGAGTGTTGTTACCTGACTCGAAGTAAGAACCTGAAAAGACCTTAGCCGGAAAGGTCCAGGGTGTCCCAATGCATCCTGGGCCATCTCCAGTCATCCTGGTGAATATCAGGCCACTGGACCCAGATGGCTCTGGAGGAGAAAGTGAGGCTGGTGACCTTGCACAGCCCGCCCTCACTCAAATCGAAGTCAACTGCAAACCACGTCATCATTTCCCTGATGTCATGGTCCTCTTCGAGAACGAAAGCCAAAACACAGAAGTGACCTTGGGAAAGTCCCTTCTCCCGAAGGGACTCATTTTTCACACCTGAAAAAAAGATCCCCGACCCAGATGAGCTAAGCCACTTCCTTGGCCCCCTGCCCTCCCGCCTCCCACCCCGCCAGTCTCCTTTGAACAGCTTCTCCCAGCCCGGGGCCCTTTGGAGGGAAGAGACTGGCGCCGGCCAAATCCGCAACCTTGCCCCGGGCTGCTTGCCTTCTGTTCTCCGCAGAAGCTGGGACCAATCAGGCCCAGCTAAGGCTCTATGACGTCACCAGTCACCGGGCAGACTCTTGTCACTGCAGCCGAGAGCCCTCCTCCCTCAGGCCCCCACCCCCTCTGCCACTACACCGTCAGCCCTGTGGGGAGGGGGAGAGGCGGGGGAAGGGGGGGGCTTCTGTGGGAGCCCGTGAGTGGGAGAAAGGGAGAGAAAGAACGGAGGGCGAGAGGCCCCAGAGACAGACCCTAAGAGATGAAGGGAGAGGCAGAAAGGGAAAGAGACCAGAGAAGACTTTGAGAGGAGGGGGGCGACAGAGACGGATACTGGCGAGAGCAAAGACTGATGGAAACTAAGAACCCAGACTGACAGAAGCCAAGCCAAAGAAAGGCGGAGAGAGACGAGGAGAGACAGAGACAGGGAGAGGAGAGAGAGACAGAAAGAGAAAGAGAGAAAGAGAGGGAAGGAGGGAGAGGGGGAGGGAGGGGGACAGAGAGAGAGAAGGAGGGAGGGAGAGAAAGGGAGAGAGAGAGACACACACACACAGAGACAGATTGAGGAGGGAGGGGGACAGAGAGAGAGAGAAGGAGGGAGAGAGAGAAAGGCAGAGAGAGAGAGACACACACAGACAGAGAAACAGAGAGAGAGACACAGACAGAGACAGACTGAGGAGGGAGGGAGAGGGGGAGGGAGAGGGAGAGAGAGAAGAGGGAGAGAGACCGAGGAGGGAGAGAGAGGGGGGAGGGAAGGAGGGAGAGAGAGAGACAGAGACAGAGAGTGTTAAACCTGAAAGTTTGGTTGAAGAAGGCAAACAAGCTAGGTGATAGAAAAATCCATGTTGTTTATTATTTTCCCTTAAAGCATAGCTAAGCTAGCTTACAAGGACGTACAAGGAGTCAGAGCATAAGCTCTGGCTGTCTGAACAAAGAAATGAGAAAACTTATATACATTATTTTTAGTGGACTCAACAAGTCTGTGTTACCTCACTTTTATGTTCCCCATGTATGTCTAACCATGACACAAGAGGAGAATTTTCCTCAATGGAACAGATTTGTAAATACAATAAGAAAAGAGTGTTGACAAGGGTCAGGTCTCATCCCCTAATGTTCTTAAGTCAGCCGGATCTGGTCTTGTTGACAGAGAAAAGATATTGTCTGAGCAAACTTGAGACAACAAAGAAGCCCAGGTCCAGCTGACCATTAATTCAGGCCCTGGCCCTTGATTGAAATCACAAAAATGATATAAAAGGGTATAAAATGTTCCACAAGAGAAGGACAGAGAGAGAGAAAGAGAGATGCAGAGACACAGACAGAGACAGACAGAGACAGACTGAGGAGGGAGAGACAGAGAGATGGAGGAGGGAGAGAGAGGGGGGAAGGAACAAGGAAGAGAGAGGTAGGAGAGACAAAGGGGAGGAGACAAGTAGGAAAAGATTAATGATAATTAGTGATAATAGGGCATTTATAGAGAGGGCTTTAAGCCTTTCTCATTTTACAAATGAGGAAATTGAGTCAGAGTGAGATTGAGTGACTCAGCTAAAGGAGAATCTGATCTCAGGCCCTCCTGCCTGTCCAGCACTGTCCACGACGCCCCAACCTCTCTCCAGGTCTTCAGATTGTTCCAAGCAAAGCCCAAAGTCTCTAGTATAGGAGAAGGAGATGGAGACAGTGAGAAAGAGCCATGGAGGGTGGAGCCTTTTCAGGTGGGGATAATGTGGAAGGCCCTGGAAGTTGCCCTTCCCAGCCCCCCTTCTTTCCCCAGGTAAGGGAGGCTGACTGTCTTGCCCATGGCTGCCCAGCTAGTAAATGCCCAAGTCTGGCTGGTGCCAAGGCACCAGGGGATGGAGCAGTGGGCCCCTAGAAACTAAACCTTCCAAAATTTTCAAAGGAGGAAACAGAAGCCCCAAAGAAGGAAGGTACTTGCCTGGGGTCCCCAAAAAGGGTATTACCACAATCTGGGATCTAATCCCAAGTAACTGAGCAAGGGGTGGCGCAGTGGCCAGCCCAGAGTCAGGAAGACCTGAGTTCAAATCCAGACTCATACACTTACTAGCGGTGTGACCCTGGGCAAGTCACTTTGCCAATGTCTGCCTCAGTTTACCCATCTGTAAAAGAGGCGTAATAGCAGTGTCTAGCTGGCAGGATCATCGAGGGGGCCAGATAAGATAATCTTTCTAAAAGCACTTAGCTCATAGTTGGCCCTTAATAAGTGCTCCTGGGGCCTGAGACCTAAAGAGAGAACCCAAGAAGCAAAGGAGAGAGAACCAAGGCAGGAGAGAGAGCAGGAAGCTCAAAGCAAGGGCCTGGGGGCCACAGACTGGCCAAGGGAGCAGCCCTCACCTGGAGGCATGGCGCCCAGAGCTCCTGGGAACCAGCAGAGGGCCTCCGCAGCTGCTTTCCCTTGCGGTTGGCCAGGGCCACACCAGGGTGCCTCTGGGAGCTTCAGTCTTCTCCTCTGTCCCTGCCTGGGCTGGCCATGAAAGTGCTCCTCAAGCTTCTCATTGCTGCAGAAATGGGAATGGGACCAGAAAGGAGTGTTGGGGGGAGGGGCTTGGCTCTAATATCTGCACCCCCAGAGACAAAGGGAGGGGGCAAAAGCTGCCCCCTCAATTGAATCCTTCTTCCTTGTAAACTGCCCCTCCACCCCAAATAAGGCCCAACCGGCCGTTGCCTCCTGGGGCCCTGCCAGAGGGCTTGGCCCACAACAGGAGTGGCATTCCAGCTGGTTGGGTTGTGTGGAACATTTTATACCATCTTATATCATTTTTAATTTCAACCAGACCCGGAGCCTGAATTAATGAGTAACTGGATGAAGATCCATAACCTGGGCTTCTTCTCTAAAGTTTGCTCAGGAAATACCCTTACCTCTGTCTACAAGGCCAGATCAGACTGACCTAAGGATATTCTTACCCCTGTTAACTGTTAAAGGGTGAGACTCTAACTCCAAGACAGACTACCTCACTTAATATTCTACGGGTATATACTATGTTATGGAATGTCAATGAGACACAGAGATGCTGGGCTGTATTTTTAACTGACCTTTGTCAACATTCTTTACAACCCTATTCCATTAAGGGAAATCCTTGTCTTGCGGTTTAACGTACATGGGGATCATCAAATTGAGTAACATGCTGAATTGTGATTGTTCTAAAAAATATAAAATCGGTTCATTACTCTGTCTGCTATGTTTAAAGGGAATGAATGGATAAATAAATAATATGAATTTTTTTTATCACCTAGCTCTGTTGTTTACTTCAACCAAATTTTCAGGTTTAACAGTTGTCATGACAGGGTAGGCTCTGCTCTCTACCTGGCTCTGTGACCTGGGGTTCAGGGCCAGCCCCTCTCTGAGTCCCCCACTCATAAAACAGGATATTTTAAAGGACTCAGGACTTTGCTTCTGGGGTGATGTGGAAAGTCAGGCAGAGGAGAGGGCTAGACAGAAGGCAGGTCCACGGACCTGCTGACCTTCTCTAACCATGTGACTTTAGGCAAGCCTTGGGGCCTCTGTTTCCTCGTCTGTAAAACCAGGATGATAATAACAGCACCCATCTCCCAGGAGGGTTGTGAGTCTCGGATGAGATCACGTCTGTACCACGCTGTATGAACGGCAGCTATTATCAGATTTGGAGCCTCCAGGAGTCCTCCCATCCAACCCGTTCATTTGGAGGGGCTGAGCCACTCTGCCCAAGGTCGCCCAGGGGGCAGAGGGGAGGGCTGGGAGCCAAACTCAAGCCCCCAACTTCCTCTAGCAGGAGAAAGGCTGTGGGGGAGGGGCAGTCTGAAAAGTCCCGAGGTCTCCAGGTCCCTACTCAGGTGAAGACAGCAGATCTGTAGGTTTAGAAAGACAGGGAGGAGGGGAGGTCTGAGAGACTATCTGGAGGCACAAAATATGGAGAGATTGGAAGATTCTGTAGTTGACAGAGTCTGCAATTTACGGGTAGCAGACAGGGACCCCAAGCAAGGTCTTTGGACTCTGAATCTTGCAGTCCTTCTACTTGCCCAGGCTATGAGATGAGGTTGATCAACAAACGTCTCTCAGGAACCTATTCTATATCAGGAATGGGGTGATCTAAAGATGGAAGTGAATATGGGCACATAGTGGGTGCTTTAGTAAAACCTTCAATGAGCTTCAATGGATTAATGAATGAATGGCTGGATCATTTGGTAGATCATGGGTGTCAAGATGACCTAGAGTCAAGCACGGCATCTCCCCAAAGAGGGGGGCTTAGAAATAACCTAGGCCAAGCACCTCCCTTTCTAGAGAAAAAAACTAAGGACCCAGGAGGAAGGGGCCCAGACACTGGGCTAGGGATGACTCCTATCCAGGAGGAGGTTGAAAGACCCCAGTGACAGGAGAAGGCTGGGAATGGAGGCTAGGACAGGATGGGAGGATGAGGTCTTGGAATAGTTGTGAGGGTGTGGGGACAGGGACAGGGGAAGTGACAAATGTAGGCTTTCCTTCCCCTTGAGAACCTGTGTGCTAGCCCCTCCTCAGCACCACTCCCCACCCCACCCTAGAGAGCCCACTATCCAGGCATCCAGCAGGCAGAGCAGCATCTGGGGTGTGGCTTGGGGCAGGCCCAGTATCGGGCCTGAGGCAGGATCCACCTAGAGGATGGAGTAATCGGGGTGGGGAGCTGGGAGCAAGGTTTCTGCAAGGGCCCACACCCCTTGATGCACTCCCTGATTAGGACCGCCTGCCAGGGTGGAGGAGGCCTACCTTCAGGCCTCCCCAACCTGGGCACTCACTAGGACATCTGGACCCTGTCCCACCTCCCCCAAATCCTGGAGATCCTGGCTGCCAGCCCTGGCTAGCTAGCCCCAGCAGCGACCCAGGAGCCTGCCGATCCCTGGCCCCAGCCCACCTCCTGCATCCTGGGATGGACAATTAATGGCTCATGGGGAGGGCCAGAGGCCCAAGGATTCGGCAGGACGGAGGCAAGCCTGAACCTGTGACCTCATCTGAAAGTCTAAGCACTGAGTGGGGGGAGATGACTCCATACATTTGTCCCCTTAGGGATCCAAGACTAGGGGAGGGGGCACTGAGAAACCAGATGCCTGGGTGTCCGGGCTCCCTTCCCCCAGACACTTGGAGGTCTGACTGTACTTCCTAGGTCTTTGCACAACCTTGCCTCAAGCTGGCCCTCAGGGTGGCACAGAGGGAGGAGGTAATGTATTCACTAGGACACTGAGATGCATGGGGTTAGAGGGCCTGTCCCCACCCTAATGCGGCTCCTCTGGCAAGCCCAGATTCTCTTTATTTCCTCAGCCTGGCTCCCCCACTCTGTCCCCTCCTCTTTCTCCACCCTGGCAGCCCAGCCTTCCAGCTCCCAGCTCCAACCGCCGCCCTTCCCATTTCCTTTGGAGATCCGGCTTCTTCCACTCTCATAGAGAGAAGTCTTGGGGCTCCCTTGGGGAACTGGGGATTTAGATACAGTGAGGTCCGTGGCTTCCTTTGGCGGCACAGACCCATTCGTTCCCTGTGCCTCAGTTTCCCCTCCTGCCCTCATGTTTAGGAGATTCCAGACTGGGGGAGGATGGGGAGGAGACTTGAGGGGAGGTTGATGGAGTCAGAGAACAGGGAAACACAGCGGGAGGGCCAGCTGACTAACTGAGAGGGTGCAGGGCACAGGGCCCAGGCCCCGGGGCAGGGAGGGAAGCGTTTGGTGCCTGGCGTCCTGACACCTGGGTCCTTCCTCCATTACCCCAAGTGCCCCCGTTGATTCCTCAGGATCCCAGAAGCCCCTCTCCCCAGAATGTCTGTCAGAGGTCTCAGGGATTCCTCCATAATAGCAGCATTTACGCAGAGTACTTACAAATATTATCTCCTCTGATCCCAACAGCACTGGGAGGTAGATCCTATTATCATATCTACTCGATAGATGGGGAAACTGAGGCAGACTCTGTGTCCAAGGTCACAAAGTATCTGAGGTCACATTTGAACTCGGGTCTTCTTGACTCTAGGTCCAGGTTAAGGTGCATCCCTCCAAAGGTGGGATGGCTCTGGAAAGGGTAGGCTAACTGGAGTAGGGTCTAGGGCCGGGAGGGGCAGATGCCTGAGCACTCGAGGAGAGGAGAGAGCTAGAGCCCCGGGGCCCTGAGGAGAGTGTTGGTTGGAAGGGCTGTCTTTCCGAGGCCTCTGAGGAGAGGGGAGGCCTGGGGTCCTAGGAGGGGCACGGGCTTGGGGGTTGGATGCCTGTGCCCATCTGGTCTCTCCCCCTCCACCCCCATCTCTGCACAGTTCAGAGATACCCAGCCCCTCCCTGGAGGTGCTCAGGGGCGGGGCACGGCGTGGGTAGCAGCCAGAGGAACCGGCTGAGCCCTACCCCGCCCAGCCTGAGTTCAAGCAGTAGTGGGCAGCCAGGGAAGAGGGAGGAATCCTGCACTTGGCCCTCCTGGGGAACAGCAGACGTGCTGAGTGCTGGCCGTGCCACTGCCCTCCCTCTGTTGGCCAGCGGGGACCCCCTCCACCATGGAAGGAATTGTGACGTCCCAAATCTCGGACCTTTTTGAGCTGGCTACCAAAGTGAGGTAAGAGCTGGGAAAGGGGAGAGAAGGGCTTCTGGGCTAGGGGCCTGAGGCAACTCAAAGCTCTGGTCTTTCCTGCAGGTCCCAGGGTCCCTACCCTCACCGCTCCCTTCATCCCTTGGGCTTCCCCAGGACAAGGTTCGCCTGTCTCAGGTTTCCCTGAAGCTCCGGCCACACTCTTCATTCCCGGCTCTGTCCCGACTTCTCTCTGCCCATCCCTCCCCCTCCTCCCCACTCTTGCCTCTCTTGCCAAGATCTCCCCAAGGGTCTTCAGGTCCTTGGTGCCCAGGGGGGCACTGAATTGACTTGAATCTCTCATTCCTCCCTTCAGTCTCTCTACTTTTACCGAGGCCATGTCTGTGGGTCGCCAAGACCCAAGGCTCCTTTTCTGCCTCCTGTTCCCCACACAGCCACTCCGTTTCTCCCACCACAGTTCCTTCAGCTTCTAGAAAATCGTGGGTTTTGAGCAGGAGTAGACCTTTAGGGAGAATCCAGATTAAAACACTCATTTCACAAATGAGCAGGTCTCATTCTACCCCCAGTAGATTGAATGATTTCCAAGGTCTCCCCCAATCTCTCCATGATTTCTCTTTGCTCCCTTTGACCTTTTCTTGATCTCTGGGCAAAGGTCTCTGATTTCTCACCCTAATTGCTCCATCATCTCTGATTCCTTCCCTCTGTATCTCCACCATCCTGTCCCTCCCTCCGAGATCTTAGGTTTAGGGCTTGAGAGAGAGCAGGAAGGAACTTCCCAGGCCGTCTGTCTGGTTGTACTGGTGACAGGAGAGGGAAAAAAGGCCACGCCAGACAGTAACTGGTGTCCCCTGTAGGATTTGAACCCAGGTCCTCCTGATTTCCAGCCACTCCATACCACTTGGAATCTCTCCATGATTGCTGACTCCTCCTCTTGAGCACTTGTGGCGAATCATTTTTGCCTTCTGTCTCCCTATCTGATTCTCTGCACTTCCCCCCACGCCCCCATGCCATCACCCGACTTCTCCCAACCATGATCTTTCCATGATTTTGATTCCTGTCATCAGTCTTCTGTGAGCTCTGATTTCTCCCTACAATCTCGGATCCTCTCTCTGACCCTTCGCTATATCTGATTTCACTCTCCAATCTCTGCCATCACCTTCCGATCTTTTGTAAGCCCTGATTCCTTCTCTCACCTTTCTCCCCAGGAGCTCTCTAAGTAATAAACATCTCTTAAATGCCTGCATAGGGCTCGGGCACTAAGAATACACAGATAAAACCCCTCTCTGCCCTCAGCTTCTGGAGGCGGGGCAGGGGGAAGGACAGGGATGTATCATGTAAGGAATGGGTGCAGGTAACCAAGAAAGCAGCAGCAGCAGCCCTGGGATGGGAGCCTTCCCCAATCTCTTCCCCAGATCTCCTCAGGAGAGTGGAGTCCTCCCCCCATTCCTCCAGAACCTTTGGTTCTTTCCCTTAGCTGACCTTTGATCTCTGACTTGTAGTGGTGATCCCTGCCCTTATCTCTCTGGCATCTCTGGTTCTTCCCTCCCTCCCACTTCTCCGGGTGAGAGGGGTCCTTTCTTCATTACCCATCGATCCATCCATCTTTCCTTCCTTCCTTCCTTCCATCCTCCCCAGCCCCACCCCACTCCCTTCTCTTTGTTATCTCAGATTCCCTTTTCTGATCTCTCTGGGATCTCTCAGGGGTTTCCACTGGTGGTCTCTTCCTCTATGATCACTGGTCTGTCCTCCTGATATCTCCCAGATTCCAGAAAAATCTGCCATACCCTCTTACCCTTTGAAAGTGTCCCACTCCCTCCATGGTTCATGGTTCCACCCTCCAATCACTTCATTGTTTTCCATTTCTTCACTCTGGTCTCTACCTACTGTCTTTTCCCTGTCTCAGTTGTTCCTTTCCATGATCTCTGGTTTCCACCTACGATCTCTTCCTTTGGGGTCGGTGATTCCTCCCCCATAATGTCCCTGTGACTTTTTTTTTATTCCTCTCCTTCTCTGTTAACTTGTGATCTCTTAGTTCCCCCCTCCCCTCACCCCGGCCAGGTTCTCAGTCAGTCAGCCAACAAGCATTTATAAAGCACCTACTGTGTGAGAGGTAAAAGCTGGCCCTCTAATTCTCCTTCCATTTTGCACCTCTGAAAGTCCTTGAAGGCTTTAGTTGGCCTTCCCCAAACCCACACAAGCTCTTGCTTCCTCCAAGATGTACCTTTCAAGTTCCTTCAATGACCATAGAGAGTTAGGCCTCCCTCTCACCGTCTTTACTGCCCTCCAGATGATCAATGTGCCTTCTAGGCTTCTTCTCCAGCTTAGTCCTTCTGCTAAGACTGAACTCGTGGGCCCTTAACAGACTCATGGGCAGCTAGGTGGCTTAGTGGATAGAGTGCCAGGCATGAAGTCAGGAAGACCTATTGTGATTTTGGGCAAGTCAGTTAACCCTGTTTGCCTCAGTTTCCTTAATCTATAAAGTGAACTGGAGAAGGAAATGGCAAACCTTGACTGACCAGGCCACCCATGGCAATCCTGGGAGCTACAATTTTGGAGAGATGTCTTAGGGGATCAGGCTTGTTTGAAGAACTTCTCACCCAGTCAATTTTGTTTCCTGATTTAAGTAGCTCCATCCAGAGGCCATTCACTTAGTCCACCTAAGGGAGTTCTAAAATTGCTCTCATGGCCATCTATCTAGTCTAGTCCTTCAATTCTACATGGCAGGAAGCAAAGAATCTCTCCAGATCAGTGGCTTTTTCAGTCTGACCCTTTGTGAGCCCATTTGGAGGAAGGAATTGATCCAAGGTCCCACTGAGGAACAGGCTCAGCACTACAGCCCTGGACAGCTCCCATGCACCATGGCGGGCCAGAACCCCACAAGGGAGCTTTCTCATGAAGAAGTCTCCTCCATGCAACAAGCTCCTTCTCTATCTCACTAACACCCTTCTTTGTGGCTTGGTTGTTCCCCTTAGGTTATTTTGTTTCCCAAGACCCAGGGACATTTGGTCTCTTGTTGTCCCAGGCCAAAGGGACCGCAGCTGACCCTCAATGACATGGCATTGTTATATTTACCTTGGAATTTCAGAGGTTCAAGGGGCAGCTCTGAAAAGTCCAGGGACTTTATTTAGTTCTCAGACCCAAAAGGCTGCTCTGATATGTCCCCCAACAAGAGGTCACAGCCTCTTTTGGAACAAGCCCTGGCTCTCGGGGTCTCCTGGTGATTGCTAGGAGAAATGCCAGGTGAAATCCGCCTCTTCTGAACTTCCCCTCACTAAGACTAGCTGTGCCAAGCCCTGGCCACAGGAGCAGTAATATCATCCTTTCTCTGAATAATATTTATTTGTAACATTATATTTATTTATACATTATATATACTATATATATTATATATTATATATTACAACTATCTCATTTGATCCTCACAATCTGGGGGGGTAGGGGCTGTTTTTATCCCCATTTTACAGATGAGGAAACTGAGGAAAACAGAGGCAAACTGACCTGCTCAGGGTCACATTTGAACTCAGGTCTTCCTGACTCCGGGTCCAGTGCTGTATCCATACTGCTTCCCCAAGGGCCATTGAGGCCCCCTCAGATGCTTGACGTCTCAGTGTGGTAGGAATTAGCATTGGAAGAGACCCAAGAGACAGTTGAGCCCGGACCCTTACTCAGACAGAAGTGGCCCAGAGAGGAAAATAGGTCACCCAGGGAAGAAATGGCAGGACCAGGATTTGGTCCCAGGCTTCTGAGGGCTTCTGCCTTCTTAGGCCAGAAGGCTACCAGCATCTCTCTCTGATGAAAGCGTGCACTCATCCTCAGGCCCCCACGGTCTGGGCTACGGGAAGAGGGGGTTGCATCAGCTGAGCACTGGTCTTGAAGGTGGGCATGGGGAGGAGAGCTCTTTTGGACCAGCCAATAAGATCACAGCTGGAAAAGACCAGAGGGTTTATCCAGTCCAATCTCCTGGCTTGCAGATCAGGAGCTGGGGCCCTCTGCTTTTCCCATAGACATTGGGAAGTTGATAGCAAAGCCAGGTTGAAACCAGGTCCTCTCCCTTGAAATCAGTCATCTGGACCCCTCCACGCTGCCTGTCAAGGTTCCTGTAACCTCTTCCCCCTGTACCTTGGCCCACCCATGCACAGAGACAGGGGCTTTCAGCCACCCCAGGCCTTGGGCACAGGAGTGGGAGGGGGTCTCGTGTACCCAGGAGCCCAGCTCCAGCCTGCCCAAGCCAGGCACCGAAGGGAGGCAGGCATGAGGCTGGGTGGTGGAGGGAGACAGGGAAGAAGGCAGGAAGGGACCAACGGCCCCCTGCATCCCAGGCTCCTTTAATAACCCATTTTGGATCTGCTCTCTGTGAACCCGTTTTGAAGCTATTTCTGCTTCTAGCCTCTCCTGCCTCAGAGAGGTTACTGGCGTGTGAAGTCAGACTTCAGTTTTGGCCTAAATATTCCTCTTTCGAGCATTAGGGGCCTGGAATGGGGGTGGGGCAAGTTCAGAACGCTGGACCTTGGGGAGCTGTCTGCCCCAGCCTGTCCTAATTGCTGTAGATGTCTACAGACGGCCACACTTCTAGCCCTGTCATTTTGTGTCACTCTGGACAAGGCCCTGGGCTTCTGCAGGCCTCGGTTTCCTTCTTTGTCAAATGAAAAGGTTGAATTCAGGTCTGGAAAAGCCTTTCACCTGTTGACACCGTGGGATCATTGACCCGCTTTGTGATTCTGAGCAAGATCTCTCCCCTCTCCTGGCCTTGCTCCTCCATCTAAATATACCAAGAGGATTCAGTCTGGCTTAGTCTAGCTCAATTCAGCATTTAGATCCAAGGTCTATTTGACCTCTGAAAATGATGATTCTGAAATCTGGGTCTGTCATCCAAGGGGCCCCCTCTCTCCCACAACCACAGTACTCGAGAGTCAGAAGGGACCTCAGCAGACCCCAGTCCAACCTGTACACCGAAGGAACACCAACTATAGTTTGTCTGAAAAGTGGTGGCCCAGCCTCTACAAAGAGGGGAAGCCCGTTCACCTTTTCTTGTTTTTCAGTCATGTCCAACCATCCGTGACCCTGTATGGGGTTTCCTTGGCAAAGATACTGGAATAGTTTGCCTTTTCCTTCTCCAGCTCATTTAAAGATGAGGAAGCTGGGACAAACAAGTTAAGCGACCTTCCCAGGGTCATACAGCTAGTAAGTGTCTGAGGCCAGATTTGAACTCAGGAAAATGAGTCTTCCTGACTGCAGGCCCAGGACTCTGTGCACTGCGGCACTCCCTAGGGATCTGTTCCACTTGGGACAGTCCCGATTATTGGGAAGGTTTTCTTGACAGCCAACCTAATTTTTTCTCTTCCCAAATCCCTCCTTTTGCTTCTGGTTCTGCCTTTCGGAGCCAGGTATACTCCCTCCCCTATTCAACAACTCTTCGTGCTCCCACCACCCCACCCCAGTCTAATCTTCTTCAGGCTAAACATGCCCAATTCCTTCCCCATGCCCATAAGACAAGGGCTATGCTGATTTCCTGTCTCTGGGACTCCCCAGCTTACAAATGTCCTTCTTCGACCATGGCACCCAGAATTGAGCACAATACTCCAAATGAGGTCTGAAGAGGACAAAGCACAATGGCACTATAGCCCCCCTATTCCTGAAAGCCATGGCCCTTTTAATGTAGCCCAAGGTTATCGGAGCTTTTGTTTGGGCTGCCACACCATGTTGCTGACTCTTGTGGAGCTTGTGGTCCACTAAACACCCCAGATCTCTTTCAGAACATTTTATTCTTGTGGAACTGATTTATTGGTACCCCTGTGCAAGGCTATCCCTGTTGAATTTCTCTTTTTGTTGTAACTTTGGGGGTTTTTTTATTAACAAGAATTAATTTTCTCTCCTTCCCCCACAAAAAAAATTAAAAGAAAGAAAAACAAAACCTTTGTAATCAACATACGGCCAAGCACAACAAAATCACACATTGAAAAATGTGTATCTCCTCTCTTGTCTCATCGCCTCTTTTTTAGGAGATGGGTAACATGCTTCCTCGTTGATTGTCTTGAAGATTGGCGGATCATTACGTTAATCAAAGTCCCTAAGTCTTTCCAAGTGGTTTGTTCGTCTCTAGAGTGCTGTTGTTATTGTATACATTGTTCTCCTGGGTCTACTTGCTTCACTTTGCATCAGTTCGTACAAGTCTTCCCAGGTTTCTCTGAAATCACTCCTTTCATAATTTTTCACATCACATTATTATTCCAACAATTTATTCAGTCATTCTCCACTAGATGGGTACTCCTTTAGTTTCTAGTTCTTTACCACTACAGAAAGAGTTGCTATAAATATTTTTGTACATATGGGTCCTTTTCCTCTGGGATATAGACCTATAGTAGTTGTGGTTGTGTGTGGTTTATCCTTCATTCTCAAAGAGGACCATGACATCAGGGAGGTGATGACAGGATTTACAATTGATTTGAGTTCGAGAGAGAGGGTTGTGCAAAGTCACCAGTAGTATTGTTGGGTCAAAAGGTATGCAAAATTTAGTGACTTTGTGGGGCATAGTTCCACATTGCTTTCCAGAATGTGCAGACCAATTCGTAGCTGCATCAATGTGCCTGCTCCCATAGCCCCTCTAATATTGGTCATTTTCCTGTTTTGTCATCATTGCCAATCTGAAGGGTGTGAGTTTCTCAAATTGCTTTTATTTGCATTTAATTTGCATCTAATTATTTGTAATTTGGATCATTTTTTAATACAGTTATGGATAGTTGTGGATTTCTTCTTTAGCAAACTACCTTTTCAGATCCTTAGATCATTTATAAATTGGGGGATGACTCTTACTATTAAACCAGCTCCTTATTTTTATCTTAGAAATAAGACTTTTTTCATTTTAGAGAAACTACAAAAAAAATTTCCCAGTTAATTGTTTCCCTTCTATTATTAAATTGAATTGGTTTTATTTGTGCAAAAACTTTTTTATATTGCATAATCAAAACTGTCTATTTTATCTTTTACGGTTCTCTCTGTCCTTCCATAAATCGTAAAGGTAATATCTTCTTTGTTCCTCAATTTGTATATGATATGACCTTTTATATCTAGGTTATGAATCTGTTTGTAGATTGTCTTGGCATCTGGTGTGAGGTGTTGATCTAATCCTAATTTCTGCCAGACTGCTCTCCAGTTTTCCCAGCAGTTTCTGTCAAACAGTGAGCCTTTACCTCAAGAGCTGGGGTCTTTGGGTTCATCAAACACAAGGTTATTACATTCATTTGCTTCTACATGTTGTGTACCTAATCTGTTCCACTGTCCATCTTCCTATTTTTTGACCAGCACCAAATAATTTTGATTACTGATTTGCAGTATAGTTTGAGACCTAGGTCTCCTTCATTCCCATTTTTTCATTATTTACCTTGAGTATCTTGAATATTTTTGTTTCTGTATGGATTTTACTATATTTTCTAGTTTTGTCAAATAATCATTTGGTAGTTTGATTGGCTTAGCAAAGAATAAGTACATTAATTTGGACAGTATTGTCATTTTTATTATATTGTCTCAGTTTACTTGAACAATGAATACATCTCCAGTTATTTAGGTTTGCCTTTATTTCCCTAAAGAGAAGTTTCTAATTATTTTCATATCATCCCTGTATGTTTTGGTAAGTAGAATCAAAATTTTAAAAAGAATAAATTCTATAGTTATTTGAAATAGAATTTCTCTGCCTAATCCCTTACTGCTGGGTTTTGTTGACAATACATGGAAATATTGATGACAAGGGCAGATTTATTTTGTATCCTTCCATTTTGCTGGTTATTATTTTCAATAAACTTTTATTTGATTCTCTAGGGTTCTCTAAATAAGTAATCATATCATCTACAAAAAGTGACTATGTTCCCCCTTGTCTGTGGTTATTCCCTCAATTTCTTTTTCCTCTCTTATCACTATAGCTAGCATTTCTAGTACTGTATTAAATAATAATAGTGATAATAGACTTCTTTGCTTTACCCCTGATCTTATTGGAAAGGCTTCTAGTTTATCCTGGTTATTTATAACACTGGTTCAATTTTTAATAGAAACTACTCACTCTATTAAGGAAAGGTCTATTTATTCTTGTACATTTTTATGTTCTGATAAGAAATGGGTATTAATAAACTCATATTTTGTCAAAGATTTTTCCCTGCCTCTTTTAATATAATCATATGATTTTGTTGTTCTTATTTTGATATGGTCTTTTATGTTTATAGTTTTCCCAATATTGAACCAGCTCTGCATTTCTGATATAAATCCAACCTGGTTATGTTATGGTATATTATCTTTTTGGTATGTTTTTGAAGCCTCTCTCTTCATATATATATATATACATATATATATATATACATATATATATATATACACACACACACACACACACACTCACATATATTTTTTGCACTAGGGCTACTGATTTACAGTCTCTGCTTTGACAGCCTGCTTTACATAGCAGGATTCTTATTTGCATTTTGAAAGTAATTTGGTCCTTTTGTTCTCAGTTTTACAAATACTGTCTGTAATGTTGGAACTGATTTTTCTGTAAATATTTAATAATTCACTTGTAAGTTCATTTAGTCCTGGGATTTCTTCCTTGGGAGTTTATTTGTGAATTGGTTAATCTCCCCCTCCCCCTCCAACACTGGTTACTTAAATGATCTATTTTTTGTTCTGATATTCTGGGTATTTTATATTTTTGTGAATCTTTATCCATTTAATTTAAGTTGTTGATTTGATTGGTATATAGTTGGGTAAAATATTTTCTAATATTTTCCTTTATTTCCTCTTCAAGTGTTGTGGAATAAGTATTTATATAACAACTACTATATGCTGGGAACTGTGCTAAGTGCTTTTTAGAAATATTATTTTGTTTGATCCTCACAACAATCTTGGCAGGTAGGTGCTATTTTTACTCTCATTTTATAGTTGAGGAAACTGAGAGAAACAGATGTTAATTGACTTGCCCAGGGTCATATAGCAATTAAGTATTTGAGGCTGGATCTCAAGTCTTCTTTCTGGCTCCAGGACCTTATCTACTATGCTGCCAGCTGTCTGTGGATAGCTGCTCTTAGTTCTTTTTAATTTGGTTTTCCTCCTTTTAAAAATAAAATTAGCTAATGATTTATCTCTTTTATTGACATTTCAAAAAATTTCTTAGTTTTGTTTATTAATTCAATGGTTCTTTTGCTTTCAATTTTGTTGATTTTGAGAGTTCATTCAGAATTCATTGTTTCAGAATTTCTCTTTTATTTCTTTTTTAATGTGATTTTTTAGTTTGTTGGTTTTCTAGGTTTTGCTTAGTTGTATGCCCAATTCATCAATCTGTTTTTCTCTATTTGAAATAAATTTTCCCTTATGGACTACTTTGGCTCCATCCCAAAAATTTTGCTATGTTGCCTTATTGTTGTAAATTAACTTGATTATCTATTGTTTCTATAGTATGTTCTTTGACCTGCCAATTCTTTAATATTAAGTTTTATTTATTCTCAAATAAATTTTAATCCTTTCTTTCACAAATATAATGTTTTTGCTTTGTAGTTAGCAAAGGAAGTTTTTTTTTATTTTTCTGCATTTGTTTGTGATGATTTTATGCCTTAATACACAGCTAATTTTTGTAAAGGTGCCATGTACAACTGAGAAATATGTACACTGTCTTCTATTCATGCTAAGTAATGGCCAGATCCAGTATATCTTACTTTTTAAATCTTACTTTTTAAAACTTCCATTCAGATCCTTAATTTCTTTCTTGTTAGCTTTTTGTTAGTTTTCTCTAAGTGTGAAAGAGATACATTGAGATTCCCCACTATTATAGTTTCCCTGTCTATTTCTCTCTGAAACTCATTTAACTTTTTCTTTAAGTATTGGGTGTCCCAAAAGTCTTAGTGTAGTTTCTTGTTATTCAAAGCTTAAAATTGCACTAAGGTTTTCGTGATACCCTATACTTATGCTAAATAAATTTCAGGGAGAAATAGAAAAACTATAATTTCATATGTTTGGTGTCAATATTAATTCATTGTCTTTGATACCTTTCAGCATCCTGTAGTTTTCTTGTTTACCTCTTTTAACCAAGTCTAATTTTGTATTTGCCTTATCTGAGATCATGATTGCTGTACCTGCCTTTTTTTTCTAAGTTAAGTTGAGGGATAATAACCCCTTATTTTCATTCCATGTGAATTTGCATGATTCCAGTGTCTGTAAACAGTATATTGTGAGATTCTTATTTCCAATCCATTCCGATATCCTCTTCCATTTCTTGGGTGGGTTAATCCCATTCACATACAGTTAGGATTTTTCCCTCCAGCCTCTTCTCATGCCTTCTCCTCCCATGAAGAGTAGGGGAGTGAGCAGTGATCATATACTAGTGAACTTTGCTTTACTTCCACCTTCTTTCCCCAAATAACCAATCACAGTTCCTTACCTTTTCTTTCTTTTCCTTTAAATCCCCTTCATGATCCACCCTCCAAGGCTGGAGGTTGTTTTGTTGTTTTTGCTTATGACTAATCTATCTATCTCTGAATTTACCTTTCCTTGTATTCTCCCATTTCCCTGCTCCCCTCTCCCCATCCCTCTCTATTTCTGTGTTAAATTGAATGTATTTCTACACCAAACTGCGTATGTGTATATCGCTTCTGCCCTTTGACTAATTCAGATGAAAAAGAGGTTCAAATGAAGCTCATCTTGCACTGCTTTCTCCTTTTTCTGTATATTCTTCTATTCATCTAGATTATAGGAAATGGCAAGTTTCCCCACACCCCTCCCCACCCCCACACACGTATAGAATATTCCTTTTCTATCCCTTTTCTTTCTTCTTTAAGAGCATCACAACATTACGAACCCTCTCTTATGCCTGGTATCAACCACTATGACCCTCGATAACATCAGGGCTCTTGTTTCTTCTACCCCTATTCAATAATAATAACCATAATAACTTGCATTTACGTAACACTAGTTTTACATTTTACCTCATTTGATCATCACAAAAACTCTGTGAAGAAGGTGGTTGTATTTTCCCCATTTTACAGATGAGGAAACTGACACCAAGGCACATTAAGTGAATGCCTGGGGTCACATGCAAATGCTTTATTATCATCTAGTCCCTTCTACTTGCTCAAATGTATTTACCTTTTTTGTTTTTCTGGGGAGATGGCCTTTGTTCTAAATCTTTATTTTTGCCTTTTGGAATATTGTTTTTCTTCTCTCTTTTAGTATAGAAGCCACCAAATCTTGTGTGATTCTGAAGACAACTCCATAGTACTTGACCTATTTTTTTTCTTTCTGGATGCTTGTATCATTTTTTTTTTCTTTGACTTGGAAACTCTAGATTTTGGCTATGACATTCTGGGTACTTTTCATTTTAGAGTTTCTTTCAGAAGGTGATCAGTGAATTCTATTTTCACTTTGCTTTCTGTTTCTAATAGATCTGGAAAGTTTTTATTTATGATATCTTAAGATATGACATCCAAACTAATTTTTTTGGTCTTGGCTTTCATGTAGTCCAATGATTCTTAGATTTTTTTTCTCAGTGACCTATTTTTCAAGTCAGTTATTTTGATAGGAAGTATCTTATATTTCCTCTCCTTTTTTTTAAGTCTTTAAGTCTTCTTCTAACATATATTCTAGTTCCATGAAGTCATTCATTTGTGCTTTATTCATCCTAATTTTCACAGAATCTATTTTGTAAGTTAGGTTTTGTACTTTTTGTGTTAAACTGTTCTTCATTCTCTTTCCAAGACTTTCCTCTGGAGTTCTTTCTTTTTAAATTCTTTCCATAGGAGATCTCATTTCATTTATTGGTAGTTCCTGGCTCCATAACATCTCTTACTGTGAGTGTCTTTTGTTCTTGTTTGTTTACTCATTCTTTTATCCTTAATTCCAGAACTGAGAGTTTGTGTTAGGGCTAGGCTCTGTGCTCTTACAGAAGTGATGCCTGAACCTTGATGGGTCCTACTTGGTATTGACTTCTGCATTCCTTAAGGATGTAAGGGGCGGCTTAGCTCCTACAAGCTTCCAGTGTGCCCTGAGCAGTTTGACATTGGGGATTGTTTGATCACTACCTTCCTGGACTGAATTTTGCAGGCTCCTTGATACCACTTTGGGTCTGATTGAAACTTCTCTAGCTTGGCCCAGAGTTGGAGCACCAATAGTCTGCTGCTAGCCACAGGCCAGGCCCTGCCAGCTAGCTAGAAGGGTCTCCAGGTGCCAAAGGACAGAACATAAGTTTGCCTTGGTCTCTGCTAGCTGCCCTGCATGCTCTAGGCCCCAGGGCTGAATGTGCAAACTCCATCAGAGGTCAGAGACAAACAGCAACAGCTTTTGGCTGGTCCTCATTTTCCTGGTCTTTGTTCTGTGAGTAATCTTGGGCTTGGTTGTGCTCATCTGTGAACTTTTCCTCAGTCCACGTTGGACTTGTGACCCAGCTTCTGGGTCAGAGGAGTCAGTTGCACAGCCTTGGGGCCCTTTGTGCCAGATCAGTGATCCTAGCCCAGTCCCCAAGCTGGAAGGAGGATCTACGTGGGCCTTTCTGACTTCCTAACTCCAGGCCTCCAGCTACATCCTTTTGCTGACATGGGCTAGAAAAAAATGACTCATTGAGGGGAGATTTTCCATCCAATCTCTGATTTTCCCTTTGAGGGAAGATTTTTCATCCAATCTCCTTGACTTTCCCATTGAGGGGAGATTTACCATCCAATCTCCTTGAATTTCCCAATCTCAGTTAGGTGATTTTCCTTGAGCTCTGTTGGAGTAGTTGTGAGAGAGAACTAGGCTTTGCTGCTTCTTCCTCCTCTGTAATCTTGGCTGATTTCTATTGAATTCCATCTTAACATCCTTTTGAATCCTGACTGTCATCCACTCTGCTAAATATCCCCTCCAATTTTGTGCCATCTGCCAACATGGTTTGATTTGAGTCTTTGCCCAAACCATCAATAAACCTGTTAAACAACCCAGAGATGGTTTGCATCCCCAGGGCACTCCTCCAGGGCACTCTCACCCTGCAGACCATGAACCATTAATAAATGCTCTTTGAATCTGGTTATCCAACCATTCCTCAGTCTATCTATGACTGACTAGTCCACTTTTCTCCATCTTCTCCACAAGAATAGGTCAGAGACACTTTTCCAAATGTTTTATTAAAATCCAGAACTGTATCCATAGCACTCTCCTCATTTACCGGGTTAGTAATCCTGTCTCAAAAAGGAAATGGGGTTGGTCTCTCATAACCGGTGCTTGATGAAGCAAGGCCGGCTCTTTGGAATCACTGCTTCCCTTTCCAAGGGTCTCTTTACTGAACCATTCTAGAATTTTGCCAGAATTCAAAGGCAAGTTCACTGGCATAGAGTCCTCTTCTCATCCCTCTTTGGAAACATTTGCCCTTCTCCAATGCCATCATTCCTCCCTCAAGCTTTCAACTACAACCATCAAGGTTCAGCAAATACGCCCACCTGGTTTTTTAGGGCCTGTGTGAATGGGGAGTGAAGGGGATGTAATTCCTCAGGGCTCTGACTTGAGTTTCTCAAGGACAGCTAAGGACTCTCTTGGATCTCCTCACTTCTCTTTGGCATCACCTCCCTGGTAAGTCATTTTTTCTGTAATTTCTAGTGTGAAGGTCAGTCTCCTTTGCAAAAATAAAGGATTGAGCAGTCCAGACACTATAAGCAAAGGTCCTTCTTTTCCTTCCAATGGAGCTTTAAAAAAAAGATTTAAAAAAAATTTCTCTCAGTTTCCCTGGTCATCCTCAGCTAATTGTGGTTTTTAGTACTTCTGATGCCACTTTTATAAGACTGAATATAAGCCACACCTTTAGAGTCATCTGCCATTACCTGGTCTCGCTTCCACCATCTGAATTTTTGTTTTTCACATCCAGGTTGACTGGGGAAGCTCATCCACATCCATCTCTTCAGACAGTACCCAACGGGAATTAATTCCCTCTATGTCCTGTGAATGTCATTCTCAAGCTCTTCCCGTCCCTCCTAAGCCTCTCACAATTTAGATCATGGGGTCATACCTGCCTTTCCTCTGAATCCTTGGAAATCTACTTTCCCCAAATCTAGTGTGTGTTTCAGCCTATGCAGAGGCAGCTGGGCACACAGTAGGGAGAGTGCCAGGCCAGGATTCAATAAGACCTGAGTCCAAATCTGGCCTCAGACACTTACTAGTTCTGGGACCCTGGACAAGGCACTTAACTGCTGCTTGCCTCTGTTCCCTCATCTGTAAAATGGGCATCATAACAGCACTTGCCACACCAGGGTTGTTGTGGAGATCAAATGAGATAATAATCATAAAGCATGGTGCCTGGCACATAGTAGGTTCTTCACAAATATTTCTTTCCCCTCCTCTATCACACATACACTCCTATATCACTTCCTCCCGGGGTTCCCATCCTTTCCACCCTGATAGCAAGAATAAGATCCAGAATAGAATCCCACCCCTATCCCCCACCCCCTTGTGCTGGAAGGATGAATTGGCACTAAGGTAAGTCCAAAAGTTCTTAGCTGCTCGGCTAGAGAGAGAGAGAGAGAGAGAGAGAGAGAAACAGAGAGAGAAACAGAGAGAGAGAGGCATAGAGACAGAGACTGAGATGGGAGAGAGAAAGAGACAGGAGACATACAGAGACAGAGACGGCGTGAGGGAGGACAGGGAGAGACAGAGACAGAGAGAGGCTCCACCAGGTGTCTGGCTCCAGGAAGTCTCCCAAACATCCCCTCCATTTCCTTCCTATCTGGGGTGGTCTCCCTGACTAAGTGTTTTGAGCCTCGGTTGTGACCCTGCCTGACCCTGCTGAGGCACCCTGCCCTTGACCCAGGGTTCGAGGCGATCTTGGCTAGGAGGCTTAATTGCACGCTTCAGTTCTTCCACCCCTCCCCCTGCCCCCGCCCTCCCATCCCTCCCCCGTCAGTCTCCTGCTACCTCAAAGCTCCAGAAATCTCAAAACCCCCAGAGCCCCTGGGGACCATCTGACCAGAGCCCTTCATTTCAGAGATGGCTGAGAGAGAAGTGAGTTTTCCAACGTCACCCAGCCAGTGAGGGAGAGAGGCAGCTCCCTGCTACTGCTGCTCATGGGTGGGGGGAGGGACATGGCTGGAGCCAAGGTGAAATTCTCCTTTCAGACCTCAGATAACCGGAGAGTACTTCAAATACAAGGGCATCAACTTCCCCAAGGGCCTCTACAGCCCAGAGGCCATAAGCTATGTCGAGAAGGACTTGAAAGTCAGGGATGATGACACCTTCATTGTCACCTACCCCAAGTCAGGTAAGAGGAAAAACCGAGCCCTCCATAGGAGACCTTTGCCTGCCCGGCCCCCCAGAGTAAGAACACAAGACCCCAGATGTTCCATTCCCACACACTCTTTGCCCTCTGACCTCCCTCTGTGTCCCTTCTAACCTCCCTTTGTGTTCCCTCTGACCTCCCTCTGTGTCCCCTATGACCTCCCTCAGCATCCCCTCTGACCTCCCTCAGTTTTCCTTTTTGACCTCCCCCAGTTTTCTCCTCTGACCTCCTTCAGTGTCCCCTCTGACCTCCCTCAGTGTCCCCCTCTGACCTCCCTCAGCATCCCCCCTACTCCCCTTGGTTTCTCCTCTGATACCCTTTAATTTTTCCTGTCCCTGACCACCCTGCCACCATCTTTCCTTCCAGGTACCACTTGGATGATTGAGATTCTGAGCCTAATGCTAAAGGATGGGGATCCCTCCTGGGCTCGCTCAGTCCCCAACTGGGAGCGGGCCCCCTGGTGTGAAACTGTCCAGAGCAACTTAATCATCTCTCGAATGACCAACCCCCGCCTCCTCACCTCCCACCTCCCCATTCAGTTCTTCTCCCGGGACTTTTTCAACTCCAAAGCCAAGGTAAGCCTGGAAGGGTGAGCCAGACCCAGGGCTCATAACTAGTTATGGGCAGACTGGCCATGAAGCAAAGCCCAGTGGATGGATTCCTGAAGCCCCATGTTCAAATGCTGCTTCTGACACTTACTAGCTGTGGGCCCTTTGACAAGTCATTTCTCTGGCCTCTATGGAGCATTGCATGGGTTGTGAGGGTCTAGGGAAGCCCCTTATATAAGCCCATCAAAAGTTGTTCTGGGCAGCTTGGAAAGGGGTTTGAAACAGCTGGTGGTTAAGTCCAAGGTCAGACTGACTCCCCCATCCCCCAGGGTCCCAGGATCTCCTCTCTGTCTCCCTCAGTCACTGTCTCTGTCCCCTCCCTTCCCAGGCTTCCCTGGGGGGCCTGCTTCTTCTTCACCAGGCTTCTTGGCTAGGGATGCTAATTCATTATCATGATACGACAGCTTTCATTGCTCTGGCCTGTTAAGGTCTCCCAATAACAGCTGGATGTGGGCTGAGGCATCAGGTTGTGCTAAGTGATTTCTCCAAGGCCCCACAGGCAGCAGGTGAAGGTGGGCGGCCTTGACCCCAGAGCTCATGCTGCTGGAAGGTGGGGGTGTGGGAGGGGAGGCCAGGGAGTGAGGGGCCTGCACTCTGGCCAGCACCCTTGATCACTATGTAATCAAGCCCTTACTGGTTCCGGTAGGTAATCTACGTGGGCCGCAATCCCCGAGACATCCTGGTCTCCCTCTACTACTATCACAAGATCGCGGGGCACCTCAAGGACCCGGGGAGCCCAGACCAATTCTTTCAGGATTTTCTCAATGGAGAAGGTGAGGACCAACACAGGGACATGGGCCAGAAGGATGGAGAAGCAGCCTCTAGGCTGAAAAGGCAGAGAGAAAGAGATGGGACCAGTCACAGAGAGACCAAGTCAGATAAAGAAACAGAGAGACCCAGGCAGATAGAGAACCCAGAGACCTGGCGAAACAGAGGCAGAAAAAGATAAAGACAGGAAAACAGAGATAGAAAGGAAGGAGGGAGGGAGAGACAGAGAGACTGAGTGAGAGAGAGAGAGGAGGGTGGGCAGAGGAGAGGTGGAGACAGAGACCAAAACGGGACTAAGAGAACTCTGAGAGAGACCCAGTGAGGAGAGAGGGATGGGCCCAGAGACCCAGCAATCTGACAGACAATGAAGGGGCTGAGGTAGTGGGGCTCGGGTGGGGGGTGGGTTTGGGAGGGTGTTGGGAGCCAGTCCCCTGATGCTCCTGTGTCCTCTCCCCCCCATTCTCAGTACAATTTGGCTCCTGGTTTGATCACATAAAGGGATGGATGCGAATGGAGGGAAAGGACAACTTTTTGTTTATCACTTATGAAGAACTGCAAGAGGTCAGCAAACTGTCTGCCTGGCCCCTGTCCCTCCCCCTCAGGCCTCTCCCTGCCCTGCCTTTCCCTCTTCAGCCTTTCCCCTCCTGCTCTCTTCCCCAGCCCCTGGCTGGAAGGCAGGGACCAGGGATGTGAGACCACAAGTTCCCACTCCCCTACAAATCTATGCGACCATAGACAAGTCCTCTCTTTGGGCCTCAGTTTCCTGTTCTGTCAGATGGGTTTATTAGCCCATGGCTGGCCTGCCTAAGGGAATGGATGTGGGGCTCAGAATGGGTGCTTGACAAACACCTAAGTTGTCGGTGATGATTCAATGCAGCTCAGCTTAATCCCTGCAATATACAAGACCTTGTGCTCTAGGCTGAGGATCCCGAAATGGGACAAGACATAAGCTTTCCCCTCCAAGAGTTGCCTCTCTTACAGACCATAAGACATGTTCACAAGTGCCTGTGATAGAAGGAAGAACCGGGTAAATGTGCAGCTACACGGAGAGAGTCCTGAGGGGCAATCAGTATGGGGAAAGGTCTCAAGATAGAGAGGTGGAAGGAACTAGAATGCAGTGTGCCTCAACCATGTGTGGATTTTACCTTGAGATCAGGGACAGTTTCCTAATAATGAGAGTGCCCCCCTCCAATCCATTCTCTTTTCCTCAGTACTCTCCCTTAGTAATCTCAGTTCCCATAGATTCAATGCTAATTTCAATGCTAATGATTCTCACAGCTACTTATCCAGCCCTGACCTCTTTCTAACCTAGAGTCCCCCATCCCTCACTGCCTATTGGACCTCTCCATTTGTATGTCCCA
This sequence comes from Trichosurus vulpecula, assembly GCF_011100635.1. Lineage (NCBI taxonomy): Eukaryota > Metazoa > Chordata > Mammalia > Diprotodontia > Phalangeridae > Trichosurus > Trichosurus vulpecula. Next base: position 16,373,687 of record NC_050574.1, on the reverse strand, counting down.
TAGACATCAAAAACTGAGCTCATTCTCTTTCCTGCCCCACCCCTGAACCTTCCCCACCTTCTAGCTTCCCCATTATCAAGGGTGCCACCAGCATCCCCATCCCCCAGGCTGACAAGCTCACAGTCATCCTTGGCTCCTCCTTCTCACTATTACAATAGGCTAACTGACCTTCTTAACCCATTCCAATCTCTACTCCACTCAGACGCCATAGTGTAGGGCTAACTATATCAAACACCTCCTCCCTCGCCTGATTAAACTTCAGTGACTCCCTATGACTTCTAAGATCAAATATAAAGTCATCATATAAAGGCATTGAAAGCTCTTCACAATCAGTCCCCTTCCTACCTTCCCAGGCTGTTTATACTTCATTCCCTTCCAAACACCCTATGAACTGGCTTATTTGCTCTTCCTCACATATCATCTCCCATCACCATGCCTTTGAACCAGCTGTGCCCCATGCTTGGAATGCTCTCCCTCCTTTCCTGATTTCTTTGAAGACTGAGCTCCAAAGCCACTGTGTTCAAGAGGCTTTTCTCAGTCCCCATTCTCCCACCCCCCAGCTACTAATGTTGACTCCACCCACTTATTTACATATTATATTTCCCTTTGGACTGTGAACTTCCAGAGGGCAGGGATTGATTTTTCCTGTTTTTATCTCTCCAGAGATTAGCATAGTGCCTGGCACCTAGTGAGGGCTTGCTGACCAAAGGTAGGAAGGGCTGGGGAGCTTCCCCTCACTGGAGACCTTCGAGGAGAGTTTGGCTTCCCACTGGTCCGGCAGGTTATAGAAGGGATCCTTGTTCAGAGACGAGTTGGACAAGATGCCTCCAAGGTTCCTCCCAGTGCAGAGCTTTGTGATAGTTAAAGCCATTTGAGAAATTACGAGTGGATGAAATCACCGCCACTTGAGGCTTGGGTGGGGAGGGAAGGGAAGGCTCCCTGGAAGAGGTGGCCCCTGGGCTGGCCTTCATCATCATCATAATTGCTAACATTTATGTAGCATTTACTATGTACCAGGCACTGCGTTTGAGAGAAGAAAAATATTTCAGCAGGCTGGGAGGGAGGCGTCCCTTCCAGGCATGGGGACAGTCTTGTTAGAGGGCAAGGTGATGAGAGAGGACAGTTCGAGGACCAGGGGTGGTGTAGCCACCCACCAGAGTAGGGAGAGGAGAGTGGGGCAAGCTTAGTACTACAAAGTCAGGCAATGCCAGGTTGGAGACCTCGTATGCACGCTTCTCACTTTACTTGGGTGGCCCTGCGGAGCTACTGAAGGATGTGACCAGAGCAGATAGTTAGCAAAATCCTGGGGAGTTTGTCGAGCAGAGAGACTGGAGGCAAGAAAGCCTGAATTAGAGAGGAGGGTGTGGGAGCTCATAGGATGAACCAGGTGTGAGATTTATCATGGAGCTGCCATTGGCAAGCCTTGGCAGCTGGATTCGGGGCAGGCTGTTGATGGAGGGGAGGCAGAAGGGCCACACTGATGCAGACGGTTCAACCTGGATGACCGGGAAAGCTGGGAGGAGTGAGGGGCCTATTTAGGTGTGGGCCAGACTTCCTGAAGGCATATGGAAAAGTGGGTCCGTGCAGCAAGAGACAAGATGGCCATTTGACCTGCAGGTAGACAGAGGCAGATGAAGAAAGGCACAGGCTGAATGTGAGGAAACCAGAAGGGACATTCCACAGTACCTCCCTCTCACCATTCCCAAGACAAGTGCTCATTTCTCCCCTCTCTGCTCCTCTTCCCAGGTTCCCTGTCTTAGGGGAAATGGCCAGCCTCCAGGAGGTTCCGAATCTGAGTTCTCTTCTCCCTCCCCTTTCACGTCCCCTCAGAGTCAATCCTGACTTCTCTCACAGCAGTCCCCGGACCCCTTCTCCCCATTTCCATGGCCACCACCATCTCCAGGCCGCATTGCCTTGGGTTGCTATTATCACAATAGATTTAGACCTCATTTCCTTTCTTCCTCTTTCTCCTCTCCAACATTTGATTTCATTTATTTGTCTTAAGGCTCCTTGATGCCTTTCGATGCTTACACCAGTTATCTCCCCAAATGCCTGTTTTGAACTCTTTCAGTTACCAAGTGTAATCTGTAGCCTATGGTTGTGTGATCCAGGTTCATATGAGACTTGGTCCGGTCTCAGAGGCTGGCACCAAATGTCAACATGTCTTTGGCTCATTATGCTACCTCCCAGAGTTTGCACTGAGAACATCTCCAGATGTGGCCTATGTCAATGTTTCTACAAATGTGAGTAGAAGGCATCCCTAGGTTCTGTATAAGCACTCAAGGTTACAGTAAGATGTTGGGTATAGGACAGCCCTATTCCACTCTACAAGATGCCCTAAGCACTTACAGGAGACCAGAAAGCACTCAGAAAGCTCCTAAGGGGTTCATAATAGCCACTCAATGACCAGCATAATTCTCCCTCTCTAGTGGGGCCTACTGGTCCTTAACTCTTCTTATTATAGCCCCACCCTATGAATTGGGTTCCATCTGAAAGGGAAACAGACTTGGAGCTGCAAGGCAGGCAACACCCTAACATTCCAGATGAACCCCTTCTACCTTCACAGGGAAACATGTAGACATCCAGCCTTGTTACTACTCTGTAGGAGGCAGTGTTGGGTAGTGGTTAGAACTGTAGACTTGGAATTAAGAAGACATGAGTTTGAATCCTGCCTCAGACAGTTATTAGCTATGGACCCGGGACAGGGACAGCTGGATGGCTAAGTGGATATAGCGCTGGACCCAAAGCCAGGAAGACCCATGTTCTTGAGTCCAAATCTGGCCTCAGACACTTATTAGCTGTGGGCAAGTCACTTCACCCCGTTTGCCTCAGTTTCCTCATCTGTAAAATGAGCTGGAGAAGGAAATGGCAAACCACTCCAGTATCTTGACCAAGAAAATCCTAAAGGGGGTCACGGAGAGTCAGACACAACCGAATAACAACAAAGCCTATGGACAAGTCACTTACCTTCAGTTTCCTCATCTCTAAGATGAGGGTGTTGACCTCGATGACCTCTGAGGTCCCTTTAAACTTTATATGTCTATGACCCTTGGAGAAGGAAGATATACCTGGAGTTGCTAGTCAAGCTATCCCCCTTTTTGTCGGACCCTGTAGAGGGCCGGGCTCCCACCTGCTCATTTCACTGGAGGAATGCACAGAATTCTCTTCTTTCTCTGAGAAGCCCACTCCCCAGGAAATCGCCCATTTGTCCACAGCAGGCCCTACTCTGAATTTGGGGGTCCCCTCTGAGGCAGCCCACAGAGCCGCTCACCTCCTAGCCAGTCTGCTGGCCACCTTCCCCATGCTTCTGTCCCCCCAAAGTCTGAAGGGGAAAGAGAGGAGTCCGCAGAGACCCTTTGAACAGCCCCAGCAAAGGAGAGGCTCCTTCCCAAATAACGCATCCCACAACAGTGAGAGCCGGTGAGTAACTCCTGAGACTTAATGAGGAGCTGCCCAGGTACCCATGTGTCCACAGAAAAAGGGCCTCCTTCCCTGGGAAAATATCATTCTGATCTTGGAAGCTCCTTCATTCCAGGCCCTGCCCCCCACCACCACACACACACGGAACAGCGAAACAGATCTAACAGATGTGGCACATGCCATATTCGACACCTGCAGTCCCCCACCTCTCTCTTGAGAGCAAGAAAGGGTTTTCGTCTTTTCCTAAAACACGAGCTTTTTCTAAAGTTGGTTTTTCCTGCATTATTGTAGCCACCAGGTACGTCAGCCCCTTGCGTCAACTTTCTTTGCAGTATCGCGTACAAAGGCCCCCGTGTTTGAGGGAATTTTTTATTCTCATTTGATAATAATAGCCAATATTTACATTTTCTGTCAGTTCATTTGTTTCAGTCAGGACCAGCTCTCCATGACCCCGTTTAGGGTTTTCTTGGCAAAGACACTAGAGAGGTTTGCCATTTCCTTCTCCGCCTTGTTTTACAGATGAGGAAACTGAGGCAAACAGGGGGAAGTGACTTGCCCAGGGTCACACAGCTAGGTCTGAGGCCAGATTTGAACTCACAAAGAGGAGTCTTCCTGCGTCCAGGCTCTAGCGGCCCTAATGTTTACATAGCTCTTTGCAAACATTTCTCTTATCCTTGCGACCACTCTAGGAGGTAGGTGCTATTTAACTCTCTTCACTTTACAGATGGGGAAATTAAGGCAGTGATTTGCTCAGGGCCACACCAGTAGCAAATGCCCGAGTGTGGATTGGAACCCAGGCTTTCCGGACTCCAGCTCTAGTGCTTCATCTCTTGCGCCACCTAGTGGCCCCAAGCAACCTTGCCCATATTCTATCTCAAGTAACACAACTGACTTTGGCCATCCCCAGCCAGCTTTGTTTCCAGTTTTTTGCTACCCCAAAGCACGCCACTAAAGTCTCTGGCCTCCTTGTCCATCCCTCCTCCTCCTTGCCATACCCTAGCGCACAAGCCGGACATTCTTTCCTGCCCGGGAGGGTCATACATGCGGAAGAGTTGGAGTGCTAGGTATGAAGGCCCTCCCCATCAGGTTCCACTCTGCCTTTCAAGCCCCATTTCCCCCAACTCCCCTCTCTTTCACAGCTGTGGCCCAGGTCTCCTGCTTCTTCCTCTGCAGGGAATCACTCCCCTGTGTCTCTTGGCTCTCCCTTCCAAGTTCAGACCAGTGCCCCCTCCTCCTTGAAGCCTTCCTAGAGCCAGGAGCCCTTTCTGTGGCCCCACGGCCTTGTCCTCATGTTAGCCATGGAGATCACAGCCCCACAGTAGACAGCGAGCATCTTGTGGGTAGACAGACGCCATTATCTTTGCCCACAGACAGAACCTGGCTAAGAGGGATGCCCAAAGGTCTTTGAAGTATTGGCAATTAGGGATCCTCAAAGAAAGGCCATGCAGAGGGACAGGCTCTACAGGAAGGAGGCAGAGATGGAGACAGAGGCACTGATGACAGAAGCAGAGAATGATGGATATAAGCTCAGCGGGAGAGTCTGGAGGCAGGCTGGAGATGCAGCTTTGGAGGCAGGAAGGGAGCTGTGTGCAGGGAACATGGTCTCTGGAGCTCCCCATGCCTCTGTGCCCGCCTCCTGTGGCTCTGAATCTGTGCTGGATGCTGCTAGACCAGGGCTGCTATCTTTTGAGGGGCTGGCTGGAGGAGCCATGGTGGCCCCACCCAGTAGACTGGAACGGACCCTCGCCTAAGTGCCTTACTTTACATCGGAGGAAACTGAGGCCCCAAGAAAGATGACCCTGGGAGCATGGCCCCCTTGGGCCCTCTGGGGGAGGGGGGCTCTGCCTCGGTGGCGTTTCTTTGTCATGCCTGACCCAGCCCCTGACAGTCCCTCCATTTTGCAGGATCTCCGGGGCTCCGTGAAGCGCCTCTCTGAATTCCTGGGCCATCCTTTGGAGGAGGAGGCCCTGGATTCCGTGGTGCGGAACTCAGCCTTTGGGGCCATGAAAGAGAATACCATGTGTAATTATACGTTGTTGCCCTCCACCCTATTGGATCAACGCAAGGGGGCTTTCCTCCGGAAAGGTCAGGGGGCATGGCCAGATGGGGGGAGGGGGCATGACCAGAGGGGACAGAGGAGGAGGCACAACCAGAGGGGACAGAGGAGGGGGCATGGCTAGAGGGGACTGAGGAGAGGGCACAGAGGAGAGGGGGCATGGCCATAGGAGACCAAGGAGGGGATACAGCCAGAGGGGATGGAGGAGGGGACATGGCCAGAGGGGACTGAGGAGGGGGCACGGCCAGAGGGGACTGAGGAGGGGACATGGCCAGCCCTTGTTGAAGAGGGGTGGGGGACTGAGCACTGGGGAAGGGATTCATAACTTTTCAGAGTTGGAGAAGGTCTCAACATCCAAGGAGGAGACAGGCTTAGAGACAGGAAATATTCAACTGAACATTTACGGATAATTCAGGGGACACTCAGGCCTTCTGGGTGCCGGGTCACAAGGCTACAAAGACAGCCTCTGCCCTCCAAGATTTTATTTCACCATGGGGGAAACTGAGGCTGAGACAGGGCTGGCTCCGGGGGTCTGTCACACAGCCACGGTCTCAGCCCAGCTGTCCTGGGAGGCCCAGCAGGGCATGGCAGGAGGACTGAGGAGGGGCACAGAGGGCCAGCCCTAACTGCCCCCACCCCCTTCATGTTGTCCCAGGGGTATGTGGTGACTGGAAGAACCATTTCACTGCAACCCAGTGTGAAATCTTTGACCGAGTATATGAAGAGAAGATGCAGGGACTGAAGACCACCTTCCCTTGGGACAAAGACCCTACGGACACCAGCCCCGCCCTGTAACCCCTGGAAATAAATACCAGACCAGCGCTGACCCTTCTTCTGAGTTCATTCCTGAGCCAGCTTGGGGGCCTGGGGAGGCACAGGCACAGAATGGAGGGGAGCTAATGGGGGAGGCCAGGCCCAGGGGATGTTGCCAGGGCCAGGGCTGGGGGTGGGGCAGAGCTAGGGCCCAGCATCTAGCTAGGGGAGGAGGCCACCAGGAAGGAGGTACAGCAGTGCCAAAGCGTGGGAAGGCCCCTGAGTCAGAGCTGTGCTCAGGGTGTGCCTGGATCCTTTCCAAAGGGGCGGGGAAGGGCCCTTGGGTAGCAGGCAGGTGATTCAGACAAGGGGCCCTGGACACCAGGGCATGCCTTAGTGCCTGAGGGGGAAGGGGAGTGGGCAGTGGGAAGTGGGAGGGGCAGCTTCCCAGCTGGAGGAGACAGGCTTTCATCTCCTAGTCTTCCTCCTTTCAAGGGGCCCAAGGTTGGCACTCACTGACTCAGGCCTGCTCCCTCTGTCCACTCCTAGCGGGCTCTTTGTCCAGGGTGACCCTCCTTAGAGAAGCCTCGGGCCTTCTGGCTCTCCCCCCAGAGAGCTCCTCGGAAGTACATCAGTTGGACCTTGAACCACGACCGTGCTCACTGCTGGGGGTAGGCTCAGTGGCCAGCCCCCTGGCTGCCCTATTCAGGCTGCCCATGGCCTTGCTGCCCGGGATCCTCCCCGAGCCTCCGATGGGCTGGCAATGGGTAGTGGAACCGCCCGGGGGTCACAGGCCAAGCAGGGTTGGCCCACCGTCGCACCAGGGCTCTAGGGTCCTCACTCGCCCCTCGCTGTCTCATCAGAGTCATGGCGGGCGTGTCTTGGGTGGCCCAGGGAGTCTTTGGCTAGAGTAGGGAAGAGAAGGCTGGAGTGAGGAGTCACACAGAGCTCCTGGGGACCAGGCATTGGGCACAGAGAAAGAGGCTGGGGCTGGGGGTGGAAAGAGGCAGAGGCAGAACAGGAAGCAGGTGGCTGATGGTGCTGGGAAGGTCAATATTTGTCGAAGGAGGGAGTATTGGGTGAAGGCAGCTGGAGATGAGGAGCCCAGCCCTGTCTGCCCAGCCCCCTTTGCTCCTGGTCTCCTCTTCCCCTTCCAAGGCTTCCCTCTGCCTTCCATGCTCTCCCCTGTCTCTACACTGTCCCCTCTGCCAGTCTTGCCTTTAGGCCACCTCCTCCCAGCTCTGTCTCCGTGGTCCTCTCCCACTTACCTCTCTACCCAGTCTCCCATCCCCATCACTGGACTGGGAGAGGCAGCTCAAGTCCCAGAGGGAGCGGCTGGGCCGGGGAGAGGGGCCACTGGTGGGCCGGACCCTCTGGATATTCCTCAAGATATCACTTAGGGCCGGCCCAGTGGGCGAGGGCCTCTTGGAGTCCTCAGAGGTCTGGCAGGTGACCAGGTGGTGTTGGGGTGCATCATCCTGGGGTGGTAGCAAGACAGGGGCAACGGAGCAGCGGCGGGCAATGTGGTGGCGTCCCCGGGCCAGCTGGACTCCCTCCAGGACGCTGAGGAAGGGGCCGGAGGAAGGGGAAGGGGACAGTGGGTGGGAGGTGGCATAGAGTGTCCGGAACTCTCTGTCAAAGGCCTCCAAAATCTCCCCAGTCAGCAGGGTTACCAGGTTTCGGTGTAAGCGGGAGTCGCTCCAAGTAAAACTGGAGGGAAGGATCGCCAAGGAAGTCTGAAAATGTTCATCCCCCAGCCCCCACTGGCCCCACACCCACACACAAACACTCCTCAATGCTTGGGAGGGAGAGGGCATTTGATTCTTTCTGGGCTGGGGGGAAGGAGGGACGTCATCAGCTTGTAACCTCACAAGTAGCCCTGTGACCTGGGGGGGACCAGGAGGAGGTCACCAAATTCCACATTATCGGCCCGTTTAGTAATGGGACAAAGGCCAGCGAGGTGCTGAGAGGAAGGGTGGCTCTGGTCTAGGGGAAAGGGCAGGAGGGACAGCGCTCATACGTGTGGTGGTCAAGGGAGATAAGATGCCCAGTGATTGGAGAGGGGACAGAAAGCTGGAAAAGAGTGTGGGGGCAGGAGAGGTAATGCTCCCCAAAGGCAAAGCCAGTACTGGGGTTCTGTGTTCAGAGGGTGTGAGAACCCCACATAGGGCAAGTGGGCTCCTCTGGGTCCTGATGCTGGCCATGATTCCTGCCCTGGCCCAGCCACTGGCCAGGACTGGGATCCAAGGGAGGCCACCATTGTATGGGCACCCACAAGTACTGTAGGAATCAAGGCTGCCGCAGGCTTTTCCCACTTCATCGTGGAGTCACCCACATGGGCATGACCCACAGCATGATGCATCGGTGCACTTGGTAGGGTCTGTGCCCGGCCTGGTGGCTGGCCTGGGCCCGCGGCTCTGCTGAGGGCTCCTGTAAGCCCAGGGCAAGGTGAGGGAAGGAGGGTGAGGTGGGGCGCCTGGATCAGGGGGGCTGGAGTGGGGCTGATACCTGTAGGAGCCTGTGATGACACTGTTTCCATCCACCAACACAAATTTTTCTCTCATGTCCCCTGTCACATGCTTCTTCCTCCGGCTCTGGAAGCCACAGCCTCTCAGTACGCGGACCTCGAGGTTCTGGACAGGGGAGCAGGGACCCTCAGCCTCACCTGTTCCCATGGGCCCCCAGAGCCAGGGGCCAAGAGAAGGAGGAAGAAGGGGGCGGGGATCAAAGCTGGGGAGGGGAGCTGTTACCTCCATGGCTCGGGGGTTCATCCGCAGCTGCTGGGCCAGGGCCAGGAAGGCAGGGAGGTGGCGGTGGCCCAAGAGGATGTAGACAGGAACCCCGCGGCGGGTAGCAGCCTCATGAAGGTCCATCAGGAGATCGGGGTCCGTGAACAGGTCCATGACCACTGCTATAAGCTGGGGGTGGGGAGGAGGAAGTGGCAGATACCTGATCCCCTGTGGGGAGGGGAGCAGGGGCAGGGTATGGATGGGAACCCACCTTCTGGGCCTCCTGAATAGCCTTCCTCACCAACTCCTTAATGGAGGGGTCCCCTTCCCTAGGGGGCTGGGTATAGAGTCGGGCTCGGGTGATTCCTCTCCATGGCTGAGACTCAGGCCAACCCAGGCCCAGGTCTGGAGGTGGCTCATCTGAGCGGCCTGGAAAGTAGGTCAGGCTCCCCTGCTCGGGGATGTCAGCCCCTCTTTCCTGGTTTGGGGTCCCCTCATCCCCTGCCCCCCAGTCCTCTGCCTGCGCCTCCAGACTGCGGACCTCCTCAGCTGCCAGGAAAGGCGAGAGCTTCTCCTGGAGCAGGCAGGAAGCGAAGGCCCCAGCTCCCTCACTCAAGAGGGTCTCCAGGGCCAGCCTGTGGCCTTCCGAGTAGAGGAGGGATGGGTCTGCCTTGCTGAGTGGGGTCTCAACCGGAGCCCCCTCCCCAGCTTCATCTAGAGCTGCCAATTGGGAGGCTGCCATGTCCTCAACCTTTCCACGACAGGAGCCTTCCCTACCTCCCGCTGACCGCCCAATGGGGCTGTCTCTTCTTATATCTGCATCTCTGCCTAGTCCCAGTGGACTCCCACCAAGCCTTTGGCCTTCTCCCTCTGCCTCTGAACCAGCAATGGGCACTGGTTCTGGGTGGCCAGACAGGCAACTCCCTGTCCTTGGTCCCCCACCGCTGTTAGAGGGCCCCACCAGCTCTTAGGCTGCCCTGGCTCCAGCCTGGCTGTCTGCCCTTCGGCCCCTGCCCCTCTGGCCAATGCAGGCCAGCTCGGCAGTCACCCTTTCCCTCACAGGCAACAATCCTTCATCACAGGGGCCCCCCCCCCCGCCCCGAGACAAGCCTCAGCCCAAGCTACCAGGGGACTCCAAAGGACTGAGTTCCAAAATCCTCGCCCGGAATGGGAGAATGGGGCAAAGTCCTGGAGAGGGAAGCAGAAGGAAGGAGTGAGCCCCAGCCAGCCTGGCTAGCTTCTTCCACTTCTAAGACGCAGAAACAGGAGGCTCCCAGCAAGGGCAGTGCACCACATACCTCATGGGATAGAGAAAAGGGGGGCCCCAAAATTAAAGGGCCTTGCATAAGAACCTACACAGCTCTGAGCCCCCATCTCCAAGTAATGCAGGGCCCATCTTGGTAACAAACGGGCTGGGAACCCCACCCAGCCCCTTTCTGAGGCCCAACCCAGGAGTCCCTTCTTCAGAAAGCCTCCTGTCATACAGATCTCAGCACCCACCGCTAGGTCTGGTTTCTTTCTTCATCCCCCCTGCCCAGAGCCCTGCCTGGGGCCATAAGCAATGGCCTCACTGGCACCTCATTCATTCTAGTACTGGCTGGGCCAGGAGGGAATACAGTAATGGACACCCAGCCCTGGAGCATAAACAGAGAAGGGCCCTGTTGCCTACAGGGAAGGCAGCTCACCTGAGGATCAGCTTCTATCCCAAGGCAGCCAGTTCCTATGCTTCCCATTAAGGCCCAAGCCTCACCCCTCTGCACCCCATAAGGGACCTCTGGGCCCAGTCAGTTAAGACCAGGAAATGGGCATGAGGCAAGGAGGGGCAGAAACGCTGGAGGTTCTGAGGGTGGGGCAGGTGCCTCAGAGGAAGGGGAGGACACCTGGGTTCCCAGAGGCGGGGCCCTGCCCAATGACTGCCCTTCCATGTGCCTGCCTGCAGAGCCAGAGTGGGACCCAAGGCCAGCCCATCCTCAGCCAACTCATCCTGGTGGCCACCTATCAGGAACCCCGGGTGGCTGCAGGGGCTCCCAGGGTCCCCCCACCCTGAATCAGCACAGACACACACAAAAGAAAAATGTTGTCCAAAATCTTTAATATAACAAGGAGAAAAGGAATTAGTTTTTGTAGCCTCGGCTGGCACGGCGGCCCCTGGCACGCTCGAACTTTCGGCCCTTGGATCGGACATATGGTCTGTGAAGAGGAGAAATAGAGTGAAGCCCAAGTCCCAACCCCCAAGTACCCGCCCCCTCTCTCCCACCAGCCTCTTCCTCTTCATGAGACTCACTTGGTGTGGCTGTGGGGAGTGCCTGGTGCCTTCCCAAAATGCCTGTATACCTCTCGGCCCTTTCGGGGACCTGCAAGTGGTAAGAGAGGCGAGGGAGAACATTTAGCAATGCCCCCTCTCTCCCAGGCCAACCCTGCCTCCCCTAAGACAAGGGAAGAAAAACTCACCAGACAGCAGGACAGTGCCCCGGCCCTTGGGTGAGCTCATGGCCAGCTGGTCAAAGGTGAGGATCTTCCCACCAGCTTTGAGGATGCGACTGCGGGCATTGCTGGTAACACGAAGGGCGCAGACCTGCTCCAGGGAGGGAAGAACTTAGGTGAGGTGGGGAAAGAAACATCCTAATCTAAGCCCCGCAAACGGTCCAGGGCATAATTGCCTAGGGGCCCAGAGGACCTCAGCCCAGGTGCCAACCTTCAGCTTGGGAACATCCTGGATCCTGACATCATCTGTCACAGTCCCAACAACCACGGCTGTCTTATTTTCCCGGCCAGGCAGCTTCATTTTCCTGATCTAAGGAAGAAAAGAGGCAGCAAGAGTAAAATCAAGATCCATCTCCACCACCTCTACTCCTGACCATCAGCTCCCAGCTCAGCCCCGGGGAAGATCTTGGGATATTAGGGCTTCTGGAAACCGAAATTATCTCCCTAATTTGGAAAGGGGGAAATTGAGTCTTTCTGAAAGGGAAGCTACTTGCCCAGGGTCTCCAAGGTACACCACCCCAAGTTAACAGGGATTAATTAGGTGGCCCAGTGGACAGAGCGCCAGGTAACTCTGGACAAGTCACTTAGCCTGTCTGCGTCAGTCCCTGCATCTGTAAAACAGGGATAACAGCACCTTCGTCCTCGAATGGCTGAGCATTAGGCGAGGTACCCAGCACATAGTAGATGCTGTGCAAAAGCTAACTGTCTTTATGTTCTAAGCTGTTTCACGTGCTGCAGGAGGTACCTCCTTCCCAAAGAGGGGCTGCCACTTCCCCTGGGCTCCAGGCTCACCATGCGGGACAAGGACAAGGGGGGCCGGTTGGTCCGACTCATGAACAGCCTTTTCAGGACAACCTTGTTGAAAGTGGAGTTGGTTCTTCGGGCCAGGAACCGGTAGAGCTGGACAGTAGGGAGACAGATGAGGCGGCCTGGTCAGGGCCCTGGAATCTGCCGCCGCCCCCCCCATTCCCACCCCAGGGTGACCACGACGCCAAGCGCCCCACCACCACAACCACCCCCACCACGTCGGCCAGCTGGGCAGAACTACAACTCCCACAATGCCCCGGGGCTGGAAGCCCCTCCCCCTTCGGGAGGGCAAGGGCCCTCTGGCCACCGCGGGCCGAGCCTCACCTTCACTAGCAGCCGCAGGTAGATGTCCTGGCTCTTGGGCTCCTTGCGCCGGACTTTGCGGTCCTTGTTGTGACGGATGTCGACTCCCTGCCGCGCGAAGAACCAGAGAGATGGCTAAGCGCTTGTCGCTTGGGGTTGGGGGGACGGGGTGCCGGGAGCGGGGACCGGGACTTAAAGAGCGGCAGGGGCAAGACAAGGCATGGCAGGGCAGGAAACGGGGCCGGGCCCGCGCGTCCCAAGGCGCGGAAGCGTGACAGAGGCCGGAGAGATCTCCAAGCGCCCGGAGCCGCCCGCACCTCCCCATCATCCCCCCAGACCCCCTCAAGTCCTGCCGGGCGCGCCGCCCACCGCCAATGGGGGCCCCAGCGGAGGCCGCGGACGCCCCGGGCTCGAACTAGCTCGACTCCGAGCTACTGCGGCCCCGCGCCGAGCCGATGCCGGCGGATTCCCTTCGCACTTACCATGCTCGCGCCCTACCAGACACCGGCCCAACCAGGAAAGACCGATGGGCCGCGGGGCACACTGGGAAGGCCACCAGCGAGACCAGCGTGCCTGACGTCGCGGCGGGATGGGCGGGCACGTCGAGCACGGCACCGCCTCTCTGGCGCGCACGTCCGCCTCTCTATGGTTCCCCCCTCCCCCCGCGCCACCCTCCCCTCTTGTTGTATAGCGAAGGGAGGGGCCGGTACGTCCCGCAGGGAAAGGCAGCTGCGCAGGGCGAGTGGCGGCGCTCTAGTTCGGCTTCGCCTGCATCTCGGTGGTCCTGGGAGGCCCAGCTGGCTGAGGGGCGGGGGCGGCGCGGGGAGGGAAGGCGCAGCAGCTTCGTGACTGTGGGTGCAGCACAGCCGACCCTCCGCGGCCCAGGGCTCCCGCCCTGTCCTGCCAGCTCCCCAGCATCCGGGGTCCCCAGAGCCCCGGTTCCCCACTGCAGGCCCCGGCCTCACCCCGTGCGGGGTCGGAGTCTGACCCCCGCGGCACCCCTAGTCCTAGCCAAAGTGGTCAGACTGGCCTGTCCAGGCTGAGGGAGGTGGGGCAGGGAGAGAGACAGAGAGCCAACGGGGAGAGCAGAGAAACACAGAGACAGGGAGAGAAACAGAGACAGAGCCAACGGGGAGACCGAAAGACACAGACAGAGAGCCAACAGGGGAACAGAGAGAGAGAGACAGGGCCAAAGAGGGAGCCAAGGAGAGGGGGGAGACTGAGGGAGAGAAAGACACAGGAAGAGAGACTGATGGAGAGAGACACATACACAGGGAGAGAAACAAGACAGAGAGGGGGGTGAGGAGAGACGGGAGAAACAGAAACAGAGACAAAGAGAAGGGTGTGTGAGGGACAGACGGGGTGTGTGAGAGAGAGACGGAGAAGGGGTTGTGAGGGAGAGAGAGAGACAGACAGAGGGTGTGTGTAAGGGAAAGGCAGAGGCAGAGAGAGGGGGTTGGGAGGGAGAGAGAGAGAGAGGGAGACTATTTAATAGAGACAAAAAGTTCAAGACACAGAGACAGGAAGAGAGAAACAGACAGGGTAAGGAAGACCAAAAGAGGCAGAGATACTGACACAAAATCAAGAGACTCAGAGCAAGCCAGAGATGAGGAGGTGAGGATTAGAAAAGCAGCTGAAAAGAGACCCGAGACAAAGAGTCAGGGCCGCTAAGAAAGGATAAAATGACACAAATCAGGGGCAGGAAGAGACAGCCTGAAGCAAACAGGAGCAGAGAGACTGAGAGGGAAATCGAGGCAGAGGGTAAGACAGAGAAACGAGCAGAGCTCAGATTTTTTCCCCCTTCTTAGTGCCCCCTCACCCCTCAAAGCCCAGTGTGCTGTCCGGGCCCTGGACCCTCCGTTACTGTCCTGCATCCCCACAAGCCGAGGCTGAGAGACAGCCAGTAGCCTGCTGCCAGCATCAGGTCCGGGTTCGGATGAGCTGGCTCAAGTCTGAGGAAGTGGTGGCTGGGGATGGGGGGTGGGGGGGTGCTCCTCCTTCTGCAGTCTGAGACCGGCTTTCTGCCTGACTTATCTGTGACTCTCTCAACGTCTGACACCCCTGCCTCCTTTGTCTCTCCCAGTGTCTGAGGTTTTGTTATCGTTCAGTTGTGTCTGACTCTTCATGACCCATTTTGGGTTGGAGTAGTTTGCTGTTTCTTTCTCCAACTCATTTTACAGATGGGGAACGTGAAGCAAACAGGGTGAAGTGACTTGTCCAGGGTCACAAACTAGTAAGTATCAGAGGCCACATTTGAACTCAGAAAGAGGAGTCTTCTTAACTCCAGGCCTGGCGGGGCGCTCTGTGCACGATGGCGCCACCTAGCTGTAGGGAAGAGCCCTGGGTTCCATTGCTGTCACCACCCTGGCTTTGTGACCTTACTCTGGTCCTTTCGCCTATCTGACCTGCAGCTCCCTGTCCTAGAGCCATAGCTGGGAAGGAGATGACCATGGGTTGTGTGGCCCACCTGAACGTGCTGTATGTAGATAGGCAGGTAGTATGCCAGTGATTGCAGTGAGTCTCTGCATCATCTCTCTGCTCTTCCAGTATTCAACCCCTCCCTGTTTCTGAGTCGTTGCTGCAACACAAAGGGTCTGTTTTCCTACTTCTGGGTCTCGGGCTCTGTGGGAATGTGGTCTCCCCTTAGGGTCTCTTATCTCTGCCCTTGGTTCCAGCCTCACTGTCTCTGTGGGCGCTCAGGGTCTGTCCCTGCTTCTGCTATGTCTTCCCCTGCCTCGTCAATTTCTGTCTGAGTGTCTTTGTCCGTTTCAGGGTTCCTGCCTCTGTCTCTTTCAGGGTCTTTGTTTCAGGGTCCCTGTCTGTTTCAGGGTCTCTGGCTCCCCCCTTTCAGTGCAGTCTCTGCAGATGCCTATCTTTGTGTTTCTGTCTTGTCTCTGCATCTACCTGCTCCTGCCTCAGGGTCTCTTTCTTGCTAGGCCTGTCTTTGAGTCTCTGCCTCACAGCGTTCTTCATCTTGCTATGTTTGTCTCTGTCTTTCTGTGTCTCTCAGTGTCTCTGTTTCTCCGTGTTTGTCTTGCTGCGTCGGTCTTACTGTTTTCGAACCTCTATCTCTGAGTCTCTGCTTCTAAATCTCTTATCTCTGTATCTCTATGTCTCTGCATCCCTGTATGTAGCGGAGCAGGCCGGCGCTTCCGGAGAAAGACGCCTGCGTGGCCACCGCCCATAGTAAACATGGCGGCCGCGGCTCACAACCTCGCCTGTGATGGCGCTTCTCGCGAGAGTCGCGAATGTAAAGCCTCTCGCCGTCTGGACCGGGCTCTTCCGCGATCCTGTTGGTTCATCCAAGTCAGGCCTACGCTTCCATTGGCTGAAATCCCACACACCTCCCTCCCACCCCTTACCCCGTCCACAATCCTTTGGACCGATGCGGTAAGGTAGGGGCGGAACTTCCGGGTGTGGGGAGGGGGCGGGACCAGAGATACTGACACTTAGCAGAGACCGAGAGGGAGACGGAGGCTGAGAGACACGGAGACTAAAAGAGACTCCGAGAGGTGGAGCGACGCCGAGACAGTCGTAGTGACACAGAGACCCCGGGAGAGACAGAGACCGATGAGACTCTCGGAGAGACACTATCAGTGGGAGACGGGGGCAGAGACCGAGCCGAGATGATGGGGGAGACGCTGGGCCGGAGATAGGGAGAGCCGGCGGGGATGGGGGCTTGACGCGGCCGCCGCCGGATCCCGGACCGTGAGAGGCTGGGGGAGTCGGCCAGCCCGCGGGCGGGGCGAGGCAGTGGCTGGCAGAGGAAGAGCAAAGGTCGAACCCGGGGCGGGGCGGGGCGGGGGCGCCCCGGCCCTTGCAGGACCTTGGCCAGAGACCGCGGGGCCCCGGGCGCCCAGGTCGGCTCTGCTGCGGACCCTGCTGGCTGGCGAGGCCGGGCTGGGCCTCTTCGCCGTCCGGCTCTCCGACTCCGGTGCTCTCCTGCCCATCGCCGGGCTCCTCTTCTCTCACCCAAGGTCTCCGGGTTTCTGTTCTGTCTTTCGCGCCGTCCTCAGTCTGGGGGGAGGGGTCCTGACCCTTCCTTTTCTCTCCTCACTATATCTAGGTACAAGAGTCCTCTGGGCAGTCCCCTCGCCCCCCAGTCCCTTTGGGTCTGGTCTGTCTCCTTGGCCCTGGGTGGGGGCAGAGGCCCTTTGGCCCTGACCTCTTTATGCACATCTCGGAGACTTTGGGGGCCTTGGAGGCAGGGAAGATGTGAGGAGACAGCTGGAGGGCTAGTAAAGAGATAGGGTTCAGCAAAAGGGGGGAGGCTCCGTGAAATGGTCGCAGGCCACCAAAGGGTGACTAGTTGATAGGGGCATGTAGGTCAGGGAGAAGGCAGTGAAGCAGTTGGGTCTGGGCAAGATCCCTTTCCTCCTCCTATGTGGGTGTCCTTCCCTAACCGGGCCCTAATTTCTTCCTCTGTCTCTGCAGATCCTGGCCTTTGGAGAAGAGCTGAGCTGACCTCCTAGGGCCAGGGGAGTCAAGCCAGAGACCACAGCCCTGATCCCTGGACAGCACAGGCCAGGTGGGGCTGGGCTGGGCCATGGCGGGCACCCCACTCCTGCATGGGGAGTTTGGCTCCTATCCAGCCCGAGGCCCCCGCTTTGCCCTGACACTCACCCCAGTGGCCTTGCATGTACAGCGGCTGCGTCCTAGACCAGAGGCCTGGCCCCAGGGGGGCCTGGTCCCTCTGGCTGAGGTCTCTGGTTGTCGGACTTTGCGAAGCTGCTCCCCTAACGACTCTGCTGCTTACCTGTGTGTCTACACTTACCCACGGAGCCGGCGGGGTGGCCGCAGGCGGACGGCGCGGACCTTTCGGGCCGACCGGGCCTCTGACTACAAGGAGAATTACGCAGAGGCCCAGCGATGGGCCACTGCTGTCACCTGCCTACTTCGAGGAGTGCCCTTGCCTGGGGACCTTGGTGAGCTGCAGGGCTGGGGTGGGGAAAGGCCACCCAATGGCAAGGGAATGGAGGGAATGAAGTCCAGAAGGAAGTTAGGGTCCCCAGGTGGATGAGCTCAGGAAGCATGAGTGGGATAGCCTGGAACAGGGCCTGGGTTCACAGGGAAAGGGGGTAGAAGAGAGTTCAGGATCTGAGGAGATGCATCTTGAGAGGATGTCTAGGGACCCTAGAAGAGGACAGGAGAAAAGTAGCAGAAAAGAAGGAGGGAAAGATGATGGGTAACCCAAGGGAAGAAGCCAAGAACCCAAAATGTAAGAGACTCCAGGAGAGAGAGACCAAAGCCTGGGGACCAAAGGAAGAAAAATGCTCAGCCAAGCTGGGTCAAACCTTACCATGGTCCCTCCTTCTTTGGGGTGTCTGTCTCTCATTCACTAGTTTTCTCTCTCTGTCTCTCTCTGTGTCACACACACACACACACACACACCTCTGTCTCTATAGTTCTTTGTGTTTCTGCATTTATGTGGGCAGATATCCAGGACCCCTAGAGGAGGCTGAAACCCAAACAATATTTGTGAGACTAGGAGTGCGGACTTTGGGCCCTGGGTATCTCTATTTGTCATCTCTTTCTGCACCCTCCCTCCCCCCACCCCATTTCCAGGTCAGGTTTCTTCATGCTGTCCGTGTCTGCCCCACTCTCGCCCTCTGCTTCTGGCCCCTCTACCATGCTATACTTCTGTTTCTCCCTGTAGCCCCCATCTCTGTGCCTGTCTCCCTGCCCCATGTCTCCCTCTCTCCTCTCTTCCCCTCCATCTTTGTGCCCCCCTCCCCTCAAGGAGGGATGGATAGAGAGGGAGGGAGTGGCCCTGTGGCCTGTGAACTGGGACACCCTCTCCGACTTTCTGTCTCCCAGCTTGCCTCCCAGCACTCTCTTTCTGTTCGGGTGACTCTACACCTGAGACCCAGGGGATTAGGTGGGTAGGACACTGTAAGCCTAGAACAATTAGCTCCATAATTTCACTCTCCACGCCCGCACCTGGGCAGTGTGCCAGGACACCTGGGTCCAAAGAACAGAAGTGATGAAATATCAGGCCCTTCTCCATTGTTTCTCTTTCCCGTGGGTGGTGTGGGAGAAGCCTGAGCCTCAGGGTGGGGGGGAGGGGATGCCAGGGAGTGCACCACCGGAGAGGAGGCTCACCTGGGGACGGGAGTGTTGTGGTGGTTGGAAGATGTAGGGATTCTATAGAACAGGGATGGGAAACCCGCTCTAGAACCTCATTAACGGAATTGGGGAGGGGGAAGAGAACTTCAGAACCACAACTCCCAGAAGGGCCTAGGCTCGCCCGGCTCCCTTCCCGAAGGAGCTCAGCCCCGAAGCCCTCTGGGAGTTGTAGTTTCTTGCTCCCAGGACCCCTGACACCTTTCTCGCCTCCTTTGCACCAGAGATTACTCCGGAGCTCCTGCCCAGGCCCCCCCGGCTGCTCCTATTGGTCAATCCCTTTGGGGGACGGGGCCTGGCCTGGCAGTGGTGTAAGAACCACGTGCTGCCCATGATTTCTGAAGCGGGGCTCTCCTTCAACCTCATCCAGACAGGTAAGGCTGGACCTGGTGGGTGTAGGGATGCTGGGGCTCCTGAGGTGGGTAGGGGGGCAGCTGGCGAGGGCCTGTCCACCTCTCACCCCTCCATCCATTCCTCTCCCCAGAGCGGCAGAATCACGCCAGGGAACTGGTGCAGGGGCTGCGTCTGAGCGAGTGGGATGGGATTGTCACCGTGTCTGGAGACGGCCTGTTGTATGAGGTGAGTTGGAGCCAGGTGCTCTGTGGCGAAACTGGGGGCCCTGGGACACCCACACGACCTCTCTCTGGCTGCAGGTGGTGAACGGGCTCCTGGACCGGCCGGACTGGGAAGAAGCTGTGAAGATTCCTGTGGGAGTCCTGCCCTGTGGCTCTGGCAACGCTCTGGCCGGAGCAGTCAACCAGCATGGGGGGTAGGCAGAGGGCCTCTCCTTGGGCTCCTCTCCTTTCCTCTCCTTCCTCTGCACGTGCCCTGGGTGTCTCCCCTGTACCCCTCCCCAGCTTTCTGCCAGTGTTTGCCCCTCCTCTGCCCTCCCCTCTGTCTGATTCAGCAGCTCTGTCTCTCCTCTCTGGACAGGTTTGAGCCAGCAATGGGTCTAGATCTGTTGCTGAATTGTTCCCTGCTCATGTGCCGGGGTGGGGGCTCCCCACTGGACCTGCTCTCAGTGACCTTGGCCTCCGGAGCCCGCTGTTTCTCCTTCCTCTCTGTGGCGTGGGGCTTCGTATCCGATGTGGACATTCAGAGTGAGCGTTTCCGGGTTCTGGGCTCTGCTCGCTTCACCCTTGGCACAGTGCTCCGACTGGCCTCCCTCCACGTCTACCCAGGCCGCCTCTCCTACCTCCCAGCCTCCTCCCCAGCCTCCAACGGCCCCCCAGCTCTGGTCCAGTCTCTTCCCCGAGCTGCCTCTGAACTGGCCCTGGCCCCAACTCTGGCTCCAGCCCCTTCACAAGGCACTCACTCACCCTTGCACCGCTCAGTGTCTGACCTACCTTTGACCCGAGGTGCAGACTTTCCCCTAGAGTCCCAGCCGGACCCCTCCCCCTCCCCACCTCATTCCCCAGGGCCCAGCCTCCTCTCCCCTGATCTTCCCCTCACTTCTGGGCCTGGCTCAGATCCAGCCTCCAGCTCCTTGATGGGTTCAGAGCCCCTAGCCTCCTGCAGTCCCCTGGTCTCTTCTGACTCCTCAGCCTTCCATAATCCCTTGGTCCATTCTGGCCCTCCAGTCTCTTGCAGTCCCATGGTCCCCTCTGATCTCGAAGCCTCCCCTTGCCTCCCAGGGTCCTTAGACATTCCGTGCTCTCTTGACTCTCCAGCCTCTGAAGATCCTGGGGAACTTCTGGCCCCCAATCTCTCCTCTTCCCCTCCCTGCCTGGAGCCTGGGGAGGGTCCTGCTTCCCCATTAGCCCCCTCCAGTCTCTCACCCTCCCCCAACTCCCAGACCTCCCTGGAGCCTGGGGCTTCTCCTATTTCAGAGTCACCAGCCCCTGGCACCCACCATGGCCCCAAGGATGACCTGTTGCCTCCCCTGGGCTCCCCACTGCCCCCAGGCTGGGTGACCCTAGAAGGAGACTTTGTGCTAATCCTGGCCCAGTCACCAAGCCACCTGGGTGCTGACCTGGTGGCAGTCCCCAATGCCCAGTTTGGGGATGGGCTGGTGCACCTGTGCTGGGTTCGAGGAGGAGTTTCCAGAGCCTCCCTGCTCCGACTCTTTCTGGCCATGGAGAGGGGAAGCCACTTTGGGCTGGGCTGTCCCCAGTTAGGCTACACTACAGCTCGAGCTTTTCGCCTAGAGCCACTCACCCACCACGGAATCCTCACAGTGGATGGGGAACAGGTGGAGTATGGGCCACTCCAGGCCCAGATCCACCCTGGCCTAGGAACCTTGCTTACAGGCCCCAAGGCCCAAGAACCCCAGCTGGCCGGTGGGGAGGCCTGGGGATCCAAGTGTGGGATACTCCCCTGGGGAGGAGGCAAAGCCTAGCCCTGGTATCCTCCCTAGACTGGCTGGGGAAAAGAAGCCGAATCTCCAGACCCAGCTTCAGCTCTGGGCCTGTTAGTTTGGGGGAAGGCCTGGCCAGGTGGAGCTAACATCTCCACCAGTTCCCTGTCTGGGGCCAAAGCCCAGGCTTCTGCTGGAGGATCGAGCTGTGCCTCTCCTCTCTCACCTCAGGGGATGAGGCTGGACACCAGGGCTAGTCCCCATATTGGGACCAGGGCTGGAGATGGGGTCTCCAGAGCAAGATGGATGCCTGAGGGCAGAGCCTTCCCCTCTTCGGCCCCATGATGGGACCCAGAATATGGGGGGGGGGGGCACCAGATGGCAGGACTGCCTTCCCTGGGCCCCCAGATCGGGGCTGCCCCTTCTGCCTCCTTTGCTCCTGGTGAGCATCCCCCTTTTCTTTTGCACTAGGACCTCCTCCCTGAGGGGTGGGGCATGCCAGGGACTCCTGGGGCCCCTGCCTCAGTTTCCCTCCCCTCCCCTAGTGGTCTTCAAGGCTACAGCCTCTATGCAATAAACAATAACGACGCTTGCTTCAGCCCTTTGGCCCTTCCTATGTCAGGAGGGGAGATGGAGAGCCTGGGGGAAGGGCCAATCCACTTTACAGATTGGGGTAGAGCAACTGAGGCCCAGAGGGGGAAGTGGTCTCCCCAAGGTTCTGTGTGGGGTCCTGCACCCCCAAGCAGCAGATGCTTGGCTTCTCATGGTTTATTGTAGTTATTCGACTGGAGAGGGCCAGGGAGCAAAGAAATGGGAAGGGGGCCCCCCCCAACTCCTCAGTCCTTCCCCCCCTCCCCTGACACCCATACCCCTCAGCTGGGAGGAGAAGGTATCTGTACTTCTTTTTCTTAAAAAATATATATATATATATATATAGATTTATCATCATCTAAGCACCTTGCCCTACCATTCCCTGGGCCTTAGCCCCTCGAGGAGCCCAGATGTCCGGTCCATGGCCACACTAGTGGGCAGATGGGGAAAACGTTCAAGGGAAAGGATCGGGGCTGCTGTGGGATCCTCCGCTCTTATGGTGCTTCACCTGGGTCTGGCTTCTCAGTCCTGCCCAGGACCACACAAGGTCCAGCTGGCAGTGTTCCTGGGAAGAGCCTGCTGGTCCCAGTATGCCAAGAACTCAGGGTGAGGAGCCCAGGGTCCTCCCCAGAGGAGAATGTCCTGGGGGTGGAGGCAGGGACAGAGAAGCCAGCCTGTGAGCTAGCAGCCAGTAGGGGCCAGGAGGCAGTGTCCGGGGGTGGGGCCGGCCAGGGTTGGGGCTCAGGGGTGTTGGGGAGGCCACAGCATCAGAGGGCCCCATGCTGGGCCTGGTAGCGGGACAGCACTGCCCGGTAGTGGGAGAGCTCCTGCCGAACTGCTACAACCTCCTGTCTGAGCAGGGCATTCTCCTTCTCCAGGAAGGCTGCCCGCACTGATATCTGGTTCTCCTTTAGCCGCCTGGCGTCCCGAGAGCGCTTGGCCGCCTCGTTGTTCTTGTAGCGCCGGCTCCAGTACTTTTCATCCTGGGGAGGCAGGCAGGCAGGGTTTGGGGCTCAGACAGGGCAGGAGGAACCAGCCCCTGGCCAGGTCAGTTGGTGCTTCACCAGAACCAACCATCCTGGATTACTAATGATGGAAGCCTTTAACCCAGTGTTGGTTAGCCACCCCTCCCCCCCAGCCCTGGCAGCTTAAGGAAGGGCCCATCCCCTGGGGCTCTCGAGGCAAGGTTGGGCTCCCCTTCATGGGAATGTCCTGAAGAAGAGCTCCCTGGAGTACTGAGGCTGGCCAGCGAGTGATGCACTTAGAATCGAAGGGGCCATTCCCCTACCAATGTCCAGTGTGCTGTGAAGTAGCCTTTTGATCTTCATTTCACAAACAAGGAAACTGAGGCTCACAGGGGGAGCTGGCTAGGCAGCCTGGCCTGATTCCCCAAATAGCTCCTCACTAACTTAAGCTGGTTAACTAGCTCAGCTCGCCTTTACTCCGGGAGGACACCCCAGCGAGGCTGTCTCCCCTCGGGCACAGCTCACCTTCTGCTCCTCCGGCACCTGCATCTTTCGAGCCTTCTTCATGATGGGCTGGGGCTTCAGCTCCTCCTCGGAGAAGCGGTGCTTCCGAGGGTCGAAAGTGTCCTGGCCTGGGACGCTGGACAGGGCCAGGTCAGCAGGGTCAGGCTCAAAGGTCATCAGCACCTCCACAGACTCTGGGTCCACTGGACTAGGGGTGTCCCTGGACGCCGGGCCTGGGCGAGAGTGAGGAGGGGGAGAGTGAGAGAGTGACCTCGGGGTCTTCTTCTCTCCTTCATCCATCTAAGTGGGCTTGGACTTCTCCAGGGGTCTGGTCACCCTGGGGTCATCGTGTCCATCCCCCAGTCTCACTCCTCGTGGGCCCACCCCCCCCAACCGAACTGGGCACGGTCAGTGAGTGTGGGGTGAAAGTCCTTCAGGCAGTCTAGCCACGACCCCTCCTGCCGTTCCTCAGACCCCCCCTCGCGGAGTCTGGGGAGACAGGGATAAAGTACCGCAGCTAGAGGCCCTCCCTAGTAGGAAGATCGGGCGCATGCGCCCGAGCTTCCCCTCCGCCCGCTGGGGCCAAACGAGGACACAGCGCAGGGGGCGGAGTCACGTGTCCAGAACGCCTCCGCTCTCGCCCCCGCTGCACGTGACCGCGCGACGCTCGGGGCTGCGTGCCCTAGGGAATGGGGAGGGGCTCACGTGGGCCCTGAGTGTGAGACTGCGGCCCCGGGCGGGGCCGGGCCAGGGAGGACACCGGTGCCTTGACAGGCCGAGGCACTCCAGTTCCCAGCAGTCCCCGCGGCAGAGCCTCGGGCTCAAAGCTAGCGGCCCATCTCAGGGGCTGCTGGGAGCTGTAGTCCAAACATCGCCCGGCCCCGACCTCAGAGGTGTGGGTGACAGGTCCGGCCGTCCCCTCGGGGATCTCCCCCTCCCCGCGGCCCTGAATCTCCCCTTTCCTCTTCCCACCCCCACTCCGGCGCACCTGCGCGCTGGGAGCCCGAGCCACCTGCACCTGGGGCCTTAAGTCCCAGTACGTGTCCCCCCGGGGACAGCCGTGGAGAGGCTGGCGTGGGCACGGGCGAGGAAGAGCTGGATGGGGCTGGGGACGAGGAGCCGGAGGAGCAGGACAGGGCGGCGGCGGCGGCGTTAGGGGCGGGGGCTGCTCGGGGAGCCAGAGGCCCGGGATCCGGGGGGCTGGGCGGAAGCCCGTGCTCCAGCAGGAAGGCGTCCAGGTCCACGTCGTCCACGTCGCCGAAGGGCAGAGGCCGTTCCCACAGCAGCGAGGCCAGCAGGGCACCAGGGCCCGGGCCCGACCGGGGCCGGCCCGAGACCCCCAAAAGGCCGCCCACCTCCTCGCTGCCGCAGGCAGCCGCCTTGCGCTCCTTCTCCTTCAGGAGACCTGGCGTAGAGACAGACAAGACGGGGCGGACGGGGGCGGGGCACACACGGGCAGCGAGGCACACACCGAGCGGGGCACACACACACACACGGGCAGCGAGGCAGACGCAGCAGGACACATGCAGAGAGGAACAGCGAGGTGCAGAGGGAGACGCGCAGAACGAGACACGCGGGGAGGGGCGGCAGTGAGGCAGAAGGGGAGACCAAGGCAGGGGATGCAGAGAGGGCCAGGCAGCGCCCCCCAGATGGGGAAACCGGAGAGACAGAGGTTAGGGGAAAGTGCGAGGCGGGGCGGTCCACGGGGCGTCCAGCACGAGTCAGAGGAGTAGGGAGACGTGGAGGGTGGCGCCGAAGGGCCGGGCGGGAGGAAGGAGAGGCGGGTGAGGAGCCATGAGGGGATGCAGGCGAGCCCGAAAAGGGAGTGGGATAGGTACAGGAAGGCCACCGAGAAGCCGAGGCGCGGGGCAGGAAAGACACCCAAGGGGGACACGGCGGGGAGGGCAAGAGCACGGTCAGCGGTTTCTGCTCTAGACTGCCTCGGGCCCTTTGCACCCACTCCTTGGGTCCCCTTTGCGCCCCCCAGCCCTGGGTCCGGTCCCGGCCCCAGAAGCGGCACCCGCAAGCAGGCAGGGGCTGGGCAGGACTCCGCCCCGTCTCGGGCCCGCGGCCCCATGTGACCTCGGGAGGCCCCGCCCCGGCCCGTGTCCGAGCCTTGTGAGCTCTGGACCCCCGCCCGCCCATAGCCGCTGGGGTCCCGGGGGAGGAGGGGACGCCTGGGTCCCGCCGCGGGACACTCACAGCTGGCCGGCGGCTCCTTGGTCTTTCCGGGCCCCTGCAGGAGGCTTCGCAGGCCGTGCAGCGCCGCGCCTCCCGCCGGGCCGCCCAGCAGCTGTGGGGCCGGGGACCTGTCACTCGACGGCCTCGCCATCCCCCGGGGGTTGGGGGCGGTCACCGGCTCATGGGCGACGAGGCTGCACCTTTGGAGACTCCGGGCTAGCGGGTGCTGCGGTGCCCCGGCGCAGAGACCCTTGCCAGCCCCGGCTCGCCTATACGTCCGTGTGCCAGGCGTGCGTGGCAAGCTTGCAGACCCCCGAGTGGGCCGGCCGAGCGCCTGTCCGCAAAGGGCCCCGGCGACGCCAGGGGCCGGCGGGCGAGCGGGCAGTGGCGGGCGCCCTGTGCTTTAAAGCCCGCGAGCCCGAGCTCGTGCACATCGGAGGCGCTTGGCAAGCCTGCACGGGGGAGGCGTGTGTGTATGTGTGTCTGTCGGAGTGTGCAACGGGGATGGGAGGCTGGCCGAGAAGCAGGCGGAGCCAAAGGCGCTGCAAACTTCTTTGGATGCAAAAGAAAAAAAACCAGGCTGGGGGAGGGAGCGGGGTGTGGATTGGTGCAGGCCCCGCGGTGGCCTCTCAGCCAGCGCCAGCCCCGCACGCCCCTCCTTCTCCTGGCCTGGCCTAGCCTCGTGCCTTGTGGCCCCTCCTCCCCCTCCGCCCGCCCTGCCTGCTCGAGCTCTATATTCGCCGGCCAATCAGGGCAGGGGCTGGGGAAATGAGGGACCAATGGAAATGCTCCTACCTCGAGCTTGTTCCCTCACTCGCCTTCACCCCTCCCACCCCACCCCAGGAGCGCATAGCGGGGAGGGAGTGGGGCGGGGCCCTGACCTAGATTCCTCCAATGAGCATTGGTGCCGTGACCCAAATGGGGACAATGGGGCGGGGCGGGAACACGTGGCCCCGCGCGTGCCACCCGCCAAATCCAGTGGACTGGAGGAAGGTTGCAACTGGGGAGGGAGAAGCGGGGGAGTTGTTAAAGGGGCCGTCGTCAGGCGGAGGAGCTGAGCCCCAAACCCTTCGGGTTCAGGAAAAGGTTGCGTCATCCTCCCTCTGCTGTTCAGTAGATGTTCCAATGTAATCCCCTCCCCCACACCCTTGGACCCCAGCTTCTCCAGATTACACAAGAAGGGTGTTCTGTCTCTTTAATAGATTTATCTGGGGGAGAAGAGGGGGGAGGCAAGCAGGTCCTCTTCTCAGCGGGCACCGTCCACTGCAAGAAAAGAGGGGCGGGGTAGGAGGTAAGGTCCGGGCAGGACGGCCTCTACCACTGAAGCCGGAGGGGGAATTGGTTTGTACCGCTGGCCTGGGGTGGCTAGGGCAGGGAACTAGTCTTGGTCCCTAGAGTGCACTGGCTGTATCACTATATTACCTTAGGGAAGCAGGACCTTACCACCCCGAGGGATGCAGGGGGGAGGGGGGTGGTCCTGAGTGGACTATACCAAATCCAGACTGTACCAAGTGTCTTTGGAGGGCTAACGTCGGGACCTGGGGCTGCTGATAGCTCGGGCGCTCCCGTGGAGGTGGTGGGGAAGGTTTCCTAGTACGCCCTGGTTCTAAGGGGCAGATCTGGGGTCGGGCACCTAGACGCCAGGATTCCCCGGGAGGTGCTCCAGACCAGGGGTTGATCCCAGAGTAGGTGGGAAAAGGCCGGACTACAAATCCCTGCAGGACTCGCGACTACTGACTGGCCCGCTCTCTACGTTTTAGCCCCGCGGTCTCCCGGGATTTGTAGTTTTCTGTGCGCCCTCGTGCCCTGAGGTTGGGATCGACTCGCGGGCTCCCGGTTCCCGGGTCTAGGGCGTACCGTGCAGTCGGTAGTTGGGGCCCCGGCAGCGCCTCTCCGGGTGTCGCGGGTCCCGGTTGCCTCGGAGGGCGCGATGGGCCAGGGGCTGCAGGGGCCGCCCATTGCCGCTGAGGCTCTGGAAGATTTGGGATGGCGGGTTCTGGCTCAGGAGCCGCAGAGAGTGCATCTGGGGCAGGGGACCAAAGAGAGCTCAGGTGCTGAAGTCTAGAGGTAGAAGGTGCTTAGAGATGGCTCAGTCAAAGCTCGAGGGAAACTGAGGCCCGGGGAAGACAAGGACGTGCAACTAGCAAGTCAGGGTACAGAGTCGGGACTTACACAGACTGAAGGTGTTAGAGGGGAAAGGTGCTTAAAGATCCATGAGTCCAACCCAGCTTCCGTAATATCGCACCCCCTCCTTCCCATCGCCCCACCCCCACCCCTTCTACTCCACTCCCTGGCTGGTGAGAAGGATGGAGGAGGAGGGAGCCACCTGCAGGGAGGTAACATTGAGGGCTCGGTCGATGAGAATCCAGGTGACCGTCTCCGAGCAGGGCGGGGTGCTCATCGAGCCCTGGTATGTGATAAAGCCGAAAGATTCGGGGAACAGCTGCTCCAGGCTCAGGTCCTGCACGAAGTAGGCGTCATCTACCAGAGAAGAGAGGCCCCGTGTGAGTGAGAGGGAACCCAGCTGTCCTGGCCCCGTCCCCGGCCCCAATTCTTCATCACCCCCAGGAGGAACCCAGGAGTCCCTCTTGACCCCCAGATGCAGACCACTGGAAACTGGACACTCACTTTTGTAGGAGATCCGGGTGATGGTATCTCTGTTAAGAAGGCGGCTTAGGAAGGGGTTGGAGTTGGCAGCAACCTGGGGTGGGATGCCAAGGATAAGAAGGAGACTGGCCATGGAGGCCAAGCCCTGCTACTTAGCAGGAATGTCATCTCTGATATCCCCAACCAGAGGTCGTGGGGCTTCAGTTTTCACAGAAGCTCAGAACCCAGGAAGAAGCTTCAAGGCCTTCTGGAGGCCCCAGCTCTGCCACCTACCCTGTGGAGGACCCACCCGGAGTCTCCCTTTCTGGGCTCCAGTTTCTGAGTCTGTATAACAAGGGCCTCCAAGGTTCCTTCCAGCCCTGAACTCTAATAATTCTAATCTCCACCTGAACAAGAATCCCCCCACCCAAAGGGATCATCTAGCCTTTGCTTGGAGTCTCCCTTTATGGCTTGGAGTCTCCCTTCTCTGGCTAGGGCAATGACCTTGGGACAGCTCTCTAAGAGGAGACCTAAATCTGCCTGTGGTCAACTTCCAATTCATCTGTCATATAACAGCCCTTCACATACTGCCCCCACCCCACTCCCATGAGTCTTCTCTTCCCTGGGCTAAACCTCCCCAATTCCTTCAAAGGAGACCTAAATCCTGGGCACTGAGTGGGGGGGAGGGTGGGTGAGGGAGGAGACCAAGGTCTCTCTGGCTGGGTCCTGAGTGAGGGAAGGCCTAGTGAGGGAGACCACCAGGGCCACTGAGTGGGGGGCAGGTGAGGGAGGAGACCAGGGCCTCTGACTAGGTGCTGGGCACCAATTGGACAAAGAAGGAGGGCAGCCACCAAACACTTCAGATAAAATGGATTCACAACAGAGTGGTGTCCACATTATGGACACAAGGCTTCTTGACCTCAGCTCAAACCCCTGTTTACTAGCCCCTTCTGCTTCCTGAATCAAGTTTATCCTCCCCTGCCTGGATCACAATAATACTCTATTAACAATGATAGCTAACATTTACATAGCACTTAGGTGTCAGGTACTGCTAAGCCCTTTACAATTATTCTCTCATTTGATCCCTGGGAGGGAGTTGCTCTTACTCACACTTTACTGAGGCAAACAGAGGTTCTGTGACTTGCTCAGGGTCACCCAGCTAGGAAGGGTCAGAGGCTGGGTTTGAATTCAGGTCCTCCTGACCCCAAGCCTGGCATTCTATCCACTGAGCCACCACGACCTTGCCAATGAAGGACTCCCCACTCCCCAGGTGCTCTGGCCTCATCTTGGATAACCCCAGGCTACCCTTTTCTGCGCTTGAGTCCAACTGGATGGCTCTCTGCACTGGCAACTTCAGCCTCTGGGTCTTTGCTCAGAGCCTTCTCAGTATTAGTGTGCCCTGTCCCTTCCTCCATATCCCTTCCTGGATTCAATTCTTACTCAACCTGTGAAGCCCACCCCAAGGGCCTTCCTGCTCTTCCTGCCCCTTTCACCTCTGTGCCTTCTTTAAAGAGACCAGATGGCAATTTGAGCTGCAGAGGGTCCCACACAGCTAAAAACGCGGATCTGGCATGCATCAATCTCATGCCTAATCCTCTATTGAAATGCTCTCTGAGGGCCGGCACTAAGTCTCTTCCAATCCTGTTTCCTTCTATTGCTAAATCCAGAGCCCTGTGCACTCTGTGGCTTTCATTGCTCTTTGTTCAATGAAGGGCTGCTCCAAAGTATTTCAAGTTGCATTTAAATCCAGAACCCAGGACCCTAGACCAGATGAGGTCTGTTCAGAGAAGGGTTATGGCACTTGGCCTTGGCCTTGGCCAGAAAGCATCAGGGACACCTCTCCAAAAAAGTCCCTGGAGTCAGAAGACAGCTTTCTTTGGTATGGGAAAAGGGGATGCCTTGGAGGGGACCCAAGAGTCTGGTACTCAACTCCTGTCCCCTTGAGAACATTGCCATCCACAGTCCCCATGGCCCCACATAGCTCCTCCCCTTCATGCATCCAGCATCTCTTCTCTACAGTCTTTAATCCCAGGGACTTGGGTGCCCCCTCCTCAGATACCCAGGCATTTCTTCCTAAATCCCTCAAGGATTTAAGCATCCTTTCCCCCAGCCTCTCAGATATCTTCTCCCCACAATCTATAGCTCTCGAGGACCCATGAATCTATCCTGCCACCTGCTCCTGCCACCTCGGATGCCCAGGCATTTGAACTCACATTCACAAAAAGTGCCAAGACAGCCAGTCCATTGGGACCCCGGGAGGCTGCACTTAGATTTCCATAGAGTTCTTGGTTAAAGTGGATTAGCTGCACCTGTATGGAGGGGAGGCATGAGGGCAAAGACAGAAGTGGAGATGGGTCGGTATCAGGAGCAGAGAGACTCCAGGTGCAGGGATGTGGTCAGAGAGCTCAGCACTGGGAGGAGGGGTGAGTGAGTCCAGGGACAGGGGCAGCATCAGGCTAAGGGTTGGGATCATGAGACTCTGAGGGAGGTCAGGGTGATGGCCAAGCCCATGGTGGGCACAAATAGGGACCCATCACCTCTGCTGAGAAACTCTCATGGTTGATCTGGTGCTCCGAACCGGCCCCATCTCGCGCACCAAAGAGGAGACGAAGCTCGCTTAGTCGGTGGCTGTAGAGGAGGGGCCCCCCAGACACATTGACCACAGGCCTTGGGGCTGGTAGGAAGGACACATGTCGCCCAGTATTGTATAGTGTCCCTCGAAGCTAAGATGGAGAGATAGAGCCGGTTAGAGAGAGAGCCACCAGAGGCTGGGAACTGCACCCAGGCACCTCCTCCGACCTGCCTAAGGGGAAATCAGGCACAGGTTGGTTTCCCTGTTCGGAAGTCTCTCCATGAGCAAACCATGGTATTTGAGGCAGTGGGCCCAGGAATCAACTCCAGCTCTGCCTCGATGTGGCAGCAGGACCCTGGGCAAGCCTCTGTCCCTTGTTTCCAGGTCTGCTGCTTCATCTGTAATTGGGACCCTGTCCTAGCTCTGGTTCCTGTGCCCCCTAGCCTGCTACCTTCCTTCGTGTCTTCCACTTTCTGGCCCCAGCTTCCTTTCCCCTCCCCCTCGTTCAGATCCAGGCCACATTCGTTCCTCTACTCCAGGCGGTCCTTCCTAAGCCAGCGCAGATTCTACCTGCAGAATGCCTGCCCTGATCGCCCCTCGCGGGCCCTGGGGGTCTGGGGCCCAACAGTCAGCTGAAAGAGATCGCTCTTAGGGGCCATCGCATCCAACCCCAAAAATGGAGAGAGCTGGGCGCCGGGACCACTTGGATCCTTGGATGGGCGGGGCTGCGGAGGGACAGCTGGGTCCCAGAACCGCAAGGGCCGGGCCCCTTACCTTCTCTCCTCCGGTGCTGAGCCGCAGCGGAGGAAGGAAGGGATCGTAGAGGACCCTCTTCAGCTCCACATCGACGGGGCTCTGGCGTTTCCCCACGGCACACAGACTCCAGGCTGCGTTTACCAGGCCCCAGAAGGGCGGCCCTGGGGTTGGGGTGGGGGGAGGGGAGGTGGAGGCAGGAGAAGTGGCTGTCAACTACTTAGGGAAAGGTGGTTTTACCTGGATGCCTTTAGGGCAAAGGGATGTGCGGTTCTTTGAGGGAGTAGGGGCTAGGGGAAGGAGACGCCTAGGTCCTTGTTGCCGTCAGGAGCTGAAAGAGGGAACCCCTGGGTTCCTGAGGGTTTTCCAAGCCCCTTACTCCCCCCGAATCTGCCCTCCTAGTCCCACCCCGAGCCACACGGCAATAAACTACAACTCCCAGCAGTCGCCGCGAAAGCTAGCGCGTCTCTCAGCTCCTCTGCCCCAGTGCCTCATGGGGGTTGTAGTTTCGTTGGCCTCACGGTTAAGACCAGCCAGAGCATTTGGAGGGTCGTGGGACCGCAGGGGGTTGAGGGGGAGGGATGGAGATCTGGGTTCCCGGGAATGAAGCCTGGGAGCCAGCGAGGCTGGCGCGACGCCCGCCCCCACGCTTGGCTTCCACTCTCGCCCACTCACTACTTCAGATGCGCATCTATAATGGCTTCTTGGCCTTCGCGGGGGGGGGGGGGGGGGGAGCTGGGGGAGGGGACGGCGGGGTCCTGGAGGGGCAAGGGGATGGCGGGAGGGATCCGGGGCAGGACAGGCCAGGGTCCGCAGACCAGAGGGGACGCCTACGCCCCACCCCCTCCCGGAGAGAAAGGCGTCTGGGAGACGGGGTGCTTGGGTCCCTGGGGGAGGGGTGTGGAGGGGGTTACTAGGGGAGGAGCGGACGAGGTCTCCTCCTGGGAGAAGGCGGTCAGAGTGGTCGCCAGGGTCCCAGAGGGGCCGGGGAAGGGGACGCCTGGGTCTGGACTCTGCGGGGTTGAGTGGCGAGGGGCGGTTGGAGCCCTGTGGGGAGGAGGCTGTCCGAGGATGCCTTGGGATCCCAGAGGGGGCGGGCCTGCAGATGGAGCGGGGGACGCTGGGGTCCCACCCTGAGTGCACCTGGGACGAAGCTTCCCTGCAGATTATCTTTGTAGGTCCACCAATCCTCGGGGGCAGGCGCCGGACCGATGTGAGCTGGGAGAGGGGTAGGCGGTGGACAGAATGAGTGCCCTCCCCCGCTCCAGACCTACCTCCTGTTCTGGTCCCCTTCCCATCCCCAGCGTCCCCGGGTCTCTGGGCTATCAGAGGAGCTTTTCTGTTCTCTCCCTCGGAAAGATCTAGTCTCTCTCTGAGAAATCCCTCCAGGGTTTCAGAAGTAGTCTTCCCCCCACCCTCCTCCACTCCCTACCCCTAGACTTGTGTCTTTTTCTGGTAGGTCTCTGAGCCCTTTCTAAGTCTCTGAGGGGTCTCCGGGTTCTCTCAGAAATTCTCTGCGGGCTATCTGTGAGGAGTCTTTCTCTTAGAACTCTCCATCTCTCCCACAGAGAGGAGAGAAACCCCCCCCCCCCCAACCCTTTACTGCCTAACCTTATCCCAGAACTCTTACCTGCAGCCCCTAAGGCAGCCCCAAGGAGCAGGGCCCGGGGAGGGCTGAGGTGCGCTGGGCCCCCCATCTCTCAGGCTCCAGTGTCCAGGTGGCGATGCCTTCAGGGGTCTCTGTCTTTCACACCCCCTGGTTCCTCTTCCTCTTTGACTCCTCGGTGTCCCTGTCTCCCTATTTCTCAATGAGTGTCTGCTGTTTCTTCTCCTGTCTATATTTCTATCTCTGTCTCTCTCCTGCTTTTCAGTGGGAGATAATTCCCTCCCTCCTCCTCTTTCTAGGGGCCTGTAATCTCCAAATATCAGACTAGTGGAGGTTCTCACTCAGGGTCCTTCTCCCCTGCTCTGAGCCAGTCCTAGCCTTCCCTACCTTTTCCCTGTCTCTCCTCCCTTTCAGCTCTCTCTCTCCTTTTTTTTCTCCCTGCCTCTGTCTTCCGCTTCTGTCTTTATCTCCCTCTCTCAGTAACTCCCTTCCTTTTTTCTCTCTTCTTTCTCTTTCCCTGTGTTTGTCTCTGGCTTTCTGTCTCTCTCACACACACCTTCCTCCCTTCTTTCCTGTCTCTGTCTGTTCCCCTTCTGTCTTTTCTCTTCTTCAGTCCATTCCTTCTTTTTAAACCTCAAATTCTCACCCCTCTCCCCTCTCTTTCTCTTTCCTTTCTCTCTTCTCTGCCTATCTGTTTCTCTCCCTCCCTTCCTCTCTCTCTCTCTCTCTCTCTCTCTCTCTCTCTCTCTCTCTCTCTCTCTCTTCCTCTCTCTCTCCTTCCCTCCCTCCCTCTCTCTCCCTCCTTCTCTCTCTCAGTATCTTTCCCCCTTTTGCCTTCACCACTGTTACAGCCTTGTCAGCTTTCCCCCTGTCTCTCTTCCCTCCCCTCTCTAGGTCTCTCCCCACCTTTTATTTTTCTCTCCCTCTCTCTCCCTTCATCTCTAAATCCTACCTTCCCCACCTTCTCTTTCGATTCACTCTCCCTCTCCTTCCCCCTCCTCTCTCTCTGCCCCCTCCCTCTCTCCCCTGCTTCTCTCTCCCTCCCCCTCCCTCTCCTCTCTCTTTGCCCCTCCTCTCCCCTGCTTCTCTTTCCAATTTCTTGCTTCTCCCTCCCTTCCCCCCTTTTTTCTATATGTCTCTCTTGGTGTTTTTTGGGGGGTGGGGGCTTAGGTGGAGGAATCGAGAGAAAATAATCAGTGAGAGGAGGGTCCCCTGTTCAGGATGCACTGGGGGGGGAGGAGTGGTTCAGACACCTGGGGCCCCATCCTGGCAGCTCCCATTCTCTGCAGGAGGAAAGGAGGAAGGGGAGGGGGAGGGGGAGCCTTAAGGTGGATCGGGAAGAATCGTTATCTTTCCTGGTCCTGGCTCTTGCCCTCCTCCCACCTGCCTTCCCCCCACAAAACCTCCTGATCTTCTTAGGCAGCATCAGGCCAGCCTCTTAACCAACTCTTCCCCCTTCTCACTTCATCCTGTGCCTGGGGCTGCCTTAATGGAGCTTGGGGATCCTCATGGGGAAAGTCTGGCTGTAGTAAGTGGGATAAACCACCAGAGGGGGAAAAAGACCATGAAAAGAGAAGTTGGCAAGCCATGGGAGATACCAGATCTCTAAGGCCAGAGAGCTAATGGCCAGGACAGAAAAGAGAGACTGGATGCTTGGGGTGACAAAGACAGCAAGGGAGAGAAAAGCAATAGATGTACAGTGACAGCCAAAAACAGAGTAGGAGGCAGAGAGAGTGAAAAACACTAAGAGAGACAGGAGAGACCAGCTTACCAAAAGAATCAATCAATCAGCATTAATTAAGCACCTACTATGTACCAGGT
This sequence comes from Trichosurus vulpecula, assembly GCF_011100635.1. Classification (NCBI taxonomy): domain Eukaryota; kingdom Metazoa; phylum Chordata; class Mammalia; order Diprotodontia; family Phalangeridae; genus Trichosurus; species Trichosurus vulpecula. The sequence goes on along the minus strand of NC_050574.1, from coordinate 16,339,137 downwards.
ACTGTGCTAAGGTCTGGGGATACAAAAAGAGGCAAAAGACTGGTCCTTGCCCTCAAGAAGCTTACAATCCAATGGGGGAGATAACATGCAAACAAATATAGACAAAAACAGCTATATAGTGGATAAATAGGAGATAATTACCAGGGGAGGGCACTGGAATGAAGCAGGGCTGGGGAAGGCTTCCATAGGAGGTAGCATTTTAGATAGGACTTAAAGGAAGCAGAGCAGGGAGAGCATTTCCGGGCATGGGGGACAGCCAGGGAAAATGTCCAGAGCCGAGAGATGGAGGGTCTTGTTCTAGGAATAGCAGCGATCAAAAGCTACATGTTGGGGAATAAGGTGTAAGAAGACTGGAAAGGGAGGAGGGGGCTGGGTTACGAAGGGCTTTGAAGACCAAGCAGAGCATTTTGTATGGAAGCCACTGGAGTTTTCGGTGTTGCAACAATTCAGCTAGCAGCTGTTGTGGCTGTGAAAGACCAACACAAGCCCAAGAACAAGAACACTGCCAGCACAGGTTCTTCTGATCTGCTCTACTAAGGAAAGTAACATTAAGGGATTGACAATCTTACTTTAATCCAACATATACATATAAACTCACTTAGTTCAGGAGGAAAAGCCAGCAACCTGAACTTCAGAGCAAATATAAACAAATTACAAACATACACAATACGAACAGACCAGATCACAATTCATAGTTACCAAGAAACCATCGACATCTGGGTTGACGAGCCAGGAGGCTCTTAGAGCGGCTGCCCAGAGTCCCACACCAACATTCCTCCAGCAGTGAGAGCCTCAAGCAAACAGCTCTGTTCTCCCTTTTTATACACTCTTTAGCCATCTTCAAATGTCATCTGAGCCACCAGAACTTAGGCCCCTACTATTGGCTCTGGTCTTAGCAACTCCCCTGGGGGAGTGGGCCTGGGGTTTGGCTCAATCAAAGGCATTTGATTGCTTTAGCATTCTGAAAGAGAAAACAGTAAAAGTCTCACTTTAATTAGTATTACACGGGGGAGGGGTAACTTGATCAAACCTGCATTTTAGGGAAATCTCTTTAGTGGATAAATGGAGAATGGATCAGAGTGGGGAGAGACCCAAGGCAGGCAGGACCACCCCCCCCCAACCCCCCAGGAGGTTATTTCAACAGTCCAGGCAAGAGGCCATGAGGGCCTGCCCTAGAGTGGTGAAAGAATAAGAAAGCATTTATTAATTACTTACTCTGTGCAAAGCACTGTGCTGAATATGCCCTGGGAAAACAGAAAAGCCGACAGTACCTGCCTTCAGGGAGTTTATATTCTAAATATAAAGGAAGTTTCAGCTGTTAGATGCAAAGGCTTCACTCTTCGCTGGTCCTCCTTCGGGTTCAATAGCAAAGCAGATGGTCATGCATCTTCTTTCCTGGTGAACTTCTTTCTGTTTCTGGTGATGAAGGATTTGATGGGGCCATGACCTTGGGTGTTGAGCACGGTAGCTTTGGCTGCAGCCCCCCAGGGAAGCCGAAGCTCGGTCCCTCTCCACCGGGGTGATGGCTGGACATGGGCTGGAAGTAGGACTGGGAGGTCCTGATGCTCCCAAGGCTTTGGGGCTTCCTTCCCCAATTGTGTCATTTAGCATTGTCTGTGGCAAGGAAAGTGTGCCCCTTCTCCAGCGATGGATGCAAGGTTGGGGGGTGTTGGTTTGAAGGGCGATGGTATTCTGGTCTCCTGGCTTCAAGTTCCTAAGCTGCCTCCACTGGGGTCAGAGTGATGATGGTGATGGCACTCACCACCTCCTGACTCTCCCTTAAGAGCTTACTGCTTCAGCCGCTCTAGCTTGGCCTGCCTCCTAGGAACAAAGGGAGATATCTGGGAACTAAGGGGACCTGGGGCCTCCAGACAGGGGGCCAGGGAGGGATTGGATTTGAAAGTCTGCAGGGAAAGTGGGGGAAAGGTAGAGAGAGGGGGGAGGGGGAGGTGGCGAAACTGGAGAGCAGAGAGGAGGCCTGTGCTGGGCTCCAGCTGTCGATTTCATGGCCATCAGTCTCAGGCACTGGGAACAAGGTTGGGGTCATGGAGAAACACATGTACCAGTCCTTCTTTCCCTTGGCAGGCAGGTTGCTTCCATCCCTCCCACCCCCACCCCCCCAGGCATTCTAGCCAACTCCCAGCAGCCATCCTTGCACAGGGAAGGGGGGGGGGGAAGATGGAACCAAAATCTTTTGGCCTGAAGTGCCACCCTGGCCACCAGCTTCAAGGGAAATAAAGGGGTCTTAATCTCCTGGCATTGATAGGACCCTTAATTCCTTCTTCTCTGCCCCCCTCCCAACCACTCCTGGCCTTGGCCGCACCCCTGGACGAGACCTGCATCTGGGAGCAGACTATAAGTTCAACATGAAGGCAAATGAGAAAGACAACAGAATCTTGGGTTACATTAAAAGGGGCAGAGCTAACAGGAGTGGGGATGTGATCATGACTGACCCCACCTTGGTCAGACCAAAGCTATGTGCTGAGTTCAATTCTGGGCCAATGATAAAAGGAGAGCGTTGAAATAGCAGAATGCCCATGGAAGGGAGATCAGCACCGGGAAGGGCCTTGAATTCCAGGTATATATAACCATCAGTTGAAGAAGTAAGGGTTGGAGAAGAAATTGGCTCCCGGGAGACATAATTATTTTTGTTCTGTTTGACCCCAGAGGGCAGAACCTAGAGCCCAGGAGGGAAAGTAGCCAAGAATCCAATTTGGGCTGGAGGTTATGGGTGGGGCTCCCTTCCCACCACCAATTAAAGTAATTGCCAGGATTTAAGTGAAAGGTTGCTCACAGCCTGAAGGTTTAACTGTGTGAAGGGATGGTTTCTTCCTGTGGTGTGAACTTCTCTTTAATTGGATCCAGAAGGGAAGGGCCTGATTGTCTAACCAGGCCTCTGGGAGCTTTAAATAGCACAGGAATTTTCACAGTTGAATCAGCCAGCAGCCAAGCAATCAAAAGACTCCGGAGTGCCTTGGGAGGCAGGCCCTGGCACCTGCACTGAAGGGTAAGTAAAGTGGGGGGAGTGAGCCCAGATCGAAAGTTACACTACTCCCCACCGGTGATCATGTTATTGAAGAGACCATGCAGCCAAAAGAGAACTGCAGACCAGACACAGAAAGACAGCCAGCTACCTGAGAGAGAAAGCAGCTTCAAGGAGTGTGACCTCTTGCACCAGAGGGGAATACTTACTATGGACTTAAGGAGGGAATTTCACTAACCAGGAGTTGTGAGTTTACCTTTGGCCAAATGTATTTTCTGTAATCAGAGCCCACTTTTCCACAGGCCTGTGTATATTTGTGGTAGAGTACACCCCCAGGCACTCTGCAATGATGTTGTAGAGTTATCATTCTTATGGTACCTTCTTAGCAATACCTTAAAAACTCATTGAGGCTACTAGCTGATTGAAATGGGAAACACACTAGTGGGGGCTCATGGAAACTCCAAACCATCTGGTTATCCTCTGAAGGCTGAGGAGGAGTAGCTAGCCACTGGAGATACTGCCAAATAATCTTAATGGAGAGGGGAATGGTGAGGAAGCTGGGAGGGTTGTCCCAAAGTGTAACAAACTGCCTGGGTGTAGTGTGTTTCCTTTCATGGGAAGTCTTCCAACAGAGACTAGACAGACCATCTGTCAGGTATGTTGTATGGGGAATTCTGAGCTAGAGGCCCCTGGTGTTTCTTTTAACTTCAAGATTCTGAGACTCTGACCAGGCCAAAGTCTAGCAATCATTCTCTGCTCCTTCAGTGAATGGTGCAATCAGTCACTAAACATTTATTAAGCACCTACTGTTTCCAGGCACTGGAGATACAAAAAGAGGCCAAAGACCATCCCTGTCCTCAAGGAATTTACAACCTCATGGGGGAGACAACTTGAAAATACATGTATACAAAACACACAGGATGCAGGATAAATAGGAGGTAATTAACCAAGGGAAGGCTTCCCTACAAGGTGGGATTTTAGCTGGAATGTAAAGGAAGCCAGGGAGGTCAGTAGTTGGAGCAGAGAAGGAGGAGTGTTCCAGGCCTGACGGATGGCCAGAGAGAATGCCCAGGGATGGGAGACAGTGGGTCTTGTTTGTGAAACAGCCAGGAGGCCGGTGCCACTGATCCAAGAGTATGTGCTGGGGAGGGAGGTGTCAGAAGACTGGAGAGGTAGGAGGCGGCTAGTGTAAGAAGGACTTTGAAAACCAAAAAGAGAATTTTGTATTTGCTCATGGACACAATAGGAGGCCACTGGAGTCAGACCTGGGCCTCAGGAACATCCCTTTGTTGGCTGAATGGAGGTCAGCCTGGAGGGGGAGAGACCCGATAAGGCAGATCCCCCTAGCAGCTGTTGCCACAGCCCAGGCACGAGGTGATGAGGGTCTTCACCAGGGTGGGGGCAAGGTCAAAGGAGAGAAGAAGATGTATTTGGGAACTGATGCAAAGGTGAACTCAACAGGCTTTGGCAACAGGTTGGATATGGGAGGTGAGAGAAATAATGAGGAGTTCAGGCTGACTCCGAGGTTGTGAACCCAGGGACTGGGAGGTTGGTGGTGCCTTCCACAGTAACAGGGAAGGTAGGAGGTAAGGAGGGTTTGGGGGAGAGATACTGAATTCTATTTTGGACATGTTGAGTTTAAGATGTTCACTGGACATCCAGTTGGCAATGGGAGACAGGGGGTTAATAGAGAGGCTGGGGCAGGAAAGGCAGCTTTGAGAAACCTCAGCATCAAGGTGATAATTAAATCCATGGGAGCTGAGGAGATCCCCAAATGAAGCAGGAGAGGGAGAGAAGAGAAGAGGACCCAGGACAGACCCTGAGGGACTCCTACGGTGAGAGGGTGTGACCTGGAGGAGGATCCAGCAAAGGAAGCTGAGAAGGAGCGGTCAGAGAGATGGGAGGAGAGCCAGGAGAGAGGGTGTCATGAAAACCTAGAGAGACAAAACCTCCATCGCCTGGAGTGAAAAGCCCGCACAGGGTGTGTGTCTCCTTTCTAAAAGGCTATTTTACAGAGAACTCACACAAGGCAGTCGCTTGCAGAGATGTCAGAAGGAGCTGTAAGGTCTCTCTGAAGAACTTTGGGATGGCTTATGTGACCTGGCAGATGCCTCTGCCAAAGAGGGGCTGGGCTCAATGAGTGAAGCAGAATTGCAGCAGCTCAAAAGAAACTTGAGATGTTCAAATATAGAGACACCTCCACTGCAAATATTCTGCGGACTATTTGTGCCCAGCCTGGGGAAGAGCTTTCCCAGCTCTTACTGGTCTGATCGGCCCCAATCCCAGGCACTGGACCTTGACCCCGATGTAGTGATGTCATGTGGGTCCTCTTCGAGTACAAAGGACAATCACAAGAAGAGTGTTTAAGCCAGCACCCAGGTGTCCTTCCTGTTCACCCCCCCTCAGTACCTGGCAGAGGTCCTGGATCTCCTCTTTCTCGAAGAGGGGTAGGTACCCTCTCTTGTTCCCTGCTTAGTACAGTGTCTGAGTCTTCTCACTGTCTCTCCCCCCAGTGCCCAGTATTGGATCGGAGCTTCCACTCTCTTTGTCCTTATTCTGTCCCCTGACAATGCCTAAAATCACCTCCTCTCTCAGTGAGTAATTTATTAGGTGCCTGTTCTATGCCTTGCCCTGTCCTGGGGGTTGGGGATAAACAGAAATGTGAACCCTCCGTGCCTTCAAGGAACTAACATTCTACTAAGAGGAAACCCAAGTTTACTCAAAAGTAAATAAAGGACTTATTTTTAAAAATACTCAGTGACTGGGAGTGAGGGGAGAAACAATTGATACCTGGAGGAATCAGGAAGGGTCTCATGAAGTGAGTGAGGCTTGAGCTGACCCTTGAATGGAGCTAGAGGTTTCTAGGGGCAGAGAAGGGGAGGGAGAGAGCATGGCAGGCATTGAGGGACAGCTTGTGTCTCTGAATGATGGCATGATTCATAAGGGGAACAACAAATAGGCCAGATGGGCTGAAAAAGAGTGTGTGAGGTAGAAGAAGGTATGATGTGCTGGATTTATAAGCTGAAGCCTGCTTCTGAAAGGCTTTGATGCCAAGCACGGTGCTAAGTGCTGGCAATTGAAAGAAAGACAAAAACAATTTCTATATACAATCAAGCTGGAAATAACCCACAGAGGGAAGACACTGGATTTAAGGGGGATGGAGAAAGGCTTCCTGTTGGAGCTGGGATCTTGGATGGAACTTGAAGGCTGCTGAGATGAGGAGAGAGCTGTTCCGGGCATGGGACAGCCAGAGCAAATGCCCGAAGCCAAGCAATACAACAGGTGGAGGCCAGTGTCCCTGGATCACAGAGTATGGCGGGGGCAATGTAAGAATATTGGAAAGATTTAGGGGCAGGTTATGAGGGGCTTTGAACAGCAGAAGATTTTGAATTTGACCCAGGAGGTGATAAAGAGCTCCTGGAGTTTATTGAGTAGGCTGAGGGGAGGTCTGACATATTCAGTCCCGTGGTTTAGGAAAATCACTTTGGAGGCCGAATGGAGTGGAGTAGGGAGGAGGCTTGAGGCAGGGGGACCCACCATCACACTATTGCAACAGGCAAAGTGATACGGGCCTGCACCAGGGTGGTGGTTCTGCCAGAGGAAGAATGTGATGGATGTAAAATTTACAGGCTTTTGGCAACAAATTGGATTTGGGAAGTGAGGAGTAGTGAATTAACACCACACACAGAGAGTTAGCCTTGGCAAGCAGAAGGGAAAATTCACCATCAGAGAGTAGAGCAAAGGAGGAAAAAGTGGAGAAGAATGCCAAGGGATTATTTGATGAAGAGAAAAGAAGAGGAAACTCATGGTGAATGACCTTCATTTGCTTAATAAAATACAAGGTAAGAGGGGCTCAAGGTGGGAGAGGTGTGGGAGGCTTGAGGAGAGAGGAGGAGGTTTGGAACAGCCCCTGTGGGGAATGATGGATAATCATTCAGGGAGGAGTACAAGGATTGCCCTGCGGTGGTGAGCACCCAATTAAGATGGAGTACCATAAATATATAGTAGACAAGACAGCCAACATGACTTTCATGGCTTGCTCCAGCTCCATTCGGCAGATTTTGTGATAGTCTGGGCATGAGGTGATGAGGGACTGGATCAGGGTGGAGAAAGCATCAGAGGGGAGAAGGGCAGGTGGTGGTGCCTCCCACAGCAGCAGGGGAGTTAAGGAAGGGGAATGACTGGAAGAAAAGAGGATGAGCTCAGTTTGGGACACGATAGATGGAGAGATGTTGGTGTTCCTGATCAAGGATATCACAGTTGTGTATGGCAGTAAGACCAAGCATGTAGCCATCCTGTGTGTGCCTAAAGTCAAAGGAAGGTGTGCATCATGGGGACTGGGGAAACTGAGGAAATGGCAGGCCTGTGGGTTTGAGACACACCAGCTGTTTCAACAATCCAGCTAGCAGCTTCTGTGGAGGTGTAAGATCCACCAACAACCAGCACCCAGAAAGCTGCCAGCACAGGTCCTTTTGATCTGCTTTACTTAAGGAAGGCAACGTTAAGGGGTTAACAATCTTACTTTAATCCAGCATGCAAATAACATCCACCTAGTTCAGGGGAAAAAGCCAGCACCCTGAATTACAGACCAAATACAATTCATAGTTATCAACATCTGGCTGAACAGCCGGGGAGCTCATTAGAACGGCTGGCCCAGAGTCACACGCCACTCCTGCTGTGGCTCAGCCTCCGTGCTTATATATCCTGTTCAGGGCAGGGGGGGCCCTGACCTCACCTAGGCTGAGCATGGAGAAGTTCCCCACCCTCAATATCACATCAGATACAAATCAATGACTTCCAATTGTCTCAGTGCTGAGAAATACAAAAACATCCCACTTTATCGGCCCATTCAAACAAAGGCCAGAATCATTAAAAGACAACAGCAAAAAGTCCCAACTTAATTACTATTACACCAGCATAAAGAGCCTCCATCTTCTCTGTCCCTTAAATTTCCATCTCTGGTCCCGGGGCTTCTTCCCCTCTCTGTGCAGTTTAAGGAAATAGAGAAGAGAAGGCGCAGAGGGGACATAAGTACTGTCTCCAGTAATTTGAAAGGTTGTCATGTGGAAGAAAGATCAGACTGGATATGCTTGGCCTCCCAGGGCAGCTCCAAGAACAATGACAGGAAGTTGCAAAGAAGTCTGTTGAGGCCAGTAGCTGGCAGGAAACACTGACTAACTGTCAGAGTTGGAAGAAGCTTCCTCGAGGGGTGATGGGCTCCCATTCCATGCAGATCCTCAAGGAGAGGCTGGACGGCCACTTGTCAAGGGCCTGGTAGAGGATGTTCTGGGACTAACTCTGATTCAAAGATGGTGTGCCACGTTTTGGGCAGTGGGTGGGCTGTCTCTGTCTCAGGCTGCTGGAACTCCAAGGAATCTGGAGCCCTTTGTGTGGCTGGCCAAAGTCTTCTGCCTCTCTCTTCTCTCCTGGGCCCCATCTCTAGCTCAGACCTTCTTCTTTCTCCCTCTCCATTTCTTTCTTCCTCTCTTCTTACACCTCCCTCTCCCCATCCTCCATCACTCACTCCCTACTGAGCTGTCTTTGATGGGGTCTCCGCTCTATCTTGAGATCTTTTCCTATCATCTCTCTTTCCATATCCCTTACTCTCTCTGTGTGGACAGTTAGCCCTGTCTTGATTATCATCACCTCTTTCCCAAACACTGTCTATTTCTCCACACCCCCCCCACCCCACAGTTTGCCCTTCCCTCCTCAGAGTGAGGATCCATGCCAGATGATTTCAGGATTTGCAGTTTTCAACCTTTGTGTTGGTCCAAATACTGTATTTAAAGACTTTCTAACAATCTACTTCCTTTCTCCACTTTGGGTACCTTCAACTCTTCTTAAGCTTGGGCCCCATTTCTGATTCAAATATTGCAGGTTTCTTCCCCAGAGGGACAGGAGTCCTTCCCTGAAAAAAAAATCCTCACCTAGGTCTATGGTTCCACTCTGAAGTAATGCTTTGTGGTGCAGGGAAACTTATTAACACCTGTATCTATTCCTGGCACTTCAAATAGCTTTTTCTTCCAAGATAATTCTAATAATCTGTCTACATTTACTTTCATTAATCAACATCATTTTAACTATGCAGCCCATTCTTCTGTTCTCCGAGGTTTATCAGGTTGCAAGTACTTTCTGAAAACTGGTATCTCACTAGGAATTTTAGAAACATCTGCAATGTTAGGTAGTTTACAAGAAATAGATGAGGTTTTATTTTTATCCTCATGTTGCTTAGAGAATACCTCTCTACATTATCACTAATCTTATAAATACCCTTGCTATCATGATTCCTTAGGTCACAGGGCACTCCCCTAAGTGTTATCTGTGGGACTCTATCAGCATCTCTAAGCCCCAGCTTTCTAGGGATACAGCATCTCTATTACCCATATAAGTCCCTACACTAGGTGCAGTAAGTCAGTAGTTACTGATGCTTAAATACTCAAACAGTCAAAAATCGTATCAAAGAAACTGATCTGACTTGTAAAGGAAAATTGTGTAAGAAATCCATTTTTCCCCTGGTGGATACCTGTGAAATTAGGATATCTAGGAAATCTTGGATGAAGAAGCTTTACACTGAGTCCCTGCCAATGCAAAGGACATCTGATATCATAGCAGAGATGTGTCTCCAACCCCCCAACTTTTCCCTCTCTCCAGGATAGGACTGGCTCACTTACCCCACCTGCACCCACTTTGGCAGATGAGGATATCTCCTCAGGGGGAGGAGCTCACTGGTACAGGTCATTCTCAGGGTCCCCGACTCTGGTGTGGAGAAACTATGTCAATTACTTAACAACCATAGCTCTTGAGCCCCGACTGGTCTGCCTCCCGTTTAACAAATCAAAATTACACCATTAACTATTAATTATAAATGGAAATGGAGAAGTGGATGGGATGAAAAAGCAAGAATAATCATAACATGACATTCCCCTCATTTACTTGGGTCACAGATTCCCCCAATCATGGATGCAGTGTTCATGGGAGAGATTAGGTACAAACTTGCTGAAACCAGGAAGGGAGGCATATGAATAGGGAAACCCATGTGTGTAAGGCACCAACAGCTTTGGACTGCATATCCTGAAGTCCTCAGTCTTATTAGTCTGTCTAGGAATAGTCTAGATCGTACTACCTTTCACCTATTGGGTAGAGCTGCTCCATTCTGGGCTTCTTTTGTCTCTTGCTGGAGGAAGTCCTTCTCTGCTTGCTGATAGACTCAAGCTATTGAAGCAGTTAGATTTTTAAAAATGGAAATAAATCTTTAAGCCTGAGGTCTGGAGAGCTATTTAGATCTACTCTATCTGGAAAGCCTCTGAGGCAGCATTTCCTCTCAGAAAAAGAATTCCACTAAGTCTGAAATCTATAGAGTTAGTCAGGTACTTCATTGGGCTCTGAGGGGTTTCCCCTTCTTCAGTCATAGGAGGCAGTATGGAGGAAGGCAAACAAACCTCTGAGAGTTTTCCACCTTTCAGGCTGTAGGTACCAGTAAGAGGCAAAGACTTTTAACTTTTCCCTTCCCCCATCAGCTCTTCAGACATCAAAGAATTCTCCTTTTCTCCAAACAGCACAGCTTTCCTCCAGTCAGATCAGTACCCACAAACATCTACTTTCTTTTTTGTTCTGCTTCCTCCTTCTCTATCAACTTCTTTGTTGTTGTTTCATTTTTAAAATAATATTTTATTTTTCACATATACCATAAAGGTGATCTTTAATATTCTTTTAATAATATTCACTTTTGAAAAAAATTTGAGTTCCAAATTTTTTCCTTTCCTCTCCCACCTTCTCCCTCCCTGAGATGGTACGCAATTTGATGTAGGTTATACATGTGCAAAACATATTTCTATATTAGTCATGTTGTGAAAGAAAACACAGACCCAAAGGAAGAGAAAACATAAAAAAACTCCCAAAGAAAGTGAAAAATAGTATGTTTCAATCTACATTCAGACTCCATCAGTTCTTTCTCTGGAGTTGGATAGCACTTTTCATCATGAGTCCTTTGGAATTGTCTTGGATCATTGCATTGCTGAGAATAGCTAAGTCATTTACAATTGATCATCATACAGTGTTGCTGTTACTGTGTGCAGTGTTCTCTTGGTTCTACTCACTTCACTTTGCATCAGTTTGTGTAAATCTTTCCAAGTTTTTCTGAAACCAGCTTGTTCATCGTTTCTTATAGCACAATAGCATTCTATTACGTTTATGTACCACAACTTGTTCAGCTATTCCCCAACTGATGGGCATCCCCTTCATTTCCAATTCTTTGCCCTCTGTCAACTTCTGACTACCATTCTGCTTCAAGGCAGTGTCTCTTGGAGGTAAGAAGTCACTCACCTCTCTCTTAGATTAAGAAAGAAATTTCCATTTCTGTCAGACATAACATGCATAGACCATATACAATGACCAGAAAGTTCTAATTGTCAGAGATTCCTGGCTTTCAATCTCAAAGTGGAAATAATTATCATACGGAAATTGGCTTGTGGGAAACAAACCACTTTGATCATCTTTGCCTGCACCAAATATCTTCCCCCCTCTCCAAGCTGTGATTTTATCACAGTAGTTTTGTCTGAGAGTCTGCTTTCTCCTGGCTCCTCAAAAACGTGTTTCTGGCCCTTTCCACAAATAAAATTAACCGAATTGAAAAGGAATACTACCCAGTGCAGAGGTATAAAGTGAAATGGCTAACTGGCAACCTTTTCAAAACTATTTCATGTCCCAAAAAGACAGCCTCCCTGGTGATTGTGCTGGTAGTAATACATGGAGTGACCGAATTCTTTTCTCGCCATTCTGTAATGTTCACCATTATTCTCTTGTGCTTATTAGTGCTTTCTTTGAGTAGGAATGAATCAACTGTCCTGTGCCTAATTCATATTTTTATGTCAGGTGTCTCTTTTACCCCTCCCATTTTTTTGGGAAAAGTTTAGACTACAGCCAAAAATAGAATGTCCCCAGAATAGCTGTGGGTGGTGGTGATTGTGATGAACCAAAGAAGAGGAAGACTGAGAAGTAAAGGCTCCCTTAGCAGTAAACCTGGAACAGGACTCCATTTCTGGGTCAGAGCAGAGAGACTCGGGTATGCCAAGATCCTGTAAGTCCTGGCAATGCTTGCCTCTTGCTTCAATGCTGTACTGCTCTTTGAATCTTCCTCTTTGCATTCCTGTCTGTCTGAGTTTCCAGGCCTCTTCCTTTCATTCTTTCTTTTATCTCTCTGCCCCTTTCTCTCTGTCCCTCTATCACTCCATCTCTCAGGAGATGGGAGATCTCTCAGATCTCCCGCTCTGTTGTGTCTCTTCCCTCCTTCTTTATGGGTGTCAGTATCTCTCTTTATAAACACCATTCCCCAGTAGTCCCTTCTGGCCTCTTCCAGCCTCACTTTGATTGCCTTTTACTCGGGGTACTCCTCATTCTGTCTGGCTCAATGTGTCTAATTCTTACCCTTCCATTATCTCTCGCTAACTCTCATTATCTTTATCCTTGCATCTCTCACTTTCCAGGTCCAAGAGTTGATGCACAGTTTTTCCTTCCAGGCTCTCTGCTTCCAATTCTATCTTTCCCTTTGCCCTTTCTGGATCCCTCTGCCTTTCCTTTTCCCTTTCCCTTTCCCTTTCTCTTTCCCTTTCTCTCTCCTCTCTCTCTCTCTCTCTCTCTCTCTCTCTCTCTCTCTCTCTCTCTCTCTCTCACTATCCCTATCTGGGGAATGAGTGCCAAGGTTGTAGAAGAGGTGCCACCACCCCAGAAGATTCAGAGGCTCACCCCCAGAGGGTGACCTTGCCTAAACCTCTTGTGGTGGGGGGCTCTGTCCTGGCTCCTCAGACCTCAGAGCAGGAGGGAAGCTCAGAAGTAAGGTGGGGATGGAGGGTTATAATAGAGACAATGGAGGAGGGCTGTGGGGTAGAGAGTTGGTTATAGGGAACCCTGCTAGGGCCATTCTGGGCTCCTCATTTTGCCCCTAAATTTCTCCTCCTGACATTGTGACTTCAATCTGTGGTACCACCAGTTTCCCAGATTCCCATGACCCAAATAGTGGGGTCCATAGGGCTTTAGGGATTATCTCATTAAATCCCCTCCTTTTGTAAGACAAGAAATTGAAGGAATCTTCTTCAAGAGGAAATTGAGGAGCAGTTAGGTGGAGCAGTAGACAGACCACTGGCCCTGGAGTTGGGAGGACCTGAGTTCAACTTTAACCTCAGATACTTGACACTTACTAGGAACCTTGGGCAAGTCACTTAACTCTGATTGACTCACAGAAAAAAAAAAGGATACTGAAACCCAGAGAGAAGGCCTTTCTCAAGTGACCCAGCTTATAAGTGACAGAACTGAGATTTGAACACAGATCCCTAGCTCCAAATCCAGAGGTCCTTCTGCTAGCCACGTGGCCACAGTTCATTAAGCCATCCCTCTGGCTTTTTCTTTATTTAATTTATTTAATATATTTAGTTTTCAGCATTGATTTTCAAAAGTTTGAAATATGAAATTTCTCCCCACTTCTACCCTCCTGCCCACTCCAAGATGGCATATATTCTGGTTGCCCCATTCCCCAGTCAGCCCTCCCTTCTGTAACCTTGCTCCACTCCCATCCCCTTTTCCCTTACTTTCTTGTAGGGCAAGATAAATTTCTATGCCCCATTGCCTGTGTATCTTATTTCCTAGTTGCATGCAAAATCTTTTTTTTTGAATATCTGTTTTTAAAACTTTGAGTTCCAAATTCTCTCCCCTCTTCCCTCCCCACCCACCCTCCCTAAGAAGGCAAGCAATTCAACATAGGCTACATGTGCATCATTATGTAAAACCCTTCCACAATACTCATGTTGTGAAAGACTAACTATATTTTGCTCCTTCCTAACCTATCCCCCTTTATTGAATTTTATCCCTTGACCCTGTTACTTTTCGAAAGTGTTTGTTTTTGATTACCTCCTCCCCCTATCTGCCCTCTCTTCTATTGTCCCCCCTTTTTTTATCTTCTTCCTCCTTCTTTCCTGTGGGGTAAGATACCCAATTGAGTGTGTATGTTATTCCCTCAGGTCAAATCTGATGAGAGCAAGATTCACTCATTCCCCCTCACCTGCCCCCTCTTCCCTTCCTACACAACTGCTTTTTCTTGCCACTTTTATGTGAGATAATTTACCCCATTCTATCTCTCCCTTTCTCCCTCTCTCAATATATTCTTCTCTCATCCCTCAATTTGATTTTATTTTTTTAGAAATCATCCCTTCATGTTCAACTCACCCTGTGTCCTCTGTCTATACATATATATGTGTGTGTGTGTGTGTGTGTATATATATATACACATATATATGTATGTATGTATGTATGTATGTATGTATGTATGTATATTCCCTTCAGCTACCTTAATACTGAGGTCTCATGAATCATACACATCATCTTTCCATGTAGGAATGTAAACAAAACAGTTCAACTTTAGTAAGTCCCTTGCAATTTCTGTTTCTTGATTAACTTTTCATGCTTCTCTTGATTCTTGTGTTTGAAAGTCAAATTTTCTATGCAGCTCTGGTCTTTTCACTGAGAAAGTTTGAAAGTCCTCTATTTTATTGAAAATCCACATTTTGCCTTGGAGCACGATACTCAGTTTTGCTGGGTAGGTGATTCTTGGTTTTAATCCTAGCTCCATTGACTTCCAGAATATCGTATTCTAAGCCCTTCTATCCCTTAATGTAGAAGCTACTAGATCTTGTATTATTCTGATTATGTTTCCACAATACTCAAATTGTTTCTTTCTGGCTGCTTGCAGTATTTTCTCCTTGGTCTGGGAGCTCTGGAATTTGGTGACAACATTCCTAGGAGATTTCTTTTTGGGATCTTTTTCAGGAGGTGATCTGTGGATTGTTTCAATTTCTATTTTACCTTCTGGCTCTACGATATCAAGGCAGTTCTCCTTGATAATTTCTTGAAAGATGATATCTAGGCCCTTTTTTTGATCATGGCTTTCAGGTAGTCCAATAATTTTTAAATTATTTCTCCTGGGTCTATTTTCCAGGTCAGTGGTTTTTCCAATGAGATATTTCACATTGTCTTCTACTTTTTCATTCCTTTGGTTCTGTTTTATATTATCTTGATTTCTCATCAAGTCACTAGCTTCCACTTGCTCCAATCTAATTTTGAAGGTAGTATTTTCTTCAGGAGGTCTTTTGGACCTCCTTTTCCATTTGGCTAATTCTGCCTTTCAAGGCATTCTTCTCCTCATTGGCTTTTTGGAGCTCTTTTGCCATTTGAGTTAGTCTATTTTTTAAGGTGTTATTTTCTTCAGTATTTTTTTGGTTCTCCTTTAGCAAGTCATTGACTTGCTTTTCATGGTTTTCTCGCATCCTTCTCATTTCTCTTCCCAATTTTTCCTCTACTTCTCTAACTTGCTTTTCCAAATCCTTTTTGAGCTCTTCCATGGCCTGAAACCAGTTCATGTTTTTCTTGGAGGCTTTTGATGTAGGCTCTTTGACTTTGTTGACTTCTTCTGGCTGTTTGTTTTGGTCTTCTTTGTCACCAAAGAAAGATTCCAAGGTCTGAGTCTGAATTTGAGTCCGTTTTTGCTGGCTGGCCATATTCCCAGCCAAGCCTTGAGATTTTCATCGGGGTATGACTTCTTGTAGAGTAGAGAGTACTTTGTTCCAAGCTTGAGAGGATGTGCTGTTGTTTTCAGAGCTATTTCTATACAGCCAGCACTGCCACACCAGCACTCCTCCTGCCCTAGAACTGCCAACCTGGACCTGACTCAGATCCAGATGTTAAGCAGGCTCTGCACTCCTGCTCTGATCTGCCACTTAATTCCTCCCACCAGGTGGGCCTGCGGCCAGAAGCAACTGTAGCTGTAGTTCTGTAGCTGCACCACCCCCGCTGCCCCAGGGTGGTGGCTGCACTGTGAAACTCCTTTCACTCTGTCCCTTGAAGCTTTTCCCACTAACCTTCTCTGTTGTCTTTGGTGTTTGTGGGTTGAGAAGTCTGGTAACTGCCACAGCTCACTGATTCAGGGCGCTAGGGCCTGTTCCAACCGGCTCCTCGTCTGGTTGGTCCTGCCGCCACCCATGCTGGGCTCCACTCTGCTCCCAGATCCGTGCATGATAGGCATCACCCAGCAACCATCCAGGCTGTCCTGGGCTGGAGCCCTGCTTCCCTCTGCTGTTTTGTGGGTTCTGCAGTTCTAGAATTTGTTCAGAGCCATTTTTAAGGGTTTTTGGAGGGACCTGGGGGGGAGCTCATGCAAGTCCCTGCTTTCCAATCACCATCTTGGATCTGCCCCCCCATTCTCCTGTCTTACCCCCAATATCGTTCCTCCCTCCCTGTCTCCCTTCCTTCCTCTCTTCCCTCCTTCCCAAGGTGGATGCTAGAGGAAAGGAAACACAGTAGGGGAAGCAAACATGCGGGGCCTCAGCTACCAGCCCATCTAGTCTTCTGTAGAGTCTATCTTTCCCATGGTGAGCTGGGGCTCACCTGGCCAGGAGAGGGAGGCTTGGCCTCACCATTTTAACAGAGTGAGTAGGGAAGATAGGGAAGGGCCCTTGCTCCAACCACCCCAAGTTCCTTCTTTCATCAGATGCAGCAACACAGCACCCTTCCCACATTCTCATGTCAAGAGGGGTAGGAAGACCTTGAGGAACCTACCCTGTCATTCTAGAACTCCAAGAAATTCTCTGTGTCCTGGGTCACCTCATGATGAGGTAGAGCCAGCCAGGAAATCTGACACCCCTAAAGGCTCAGCCTGGGCTGGCAGTGCCCAGAAGGGTCCAGGGAGCTCAGAGAGCATGCTGCCAGGGCTGGCCCCTCCCTGCTCCTTCGGCATCACTATATTGGTTTTTCTATATTGGATGTATATTTATCTGTGTGTAAATGGGGGCTTGGCCCACACCTGGACCACCTAAGGGGGGTACAGGTCTTCCTGACTCCAGGCCAGGTGTGCTAGCCACTGCACAGCCCAGCTCATCTTTTCTGTTCTAGGTGGTTACAGTAGAGTCTCCAATCTGTCCCAGAAGGAGAAGCCACAGGGATCTAGGGATTTGGGAACCTAGGACTGATGGTAGAAGGGATGGAAATGCAGCTAGGCTTTGGACTAGTACTTTGTAATAGTAGACAGCACTTATGTAGCTAACTATACAGGTTGGCAAGACTCTTTGTAACATTTTATCATCACAACACTTTAGCAGACAGGTGCTATTATATCTCCATTTTACAGACGAAGAAATTGAGGCACATGGCTGTTAAGTGATTTGCCTAGGATCACACAGTTAGTATGTTCCGAGGCTGGCTTTGAATTCAGGACTTGGTGACTATCCCCTTAGCTGCCTTACCAAACAACTGAGCTAAATTGTGGGCCTAATCCTTCTGACATTTCTAGGAAGGAAGGAAGGAAGGAAGGAAGGAAGGAAGGAAGGAAGGAAGGAAGGAAGGAAGGAAGGAAGGAAGGAAGGAAGGAAAGAAGGAAGGAAGGGAGAGAGGGAGGGAGGAAGGAAGGAAGGGAGGGAGGGAGGGAGAAAGGAAGGAAGGAAGGAAGGAAGCAAGCAGGAGAATAACACCCGGGGTGTGGGGGAGGGGGCACATGGCTTCAAGTCTTGACATTAGGAAAAGGAACAGGAAGGGAATGAAGGCTCGCAGGCCTGGGCCCCTCTAGACACTGAGAAGCTCTCACCAATGAGAGCAGTTGTGGGGTAGAGGGGCTGGTATGCAGAGGGATATTCAGGACTAAGAAGACCCCAGGGAAGGTCGGATGTTCCAGGGTGAAGAGACCCCAGATACTGAGGAAGTTCCAGGACGAGACCATGATTTTGAAGTCTGAGAGTCAGGAACAGGGCCAAGAGGGAATGAAAGAGAGAAGGGGATGAGAATTTACATAACACCTATTACGTGCTAGACACAGCGCTAAGCACTTTTTACAAATATTATCTGATTTGATTCTCAGAACAGCCCTGGGCTATTTTACAATGGAAAAAAATATGGCAAATAGAGTTTAAGTGACTTGTCCAAGGTCACAAAGTTAGTAAGTGTCTAAGGCTGAATTTGAATGTCAATCTTCCCAACTTCCAGGCCCAGAGTTCTGGGCACTGAGCCACTAGCTGCCAGCTTGCCCCCTTTATAGGTCAGAGGCCCCAGGAACAACTCACCAATGGGAGAATGTGGGGGACCTTTGTAGAGGGATCTTCCAAGATGATATAACCATAGATCTAATCAATTAGTAAATATTGATTAAGCACCTAGTATGACCTGCTGTTCGAGCATCCTTGAATTGATGGGCGCCCCCTCTGTTTCCGGTTCTTTGCCACTGCAAATAGAACTGTTATAAATATCGTTGTGCATATGGGTCCTTTCCCTCTGACTTTGATCTCGTTGGGGTGTAAGCCTAGTTGTAGTATTTCTGGGTCAGAGGGCACACATGTTTAATAACTTCTTAGTCATAATTTGAAACTGCTTTCCAGAATGACTGGGTGACCCATAAGAAATTCGCAGTGAGGTCAGTGTGACTGTTCTTAGAGCCCAGGGTGGGTTTCCCTCCCTGGCCCAGCCTCAGCTTCCCAAAGCTGGAAAAGAAGGCATCAGTTTTTGTACAACCATATCTGTGTTTCCGTCACTAATATATTCAACCTATGCAAGGCTTTGGGAGCCATAATGATACCAGAAATGGGTCTGTTATTCTTTTGATTACCTGATGGAGGTGTATTTCTGTCAGCTCTTTGTGGCCTCTGTTTCCTTGGTCCCCTTACCTTTCCAAAGCTTTGTGCACTGTTTCTTTCTCACCTGACCATCTCTGGGCATCTGTACTGCTGACACTGGGGCCTTAATTTGCTCCTGTGGCCTGCATACAGGAAGATAATCCCACCCAACAGAGGCTGACCAAGCCTCAGGAGGAGACCATTCCATGCATATAGGTAACTCTTTCACCTCCTGTGCAGCAGTCGCTGCAAACCTAACTCTTCTCTAAGTAGCAAGTCATTAGATGCTCATGGTGGGATCAGTGAAGTGAGAATATGTCTCCACCAAACTAAGCCTTTAACACTTCTAAACAAGTCTACTAGCGGATTCCAGGTGACTCCAGGCTTCCAGGCCATAAGGTTTGGCATTAAGACAGAAGCTGTTGCTTGGAGGCTCTCTCAGTCTCATCACCTTTTCTGAGTCACATGCATCCTACTTTGGTGCCTCTGAGGCCTGCACAATCCAAGTCTCCCCCTGCTGTTTGCCAGCGGGACCCAGTTCTTGTCTAGAGAAAATGCCAACCTTGATTCTGTAGTATCTGCAATCACAGGGATTAATGGTTTAGCCCAACTTACAGATGCCACTGGGACATTCAGTTTCCCTGTAAGAATGTCTTCTTTGATTGAGAGTTCCTACCATTTTACCCTTAGAAGGGTCTGAATTGAGGATTAGAGTCAGAATTAGGGTTAGGGTTGATCCTTCAGGTATATCTCCACTATCAAAATTCTCACATACAACTAGAAAAACTTCCTGGATTGTCTCACTTGCCTTAATGTTAATGCTTCTCATTGCATTGTGAAGGCTTTCACTTTTCTGCTTAATATCCTTCAACTGTCCTTACTGTTAAATTATGGATCTATTCTTACCAATCAATAGAGGAACACACTTCCCTATTGCATGTAAGTCTTTGAGGAGAATGGGTTGAAGCTTGGCTCAGTTTCCCCATAAGACTGGTCCCACCAAATTCTCCGCCAGATGGGGCATGACTGTGAGGGCCAAAAAATCTATGTAAGAGGATAGCTGAAGAGGAAATGGCCGGCCAATCCCTGCAGCCAGTCAAAGAGCCTCCCCCTCATCGTGTGGTTAGACGGTAACCAAAACCAGTTATGCGATGTTTCTGCATGCTTCCATGACTCTTGGACATTTCCCTTCCAGGTCAGCATGACTGTCCCAGAAGCAATGCCCCCAGCCTTTGCCAAGCGAAGATTTTTATCAGCCAAGAATGTGGAGGCAGTCTGCACATTCCGGTCTCCTTTACACTGGAATACTCACAGGCTTTTCAAATGCACGTAAGAGATGATACAACTCAATTGCTGCAGGCTTTATTTTAGAGATTTCACTGGGTTTTCTCACATCAACACCCAAATGTCAATGCAACGTGAGCCACAAATGTGCAGTGTTACAGTATTAACAATTCCCCATTGGAGTAATATATTGTGCTTAATTCAGTATCATAGCAACAGACATGAATTAGAATCATAAAAACAGAACCAACTTTTCCATGTATCAATATATAGCAAATAATTATTGATAGAGCAGCATCTAAAACATGATGAGAGACACAGAGCAATAAGACTCAGCAATAAAATAACAGTATTTTCATGGTAGCATCAGGTTGGGAATGAAACCTAACTAGTCTGGGTATGCTCTTTACACTTCCAGAATATTAAAAAAAAAACAAAAGCAAAAACAAACTCTATTAAAAAATAACCAGGGATTCTCTGAAATATTCCCTGAGAAACAATTCGAGGATATAGCCAGGAAAGAAACAAAATTATCCAACCTCTAAAGAAGAATTTGCCCACTATGGGAGAAAGAAAATGCAAAACAAAATTTGATTTATAGGATTGGAAAGTAAAGCCCTCTACTGAGGCACCAAAGGAAAATAATGGAAAGTCTGAAGGACAAAGAATAAGCCAATAGGATTTACAACCATCCTCTTGAACAGATGAGTTAGAGGAGTCAGTTTATGCCAAATTAAATCTGTTGCATTCTCCCCAGATTAGAAAGATTGTCTCAAATGCCTTCCCTGAGGAAAAACTGTTTGCCAGTAGGTTAAAAAAATTTCAGGCTGAAAAACTTGCCTTCGTAGTAGCTCTTTTGGAAAAAAAAAAATTAGGGTTACTGGCCACCCAAATGAGTAGTTTAAGGCTAACCCATTTCAGGGTTTATAAAAGGCAAGACCAAAAAAAAAAAAAACCCAAAACCCAACAACCCTGTAAACAAAAAAACCATTGAAGTTTTAAAATTGAGACATGAAGTGATGAATAAAGGAAAGGAGCAACTTAAAACAATGACCCTTCTAAATGGAGAGCCTAGGGATAGACTCAGTGTATCTCCACCAGAAGATTGCTGGACTAGGGGTATTCATGTCTTGTAATGTTGTTTTAGGTACTGTTTTGGGAAAAAACTATGAGAATTCTTGAGGCAAAATACTGTGAACCCTCAACCAGAGCTAAAATCCCATCTCTTTTTAAATTAAAAAGAAAAGAAAATTTCTTCTAAAAGACTCAGGGAATCATTAATGCAAATATATTCCTGTGGACAGACTCCCACATGTAAGATTTGTGTGTGGGTGAGCTGTCTAAATAAATGGATGTGTAGATAGAAATCGTTTAAGATCTGGCTTGTCATTCATAGAATATGAGGAGGGCTGTTCTTGTACCTCTAATCTCCAAAATGGGTACTGGACTAGATTTATCTCTTTGACCCCTCAAATATCTCTAGTCTAAGGGGTATCATGTTTGGGGTTTAGAACAAACACTACTTCCCAGATTACCCTTCAGAGGTGGAGGATATACTTGCCAGCTTAGCCCCTCTCTTCCAATAACTGGTTACACAAAAGACCATCACCAATAGTCATCAATGGAATATAAACCCATTTATACAGGCAAATCAGCAAACAGAAACCAGGGAAATTCTACAGATTAGAATCTAGCAAATAATACAAAAGAGTAGCTGAGCTTTTTAGCTGGGAGGGAGATCAAATCTCAGCTCAAACTGAGAGGGAGAAAGTGATCTCACCCAGGGGAAGTGTGCTTTCCAGAGTCTCTATAGCTGTAAATGCTGGAGGTCAGTTTGTGATCTCCAGTTTAGATGACCAGGCCAGCTCCCACACCTCCCATGCCTCTGAGGGCTCCAGTCGGCTATTAAAAAGTTCTTTCTGCATGGATATCTGCCACTGAAGTTTCTGTAACAAACTAAAGTAAGTTTTTTATACGGCACACACCAGGGCAGCTAGGTGGCACAGTGGACAGAGTGCCGGCCCTGGAGTCAGGAAGACTCATCTTTCTGATGAGCCTCAGCCACTTACTAGCTTTGTGACCCTGGGCATGTCACTGTTTGCCTCAGTTTCCTCATCTGTAAAAGGAGCTGACAAAGAAAATGGCAAACCAGTCCTGTATCTCTGCCACGAAAACGCCAAATGGGGCCACAGAGAGTCAGATAAAACTGAAAAATGTTGAACCACAACATACAGCACACACCAAGAGGATACACTTCTACAAGATTGCCCCGGGCCTTGGGGAAAACAGGACTCTATTTGACTACTGTTTATTTATGGGAGGACCCTAAACCAGGGTCAGCAAGCCATGACCCAAGGGCAGGATCCAGCTTGCAGCCTGTTTTGGTACATTGCCTGTGTAAATATAATACAATTTTATTTTGAAGTGCAAAAACCATATTTAGCTCACGTACAAAAACAGGTGGCAAATCGTAATGTCCCAATCCCTGAGTTTGCTGAGGTTTGGACTGAGGGCTAGACCAGGAAGACCTGGGTTCAAATCTGCCTTCAGTTGTGTCACCCTAGGCAAGTCACTCACCCTCTGTTTGCCTCAGTTTTCTTCTCTGTAAAAAGAGGATAATAATATCTCCCTCACAATGTGTTGAGATAAAATTTGTAAAGCACTTTGCCACCCTTAAGGCTCTATGAAAATGCTAGCTATTACTGTGAGAGAGATTCCTCAGAACGGCCTGGGGTTGCCCTAAGAGCTGCCCAAGGTTCAGCATCTTTTGGCACTGATGTTTGAACGTGTGTGAACTCTTGATACCTGAGGCATTGTTTGTTCCCCATAAAAGGGTAAGTATCTTTTATTGTAGGGCTTAAATGCAGCCTTCCCTAAGTCAGCGGAAGAACTGTGTTCCTGTTCTAATTCTCCAGAGAGAGTGTATTATCTGAACTGTCCACCAGTCCAAATACTCTGCCTGAGCAGCCTGCCATCCTTGTCAGTACCCCTCAGGGGAATGGGTTGAGTAGTCTCCTGGGGAGGGTAGCTCTGCTGGTTACCTGGAGAGTTCCACCTGCAAATACCTGGTTGAGCCCAACCTGCAATACACTAAGCACTTTGGATTAACTCTCCCTGGAGGAGCTGAATAAATAAAAAAGAACAATGCTCAGAATAAATATAAAATGTGCTGACCGTACCCAGATCACGAGTCCAACACCATCTGCCTTGGCCTCAGTTCATTGCCCTCTGCATTCACTTTCTAAAAATTCGCATGCTATGAGTATATAGTACGCAGAATAACATGAAAGGAGTGCAATCCCATGCTCCTGCAGGGAGGTTTTCACCTCGTCATCTCTGAGTTGCCCTCCCTGACCTTCAAATGTGGTCAGGGATGCACTGGAGCTCATAGCAACTCATATTGTTAAATTTTCAGTGTGAGAATTTACACTGTGGAAAAGAATAAACACCACAGATCAGGGCTTGATTAATTATTCTGTTGATTGTCTAGACTTAAGAAAGTGATAGAAAAAAAAAACGTTAATGATTCAGATTAAACTTGAAAGTGCACTGTGATCCACATGTACAAAAATATTTATAGAAGCTCTTTTTGTGGTGTCCAAGAACTGGAAATTGAGGAGATCTCCATCAAGTGGGCATTGGCTGGACAAGTTGTAGCACATGAATGTAATGGAATACTATTGTGCTATAAGAAATGAGGAGCAGACAGATTTTGGGAAAACCTGGAAAGACTTGCATGAACTGATGCTGAGTGAAGTGAGCAGAACCAGGACAACATTGTGCAATGACCAACCTTCATAGACTTAGCTCTTCTTGGCAACACAATGATCCAAGACAATTCCAAAAGACTTATGATGGAAAATGCCATCCACATCTAGAGAAAGAACTATGGAGTCTGAATGCAGATCGAAGCACACTATTTTCTCTCTTTTTTTGTTTTTTTCTTTCTTGTAGTTTTCCCCTTTTCTTCTGATTTTTCTTTCACTCCATGACTAATGTGGAAATAGGTTTAACATGATTGTACATGTATAGCCTGAATCAGATTGCTTGCTTTCTGGGGGTGGGAGGAGGATAGAGAGAGAGGAGAAAAACAGTTTTTTGGACCTCCAAATCTTATAAAAGTGAATGTTGAACACTATCTTTATAGTTGGAAAAAATAAAATACTAGTAAGTGGGAGTGGGGAAAGAAAGTGTGCTGCGGGTACATTTCTTTTTTGGGGAGCTGATTGTTAAACATTTACCGGCACATCCGAGGATGTGGCCAAGGGGAAACAAAACAATTCACACTTGAAGCTCAAGGAAAAGAATTGAGGTAGCTATTTATCTTGAAACCATAGACTAGAAACCAGACAAATCATTGAAAACAGTGAAGGAAATTGGTTTGTCCCAAATCTCCAGCACAATAAGATTCTTGGTAAGTGGTGGTCTTTCCCATCTTGGTCGAGCTGCCTTCTGGAGATTAGGTGTCACCATGGAGAGAGCACCGGGCCTGGCTTCAGGAAGAGCTGGATTCAAATCTCGCCTCAGACCTTTACTACTTTGGGACCCCTGGGCAAGGTACCCTACCTTCATGTGCCTCAGTTTCCTCATCTGTAACAATAATAACATCTACCTCTCAGGGTTGTTGTGAGAGTTACATAAGATGATATTTGTAAAGTACGCCGCCCATTATCCAGTAGACGTCAATATGTCCAAAACAGAATTCATTATCTTTCCCCTAAACCACCCCCTCCCATCTTCCATAGAGGGCAACACCACGCTTCTAGTCTTCAGACTCACAACGTGGAGTGGTCCTGGACTCCTCACTATCCCTTAGGCACCATCCCCCATATCTGAGCTGTTGCTAAGACCTGTCACCTTCACCTTTGAAACATCCTTCAAATACACCTCCTTCTCTCCTCTGACCCTGCCCCCACTCTGATGCAGGTCCTCATCACCACCTTTGAGTACTGAAATAGCCTGCTGGGGGCTCTCCCTGCCTCAAGGCTCACCCTACTCTAATCCATGTTATATTAAGTCACTAATGTGATTTTCATAAAGCATAGGTCTAATCAAGTGTGCCATAAACTGCTGTGGCTCCCTATGGCCTCTAGGAGTAACTACAAAATGCTCTGTTTGGCATCCAAAGCCCTTTATAACCCAGCCCCCTCCTACCCTTCCAGTCTTCTTACACCTGATTCCTCACAGTGTACTCCAGTGACTCCTGGCCTCCCAGCTGTTCCCTGAAAAAGATTCCATCACTTTGCTGTGGGCATTCTCTCTGGCTGTCCCTAATGCCTGGAACACTCTCTCTCCTCAACTGTACCTGCTGACCTCCCTGGCTTCTTTTAAGTCCCAAGCAAAATCCCACTTTCTACAGAAAACCTGCCCCAACCCTCTTAATACCAGTGCCCGCTGTCTGTTAATTGTTGCCTATTTATCCTTTATATAGCTCCCTTTGTCTATATTTGTTTGCCTTTTGTCTCCCTCATTAGATTGTAAGCTTCTTGAGGGCAGGGACAGTCTTTTGTCTCTTTTTGTATCTCCAGAGCTTAGCACAGTGCCTGGCACATAGTGGGTACTTAATAAATGTTTATTTGTTGATCAATTGGTTGACCTATGATGAAGCATGATGCCCTCTTTCTGACAGAGAAGGGATAAACACAAACAACAAAGACATAACCACTGTGTACATTCATTTGGATTAACATTTCTATTAAGTGCTTTTTTTGTAGGAAAATACTGGGAACAAAGTAAGTGCCCATTGACTGGAAGATGGCTAAATAAATTGTGGTACAGGTATACAAAAAAATTAGTGCATTGTGATAGCATAACGAATGTGAGGAATTTAGAGAAAACATGTGAAAGACTCAAGGGATTGATGAACCAGAAAGAAATTGCATGCACCCTCATAACTGCAATGGAACTCAGTCCTGGATCATTTGTACTCTGCTTTGTCTACTGCCAACTGCCATGGATGCTTGGGGAAATCTCCTTTTGGAATAGTAGACCAGCAGGCTGTAATGGCAAGCTAAGTGAGACTTGTTACTGTCTTTTGTTTTTGAGTGATTCTCAGCACTAAGGCAATCAAGTGCTTTCGTCTGTAGGAAGGTCTACATCCTTTTGCTAGTTAGGTCATAGAGGGGTGAAACACTTGAGAGGTGTGAAACGCTCAAGAGGTGTGAAGTGCTCTGACCCTGAAGAAGTGTATATATACTCTGAGGTTAGCATTTTGTTTGGAGGCTCACTCATTGGAAGAGTGTTGGTGTGGAGACTCTGGGTAGCCATTAAGGAGCCCCCCAGCTTTGAAAACCCAGATGTTGGTGCTTCTCTCTCTGGTAACTATGCATGTACAGCTTTGGTCAGACAGCTAGAAGCCTATCTGTTGATATGTGTTATTTGCTCTGTTTATATTTTCTCTGTTTGTAATTTCTGTTTGTATTTGCTCTGAAGTTCAAGGGTCTGACTTTTCCCCTTGAACTAAGTGAATGACATATGTGTGTTTGATTAAAGTGAGATTGTAAACCCCTTTAAGTTGCTTTCCTTAGAAAATCAGATTAAAGAACCTATGCTAATAGTCTTCCTGTGTGCTGATGTTATTGGCCTTACACAGCCATAGTAGAGGCAAGTAGTGTTGTTGTTACATAGGCCCTGCCTTGCACTTTAAAGATGAGCCAATATATATAAAATATTTTATATACCTTAAAGAATGATATAGATATAGATATAATGTCCTTTTAGGCTCACTGAGGAGAAATATCTAACTTCAGCATACTCTGTAGGTCCACCCTCCTAAAATTACAATTCATGAGCCCCCAGTGGTGGGTTTATTCTTAATAATCAGCAAAAAAAAAAAACAACTCCATAATTAACTCAAATGAAAGGCTCATGGATTCAGTTGATTCAGGCTGTTGAGAGCTTGAATTTCTTCCTTTGAGAATTTCCTGTTAATATTTTGAGCATTTATCTACCAGGGAATAGCTCTGGGTCTTCTGTATCTGAATCAGTTCTTTAAATATCTTGGACTTCAGACCTTTCTCTGAAACATTTAATCTTTTCTCATAGCACAACAATATTTCCTTACTCTCATATTCCTTATTTCTTTGGCCATTACTCGAATAATAGGCACTTCTTTTGTTTGCTATAAA
This sequence comes from Trichosurus vulpecula, assembly GCF_011100635.1. NCBI lineage: Eukaryota > Metazoa > Chordata > Mammalia > Diprotodontia > Phalangeridae > Trichosurus > Trichosurus vulpecula. The sequence continues at coordinate 16,312,105 of NC_050574.1, read as the reverse complement.
TATTTTTGTATGAATTGCTCTCTCTGGAATAGAGACTTAATATTGGTATTACTGAGTGAAAAGGTATTTTCAGTTTAGTGACTTTGGTGGTAGTTCCAAATTGCTTTGCAGAAAGACTGGACCAATTCATAGTGCATTAGTCTATCTACCTTCCCACAGTCTTTCAAATCTCTGTCATCTTCATTTTTGTCATCTTTGCCAATCTGATGACATGAAGTGGAGCCTCAGAGCTGGTTTAGTGTGTATCTCACTATTAATTATTAAGCATTTTTTTCACATGGCTGTTGATACCTCTAATTTTGTGTTAAAATTGTATCTTGTTCTTGTCCCTCTGACTACCCTCTTCCCTGTTAGTTAGTATAGCAAGTAAATTTATAAGTAGTGAGTACAAAGTGACAATAGTACAAAGTAAGATTTCAAAGGGGAACTGTCATGAGTGAAATTAAACAAACAGGTAAACTGAGGCCATTCTCTAAGCCAGATATCACTTATTAACAGATATATGAAGTCTGATACTAAAAGGTCAACGGATAGCCTCCATATGTGTCAAAGACTCAGAGTGTCTTCTTTCTGATTGGCCTGGCATCATTTGGACCTTCCCTGGCAAATGTGAGACCCAGCTATCTCTAGAAATCCTGACTGGAAAAACAAAGACCATATCAGTCTAGATTTAGTTTTCCCGTTGAAAACCAAGTCTCTCCCAACCTTGATTGGAAGGCAAGAACTGGAGGCTTGTCCCCTGGGGAAAACTAGCTCAAGCTGGGTCTCTGTTTAAGGGGCAAACAGAACTGAGGGTTTCACTTAGGAGGGCTCCAACCTAGGCTAGGAGTGATTACATTACTAGATCATGCTCTTCAGAAACTGCCTGCCCTTCAGAATAAGGAAAAGAATGGATCACAGGGTAATAATGATTATTAATTTTTTTTATTGTTTAGTCATTTTTCAGTCCTGTCTGACTCTGAGTTCAGTTTCCTGGCGTGGTGCTAGTATACTGTCCAGGTTTCACAGATATATAAACAATGAGCTCAGTGCATTGACTCTGTAGACCCTCAGTTTGCTAGTCTGTCTAATACCTTTTCTCTCCCACACTTTCCTTCAGAGCCTCCCAAACACTGAGCTAGCTCTGGAGATGCATGCATCAACTTCATCATCTATGTGTACAGGAAAGTAAACTGCCAAAGTGAGTGAACTTATCCACAGTATTCAGAATTTCTCCAGGTCTGGTACTGGCTGGTGGAGAACCTCTGTTTTTTTGGCGTTGATTGTTAGGCCAAAATTAGCACAAGCAGAAGAGAGTAGATCCATACTCTGTTGTATTTTAGCATCAGAGGCTGCATTGAGGGCACAATCATCTGCAAACAAGAAGTCATGCACCACCTCTCCCTCCACTTTAGTCTTGGCTTGTAGCCTTTTCAAGTTAAATAATTTCCTGTTGATTTGGTAGCTGACCTTGAAGCTGTTTTTGTCCTCGATTACATCACTGAAAACATCGTGCTGAAAAGCATGGGAACAAGCACACATCCCTGCTTCATGCCATTGGTGATTGGGAAAGAGGGAGAACATTGTCCATTACCAACAACCTGTGCAAGCATGACTTCATGGAATTAGTGTACAATACTAATGAACTTCTCTGGGCAACCAAATTTTGCCATGATCTTCCACAAGCCTTCACAACTGACAGTATCAAAGGCCTTGGTCAGATCTATGAATGCTGTATAGAGATCTTTGTTCTGCTCCTGGCATTTGTCCTGGAGTTGCCAGGTAGCAAACACCCTATCAGCCATTCCTGGGCCCTTTCTGAAGCTACTCTGGCCCTGGGTAGATGACCATCTTCCAGGTGAAGGATCAGCGTATTAAGGAGGACTCTGTCAAGAATCTTGCTGGCAATAACCAACAGGGAGACCTCCCCTGTGATTGTCACAGGACAATCTATTTCCTTTACTTTTATAGAGATGGACAATGGAGGCATCCTTGATCTCCTGGGGGATAACCTCCTCTTGCCCTATAATCTGGAAAATTTCAGTCAGCTTTTGTATGAGCAATGGACCCCCTACCTTGTAAATCTCAGCTGGAATAGAATCAGCACCACGTGCTTTTCCAGATGAGAGGAGCCTAATGGCATTCACAACCTCTTCTTCAGCCAGAGAGGGATTGACTTCAACCTGAAGTAAAAGGTCAATGGCTTCAGCATTGAGTGATGATGGTCTGTTGAGAACACCATGGAAGTGTTCAGCTCATCTCTCCAGGATCATGTTCTTATCACTAATCAGTGTGGCTCCATCAGCATTGAGTAGTTGAGATGCAGTGTATACCCTTGGCCCATAAATAGCCTTCAGGGCCTCATAAAAGTGTTTTGGATTGTTACTATCAGTGTAAAACTGAATTTCATCTGCCTCCTTACTGAGCCAAGAATCCTACATCTCTCCTACATCCAAGAATCCTACATCTAAGCTTTGCTTGTACTTTACTTTTGATAAAGTGAAATGCTGTCTTCTTAGAGAACTATCCTGCTGGTAAACCCGATGGAGTTCTCATTTTCCACTTAGCAGCTTCTGAATTTTCCCATCATTTTCATCAAACCAGTCCTGACATTTGTGAGTGTTCTGATCCAGATGAGCAAATGCAGTGCTATACACCAAGTCTCTGAAAACTGCCCACTCCTTTTCTGCTTCACTGTTGCCAACTGTGTGTTGGCTCAGCTTTCCCTCCAAGTTAGCAGTGAACTGTTCTGGCTAGGAGAAGTGTTCTTATCTGTTGACATTAAGTTTTATGGTATTCATTTTGCCTTGGGGCCATGGCTTTTGTTGAATGCTCAGAGAATCTCTGATCTATGTTCTATGATCAGTCCAGCACTCTGCACCACACGTTGCCTTCATCACTCTCACATCCTGTCTCTCTTCTCCTTACAATGACATAGTCTATTAAATGCCAATGTTTGCTCCAAGGCTGCATCCACAAAGTTTTATTGCATTTAGGTAAATAGAAGACAGTTGGTGATGAGAAGGTCAACTTCAGTAGTAAGTGACCATCGCTGTTGCTGTTTCCAACTCCGTTCCTCCCAAGGACTCCCTGCCAAGTCTGGTAGTCTGTGCCTACTCTGGCATTAAGGTCACCCAGAATGATAAGCTTATCCTCTTTTGGCACATTGATGGTGAAGCTTTCCAGGTCTTCATGTAATTTTTCTTTGACCTCATCAGGGTGGGATCATAGGCACTGATGACAGTGGCATGGCACTTTCCTGCGAGTGGCAACTGCATTGTCATGAGCCTGTCATTCATTCCTTTTTGGAGACACAAAAGCTTCTTGATTAGACTAGTCTTGATCAAAAAACCAACAACAGCTTCATGGAGCTCCCCATCAATTTGGCCATTCCAGAAAAAAAGCATGTACCTAGATAAACTGGCCTTCATTTGCCAGCCTTGTTTCACTCTGGCTGCTATTTGGATATGATAGCTGCTGAGTTCTCTCACAACAAGAAGTGTTTGTCTTTCAGGTCTACTGGATTTCATGTTGTCCATAAGCACATGCACATTCCATTTACCAATGGTGAGTGGAATCATCTTCACAAAAGTTTTTGTACATTTCTTTTGTGTTTTGACTGCAGAATAGGATCTGTGTCTGCCAAGGTTAGCAGGCCAGGGTTGGGAAGCAGATAATTTGTAAGGCACCTTTTCTAGCCCCTTCCTCACACCAGGAGGTGAGCAGCGCATTCCTTAAAAAAGGCTGCTTAGACACCCAAGGGGCTCTATGTCCTGGGCTGATGTCTTTTGACTTGCACATAAATTAGATCTAAGTGAGGCAGAGGGGCACAAAGTCATTGGCTTCACTCTCTCTTCCAGAGTATTGAAGTCCAGTGGCAGGACAAAAGCCAGGCTATGACCCAGGGTGAAGTGGATGCCCTTGGCATCTTCAATATCTGACCAAGCTCTAAGCCCTCCCAGTGCCTGCTTCAGCTAGTTTCATGGCCATTTGTAGCCAGAATGGACTTTGTTTTCTTTGAATGACTCAACTTGCCTCATTGAGCTTCCCTGGACGCTGGGGCTTGCTCTTCCAGGGCAGGAGGCCCAGCGACCATGCCAGGCATCAGAGAGCTTCCTGTGTGATGAGTCGTGGGGCTGGCTGAGGGGAGGTGTGTTAACGTGGTCTACACTAGGGGGAGGGGCCAAGTCAAGAACCAATCGACCCTGGTCGTTCAGGCGGCGCTTGATGATGTCAAAAACTCTATAAGAGGGGAGAGGACAGCTTGAAGATCCTCCTTTCCTTTTCCGGTTGGAGCCAGAGACGCCTACAGCCAAAGCTGAGCTGCCGGTAGCAGAGCTGACTAGAGGCTAGTGGGTAATCTTCTTACCGTAGAGGGGAAGCATGTATACGATTTTGCCTTATACCATCTTGCTTCTCTGTGGCCTCCTGGTTACCCTTGTGAGGCGGACTTACTGGGCCTGGAAGCTTTTGATGAAAATATCAAAATGGGGACGCTGGTTTGTGGGATTGTTACTGTGGAGTGTAAATACATGCTTTAGTTCTCCTGCCTTCTGCCTAGAGAATTCCTTATATCCTGCGGTTCCGGACCTTTTAGGCACATATGAGATTCTCTTTGAAATCCTAAATTCTGCCTTCCTAATATATTTGGCGATGAGGTGGATGGGATCGCTAGATATAAGATCTCTGTTCAGAAGCAGAAGAACTTCAGAGTAAGAGATGAATATCCCAGGGTGGGAGGATCCATTTTATTCCTCCTTAGCAAAGCAATTGGCTAAAAAAGCCGGACCCTGTGAAAACTGGGAACCAAGGCTACAGAGAGGGGATCCTAAGGATTTGGAAAGGTGTTTACAAGATGTTGGGATTCAGTCAGGGGCATCACTATCTAGGCAAAGCTGGATAGTGTTATCAGCCTACCGGCTAGTATATGAAAGATTGAGATTAAGTGAAAGAGATGGGGGCACTCCTATCCCACAGCAAGAAGGGGAATCTCAGATAGCAGGAGAACAAATTGCTGCTCAAGAACCCACTGACTCAGATGAGAACTTTTCTATTAATGTGGCTAGGAGCAACAGGAGGCCAAATAAGCCAAGAGTGCATCCCAACTCAGCCCAGACCAAGCCTGACTGCCTGCTTGGTCCTTGCCATGGTGGCAGGGGAAGCGAGTGGGGGGAAAATGAGACAAACGCTACTAGGGTTCAGGACATCCCTCGCACAGAGAATGGGAGATGGTTAAATACTCAGACAAGCGTTCGTCCTGTAGAGAGGAGGAGGACAGAAACCCGAGGTGGCAATTTAGTTACGAGGGAATTTCAGGAAGATTTCTCACCACAAGAGGTCACAGATATTTTGAGTAGATTTAACCAAAGAGTAGGAGAACCATTAATATCTTGGATGGTAAGGCTCAGTGATCAAGGGGCCGGTGGAATATTAGTAGATAAGAAGGACTGTATGAGATTCATAGGTATCAGCCACGATCCTCTAGTTCAGCAAGCTTTTAGGGAACATCATCAGCAAGGAGATGATGCTAGCAGGACTACTCTGTTGGCATTAGCTGCTGCGGGATGCAATAAGAGATATACTAATGATTCTATGTGGCCCACTGAGCACAGACCCTGGTATTCACTTAAAGATTGTATCATGATACTAAAGGAGGAGATAATGAAGACTGCTATTATGACAGGAACTGCAGACAAATATTACAATGATCCCATAGGAATCCCTCATAGGAATTTAATAATTAGGACTGCTCCCCCTGCTTATAAACAACTAATTTTGAATCTGTTACTTGGGGAAGTAGGGACCCATCTTACAGAGGTGATAAATAAGATTTTACAGTTACATGTGACTTAGGAGACTGGGGAAGGGATAGATCTCCTCGAGAGAGAGAAGGGTGAATAGCCAGCAAACTTGGCGCCAAAATGGAGTGACAAGAAAAGAAGTGTTCACTGCTCTATTGAGAGCAGGGGTAGGTTTTGAAATGATAGATGGCACTCCAACCAATGAATTGTACAGGATGTACTGAGATAAAGGACTCGATAACAGGAGAGATAGGGAAATAAGAACTGCTCCTGCAAATGCTACAGATGTTGAACCTTCATACCCAAGTGAATCACATGCCAGGGAATACTAGGAAACAGGCCAGGCCCCAGCCCAAATTAAGGAAATATGTAAGCTGGATTACAGACCTCACATTAACTTGACCATATATTGGAAAAATGGGTCAAGTACAGTAAGTAGGGCATTAATAGACACTGGGGCTGAGGCCACCCTTATCTATGGGAATCCAGACAAATTCAGCCATGGAACTCCTATTACCATCACAGGACTAGGAGGGACTGAAATATCAGCCAGACAAGTTAAATTGATGATGAAAATTGGACAGTTGCCCAAGAAAGAATATAGTGTGGTTATTGTGCCTATTCCTGAATACATCATTGGAATAGACATTTTGAAGGGTACGACCTTAAATTTACCTGAAGGGAAATACCAATTTGCTGTGAGGAAAATAGGCATTAATGCAATCTTAGTGGGGAAAATCAAGATGGATCCAATCACTTTGCCCGAACCTTCTGAAGTAATTACTTTGAGGCAATATCGTGTGCCAGGTGGGTAAGATGAAATTGCCAACACTATAAGAGAATGTGTTGAGGCAGGAGTGTTAGTCCCTACAACTACTCAATGGAACAACCCTGTCTGGCCAGTCCGAAAGTCAGATGGGACATGGAGGATGACAGTAGATTATAGACAGCTGAACAAAGTGACTCCTCCCTTGTATGCTGCTGTTCCAGACACAGTTACTTTAATAGAGAGAATACAAAAACATGAAGGGACTTGGTATGCAGTTATTGATTTGGCCAATGCCTTCTTTACGATCCCAATAGACCCCAAACAATGGAACCAGTTTGCTTTTACTTGGCAAGGCCGACAGTATACATTTACACGCCTGCCACAAGGATATATTCATAGCCCAACTATTTGCCACAGGATTGTAGCTGAGCATTTGGATGAATTAAAGCTACCTGGTGTACAGCTTACACATTACGTAGACGACATCATGATACAGGGAAAGAATATAAAAGAAGTGGAGGAGAGTCTAGCATTATTAACTGACCATATGAAAAGCAAAGGATGGGAAATCAACCCCGCAAAGGTTCAGGGGCCAGCTCAAACTGTAAAATTCTTGGGGATACAGTGGAATAGAGGACTGCGAGAAATTCTCCCTCAAGCTCGACAAAAAATTCAGGATTTTCCCACCCCTACTAATAAGAAAGAGGCCCAAAAGTTCATAGGGCTATTTGGTTATTGGAGACACCACATCCCACATTTGGGGCAGATTTTAAAACCCTTGTATAAAGTCACCAGAAAGAAATATGAATTCGATTGGGGCCTTGAACAAAGTAGAGCTTTTGAGGAAGCAAAGGCTGCTATACAATTAGCTCGGGACTTATGGCCTATGCAAAATGGGCCAGTGGAGTTACAAGTGACTGTACAAGATGACTATGCAAATTGGAGTCTGTGGCAAAAACAACAGAGCCGAAGTGTACCTTTAGGCTTTTGGTCAAGGAAACTGCCCTCATCTGGAGTGCAGTATACACCTTTTGAGAAGCAGCTGTTAGCTGCATATTGGGCTTTAGTAGAAACTGAGCAACTAACCCTGGGTCATGAAGTGATATTAAGGCCTGGAATTCCAATTATGACTTGGGTAATGAGTACCCCAGCTTCTCACAGAATTGGACATGCACAAGAGGCGAGCATAATCAAATGGAAGTGGTATATTCAGAATAGGTCCAGAGCAGGCAAAAGTAGAGTTTCTGCTTTACATGAATCTGTGGCGAACATTGGCACTGAGAGAAATGAAAAACCCCTTGAATCTAAGCAACAGATGGTGCCATCCTTAGTGAAATGGAATAATGGGTATGATGGACTAAGTGTAGAACAGAAGAAACATGCTTGGTTTACTGACGGGACAGCAAAATATGTAGGACAGAAGAGACATTGGAAAGCAGTAGCCTATAATCCCTGTACTAGGCGAACTCTGGAAAGTTCTGGGATAGGGGGAAGTAGCCAATATGCTGAACTGATGGCAGTACATCAGGCCATCAGAATGGAGAAGGGAGGACAGTGTCATATGTTCACTGATTCATGGGCGGTAGCTAATGGATTAGCTACTTGGATGCCTATATGGAGGAATCAGAATTGGGAGATTCATGGCAAACAAGTTTGGGGTAAAGAGTTATGGGAAAATATATGGGACATGTCTTTGGTTACGGATTTGTCAGTTTTTCATGTTGATGCTCACGCGACCCTGACCACACCAGAGCGTGAGTACAATGCACACACGGATCAACTAGCAAAGATTGCCACTGAATGTATTGTCCCTACTCCAACTCCAACTGATGACTCAGCCTTAGCAAGATGGGTCCACCAGACCGCCGGCCATTTAGGGGTCCAGGCCACCCACCGATGGGCACAGGATCGAGGTATCAGTATCTCTCATGCGTTGTTAAAACAAATAACAGAGGAGTGTTCTATATATCAATTAGAAAAAGAACGAACTCTTCCTAGGATAGTAACTGGAGAAATAGCAAGGGGAAAAGTTCCAGCCCAAATCTGGCAGATAGATTATATTGGCCCACTACCCCAGGATAAAGGATGTAAATATGTATGTACGTGTGTTGACACCTATTCAGGTGTACTAGTGGCTTGTCCTTATAAGGACGCAACTCAGAAAAACACCTGTAAAACCCTAGATATTGTAAGTTTATACTATGGAACCCCAATGCAGATTCAAAGTGACAATGGGTCACATTTCAAGGGCAAAGAAGTGAAAAGATATTGTGTGTTGAATAATATAGAATGGATATATCATATTCCATATTACCCACAAGCATCTGGGCTGATTGAAAGAATGAATGGATTGTTGAAAGAACAGCTGAGAAAATTAAGCTCTAATAATTCATATCGACGTTGGAAGGATAATTTGTCTATTGCCTTACGTAATTTGAATAATAGGCCCTTAGGGGGGAGTACACCTCTAGCCAGAATGATGACCCCAAATTTGCAGATTAGAGAACAGCAAACACGTGAGATCCAAAATATTGAATTTTGGACTGTGAGGGAAGATGTCCCCCTACCATGTCCAGGAACACCTGGTTCGGCAGGATGTGATTTACATTGTATAGAGAATTTTAGGTTGAATAGGAAAGAGATAAGAAAAACCCCTACTGGAGTATGTATGAGAATCCCCAAGAATCATTTTGGACGGATATTACCTAAACCAGGATTAGCAGCTCAAGGAGTACATGTATTGGCTGGAGTGATAGATTCGAATTATCAAAAAGAAATTGTTGTGACACTCCAAAATTTGGGTGAAAAACCTGTACAATTTGGTAGGAATGATAGGATAGTTCAAGTGATTATTATCCCCTGTGAAAAAATACCCTTTGTGAAAACTGACCCTCCTCCCAAAATAACTACTAGAGGGGCAAAAGGGGCTTGCTCCATTGATAGAATAAAGTTGGGAGCTAAGGTATGGGTAAAATGGAAGCCAGATGATATTCCAAAGGCTGCAGAAGTCATAGCCCATGGGAAGAACAACACTGTAACAGTTGTCTATTCAGGGGAAGATAATTACCAAATCGTGCCCCTGAACCATATATTTTACCGTGAATAGGGCTATAATATTAGATTCGCAGACCCCACAGGTATGGCTGATGCTGGTAATTGACACAAGCCACTCAGAGGGAAGGTGACTTTGTGTGATTAATGGATGAAAGCTTGTACACCTGGGGAAAGGCTGGGAGGACAATCCTAGTCTATCTAGGATGGGATCCTCCTGGTTTCCCTTGTACATCTGGGGAAAGGCGGGGAGGACAATCCTAGTCTATCTAGGATGGGATCCTCCTGGTTTCCCTTGTACATCTGGGGAAAGGCTGGGAGGACAATCCTGGTCTCCATCTAGGGTGGGATCTTCTTGGCTTAGCTTCCTCATTGTGTTCCGTTTAAAAAGAAACATTTCCCATCTGAGTTTGGCTCTGATATTGGATCTCTGCATAACTGAAATTTCAACTAAACTGGAGATGATTTTATTTGAAGGATAATAGCCCATACTTGCCTACTCTTTTTGTTCTCTGTTTTAGTTAACCTTGTCGCTAGTTCTGTCTCCTGCAGGTTTAAGCACCCTGCACTTTCTGGTGACTGCCTAAGCACGTAGCATTCTTGGAATTCCTGCCAGCTCGCTAAAGAACTGAACTCTGGAATTGGACTCTTTGGGGCAGGGACACCTCTACATCCAATTTCAGCAAGAAGAAGCTATGGAAAATGAGACCTTCACCCATTACCCCAAGATTTTGAGCCCCAATTGTTTGATGGGGGGAATGATGATAGTGTTCTGTGTACTTATTTTGTGTTATCCTTGCTGTATTGTTTTATTGTTATGATATTATTGATCCTATGTAATGGATACGAAGATCTAGGGGTGGACATTTGAATTATTAATAATTATTTTGGGATGATTGATTGAAGAGATTATCTGGCTGGGATCTAGGTGTGGATCACATTTGAATCGTAAACCAATATTTGGGAATGTCACTGAATGATATATTTTGCTTTATTGCGAATGATATGTTTTAGTTTCCTGCATAATTGGATCACAGTGTTCTAGGATATATAATTTAATTTGAATTATGATTGGATTGTGCATCCTAGAACATTGTGAGGGGTGGAGTGTAGCCAGAATGGACTTTGTTTTCTTTGAATGACTCAGCTTGCCTCGTTGAGCTTCCCTGGACGCTGGGGCTTGCTCTTCCAGGGCAGGAGGCCCAGCGACCATGCCAGGGATCAGAGAGCTTCCTGTGTGATGAGTCGTGGGGCTGGCTGAGGGGAGGTGTGTTAACGTGGTCTACACTAGGGGGAGGGGCCAAGTCAAGAACCAATCGACCCTGGTCGTTCAGGCGGCGCTTGATGATGTCAAAAACTCTATAAGAGGGGAGAGGACAGCTTGAAGATCCTCCTTTCCTTTTCCGGTTGGAGCCAGAGATGCCTACAGCCAAAGCTGAGCTGCCGGTAGCAGAGCTGACTAGAGGCTAGTGGGTAATCTTCTTACCGTAGAGGGGAAGCATGTATACGATTTTGCCTTATACCATCTCGCTTCTCTGTGGCCTCCTGGTTACCCTTGTGAGGCGGACTTACTGGGCCTGGAAGCTTTTGATTAAAATATCAAAATGGGGATGCTGGTTTGTGGGCTTGTTATTGTGGAGTGTAAATACATGCTTTAGTTCTCCTGCCTTCTGCCTAGAGAATTCCTTATATCCTGTGGTTCCGGACCTTTTAGGCACATATAAGATTCTCTTTGAAATCATAAATTTTGCCTTCCTAATATACCATTGGAACAAATTGTGCTCATCCACCCATTTTGCCAAGGGAAGTTTTCATGTGCTTGGGGTAGATATCCCCCTAACTCACTGGTGGGTTAGAGGCCTGTTGGTTACCCTTAACCTGATTTATCCCAATCTGCTGAGACTGTTTACTGGGGTGTGGCCACTGGGCATACTACAGCTTCTTGGAACCACAGGTGAAAGTTGGGTGGCAGGTGGGCACCAAAGGTAGATGAGCAGCCCTGACAAGGGCTTCACAAGCCCTCACACCAGAGGTACTAGTGTTTCCTGAGCACCCCATAGCAAATATTAAGCTAATGAGCTAACTCCAAGGTGTTGCTAACCAATAGCTTTGAAATAATGTGCACATGTTCAGGAACTAACCCTAAGGTGGCATGGATAAGAGTTAGCCTATCCACTACCAAAACCTTATAAAAATGAGAGTGCCAACTGAGTACTCTTCCATCCGCCATAGGTCCATGTTGCTCAAGTGCCCCCATTCCAATCCATTGTTAGAGAGGTGACTTTCTCTCCATTCTCTTCTCTGTGCTGCCTACCTCCCTCTGCCACCTCATCCCTATCCTCACATCATCCACCTCTGGAGCCCTACACCATTTGCCTCTGTACTCTGTGTCTTTAAAGTATTAATGAAGCATTACTTCCCACTTACTGCTTTCCCAGAGAGTATCAAGGAACCAGCATGCCTGAACCCTACTCTATCCAGAGTGACCTTCTTGTGGTCCCCTTCCCTTAATCACAATTAATAATTCAATAAATTAATTAGCAATTCAAACTTCTTTGAGAAATGCCTGTTTGTATCTTTAACCATTTATCTCCTGGGGAATAGCTTTTGTCTTCATATATTTAAATGAGTTCCTTATATATCTTAGAGAGACCCTTACTACTAGGGTCTTTTTTCCCCCAGTTAACTGTTTTCCTGCTAATTTTGACTGAATTGTCTTTATCATGCAAAACCTTTTTAATCATATGTAAACGAAACCATCCAATTTAAACCCCGTGATTCCATCCTTTGCTTTGTCATGAATTCTTCCCCAATCCACAGCTGTGAAAGGTATTTCCTTCTCTGTACCCATAATTGGTTATATTTTTGTTTAGAAAGTATATGACAACCTAAGAAGAGGAAGAGTAATTGTAATTAAAAAGTGACTCTGATGACTTTTTTGGAATATACAGGAAAGGTGATGATTTATGTGAATTTATTTTAAATCTTGCTACTTTGCTGAAGTTGAAAATAGTGTCAATTTATTTTCAGTTGAATCTTTAAGGTTCTCCTAATGGGCCATTATATATTCAAAAATCAATAGCTTTGATTTTTGAATATATTTGATTTTCCGTGTTGTCTATGTTTATTCCCTCAACTTCTTTTTCTTGTCTTATTGCTATAGGTAATATTTCTAGCACCATATCAAATAATAATGATTAAAAAGGCCATCCTTGCCTCAGTCCATTCTTTTTGAAAGACCTCTAGAATTCCTCCATTATGTATAGTCTTGGGCCTTGTTTCAAATAGATACTATTTACCATGTTAAGAAAAGGTCCATTTATCCACATACTTTTTTGCTGTTTCTTATTTATTTATTTTTTTGAGGGGGGAAGGCAGGGCAATTGGGGTTAAGTGACTTGCCCAAGGTCACACAGCTAGTAAGTATGTCAAGTGTCTGAGGCTGGATTTGAAATCAGGTTGTCCTGACTTCAGGGCCGATGCTCTACTCACTGTGCTACCTAGCTGTCCCCCATTTTGCTGTTTCTTAAGAGATAGATGTATTTTTCAAAAGTGTTTACAATATTTATGACTTAATCATGTGATTTTAATTTTTATTAATGTGGCCCATTTTAGTAATAGTAACAAAAACTATTATGATTATAATTTTTATTATATTAAACCAACCTTTAATTCTTGGCATAACTCCAACTTGATCATCATACATAAACATTATGATACATAGTTTTAGCTCTTGTAATATTGTACTTAAGATTTTTGTATCAATATTTACCAGGGACCGTGGTCTATGGTTTTCTTTCTCTGCTTTATTTCTCCCTGGTTTAAATTTCAAGGCCAAATTTGTATAATAGAAGGAATTTGACAGATCTCTTTTTTTCCTATTTTTTAAACAATTAAATATAATATGAGAAATATTGTTCTTGGAATACTTGAAAGAATACCACTTTAAAAACTATCTGATCCAGGAACATTTTTGTTTGGGAGTTCATCTATAGCTTGGTCAAAATTTGTTCTAAAATTGGTTCATTTAACTTTTCTATTCCCTGTTCTGTTAATCTGGGTATTTTGTAGTTTTGCAAATATACATTCATTTCATCTAAGTCCTCTATCTTGTCAGCTTATTATAATAAGGCAAAATAATTTATGATAATCTCCTATATTTCATCTTAATTTGCTGTGAATTCTTGTCATTCTTGAATATAGCAATTTGGTTCCCTTCCCCCCCCCCCCCCCCCCCGCCCGTGTGTAATCAGATTAACTAAATGCTTGTCTATTTTATTCGTCTTCCCCCCCATCCCTACTTTTTGTGGTGTTCTGCATCTATAGCCTCCCATCTTTACAGAGAAGGAACAAAAACACATTTTTTTCCTCTCCTCTTTGGGCCAAGATCGATCATTCTAATTACTAAAACTAGGTGGAATATATACTGTCAGATTTGGTCAATGCATTATTTAATTGTGCTCAACTGCCTTTTCTTTTTCTTTCTTTCAAAATTCTTGTTTCTCCCTTTCTGGGGAAGGGTCAAGGAGAAATATATTTGGACATGAAGCTAATGCTAAAGCAAATGTATCAATATAAATGTAAATGTATTTACACAAAGTTTGTAATTTGGGGTTCTTTTGTCAAGCTGATTTTTTAAATCCAAGTGTAAAACATGTGGAAGCTGTTTAGTCATTTTTCAGTCATGTCCGACTCTCTGTAACCCCATCTGGGTCACAGTGATTTGCCATTTCCTTCTCCAGCTCATTTTACACATGAGGAAACTGAGGCAAACAGGGTGAAGTGACTTGCCCAGGGTCACATAGCTAGAAAGTGTTTGAGGCCAGATGGGAACTCAGGAAGACAGTCTTCCTTCCGGACTCCAGGCCCAGAGCTCTCTGCACTATGGCACCACCTAGTGCCCAATAAACCTTTATACTTAGTGAATTTTATCTTAGTAGATTCAGCCCAAGGCATTATTAGTCTATCAAGATCTTGAATCCTGACTTACCATTGCATGGGCTAGCTATCCCTTCCAGGTAGGTTGTTCAGTCATGTTGGACTCTCCATGACAGTGGGCACCATAGCACGTCAGGCCCTCCACTATCCTCCAGCTATGTACCATTTGTGAATCTGATGAGCATGCCTTTGAGGCCTTTATCCAAGTCAGAATAAAAATGTTGATGGGCACAAGGCCTGGCACAGAGCCCTAGGGCCCTTCTCTGGAGACCTTCTACCAAGTTGGCATGGAACCATGAAAACTACTCCTTGATTCGATCCACCTCAAAAATTTCTCAATCCACCTACAAGTGGCCTGCATCTCTCCATCTTTTCCAGAGGAGACTCTGTCAACTCTGAGCTTTCTTTCCACTCTCAACAGCTACTTCCCATGACTACTGGCAGACCAACCTTCCCTAAGCACAGGGCTAGATTTGTAGATCCATCCTCCAATAAGATTTCAACAGCTAGCTGCCAAGTCAGCCCGAGGGAATTTTAAACCTTTCTCCGTAGTATTTAAGGTCTTCTCTACTTTGGCACCTCGTTTTCTTTCTTGCTGGTCTAACCACATACTTTGATACAAGTCCATACCTAACTCTGGGCCATGCTAAAAGCCCACCTCCTCTAGGAGGCCTTTCTAAATCCACTTTCATGCTAGTGCATCCACTCTGTGGATTATCTTCAATTTATCTCGTTTATATCTTGTTTGCGTATAGATGCTTGCATGCCATCTTCCTTTTGAACTATGACCCCCTTGAGATCAGGGAGTCTTTTGCCTTTGTATTTGCAGCCTGATGTCACTGTCCTCCTGGAGAATGAAGGACAAACAGCACCAGCAGAACTTGGCACAGTGCTGAGCCCCCACCGTGAGGTGCTTCATCAGTGTTCATTGGTTCATTGACACTCCTTATTACAGGTTTCATGAAGGAGATTCCAGAGATAAATGCCGTGAATCCTCCTGGACCTCTCCCCCATTAGTCTCGCACTGACTTTGGCACTGTCTGACTTGGATTCTCACAAACTTGTCCATCCCCTTTGTGGACTTGTGGGGACAAGAGGAAATCCAAGGGAATCACAGAGTTTAAAGGGCAGAGTGGTGGCTTCCCCAAGAGGCCACATGCATGGACTTCAGAGACAAAGTGGGATGGACAGATCAGGTAAGAGAAGCATTTGAGCTGATATGCAACTGAAGCCTGTTTGGACTGTGGTCTGCAGCTCTCCCCTTCCTTCTTCCTCCTATGTGAGTGAGGGCCCACTTCCGAACCATTAGCTTTGTTTCATAAAAGTCTGTTTACCTTTTTCTGTTTAAAAAGTTTACTCCATTTGTTTATGTCAAAAGCTGATCAATAAGTTGCTAAGTCGTGCATGCTACTGTTCAACGAAGAGCGGAGAAGGCCAATTGGGAAAGTCTGGAAGGGGAGACAGATTTTTAAAGCTGCTGGTTTTGCCAGAGTGAGATTTCTAACTGGGGGCTCCAAGTTAAAAGAGAGATACTGACTTCATTTTACCAGTTCCCAGGTCCAAGGGAATACATTCACCAACTTCAATCTGGGCCAATGAATTCACTGCAGCAGTGGCCGGGCAAGGTGGACAATCTCCTATTAGTGGGGACTGGTTTGAAAGGAAGACAGCTGAAAGTGTGGTTTGGGGAAAATATCAGGCCCCAAGGAAGAAGTAGCTCCACCCACAAGAAGATATGTGGTGGGGGCTGTCAGTGACAGACAGCCCTACTGGTGGGCTCCCCCACAAGGATCACTCTGACATCACCCATAATTCTGCTCAGGTGGAGTAAGCGCTAGATTGGGGGAGGGGGGAGATCTGGGTTCAAATTCAAACTCCTCTGCTTACTAGCTGTGTGCTTTTGGGTGAACCATTTCATTCTCTGGGGAAATTATGAAGTCGTATTGGATTCTCACATTCTTTGACTTATACTTCGACCCCCAAACATCAGGGATGGGGCTACTCCCTCACCAGCTTCAGCATTTCTCTTAATTGAATCGATTTGCTAGAACCCCACAAGGACACTCCCTCTCCAGGACCTCAGTGGGCATTCCCTGCTTTTGCACCACCCCTCAAGGATGACAGGCATTGTTCTTCCTCTCCCCTCCCACTCCCACCACCCCCTATCAGCTGTTCAAGCCCACTTCCTCAGGTATTCCAGCCTCCAGCCGTGACCCCTGGGAGGAAGAGGCTTCCCCTTACCCAGACCCATCCCTCTGGGGATATCTCTAAAGGATGCCCAGTCCCACCCCTTCTGGTCTTTCAGGGATTCTCTCCCTGCCCCTAGTGCCTACAGAAGACTCAGGAGGGGTAGGGGTACGGCTGCTTTATTGGGGATGGATGGAAGTTTCCATGTCAGACATAGCCTCGAGGAGAGATTCTCAGGGGCAGCTCCCGGCCCGTTCCTCCCGCTGCCGCCGCTTCAGGGTCTGTGCCCATTGGGGTCTCCAGGGCAGGGCGCGCCCACGATGATCGAGGACCAAGCGGGTGGGGTCCGGTCCTCCGGGAGGCCCCCCTAGTAGCAGATAGACAGACCCAGGCCTGAGGGTTAGGCAGCCGCAGACAAGGTCGGCGCGAGGAACCCAGGCATCCTGTAATCCGGTGCTCAGGGGCTCTGCTCGCTGCTTGTATACAGCCAGGACGCGGATCCTCAGACGCCACCAGGTTGGGCCTGAGGGCTCGGCGGACTGGACCTGAGCTCGAAGAACTAATGAGAGAGAGAGCAGGAAAGTCAGACTGTCCCCTGGGGACCCTTGAACCATTCCCCTGTTCGGTCTCTGGGGACTCAGGCCTCCCTAATCTCAAAACTAGACCCATTTCTCCCCTAGTTCAGACCCCTAACGGACCCAGACGTCCCATCTTCCACCCTGGCTCTTTCTAGTTGGAAAGGCCCCCTGGGCCCCCTCCTCGTAGACTGAGGCGTCCCTGTCCCGCTGCCCTGGTCCGGGGAGGGTTTAGGCTTCCCTTCCCCAGCTTTGCCTCTGGCGATACTCGGGCTTTCTAGGCTCCGGCCCTCGGGGAACTGATCCAGACAAAAAAAGTGAAGGTACTTGGATCTCCCGGACCGGGATCCCCGCCCCGCCCAGGCCGGAGGCTCAGGATCTTACCGTAGGCTTGATGACAGTATTCCTGCAGACTCATGTGAACTCGGGATTCAGACGCGTTACAGAGGCTCTGACACGTTGGGTCTGCGGACGATCCCAGAAGTGAGCCTCTCTGCGCCCCCACCATGGTCCCTCCTCCGCACCGCGCCCCCACCCCCTCTGCCCAGGTCCTGAATCCTCGCCTAGGCGTGCTGTTGTTTAGCTCCAGCTGGGTTCAGGGACCCAAGCCCTCGGGGTCCCCCAATACCTGGAGTGTAGACACTAGGGGTTGTGGCCTCTGTAATCGTTATCTCTGGGATCCCTGAGAGAAGGAAAACGTGCAGGAGGGAGAGAACCTTAATCATTCCACTCAGGCTTCTCGACCAGCAGCAACTGCCCCTCGGGGCTCCAGGTGTCCCCTCCCTAGTCCCTGCCTCTGCCCCTTGGGGCCCCGGGAGTCCCTGCCCAAACTCACGCTGACAGGGCAGGCGGACAGAACGACTCTGCTGGTAGCCCGCAGCGCAGCGGTCACAGGAGGGGCCGGTCACTCCTGGCTTGCAGGGACACTGTCCGTTGGTCTGGTTGCACTGGGCCCCGGTTGCACCGATGGGGTGGCACTGGCAGGCTGGGCGAGGGAGAACCCTCGGTGACACAGAGTCACCTCCTTTGAGATCCCCAGCCCAGGTCCTCTCCCAGCCGGATCCCCTAGGAATCCAGCCGCCGTCCCCCGACGGAACTCACCACGGCAGGCCCTGCGGCTGGATAGGGGCTGCTTGGGGTCCCGCCAGTAGCCCCGCTCGCAGTAGTGGCAGTGACGGCCAGCGGTGTGGTGGCGGCAGCGTTCGCAGACACCTCCGCTCCGCCCTCCCGACAGCCGGAATACCTCGGCGTGGAAGCGACAGCGTCGCGCGTGCAGATTGCAGGAGCAGGCTGGGAGATGGGACAGGACTAGAGTCAGGGTACAGGGATGGGCACACCTTGGCCAGCTGTCCGCCCCGCCCCGCCCCCCCCCCCCAGCCCCTGGGAGAGAGGGCAGATTGGCCCTCTGGGCCATTAGGTCATGTCTATGGGTTTGCCTATCTGTACAAAGACATCGGTGGGCAGTTGATGCCCTTGAGTTCCCGAGAGAGTGGGCTGCTTCTGAGGGAAGAAGGAAGTCGTGCCTGGCTTAGTGGAGTCCAGAAGTGTGGGATGATCTGTCGGAAGGTTTGGTACAAAATCTGCTG
This sequence comes from Trichosurus vulpecula, assembly GCF_011100635.1. Classification (NCBI taxonomy): domain Eukaryota; kingdom Metazoa; phylum Chordata; class Mammalia; order Diprotodontia; family Phalangeridae; genus Trichosurus; species Trichosurus vulpecula. The sequence goes on along the minus strand of NC_050574.1, from coordinate 16,293,219 downwards.
AGAAAATGGTTTAGGAAAAGGAGAGGGGGAGAAGAATGGGGAAACACTGAGGTGGAGTGTGTGCTAGTGGAAAGGAGAGTGCAGCCTGGGCCTCCTTCAAGGCAGCTCACATCCCACATTCTAGGAGAGGACTTTCAGGACTCCCTGCTGGGGCCTCCTCTGGGGATCCTCACACCTGGATCATGGCAACAGCTGCTGGGGGGAGGGGTCTGCCTGCCTCAAGCCTCTCCCCACTCCAATCCATCCTCCATTCAGCCACTAAAGTGATTTTGCTAAAGAATGGGCCTGATCCTATTATCATATTACTGCCCCCCCTTACTTAATTTCAGTGATTCCCTCTCACCTCAAGGATCAAATCCATAAGCTAGCCCCCTCCTACCTTTCCAGTCTTCTTACACCTTACTCCTCACCTTGATCCAGTGACACTGGCCTCCTGGCTGTTCCCAGAAAAAGACACTCCAGCTCTTTACTCTGGGCATTTTCTCTGGTTGTCCCCCAGTTCAACCTGGAACTCTTCCCTCCTCAGCTCTAACTCCTGATCTCCTTAAATCCTTTCAAGTCCCAGTTAAAATTCCATCTTTTAGGGGATGCCTTTCCCAACCTCTCTTAATCCTAATGTTTTGTCTTTGTTTATTATGTCCTATTTATCCAGTCTGTAGCTTGCTTGTACATATTTGTTCAAATGATGTCTCCCCCATTAGACCTTGAGGTCAAGTACTGTCTTTTGCCTCTTTTTTTTTTTTATCCCCAGCACTTAGCAAAGTGGCTGGTACATAGTAAGCACTTAATAAATGTTGTTGACTGACTAAATAAATTGAGTCTTGCCTCACCATCTGAAGTTTCCTTGTCTTGTCCATTCTTCCTGTGCCATATTTCATATATCTGACATTTCTGCAACCACTGTAACAATCTTCTAATTGGATTCCTGCCTTCTAGTATTTCCTTTTCCCAACTCACATTTCACAAAAAATAATCTTCCTACAAGGCAGTTCAGAATAAGTCACCTTCTGGCTCAGTCAGCTCCAATCCTTCTTCCTGATAAAGTACAAAGGCTTTACCCTGACATTCAAGGCCCTCCAAAGCATGGTTCCAACTTACCTGTCTAGCCTTCATGTACTTCACTTTCCTTTACACATGCCACTTTCTAGCCACCACTTCATGCAGTGCCTTACACATAGTAGGCACTCACTAAATGAACTGAGAAGAGGATAGAACTCTGAAAGGGAGAATTGAATAGTGAGAGGGAACCTGAGGCAGCTTTGAGGAAGGACATGGTGAATTCCATGAAGGGATTGTTGAGTTTGAGGTGTTGATGGAGGCATCCAGGTGGAGCTGTTCAATTGGTAGCTGAGGGTGCAGAACTAACATTCAGGAGAGCAGTCTGGGCTGGATAATATGGATGTGGGGAGTCATCTGAACAGAGATGGTCATTGAACCCAGAGGGGCAGATGAAATCAACCAGAGAGACTGCATGGAAGGAAGAGAAGAGGATCCAGAACAGATTGTTGGGGAGGGGACACTCTAAGTGTAAGAGATGGATAAGGACTCACCAAAGAGACTAAAAAAGAGCCATCAGGCAGGTAGGAGAAGGAGCAGGACAAGCATTGTCACAGAAGACAAAAGAGATGAGTATTAAATGAGAATATGTTCATAAAGCACTTAGCACTAGGCCAGGAACATAGCATAGCCGGTCTTAATAAATGTTTATTCCCCCCTATTCAGGAGGAGAGAGAGTGGTTAGTAGGGTCAAAAGTTGGAGAGAGGTCAAGGAGGATGAGGACTGAGAAAAGATCATTATATTAAGCAATTAATAGGTTATTGATAACCTTTTAAAAAGCAGTTTCTCCAGAGTGGTGGAGTCAGAAGCCAGGGTAGAGAGAAGCTGGAGAATAAGTGGGTAGAAAAGACAAAGGAGCAATGAATGGAGACTTTTTTTTCTAGGAGCAAAGCAGCAAAAGGGAGGAGGAATATCTTAGGGAGGGAATGATAGAGTTAAGTGAGGGTGTTTGTTTTTAATGGATAGGGGAACCCTGAGCATATCTGTAGGTATCCAGGAAGATGCTGGCAGATGGGGAGAGACTGAAGATTTGAGAGAGGGGATGATAGATGGGGCAAGCTCCCATAGCGGATGGGAAGGGATGAGATCAAGTACCCAAATAGAGGCCTTGGCCTTGGCAAAGAGAAGGGCCATCACTTCATCAGAGATGAATGGTGAAGTAGACAGGTGGCAATGTAAAGATGTTCTGATGTTTGGAGTAGAGGAAATGAGGGGACCCAGGACAGATTGCCTTGATTTGCTTAGCAGAGTAAGAAGCAAGGTCAGATCTGTTGCCGGGCCTGGTAGGAAGTGGTTCAAGGGGCTTTAGGAGAGGAAGAGGTTTGGAATGGTAGCTACTGAGAGTGAGCAGAGAATGTCAGTCAATGAATGACAGAATTGCCAAGCAGCAGTGAGGGTTGAGATCAGTTGGGATCAGACCATCTGGATTTGTAGTGGATAGAATCAGCATGATTTGGTGACTTCCTCCAACAGTTTGGGAGTTAGGGCAGAAAACAGTGCAGGGGATGGCTCATGATTGATTGGCAGGTCAACCAGCAGCTGAAAGATTGTGCCCACAGGAATTCAAGGTTGAGGAGTGGTACATTGTTGAATTTGTTAACTATAGAGTCAGAATTGTGAAGGGAGGAAAGAGGGAAGAACAGAGGGGTTGATGGCCTTGAGGCTCTAGGAGAGGTGGAGAGGAAGAAACCAGGACTGTCACCATGGGGACTGGGCCCTCTCTGTTCACCATTCCAGTCACCAAGGCTCCATTCTCCCACTCAGTATCCTAGGCTTCCTGGGGGAGTTGGTTCCTCGAAGGGCTGGTCTCCCCCTCAGAAGTCCATTTCTACTTCCTGTTCCTCACCCCCTCCCATCTCCTCCAGGCATAATCCTATCTGTGTCTCTATCTCTTCCTTTGCCATTCACCTTCCCATTCTCCTGTTGAGCCCCACTGTCTCAAGAATTTCATTCTCCCTCCATCAAAGTCCTAGAAGCTCTGAGATCCCACCTCTCAGTGGGAGAAGAGCACCCCGAGAGGGAGGAGAGAACATTGGGAGGCAGTCCTAAAAACTGGGAGGGACAAGGGGACCATTCAAAGAAGCTCGAATAGTGAGGACAACAACAGAACTCGGACAGACAGAATGGGGGTCACTCAGTAACATGAATGACAAGGTAACCATTGAAAGGGGATAGAACCCGGAGGCCACGAGGAAGCAGAGAACAAACCACGGAGAAGTGGAGGCCAGCACTAAGGAGGACAATGGGGGGAGGGCAGAAGAAGGAAGACTGAGAAAGAGAATGGATTCTTCAGGGGGAAAGTGGACAAGTCTGAGGCTGCACGCCATCAGAATTCTCAGGATTAGCTAGAGGTAGGGATGGGAGAATGTAAAAACCCTGACTAGGAGGGCAGAACCCCGCAGGGGAGGCTAAGTGGAGAATCAGGGGGCAGAATGAGGCTGGGGAGGGGGGCAGGGAGGCCGGAAGCCTAGCACTCTAGGGGAAAGGGTGGAACTCTGGTGGGGGGGAGGGGGATGGAGCTTAAGAAAAATGCCAAATGGCACTACCTGAGTGACCTCACCAGTCTGGGTCTCAGTTTCTTCATATGTAAGGGGAAGGGGGGGCTGGGACGTAAACTATAGGGGCACTCACGCTGACACGCGTACGGGTGCTGAGGCGTGGCTGGCCTCCAGGGCCAGTCCTGGTGAGACGGAAGACAACTTTCGCACCCCGGGCCGGTGGTGTGGTGGCGGCAGCGGCAGCGTGGGGGCTGGAGTCGGGCCGCGCAGCGGCCGGCGTGGCCATGACACTGACATCGGCCGCGCACAGCCACGGACGCCAGCGCTTCTGGGGACCCCAACTCCACGCGGAGGCGGACGGCTGGCCGGTGTTGGGCAGGGCCGAGCTGGGCGCGGAGGGTCAGCTCAGCAGTCGGGCCTCCCCCCGAAGTCCAGAGCCTGGCTAGGGGCCACCAGGGCCCTCCGGCGGCTCCTTCGCCGTTCGACGTAGCCAGGACCCGGGCCCCGGCGACAGCGTTGGCGGCCGGTGGGGAGCAGAAGCGCAGGTGGACTGAAGTCAAAAGGTAGGGGCCCCCGAGGACCAGGTTCAGGCTGCTGCTGTGATTGGCCGCTCGGCCGCACGAGCCCCCAGCCCAAGCCAGGAGGGCTGTCGGGGGGACACAGAAGCGGGGCCTGCCCTGGGCGTCCGAGCAGTGCTCCCCCTCCCCCAGGGTGAAGAGGACGAGCAGGCCAAGGGAGAAAGTGAAGGGCATGCTGGCGTGGCCTTGGACCTGGAGGAGACCGTAGACACATCCAGCCATCCTGGCAACCTACTCCCCAAGGACCCAGGTTCCCCCTATCCTGCCTAGGTTCCCAAGAATCTCCGCCCTCATCCCAGCCAGTCGGAGACCGAGGTGCTCCATCCTCTAGCTTCATGTAGGCGTCCTTTTTCCATCCTTTATCCCGAGACCCAGGCTTTGGTTTACCCAATACCCATTCAGGTACCCAGGACTCCCCTCCTGCATCCCCACCCACATGGGGACAGCGATTCTCCTTTCCCCAGATCAGCCCCGCCTCCTAGGGGACCCTGGTGCCTCCTCCCCCGCCCCACCCGCAGGGACCCCGTCTCAACCTCCCAGCCCCCCAGACTGCCTGGTTGCCCAGTTCTGGCCTCCCTCTGATTTTCAAGCGCGGAAAATGGTTCCATCTGGGGCGCTCCGTGTTTACCTAACCCAGGGGGGAAAGAACGCGGGCAAAATCGAGAATTTCACTGGGGCTAATCCCTGGCTTAACACCCTGGAGCTAGTGATGTGACAGGACCAGGCTTGAGGCCGAGGGAGCTCCAGTTCCCCAGAGCCCACACAGAGACAGCAAGGGCAGGCAGGCAAAAGGAGACAGAGTTGGAGGCCGAAAAGAGAGGAGGAGGGGGGAGAGACACAGAGACAGAGAAAAATGAGAGACAGCAGTTGTGAGGGGGAATAGGCAGAGGGAGAGAGGGAGGAAAAGAGAAGGAGGCAAGAGACGTACAGAGACAGAAAAAAGAGAGACAGTGTCTGTGAGAGCGGATGGAGGAGAGTAAGGTGGAGACAGACACAGAGAGAAAGAAGAGACAGAGACGGTGAGAGGGGATGGGGGGAACTTGAGGTGGAGACAAGGGAAAAAAGAGAGACACAGAGAGAGAGAGAGGAGAGAGGGAGACAGGGGAGAGGGGAGGGAGAAAAGGAGAGAAAGAGAGCTCTAGAGAGGGAGACGGAGAGACACAACCAAAGAGGGAAGGAGACAGAGACAGAAAGGAGAGTCATACAGAGAGAGAAACTGAGACAGAGATACATAAAAGATTTGGAAACAAGGAGCCAGAAATTCAGAGAGGAAAAGGAAGGCAAAGCCAGAGACCAGGGAATAAAAAAAAGGTGTGAGACCATGGGGATCGGGGACAGAAAGGATTGTGAAGACTCAGAAGGACAAGACAGAAGCATCTGAGAACTGGAAGTAGAGGCAGCGGCAGCGGCGGTGGCAGCAGCAAGGTTCTGGACACCAGGAGAACAGAACATGGAGAAACAAATTCAGGGAGAGGGGTGAGAGACAGAAATGCAGCAATAGAATGGGGGGGAGGGGCAGGGGAAGGGATAGCTGGACAGAGAGATAGACACATGGAGGGCACAGAGAGATAGAAATGGAGGAGACACTAAGGACAGAGATTGAGAGATAGAGATTAGACAGAGACCTGCAGGCAGAGAGAGATGCAGAATGAGAGAGACTCAGAGAAGGAAAAGAGAATCTGAAAGATGCCAATATGGAACGAGTGATGGGAAGCAGAGACACTGAGCCTTGGAAAAGAGACTGGGCTGGAGGTGGGGGTAAACAAAATTGTCCAGATGGGGGGAGGGGAGAATGAGAGAGAGAGAGGTAGCAAGGGAGGGAGGGAGTACAAGACATTTAGAGATACTTCGGGAAGCAGGGGAAGACTCAGATGGAGGCAGAAACACCCAGAGTTAAACTGGCTGGGAGGGGGTGGGTCCTGCAGGATCCCAGGCAGAGGCAGGAGAGAGGCCCAGCCAGCCCAGGGCGACCAGACTTGAGCTGTCCTGACAGCCAGTTCCCACGTGGGGCCCTAACCTCCTTCTCCACACCCTGGGCACGGAGGGGGGATTAGCCCCAAGCCCTCACCCCCAATCCCCCAATCCTTCTTCATCAGCTACAGCTCAGGGTCTTGGTGAGGGAGGGAGCCAGATCCTGGATACCTGGGTCCCTGAGAAGACAGGGGCTGGGGATTCAGATTCCTGGGTCTGGGAAGGTGGGGGAAAGGGTTGTTCCCAGATACGTAGTCCCTGAAAGGGTAGCGTTAGGAGCCCTGATTCATGGATTCTTGAGGGATAAGAAGTTGGGCTTCTGAGGCCTGACCCAGGGACTCTCATCCCAAAACTTTTTCTGATCCAGACAAAGATTGCCAGGTCCCAGAAGTCCAGGCTTTTGAGCTCTCCCTGGGTTCTAAGGTCCCCAGGACAGATGGGGACTGTGAGGGAAAACCCTAAAGCCGGCAAGAATGAGGTCTTCTGGGCTAGATGCCTGGGTCACTGAGGAGAGCAGACGTAGCGCCTGGGTCTGAGGACAGGCCACAGAAATTCTAGCCCACATCACCCTTTCCTCCTCAAAGGCCCACCCTCTTTGGAGACTCAAACATCTGGCCTACCAGTCCCCGAGCAAACACTCACCTAGAATCTGGACATCCACAGGCCACAGGTCCTGCGTGCTCTGAAACCAGGACTGGCTGGGGAGCTGTAGGATGGGATGCGGGGGTGCTGGGTGTGGCCACCCTGGTATGGGGGTGTGACGTCATCCGCCAACCCCTAGGCTGATTTCACGCCTCAGCTTTCCCCAGTAGGCAGATGTTGGAGGCCTGAGGCCGCCATCTCGGCTTTGGGATCCGGGCACCATCTTTGGACTCCCAGGACACAGGCATCTAGGTATCCAGTCCCTGACCTTTCAGAATGCAGATATCTAGGACCCCAGCCTTTTTCCCCTTGTAAGCCCAAATGTGCAAGTATCCAAGCCCTGTCCCCTCAGGAAAACAGGTGTCCAGGCCCCCAGCTCCTGTTCCTTCACACACTCAGCTATCTAGTCCCCTAGTCCCTGCCCCCTCATGAGCTCAGGTGTCCAAAACCCAGCCTCTATTCCCTTAGGGACTGAGGTGTCCAAGCCCCCAGCCCCTTCTCCTTTAAAGATGCACTAAGTCCCCAGCCCTGCCCCCTTCTGGATCCATATTGCAAGCTTCCACTCTTTCCCTTCTCATGTATTTAAGTGTCCAAGCCCACAGCCCTTTTTCCCTCAGGGACAAAAGTGGCCAGCCTCCAATCAGCTGTTCCTCCCTGACAGCCTCTGCTGTCCAGGTATCTGGACAAGTCCAAGATTTATTTGCTAAGTGACTACTATGAACCAGGCACTGTGCTAAGCAAACATGATACAAAGAGAAGCAAAACCCAAACCCCAAAGTCTCCACTCTCAAGGAGCTGCCAGTGAGATGAAGGAGAAAAGTGCCAACACTCACACAAGCTATGAACTCCCAAAAGGAAGGCACCAGCAGTCAGAGAAATGAAGAAAGGCTTTGTGCAGAAGGTGAGATTTTAGCTGAGACCCGTAGGAGGCCAGAGAAACTAGTGGAGAGAGAAAAAGAGGGAGAACATCCCAGACTCAGGGGGCAGCCAGTCAGTGAAAATGCCCAGAGCCAGGAGATGGAGGGACAGCCAAAAGGCCAGTGTCACTGGAGTGCAGGTGTGTGTCTGAAGGTGGGAAAGAGTGAGGGGGCAGGTTATGAGGGGCTTAGAACACCAGGAGATTCTGAATTTGATGCAGAAGGTGATAAGGAGCTAGAATGTGGTGACATGGGGAGGAAAATAAAGTGTAAGAAGTCTAGAAAGACAGGAAGGGGCCAGGAAATGAAATGGGGAGGTGACATGGAATGGGGAGGTGACATGGTTAGGCCTGAAATTCAGCAAGGTCAGTGTGGCCACTGAGAGAAGCTAGACTAGAGTGGGGGAAAGATTTAAGGCCCGGAGACCAATGTGCGGATTCTGGCTCCAGCCCCCGTGGGGGCTGAGGGGCTGCAGAGCACTTGGAGGAGGGCCAGGCATGAGCCTCTGTAACTAGGGGGAGGGTGACAACCTAGACAGAAGAAAGAAGTTAGTTAGGGAGAGGGGAGGGATTGGAGGGGAAAGAGAATGGGTTCAGCTCTGGACAGGTTCAATCGTGGACATCTATGGACATCTGGTTTGAGGTAGGAGGAAGCTAGGTGGTGTGGTGGGTAGAACACCAAGCCTGAAGTCAGGAAGACCTAGGTTCAAACCCAGCCTCAGACACTTGCTAGCTGTGTGACTATGGGCAAGTCACTTCACTCTGTCTGCCTCAGTTTCCTCATCTGTAAAATGATGATAGTAATTAGCACCTACCTTCCAGGGTTCGAGGATCAAATGGGATATTTGTGAAATGCCTTGGACACCTTGAAGCACTAAATAAATGCCAGCTATTAGCATCATTATTATTGTGTGAGATTGGAGAACAAGACAGAGGTTGGGTCTAGATGAACAGGTCTGAGAGATGATAGAGATGATAAACCAGTTCCTGGCGGGAAGGGAATAGGCATTTTTATAGTACCTACTATGTGCCATGAGCTTTACACATATTATCTCATTTGATTCTCACAACAACCCTGTTGGGTACAAAGAGGGTGAAGTGACTTGCCCAGGGCCACACAGCTAGCAAGTGTCTGAGGTCAGTTTTGAACTCAGGTCTTCCAGACTCCAGTCCTGAATCTTTATCCACTGTACCACTATCTAGCAGCATCCCTAAGTAGGAGCTAATGTGATCACCAAGAGGGAGGAGGGAGAAGAAAAGAGGGTCCAGGCCAGAGCCCTGAGGGATGCTTATGGTAGGAGGATGTGATCTGGAAGAGGATCCAGCAAAGGACACAGAGAAGGAGGAGTCAGAGAGGGGGGAGAAGGAAGAGGAGGAGCAGGAGGAAGAGGGGGAGGGAGAGAGAGACAGAGAGAGAGAGAGAGAGAGAGAGAGAGAAGAGAAGGGAGGAGAGAGGGAGAGAGAGAAAGGAGAGAGGGAGAGAAAGAGAGAGAGAGGAGGGAGGGAGAGAAAGAGAGAGAGAGGAGGGAGGAGAGGAGAGAGGGAAAGAGAGAGAAGGAGAGAAAGAGGGAGAGAGGAAGGAGGAGGTGGGGTGTCCTGAAAACCCTGCTGTGCTTATCCCCTTATCACCTAGTCAGCCCCAGGGGAGAAATCTGTGCTGGGTGAGCCTCTAGTGCAGAGACTGCTTGGAGGAAGCCCCAGGAAGATCTAGGAAATTAATCATGTATTCAATCAACAAGCATTTATTAGTCCTCTAATATATGCCAAACATTAGAGGTACAAAGAATGAAATGATTCCTCCTGTCAAGGACACTGAGGGAGGTTTAGAGGACCAGAGGGGTCCCCCATTATTGAAATGAAGGGAAGACTCACCCCCAAGTCCTTTGCGTGGCTCGATGCTGGATCAGGATATGATAGAGAAATACAAGCATCCACGAGTGGGAGGCCCCTGCCCTCCTTAATCAGAGAGGGTAATTGGGGACCAAATGGGGAAAGAAACTTGCTGAGATCACACAGCCAGTCAATGAGATGAGAGCTGGGGTTTCCTCTCTCTGAGAGTTTCTTTGCTGTTGGTTTAAAGGGAGATTCATTTCTCAGGGAGTGGGGTGAGAGGGCAGAACAAAATTCATCCAAGTTCCCAAAGAGACTTTTTCTGACTCATTTCTCTAGCAGGCTGCTATTATTATTGTTTGTTTTGCTTTTCTTTGCTTCCTCCTTGCTTAGTATGGTGTCTGGCACATAGTAGGTGCTTAATGAACGCTCATTGATTGACTAACAAATATGCACTTTGGGAAGATCATTTGGACTGCTGAATGGAGGATGGCCTGGAGAGGGGAGAGACTCAGACAGCAACCAGCAGCTATTACAACATGCCAGGCATGAGGTGATAAGGGTCTGCACCAGGGTGGGGGCAGAGTCAGGGAAGAGCAGGGGCTGTGTTCCAAAGATGTTGCAATCACAGACCTAGGCAACAGCTAGATTATGAGGCAGGGGGGATGCCATGGGAGAGAGGCGAGAGAGTAGCTTCGACAAGGACTTGGGGAAGAATATAAAGAGGAGACCAAGAAGAATAAAGGTAAGAAGACAAGATAAGTAACCATGGTGTAGGCTGTTAGTGCTCCTGTGACCCTTGGGCCAAGCAGTAGCTTGAGCTGCCCACACCAGCTCTCATGATAAATTCTGTGAGTTTACAGACAGCCAAGACACCACTTCATTTATTTACAAGTGAGGGAGGGCAAGATCTAATTTTCCCATCAAATTGCATTATGCCTTAAGCCATCAGCCAAGTATTCTCCTTAAGGCATCTGGGTTAGGAGGCCCCTTCTAGTGCATGTGCTCGTGTGACTTACCCAGCTTCAAACTGGCAAAAAGAAATCCACTGGACTTCAATAGAGGGAGGAGCTTGGGGAGCCCCCCGCCAAAGGCGGGATGGAGTCTCAGCCTACCTGCCTTTTCATCCACCAGCTGATGAGATTTACAGAAGTTGCCTGTCTTTGCCACACTCGTCCCTGATTGGTCCCTATCCAGTTCTTGGGTGCCTCCCAATGCTGGTCCCAACTCTCAATCTCAGCTTTCCTGATGCTGCTCTTGGGATGAACTTCATCAGCCCCAAGCTGGGGTTGCTGCTCCCAAGTTCTGGGTCTCTAGGGCAGAAGTCCAAGCTCAGCAAATCATTCTTGGCTCCTTGCCCTGAATAAAAGGGCTAGAAGTCTCATAGCAAGGAAGACAGATCTTGTTGCCATCACACCATTGCTGAATTCCTTCTTGCCCATTTGATGTAGGGGGCATGGGATCCCTGGCAGTGCTCTGCCAGTGTGTGTGTGTGTGTGTGTGTATCTTTGACTCATCATCACCCTGAGCTAAGATAGCAACTCATAAAAGATAAGAGTTGAGTAGAAAGGAGCATGGACACTGATTATATAAGTAAGCCACTATCATTAGACCCTTGTGTGGCATATGGCACATGTGCCCCCTTTAGCAACTCTGTGTCTGTCCATCTTCCCAGTCTTTTCTAGGTCTTAGGTGCTGAGGAATGATGGAAAACTAGCAAGGTGAGCTATGGTGGTGGGGGTGGGGATGCTACCATAAAGACCAGCTCTCTGTAGCAGTGGTAGTCATGCTCTCTGATGAGATAGTTAAGAAAAACGAGGCATTGTGCTTTGAGATGAATTCTCTCCCACACAAGCTCCAGGGAAGCTGCTGAAACATGTCAGGAGGAAAGAGGAAGAAAGAAGCTCCCCACGTGGTAAGCCCAGAGGACTTCCCAAGGCCAGCTGGCTGAAACATTGGACAACAAACTGAAGTATTTGTTGGGAACTGGAGTCAGAGATCACTGCTCCCGGAGCAGGGAGTTGGGGTGAGGCACTTTGCATTTGTGACTGTGAGACTGGGGATTGTTTGGTAGTTCTTCCTTACCAAAGGTGGTACATCTGTCTTTGATTCGTTCCTCTTCCCTTCAAGAGGAAAAGGGCAGGAGGAGGAAGAAATGGTGGAAGAAGCTGACGATTCAGTAGCCACAGAACTTACTGGTTCATGCCACATCAGACTTCCCACTTGCATTTTACTTTTGGTTTCCTGTTCAAAAATGCTGTTTAGCTGAAATACCACATGAGTAACTTCATTGAGGCTGTGCTGAGAAAAGTGTGGGGGTATATATGAACAAGGAAAGTGATGAGTTATTTTGAAGAATGTCATCACTCTGCTCCACCTTAAGAACGGCCTTCAGGGCACTGGAGAAGATTGGGTGTTTTGTTGTTACTGTAACACAGCAATTTGGATAGAGCTGGTATAGCCCTTGCTTGGAGCATCAGCTGGTGGCTTTAAAAGATTCAGAACCTGGCATCAGTTGCTTCCAGCCTCACCCCTTAGTGCAAGGCACACTGTACTCATGGGCTCCAATCTGATCCTTTTCTGGGGACCAGTGTCCCATGGACACCACCCAGTGTGTCAAGGATTTCTTAAGAGGTCAGTTTCATAGTGCCTGGCACATAGTAGGTGCTTTGCAAATGCTTGTTGATTTATTGATTGATAAGTCATAATCACAATAGCTGCCATGATTAGGGTGCTTATCAACTGAGAAATGACACCTCTGATCGATGATGATACCCACAAAGAAGAAGTCTCATACCCACAAGAAGTGTCAATAGGAATCTATCAAAAGCAACCAAGGATTCCAGCAACTATGAAGAGGGTCCATCTTGCAATGACCTGCATCGAGTATGTAATATTTGTATTTCTGCCACAGTTATTTACTCTTTAAGGAAAGGCTGATCTCTGTCCTAGAAGAAACAGTGAAGCAGATGTAGAAATGTCTCTCCACACTCCAGGTCACAAGGGAGAGAGAAAGTCACCTAAGAGGCAGAGGAGAATCCTGACCTGTGTCAAGTGGATGAAGAATGGGCGCTGAGGAAAAAGGAAAAGCAAAGGCTACTGAACAATCAGAGCTACGTATTCTGACCCTTTCCTGCTTGGCAGTCAGTCCGTTACTGAGTTAAGTCTCCTTTGTTTGGAGTTCTAAGAGAAACCATTGTTCTGACCTAGAGTTCTAAGACAATCGCTGTTGTTAATTTTGAATGTGACAAACTGTCATATGCTGGAGAGACGAGGACAGCAGACTGCTTTATAATTATATCACAAATGTAGTTTATCTGATTATAGACACAAGATGAGAATTTGGGGAGTTCATAACTTGAATAGACAGTCAGCCACAAGCCTCAGTGACATAGAACTGGGAAAACCGGAGGAAGCAGAAATAATTGGACTAGACAAAATGTGCCATGGAATAGCTTAATTCCCAAGGTTGAAGGCATAGCTAATTGGTCTTGGTTACCAGAAACCCCTAAAGATGCCGATTGTTTATGAGTCTTTGGAAATAGTAAATCGGTATGAATGTGACAAAAAGCTCAATGAAAGAAGGTTTCAGGTTCTGTGGATCACAGAGCCCAAGGAAAAGACAGCCTTGAATTGATCACGCTTAGGAGGAGAAACCTACCAACACCTGAATGAATGATAGCAGCATTGGAACATGGAACGGCAGCCCACAACCAGCCTCTTGGTGTGATGAGGGAACATGGGACAAAAGACCCAAACCTTTCAATGGATGAACTGGCTCCCTTGTAAATGAAAGAGTAGCAGGCACCTTTTGGATGAGTACAGGAGCAATGTGTGTATGGCAAAAAGGAATGTAGTTTTGAAGTATAAAAATAAATGGATTCCTTTTGGCTATACATACCACCCTTATATCTATTTCAAAGATGACTTTTCTATACTAAAGAGTCAACTTTGGGAAACAGGTAGGCATAGAAGTCTGGGGACTTTATCCTTGACTAAGGCACTTCTGGTTGATGTGGGAAATCTAAAATCAAGACACCATTGGGAAAAAAAAAACCCTATATTTTAACTGTGGACAAGCTGGCCATTAATTTGTTCATTTCACTTACAGGGATAACTGTCACTTGGTTCAGAGGAAATTGATGGCCATGTAGCCAGTGTTAGTAAATAAACACGTACAAGAGGTCGGTTTGTTTTCAAGGACTGAAACAAGGTGACAATTTTAAGAAAGAACTAAAAAGAAACTTTGAGAAAGTATTGGAGAAACTTAGTATTGTCTGCAGGACATCCACACGTGAGGTATCTCTGTTGAAGAGAAAATTACAGGTCATAAACCAAAAGCCTAACATATCCAGCACGAGCACAGTGCCTGGCACATGGGGGCGGGGGAGCTTAGCTTAATAGATACTTGGTGACTTGACCAGGCTTGTAACCAGCAATCACTCCATGTGACATAAGGAGCCACTGTATTGAAACAACAACCTAAGATTATTGGAACTTAGCATGATCCAGGATCAGCAAAGAACTAATTAAAAAGATAGTGCCTTGAGAAAGCCCCAAATTGTGCTAGAACTGAGGAGGGGCAGCCAGAGAATGAGGTTGTCATTGGCTGTTGGTAGCTATGTCCCTCCCAAGTGCAGACAGCTCCTCCCTGGCCTCCTCAGTCAGAGGGGAGTGGTAGGGAGTGACAATTTTGTCCCGACAGCCGAGTTGTCTCGAGGGAACAGTCCTTTGGCCTCAATCTTCATTCCCTTAAAGCCCCACACAAATGGAACCTCCAACAGGAAGCTTTCCCTGATTCCCAGGGATTAGCAAGGCCCTTTGTCCTGGAGCTGCATGGAGTCCTTTACCCTTCTCTAAGCAAGATTCAATAGGACCATCCAGCGTTCGTTCTAGAAGAGCCCAGAGGAACACACACACACACACACACACACACACACACACACACACACACGCATGCACTTGCACACACATGCACATACGGACTTCTAGAAAGAGAGACAGAAACACACCCATTGGATTGGTATTCATTCAGTCCACCAATTCAGTTCCTACATTGTCGGATGGACTCTCTGGTACTGAGCACTGGAGACAGAGAAAACCTCAAAACCTTCCTTGCTGTCTCAGGGTGTGTCCTAAGTGCCTTGGGAGATGGAGAACTCCCATCCCTGGGCTCTTCAGATGGGCCAGATGCCCCCTTGGTAGGTAGGTTGCAGAGGGGCTTATTGTTCAAGTATGGCTTCAGCACAATAATCTCTAGGGCCTTCCTATTCTGGCTGATTCAGGATGGGTGCTAGTGAGCTCCCTGAGGGCAGAGACCCTAAACTTTGTGGCTCCTCAGCCCTTCACCACAGGGTTTTGCCCTTATTAAATGCCAACTGCATTCAATTGAATTGGGGTTGTGATTAGAGGCAGGATGGGCAGGGGTATAGTCCCACACACCAGGAGGCTGAGAGCCTGGCCTTTGTTCATGAGTCTCTGTATAGCCTCACCGTCCTCAGTGAAGATTGAAGCTTCTGAAAAGCAGGAGCCCTCTAACCTTGACTCCTCCTTTTACTGAGGCCCAGAGAAAGATGACACCCCAAATCACAAAGTGAGTCTAGAAACCACAGATTCTGAAAGGCAAAGGGGGGCTTAGAATCTATCTCCTTCATTTTAAAGGGATTCCAACTCCCTCATTTTAAAGATGGGGAAACTGAGGACCAGAGAGATTAAGGACTTTCCCTAAGAGTAGTCCACAATCCAGTCTACAATCATCACCCCCCAGGCAGGCCAGGTGCAGAAAATTGACCAGACTGGCCCTCACATTTTAGAGGAGAATACATGAATGTTTGAGGGGTCTATATAGTCTGCTAAGAAGATTGGGGTGGGGGCTTCCTCAACATCACTCAGCTGGCCCCGGGCCTGTCTGGTCCCAGACTCTTAGTGTGGTCAGGGTTTGCAGATTTGAGCTCAATTTAAGGTCCTTCTCTCCATTAGTCAGGGTCCCTGTGGAAGAACAGCCCTGCCTCTGTCAGTGGCCCTGCCTCTGTTTCCCTCTCATTTCCCCTCCCTCATTCCCTGTCCCCCTCTGCAGTCTCTGCTCCTCGGCAGGTTTTTCTGTGTTTCTCTCTGCGGGAATGGCTTTTTCTCTGTGCTGGTTTCTGTTCCACTCTGCCACGATTGTGTGTGTCTGTGAGTGTGTCTGTGTGTTTGTGAGTTTCTGTCAGGATGCGTGTGGCCGTCTTCTGTGGCTCATGACCCGTAAGTGTCCCTGTCTGCTGGGTGTCTGTTCCCGGCAGGGCCCATCTCCTGCAGGCTCCCATCACCATTCCTCTGCCCCCAAATCCCACAGTCTGCTGGTCCCGGGCTCTGCGAAGTCGGTGCAGAAGATGCTAGGGGTCGGGCCGGAGCCGTCCAGAGCTGGGCTTCCGGTCAGAGCCTCCAGCCAATCGGCTGCCTCCAGGGGACGCCCCGGTTCCGGCGATGGAGAGCTGGCAGGGGATGGAGGCCAGGAGGAGAAGACAGAGGACAGGCCCTCGGAGCCGGGGGGCGGGGATGGAGACAGCAAGTCGAAGGAGCCTGGGAAATCCAGCGGGGGTGGGGGCAGAGCTTCTGAAAGAAGCAGAGGGGCAGGAGAGAAGGAAGGGGGTGTCAGACCTCTCTGCCCCGCCTAGGTTCCTTGGGCAGAGGACCTGGACCCAGATGTCCTGTGACCTCATTCCTTGCCCCCTCCCAGAGCCCAGGAGCTCCTTTCCCCCAGGAACCACCACTTCGGTACCACAAGAGATCAGCCTCTGCGCCAGAGCCCCACAAGTCTCACCCCCGACCCTCATCCACCCCAACCCCCGCTGTCCCCGATCCATTTCTCACCTGCCGGCGGCTCCAGAGGCTCGTCCAGAATGTCCTGAATGGAGTGATGGGGGATGAGCTGGGGGAGGGAAGGTGAAGGAGGAGGTAAGTGACCCCTTCCTTTGGGCTTGGCCCTCCCCCTCCCCTTCTCCCCGATATCCCTTCCCAAACCCCCTAACTCTTCCTTCCCCATCCTCTCCCAGTCCCGCACCTCCTTCCTTCCCACACCTGAGCCCTGCGGATGGCCTCCTGAAGCTCCTCTTCCAAGGACAGGATTCGGGGCGGGGCGGGAGGAGCAGGCGGGGCCTCGGGGGCAGCAGGGCGGGGCCAGGGCTGAGGGGACGGGCAGAGAGCTCAGCCCCACCCCATTGCAGCCCCACCCCCTTTACCCTCTCCTTCTGCTGTTTTTCCTTTCTCCTGCTCCGGCATGTCTCCGAGCCCGAACTCTCTCCGAGCCCCTTCCCTCTCCTGGCCCTGTCCCCAGTCGTGGTCCCTCCCATCTTCCTTCTTCTGGTCCCTCGTCTTTCGACGCCCTTTTCCTAGCTCCACCCCCGCCCGTCTGGGGCTTCTCCCTCGTCCTCTTCCTGTCCCTCCCCCCTCTCCAGTCCCCCTCCCCCTTGCCGGCACTCACGGACTTTCCAGCTGTTCTAGGAGGGGCCTGGGGCTCGGTCCGGGGTCGCGGCCGAGACCTGGGCTTCGAGCTAGAACTTGGGCTGGCACGGGAGCGGACCCCGGGGCTCCGCACCGGCCGCTGCAGCGGGGTCTGCCTGTCCCGGGCCCCAGCTCCCCGCAGCCGCTCCAGCAGGGCCGGTTTTGGCCCCGACACGGGGAGGCCCCGCAGGCGGAGCTGCTGACGGAGCTCCGAGACCTGAGGGCAGGAGGGAGCTTCGAAAGAACGCTCGGATCCCCGAGGGACCTCGAGGGGGAGGCTGGACGAAAGCGTTCCTAAGTCCCCGAGGGAGCTGGGCTGGGAGGAGAGAACCTGGGGCCTGGAGGGGAAGACTTGAGGAAGGGACGCCGGGGCCCCCATGAGGCGGGGTTCTTAAAGGGAACTTCTGGGACTCAAAATGGGGAGAGAGTGCCTGGAGTTTCAAAAAGAAGGGACTGTGAAAGGAGACACCTGTTCTCTCAAGGGCCTAAATTTGGGGAGTCATGAAAGGGGGTCTCCTATTTCCCTCCAACTCACCGTCAGCTCCTCCAGTCGAAGGGTCTGAAGCTCTAACTTGGGTTTAGGGGCCACCGGTGGGGAGACCTCCAGGGGTGCAGGACTGTCCTGGAGTCCTGGTCTCGACCCCCAAGCCCTGCAATGCATAATGGAAATTTCTAGAGTCGGGGAGGGAAGGATTAGTCCCCTTGGGAGCCGGCATCCCCAGTTAAGGAGAGGGCCTGGAGCCCCTTAGGGTTCTGGATGGGGTGAGGTGCTTCCTCAGGCCTGTCTGGGTGCCGAGAGGCCTGACACCCTAAAAGCTAGGACGCAGAGGGGCAAGGTGGGGGATTGTCCCGCAAGGTCCTGGAACTGCTGGGCGGAACCTCACCTGGGCAAAGGCAGGTCCTGCTTGTGCCCTGAAGGCTGCCCATCCTCCCGGGGGAGGCTTCCCTGGGCCGGTGCTCCTGCCCCTGGCCCTGGCCCTGCACGGTGCTCTGGGGGCACGTATGCGTGGTACTTGAGTGGTTTCAACCTGGGCCTGGTCTCCCTCTGGTGACCGTCTCCCTTGGCCTGTCAAAGGATTTCCAGCTCGGATTAAGCGCCCTTCCCCCCCAGCCGGAACTACACTTCCCATGAAGCCTCTGGCCAAAGCCCCGCCTAAATCTACCGAATGGACTCTGCGGCATGCTAGGAATTGTAGTTCAGAGAGCATTCCTTGACGGGCAGGTGGGAAGGCCAGGAGCCGCAGGGCACACACGCGCTAACCCAGACGCCCCAAAGGAACCGGACCGCCGATGCTTGGGACTACAATCCCGAGAGGACTGCCCAGCCCAGACGGAGGAGTTCGAACAAAATGACTCCTCGGTCCCTGGCTCACCTTCTTCAATGACACCCCAGAAAAGGGGAGGGTTGTTGGACTGGGTTTGGTGACCCCAGAGTCACAGGACAAAGGGGAGAAAGTGGTGATGGAGGCTTGGTCGGGGGCTGGGGCCGAGATCCAGGGGTCTGCTGAAAGAAGAAAGGGTGAGACTGAGACCTAAGGGAGGGATGAAATAGCCTTCATCCCTTTCTCATCTTGCCCAATTGAAAGTCACCTCCTTGTCTTCCCTACCACAAACTTCTCCTGTGCCCAATCTAACCTCCACACTGTTGTCCAGTAGAGCATTGGTCTAATCCTGTTCCTGCCCTGCTCTAGGACTGTCACTGGCTCCCTATTACCTTTGGGATCAAATACTAATATCTTCTCTGGTATTTAAAGTCCTTCACAGTGTGACTCTAGCCTCCCCTTTCCAGACTTCTTTCACCTTAGTTCTCCCCATGCACTCTAATTTCCAGCGAAATTAACACTCTTTGTTTTGATCTGAATCCCCAGTGATACGGGAATCTGCCTAGCCTACCATTGGGACTAGGTAAATGTTTGGGCTGGATTGGAAGACATGGTGGTGGGGCAGGGGCTAAGAAGAGGCACATTCCAGTACTTTGGGGGAGGGGGGAGGACAGAATTTGGAGCTTCAATGTACGAGTCTCTGAGTGGGAAAGGGAGATGGGGAAGAAGCTACCTGAATCCCTAGATGGAAAAGGCTGGGTGAGAGAAAGTGTTCCCCAGGGGGCAGGAGCTGGGGGCAGGCGCTGGGGACCCCTGGATCCATTAGTGGGGAGAAGGGCTGAGTGACTAGAGGCCTGGGTCCCAGTAGAGGTCTGGTCAGGCTTCTGCCCACTCTCACGCTGGTCCTGGGATCTCCGATGGATCCGGAGCTGGAGGACTAAAGGAAAGCCGAGAGCGGGGTCAGGGAGACCAGGCCCCGCCCCACCCCCACACCCAAGTCCTCTGCCCCGCTTCTGTGAGCCCGAAGGTCAGCCGGGAACCAAGCCTGGGCTGAATGCTTGGGGGGAGGGGGAAGTCCTGTTCTCACAGCGGCCACTGGAGAGCCTAGGACACAGGGCCCTTGCACGCTTGACCTCCTGGTGCTTGTATGCCCCTCCTCACACACTCCCTCCCTTCCCCATCCCTTGCACACTGGTCTCTTGCACACTCACTCCCCCACCCTTGCTCTCAGCGCGTGCATAGCACTTCTTTCCTTGCACATCGACCCTTCGCCCTTCCTCAGTCCCCTTACACACTCAGGCCGTGCACCGATCTCCCCGTGCACCCCCATTTCTGCATAAGCTGCCCTCCCAGCTAGATTCCCTCACCGGAGCGGAACTTGGAGCGGATGAGCTGGGAACACTGGGCCGAGGCAACGAGGGTCATGGCCAGGAAGGGGGCGGAGAGGAGCTGGTCTGAAAGGCGGGGGGTGGGGGCCTCCCGGAGCGAGCAGAGGGTCAGATTAGAGGGCCAGGGCAGAAAGGCATTATTCACGTGGAAGGGTAAGAAACTCTTTTGGCCCCCTGGGGTCCAGAACGTCTAGGTCCCCGAGGGAAATAGAGTTTAGGGGAAGGAGAAAGTCCCTGAGGGAAATAGAGTTTGGGAAAAGGAGCAGCAGAAAATTTGCGAGCTGGGAGCTGGGAACGCCTGGTTCGTTGGTAAAGAGGGAGTCGAGAATGGATGGGAGTTAGGGACCAGTATGCCCCGGTCCTTGAAGGGATGGGGTAGCTGAGGGCCCTGATGCTAGGCTCCGGGTGGGGGGCTGTGGGTCTGAACTCCTAGGTCTCTGAGGGCACAGGGAGTGGGTGGGGGGTTAGGGCCAGGGAAAAAAATAGGACGCCCTCTCCCCCGAGGAAGGTTGGGGGGCATCTCACCAGGTGGAATCAGGGCCGCTGGAGTGCAAAGCATCTACTCGGGTGCGGCCGCAAGGCTTGAGACCCCAGGCCCCGCCCTCTCAGGCCAGACCTGCCTGTACTCCGCCCCTTCGCGACCGCCCGGGGTCCTCCAGAAGAGATTTAGGAGTCACTGGCCTATAGGGTCCTCTGTGGAGTTGGGGGATCAGGGTGGGGAGAGTAGGGGACGGGGTGGGGGTAGGGAGGGAGGTGGTGGAGGATGGGAGGCCCGGACGCCTGGGTCCCGAGGCTCCCTTACTCCGTGCTCTGACCCTGGTGCCGGGGGGAATGGGGAAGGCATTGGGGGTGGCCTGGGAGGGGGAGGGGAGAAGGCCGGGGCCGCCATGGATAGACAGTCGCAGGTGCGGAGGCGCGGCCCCCAGCGGGAGCCACCTGTTGCTAGCTTTTTCCCTGACGCTGCGCTGGGTGTCAGGTTCGGGGGAGAAAAGAGTTCAAGTTGGGGCCTAGGACGCCTGGGTCCCCTAGGGACTGAGGCTGAGAAAGCGGACTCTTGGGTTCCCGAGGTGGGGGAATGGTCACAAGGACCCTTGTTGTGCCTCAGTAGTTAGGGGAGCGAACCCCCAGATTCCTAAGAGGAGAGGGCTCTAGACTCTAGGAGAGGGTAGTCTCCGAATTGGCTTGAGGAGGGAACTCCGGGGTTCCCCGAAGGGTCTGGGCTTGGGGACAGGAATCCTTGGATTTCCGAGGAGGGTGAGGCTGGGGAGACCCTGGGGTACCCCAGAGGCGGCGGGGGGGGGCGGATTCCTTGGGTCTCCAAGCGCGCGTGGCCTGGGGAAGGGACTCTTGAATCCTCAAGGCATGGGGAGGGAATTGCCGAGCCCCGGGCTGGGAGTGGGGGGAGAGCTGGGAAAGCGGACACTTCGGACAGGGCATCTCTGAAGGGGCTGGGCTTGGAAAAGGGCTCCTGGTTCTCCAAGGAGGGGGACGGGAATCCTTGGATCTCCGAGTTGCGGCAAGACTGCAAGAGGCCTGAGGTACCCATGGGGCTTGGGGTTCCAAGGGTCTTCAAGGAAGCGGAGCCTGAGGAGGAGACCTTTGCCTCCTCCCAGATCCCGGGGAGATGAGGTTGGTGGGGGGGACGCCTGGGAGCCTGAAAGCCTGAGATCCCTCGCACGTTCCCCGCAAGGACACGCTTGGGGTCCAAGCTCCAAATTTCTTTATTTCTCCGGAAAAAAAAAATTAGGGCACCCCAGGGAACACCCAAGAACTTCAACTCCCGGCAGGCCGGGGAACGCCCCCGCGTGTTCTTTCCGGGCTTTGGACGAGGGACTAAGGGGGGTGGGGGAGGGGCGGAATGGAAGACGAGCCTCGAGCGCAGGCACCGTATCACAGCGACGCCACCAAGGGGAGCGCGTGGCGCTGATTGGCCGGCAGCTCTTTCTGCTCCAGGTCCCAGAGCAGGCGGCGGAGTCTGCGCAGTTCGGCGTGCAAGGAATCATCCGTGACAGGTCCCGAAAGGCGCAGGCGCGAACCACCCAGCGGCAGGATCAGGGGCGGGTGCGAAGAGAAGCTCTCGAAGATGTCACCTGGCGGGGTGGGAAGGAATAGTCAGAGCAGAGCCCAGACCTCTAAAGAAATTGGGGTGGGGGTAGGGCTACTGTGCAAAAGCCTCTGTTTCCGGAGTGGGCGCTCTCCTTTCAACTGCCCCCGGCGGTCCTGGTGTCTACGCCGGTCAAGAGAACTACAACTCCCAGGAGCTCCTGCGGCTGCGTCCTTTTCAGGCTGCTTCCCCTGCCGCGAGGCATGGTGGGATTTGTAGTCTTTTTTTGTTACCTGGACATTCCCAATTCCCACCATGTGGTTAATGGAAAACCTGAGCGTCTGTGGACCCTGGGGAGAGTTCCAGGGTCCACCGGGCAGGGCATCAGACGAGCATATTCTAGAACTAGGAGGAACGTCAGTCAGGGATCCTCCAGCCCAACGATGGCCAGGGGGACGGGGCCTCCTCACCCGTGTCCATAGTTTCCAGCTCTGCTGCTGGCGGCTCCCAGGCTGGGGGAGGCCCACGGCCTGGACCCAGCTGGTAGTGGCTGAGCACGTGGTGGAGCTGGGCGGGGCTCAAAGTGGGGTGCTCTGTCCGAAGACTGCTCCAGGAGGCCTAGGAGAGGAGGGGGGAGGTCGGGGAAATCAGGGTTCAAGGTCAGAGGTGTTTGGAGACCGCGGTGGATGGGAGGCCCACTCGTGATGGAGTCAGAGAACCCTGTCCAGGCCGTAGGACAAGGGCCTCGGATCTGAGAGCTAGTGCTGGGAGTGGGCCCACTGACACGAAGACAGGTCCTCAGAGGTGAAGGTTAAGTGACTCGCCCCAAACCACCCAGATGCTAGGTGTCGGTTGGGTTCTGGACTCTCACTTTTCCCAGTTAAGTTCCAGAGCGCTGCTTGAACAGCCCTGACTACTGATGAGGCCTCGTTTTATCTTGGTGTTAGGAGAGCTTCCATTCCATCGAGACAGTGGCACCCAACCCAGGTCTTGCCAGTGTGGGCACCTCTCTCCATGTCTGTCTTGCCACCTCAGGCTTTCCCCAGGAACAATAAGTCGGTAGTTCCTTTGCTTCTCAGAGGGCTGTGACCATATCCTGCCTCCAGAACTCCAGTTAGGATAGCCTAGAGCAGAGCCGGCCCCTCCTTGCTCTCCACTTCAGCCTCAGCTCTCTGACTCTACCTTCCCTTTCCATCAAGCCTAGTGCATTTGTCCTGGCCATTATTCCTGCCTATAACACATGAAATCTCTGTCCTTAGAATCCTTTATTCCCTTGTAGTCTCAGCTCAAGGGCTACCATCTACATGAAGCCTCTCCTGATCCCCCCCCTCCCAGTCGTCGGGGCCACTCATATGTCCTGTATTTAATCTGTGAACATGTTGTTTATCCCCTAGAACAGGGGTGGGAAAACTTTGGCCTTGAGGCCACATGTGGCCCCCTAGGTCCTCAAGTGAGGCCCTTTGACTGAATCCAAACTTCATGAACATATGTGCCTTCCAGGCCACAAGTTCCCCACCTCTGTCATTGAATCTAAGCTTCTTGGGGGTGAAGAACTGTCTCGTTTTGTCTCAGTCTATTCATTAGTGTCCGGTGTTTGGCATGCCGGATGCTTGATTAACAATGTCTGTTGTCATTACTTCATTGTCTCTCATGCCCTCTGCCTGTCTGCCTACCCACCTGCCTATCTGTCTGTCCCTATGAGGGGCTGGCGATTCATCACCTTGAGTAGGGAAGTTCTTGGCACGCACAGTAGGTTGACAGCCATGGAAAGCTTTCGGAAGAACTCAGTTGCAATGTCCCCCAACCCTGCGCCCTGAAGCCAGTCCAGAACAAGGTCCAGGTTGGTCCGAATCTGCACTGCCCGAGACCACTGGTAGAAGGGACGGCCCTGCCCTGGAGAAGTGGGTAAAGGAGACAAGATCCAGTGATCCTCGGAGAGGGGTGGCCACACAGCCCCTGAGATCCCTTGGATTTGGCCTCCCAGCCCCCCACCCCTACCCCCATTCATGCTCACCCCTCTCCATTAAGGAGTTGAGCAAGGATGCATTGGAGAAGAAAAACAGGTAACCGAAGGTCTGGGACACCAGGTCTGGGTGCAGCTCACACTGTCGGGTCATTTCCAAGGCTGTCTGAAACACCTCCAGGGTGGGTCTCAACCCCGGGGGCATGGCAGCCAACTCTGCCCCAGGACCTGGAAGCTCGGCCCCAGCAGTGAAAGGGTTGCTGTCCAAAAGTGCAGGAAGTGTGGAGTACAGAGTCTGGACACGAGGGGGCAGAGGAAGACAGTAAAAAGCTAGACAGCAACTCCCAGCAGTCCCCAAAGGCTCTAAAATACCAGGGATAGGAAGAAAGCTGCCCTAGCCCCCAAGGACCCGGATAAGATGATCACAGCATATCCTAAACAGAGGGGGAGGGGGGAACTGAGGCTCAGAGAGGGACAAGGGAGTTCCTCCAAAGGGGAAAGAGACAATTAAGGAGGGAAGAAGGTGTGAGGAAGCTGGTTTGAATCAGGACAGCTAGGGAGACAGATTCACAGAGGAAATGGGATGGCCACCTCATCTGGAACAGGAAACTGATTCAGAGTTGGAATGGCCATCCCAGCTGGGGTGGGAGCCAGAAATCGTCCATTCCTAGTACCCAGGGGGAAGCCGAGGGGCAGTGCCTGGCCCCAGGGCCCACGGCACCCTAACCAGGGTTCACTGGCCCCCACTTCTGCTGGGGACAGGAAAGGAGGTCAGCATCTACTGAAGGAAGTAAGGACTGAGCAGCAGCAAGCGAAGTCCAGGGACAGGAAATGACCTAAGAGAAGCAGGCAGTAAAGGCAAGGCACAGGGCTATGCAGTCACAGGAAAGGAGGCCCCGGAGGGCCAGCCACTGAATGACATTGACAGGATGGGCCAAACAAGAGGGGAGGGGGTGAGACCCACTTGGTCCCAGGACCCTCGAAGGAACAGGAAGTGAGGGCAGAGCAGCAGGAAGTGGGGGCAGGGTTGGGGAGGGGGGATGTGAAGCCTCAAGGATATCACAGGAAAGGAAGTGAGGGCAGGGCTGGGGGGTGGGGTAAGAAGTGAGGAGGGCAGGGAGTGAGGTCAGCATCCATGGCAGCATATGAGGTCAAAGCAAGTGAGGGCAGGGCTCTGGACCCTGAAGCTGTGAGGAGGTGGGTCACAGGGCAGGAACTGAGAGCTGGACCCACCTTGGTGAGATAGTAGACTGACTGTTGGAAGGTGCACATGATGACCTCATCGAGCACTGCCATGGCCTCATCACACAGCTCAAGGTCACTGCAGAGCTGGGGGTCTGAGGACAGGCCTGGGGGAAAAGAGAGAGCTGGTGACAAATGGTGGCCTGGGTCCCCACTGGCCCCCACTGCTGGTGTGAGGGCTGTGCCAAAAGAGGAGGGCAAAAGATGTTAACCCTGAAATTCAGGAGATGTGGGCCTGCTGACTGTGTAGGTCCCTATAAGGGGGGCTATGGGTAAGAAACACCTGTCCCTAAGAGGTAGAAGACATGGGCTAGGTCACATCTATGAGCAGGAGATCCTAGCGCTTAAGATATAGGGCACACTGGCCGGCCAGATGCCTAGGTCTCTCTAGCCTTCCCTATAGGCACCCTAATCTCTGAGATGTAGGAGATCCTGGTTGGCTGGACACCTAGGTTGCATTTGGGAGAGCCATAGGGCAGGAGAAAGCTGTCCCTGAGAGTTTTGGGATGCCTAGGCCTCTGGAGGGTCCAGTCTCATCTCACCCTCCTGGTCAGCCTCTTTCTCCATGTCCAGCACCTTCTCCTGCACGTAGCTCAGCAATTCCGTGGTGTTCGCCATCCATGACATCAGGGGCCGCAGCTCAGCAGCTACTGCCTCAATGCTCAGTGGGGCCTCTAGGGTCCCCTCTGGCTGGCTGTGGGGAAATAGCCAGTGGGCCCTGGGGTGACCAAGATCAGCCCCCACAGGCTGGATCTCACCCCTAGGGGCCCCCAACCCTGACCCTCACCAACCCTAATGAGGTCTTACTTCTCTGGCTGACGTTCTCCAATTTCCTTGATCTTCTCCTGAGAGGTGCAGAAAGACAAAGCAAAAGGTGGTCAGCTTAGGGCAGCAGGAGGTTTGGGGGCTAAGTGATTGAGAGCTGGAGTGCTGGATGAAGTGGGGTTTGTTTGCTTTTACATGAACAAAGAGCATCAGGAAGTAAGGGAGGAAATTCACCATGCCTTTGAGTTCTGGTCTCACCCACACCCCACTGTACCCTTCATTCTGTCCTCAATGGGGAGTCCCCATCTGTATCTCACTTTACTTCTCTGTAAAATAAGGGCTGATAATAGGTGCCCTCTAAGGGCTTTTTTGATTCTGACACTCTTCAGTTCTTAAAAAAAAAACCACCCTATAAAATTGGGATTTTAAATTAAAGATGCTAAAGTCTCAGGCCATGGCATTCTGTGTCTAAGATTCTGAGAATCAAGAATGTGTAATTCCAAAGTTCTATATATCCAAGATTCTAAAATGCCATAAGATTCAGAGATTCCAAGATCTTATGATGCCAAGGTTTTACTAGTCCAAGATCCTATGAGTCCAAGGTGTATAAAGAGTCCAAAATTATGAGTCAACATAATTCCAAAGTTCAAGATCCCATAAGACCAATGTGGGAATTTCTTTTGCTTGACTATAGATGTTTGTAACAGCTTGTGTTTTTCTTGCTTTCTCAATTGGGGAATGAGGGGAGGAAGGAGGAAGGGAGGGTAAGGATTTGGAACTGAAAAATAAAATAAAATTTAATTTTAAAAATAACGTATAAGTTTAAGATTATGAGTGCAAAAATGCATGATTCTTAGAGTTCAAGATTCTATGAACCTGAAGTTCTACATGTCTGAGATTTTAAAAGTCTAAGATTCAATGCAGTTCTTAGATATCAAGGCAGCTAGGTGGTACATTCATGAAGCTCAAATGAGATAATATTTAAGGCATTTTGCAAACTTTGAAGCACAGATAAACAGTAAGTATTATTATGATGAGCTCAAAATCCTATGACTCAAAGTTATAAGAACCTAAGAATTCAAGATTCTATGTGTCCAAGTTTTGAGTCCAAAGTTATATGTGTCAGAAATTACAACAGTTAAAGATCAGCTAAAGTCCAAGGTTCTACATGTCCCAGATTCCATCAGATTCTTATATTCCAAGTTCAAGATATTATGAGTTCAAGATTCTGTGAATCCAAGATCCAAGAGTCTCCAATTCTTTGAGTCTAAGATTATGAAAGTCACAAATTTTGTGACTAAGATTCCTAGAGTTCAAGATTTTATGAGCCTAATGTTCGATGTATCCAAGATCCTGAGTCTAAGCTTCTAAGAATCCAAGTTTCAGAGTCTAATGTTCTAAAAGCCCAAGATTACATGAGTTCAAATCCATAGTCTGAGTCCAAGATTCTAAGGCTACAATTTGAAAGTTTAAGTTTCCAGAAGTTCGGGGTTTAGTTTTAAAAAAAAAAAAGTCAAATTCTATGAGTCTAAAATTCTAAAAGTTCAAGGTTCCAAGGGTCATATTATATGAGTGCAAGGTTCCAAGAGGTACCTTGAGGAGCTGATCCTGAATCCATGATTATAAGATGCAAAGATTCTCTGAGACTTTATTTCTTTGGACCTAAAAGGCAGATCTATTAAGCAATAGACGGGAGCTGGAGAAAGGAACATATCTACAGCCATAAGTCAAGCCTAACAAATCTAGTGTGAAATGGGGTGCCTTGGGAAGTCATGGGCTCACTCTCATTGAAAGTTTTAAAGCTGCAGTTAGATTTTTGTTTTATGTACATATATGTTAGATTACATGGGCTTTCAACTTCAGGACTCTGCTTCTCAGTCAATGTTATATGAGTGTAAGATGAAAAAATCTGACTTTTCCCATAAACTCCAAATATGAAAGTTCTGCCTCAGGGCCATGCCTGAGCTGCCTCCCCAGTCCTCCTGGTGCCCTCCCTAGCGAAGCACCCCAAAGATGCCTCACCCAGACAGCCTCCTTGACGAGGCGAGCTAGACGGCCCAACAGCCGGGGCAGATGGCCGAGCTCCAGCTCTCGAGCGGAATGCTCTACACACATTGCAAGCAGGGTGGCTGGGCCCAGTGCAGGCAGCTGCGTCCCGGTCCCCGCCGCCCTCACGATCTCGCCCAGGAGTGCCTCCTCCTCCTTGGGTCTAAAGCGTAGCACGGGCTCTCTACCATCCAGATAGGCAGCGAGGGCTTCCCCCTGCTCCTGCAACCCTCTCCCACAGAGGCGGCAACAGAACGCCCAGCCGGGGCCTGGCGGGGTAGCCAGGGGCCGAGCAGGGAGCCAGGGGGGCCGACCAGCCTCGGCCACTCGGGGGTCTTTGTACAGGAAAAGGAAGTGTTCGCCCAGACCCAGAAGGTCACCGGGCCTCAACTCGGCTTCCCGAAGGAGCTGCCCCCCATTATGGGTGACAGCCGCACCCCGGGCCGGGCGCACATGGGCTGGGCCCTCCGCTCCTGCCCGCACTGTACAGTGTCGGGCCAGGATGTCAGGAGCATTGAGGAAGGTGTCCACATGGGGGGCCTGCCCTCCGCGGGCCCCCGAGTTCCCCCCACCCTGTCCAAACACATGCTGCTCCCGAGTCATCACGTACACCACGAACTCCTGGGGAAATAAAGAAGAACGGAAGAAGAAAGGAAGAAGAACGTTAATAAACCCCGACTCCGACTCCGACTCCTCCTCCTCATTCCAGGACCTTGGGCAGAGCCAAGCTCGGCTGAATAAACACTGGCTAATTGGTTCCCAAGGCACCTCCTCCTCCAAACAGGCTCTCCCTCCCTAAGGGGACCCTCTCATTCCCCCTCGAATAAGCGAAACGCTACGTCAAAGTGGACTCTCCTTTCTGCTCCTTTGGGTGGTCTCCCTCCTTCTTAGTATGCTCCCTACCCCCGTTCTCCCCTCTAAATGGACTCTCCCATCTCGCTTCTTAATTCTATGTTTTCTCCTCCTCCCAACCCCTCCCCTTGCAATGATGGCCTTTACGCCTTCTGGGAGTTGTAGTCCCGCCGTCGGGGCCGCCTCACCTGTGCCTCGTGGTAACCCTTTAGCATAAGGAAATAGGGGCGGCTGGAGGGTGGCTGGATGAGACACTGCACTAGCTGGTCCCAGTCGGCTGTGGCGTCTAGAGAGTCGGACTGGGCCGGGGCTGAAGCCGGTGACGGCAAGCCGGGCTCTCCCGGCCCCGGGGCCAAGCTGAGTGCCTGCTGCCGCCGCTCCTGCTGCCGTCGGCGGCGGCCTTGGAGGCTGAGCTCTGACACGCTGCGCCGCAGAGACAGGTTCTCGGACCTCTCTTTGGGGCCCGAGCCAGAGCCAGACGCCGCGCTGGGGGCTGGTCCGGGCCCGGGGCCGGAGCCCGGGCCTGAGGCTGCCCGCGATCGGCTCTTCGGGGGCCGCCATGATGGGCCCCCCAGGCCTGTAGGGCATGGACACCAAGAAAGATACACACTGTGTCAGAGACAGAGACATAGAGACACGAACAGAGATAGCGAGAGGAATAGGGACAGAGACAGGGAGCAGAGATCCAGGTGCAGAGTGAGGACAAAGGCTGAGAGAGGCGATCTAAGGGCGATTGGTTAGACAAGCACAGAGATCTGAGGACAGAGAGGTTGGGTGGGGGGCATGATGTGGGAGGGCCAAAGACTCCGAGAAGTCCGCCCCAAGGAGAGAAATGAGCAGAGACGGAGCTAGACCCAGGGAGAGGCTGGGGGTCCGGAACGGGGGAGGGGGGACAGGACAGAGACTCAGAAAACCCAGCATCCAGAGGGGCGAAATGAGCAGAGACTGACCAAGCTGGGGAAGAGCCCCGCCCATCTGCAGCCCCGCCCCGCCCTCACCATCCTCCTGGGCGGCAGCAGGACCCTCCTCCTCCAGCCTGCGCGCCTCCTCCCGGCCGCGCAGCTCGAAGCGCCGGCCCCAGCCAGGCCGCGGGCGCCACAGCTCCTGCACCAGCAGGGGACGCTCGGAGTCGCCCAGGACACGCACGTGCTCTGCCCGCCATTCCCCAGCTCCTCCGGAGGCGGCGGGTGGCCGGCCTAGAGCATCGCACAGTGCGAAGGCCTCGGCTCCTCCCCCCGGGACGCCTTCGCCGCCGCCTCCAGGCAGCCCGCCGGTAGCCAGCCCGTAGCGCTCTAGGGCCTCGGCCACAAGCTCGCGGGCTGTGGAGCGCGGCGTGGCCAAGACGCTCTTATAGTTGGTACCCGAGGCGAGGCCGCAGCCAAAGATCTTGAGCACGCCCGGGGCCGGGCTGGGGCCGCCGAAGCCCGGGAGGCCCCACGAGGTCGTCTGGGGCTCCGGGCCCACGGCTCCAGCCAAGCCCGGGAGCTTCTTCTCGCTGGCCCAGCGCTGGGCCCCGGCCCCGGCCCCCGCCCCGCCCCCGGCCGCGCCCCCGCCCCCGGTCCCCGCCCCTGGGCCCCGGAACAGCTGCGATATGCGCCGGGCTCGGCTCCCGGAGGCACCCCCAGCTGCCTTCACGGCCCCCACGCGGCGCAGCTCTGGGCCCGAGTGACCTGAAGAGGTTGGTGCGGGGTCACTGCTGCGGCTGCCCGTGTCCGAGGAGGAAGACCTGCGGAGGCCGGGGATGCGGGGGACATGGAGAGCGAGAGACGTCCAGAGACAGAGAGGGGCAGGACGAGCCAGGGGAGAGGAGAGATGCAGAGAAGCAAAGAGACAGAAAGAGGGAGACGGACGGAGGGAGAGAGACAGAAAGAGACGGGGGTGGACAAAGGGGAATAGGGAGACAGAAAATGTAGAGAGCAGGAGAGGGGGAGAGAGAAACCGACCGTCAAAGGGAGAGGGAGACAGAGAGACAGACAGACGGAGGGAGAGAGACAGACGACGGAGGAAGGAAGGGGGGGAAGGAGACGAAGCGGGGAGAAGTAGAGGAAGGGGAGAGAGACAGAGAGGGAGACTCATGAGACATGGAGACATGGCGGGGGAGGGCTAAGGGGGAGTCAGATACGCTGAAGCATGGGGGTAGGCTTCTGGGGGCCCTGACACTTGGGGAGAATGGAAGATTTGCAGCTCCTTGATCTGTTAGAGGTAGAGTAATGGATTCCTGGGACCCCGAGAGAAGAAGGTGGGATCCCTGGGAGGGGCTCAAATCCCCTGGCCGTCTGGGTCTCTGGAAAGCCAGCAGGGACGCCTGAGGTAGGAAGGCGTGGGGTCTCAGATCTCCAACCACCTGGATCCCTGGAAGGCTAGCAAGGACATGGGGATGGGGACTCCTGGGTCCCTGGGGGGAGGGGGGGCTCGCACTCACTTCACTGAGGCCGCGCTGGGCCAGCGGCGCCCCAGCTTCGCCAGCTGCTTCCGCGGGGAGTTGATCCAGAGGCCGGCGGGGAGATGGAGCTTCCCGAAGCGGGGGCTCCCGCTCTCCTTCCGCTCTCCTGACAGCATCTCCTGCAAGGATAGAAGACCTTCTGGATTCTCAAGCGGGAGAGGGCATCGGGAGAGGACACCGTGGTCCGAGAGGGGCTAGAGGCCCTGTAAACCAGGGACTCACCCTCCTCCCGAGGCCGCGGCCTGTGGCTCCCGAGGTGAGGCTTCGGTCCTGCTCCCTCCTGGATTCTGGTGCTCCTGGCTCTGGGTGGGAACAGGACAGGAAAAGGCAAGAGGAAGCCGGGCAGGAAGAGCGGGGAGGGGGCGTCCTGTCAGGGGCGGGGAGGGGGGGAGGGGAGCGAAACTCGGTTAGGACGGGCACGACCTGGACGTCCAGCGCCCCCCAGCGCTGGGCCAAATCTCTGGTTCTTCCATTTCGGCCCCGTTGGGGACCCAGCCATCCAAGTTCTAATACCATCTCCCTCAGGAACGAAAATGACTGGGTCCCTACTCCACTCTGGAACCCAGACCCGCGCCCTCGGGCATCCTGGAGTCCCCTCCTAGATCTGAACTGTTGGACTGAGTAACAGACACAAAGAAAGAGGAGATATTTTTATTGACTGAAGGGTAGGGGGTGCCCCGGACCTCCGTACCCCAGGGCCGACGGATCCATCCAGGAACACTGGCTGCTGGGATTCCCTTGGCATTACTTTCCCGCCCGGCCCAGGTCTAGGCCCGCCCTGCGGGCGCAATAGAGGCTGGAAGAGAGGCCGGGAGAGAGTGAGACAGCCTGCGGCATCTTGAGATCCCCTCCCTCATCCATGAACCCCTAGCCGATGGGGTAGCCTGTCGGGCCCTGCCCCTTCGACCCTATCCTCTCCCCGGTGGCGCCGCCCCATAGGGTTCCACCCCTCCAGCTACGGCTTGCCCTGGATGGTAACTACCGGGTCTGGTCGCGCCCAGTGCTCACGTCAGCGCCAGGCTCCCCAGCACTGCAGCCGCCCCACCAGCGACTAGCCCGATGAGGGTGATGTTAAGGATTCTGGCGGCGTTCTGGCCTGAGTCCGCGAACACATCTCCGTGCCCGGTGCACGGTCCGGATTCCGCCCCCAAGCCGGGCTCAGCCTCCAAGCTAGGCTCAGTCTCCAGGCCGGGCTCCGCCTGAGGCGGTGATTTTGTAGTCGGAGCCAACGTCTTCCTCGGACCCGAAGTCGAAAACATGATGGACTGTTCTTCCCTGCCGGGCTCCTGGTCAACTGTGGGGTGGGGCTTGTGACCATGGAAAGTCCACTGATCGGCCGGCGTGGTCCGAGTCGGGGTGGGGGCTAGACTCGGACCCACAACCAGATTCAGGTGTACACTGGTCTCAGTACTCGGACTGGGACTAAGATACGGCCTTTGACCAGAATCGGAGGACTCGAGTTCTTCCTCCTCTTCGGGAATCACTGCGGGGAGGGGTCGGTGAGGAGGAGCCAGACCCAGGCCCCAGTTCACAAGCCCCGCCCCCAGGCGTTAGTCGCTAGCCCCTGCTCGCTCAGGGTCCGCCCCCCATAGTGGGTCCCACCCCTATCCCCTGGAACCCTTCCTGAGGCCCCACCCCAGGTGGTAGCATGTAGGTGGATCTGGGAGAAAGAAGGCTGACCCTTTACGTGGTAAGTGATGACTGTGGCTGGCCTCTGCACGCGAACCGTGCCCAAGATGCAGCGATAGACGCCCGAATCTTCCAAGGATACCATAGGCTTGGTCAGGGCGGACTCTTGGCCTCGACTTATCAGGATTTCTGAGCCATTTGGCCAGACCTGGCCCCAGCCCCCGCGGATGGACATGCAAGGGTCAGCACAGCGCTGCAGCCTGGCTGGGATCCTCAGAGGCGTAGGGTGGTTCACAGATAGGGCCAGGCACGACATGGGGCCCGGGGACAGCGAGGTCGCAAAAGGGGGCATAGGATCTCTGGATCACTCAGGGACCAAGAGAGTCCATTGGAGTCCGAGGGGGCAGGTCGCCTCTAAGGTAGTGTGGGTCCCACGGGTGGCCTTTGGGACCACTCCCGGGGTCAGTGGGGCCCCTCAGGTGTGTGGGAGTAAGTACCCGGTAGAATCTGTAGTCCGTGAGCCCTTCCGCTGCTTTGTGCCAACTCAGTTCACAGTCCAAGACCATGTCCCCATTCTCAGTCACCCGCACGGTTTGTGCTGTAGATAAGAGTGACTGTCAGTTTCAAGTTACAGACGAGGTCTCACCACAGCCTCTGACTTCATCCCCAGCTTCCGACCCCGCTCACCTCCGCAGTCGTAAGACTTTTCACAGGAGTGCACTTGCTTCTCACACCCAAAGCACCAGATGAGGGTCTGCATCATGAGACCTGCGAGGGGCGGCGGAATGGGGAGAGGGCGCGGGAGAGATAAGGGCGAGGAGCGGGCGAGGGGGCTGGGAGGTGTCACCAAATCCCGGGGGAGCAAAGCCATAACACAGGGCCCCGAGGGGCTGCGGCACTGGGGCTGTGAGGGGAAAGGAGAGGAGGGATGGACCTTAAGGTACGGAGGGCCAGGCGCTCACCGCATTTGTTGGGACAAAAACCTGTAGGGAAGAAGAGATCTGGGCTTTACCCAAGGGGCCAGGGGCATGTGCCTGGGTCCCAGAAAGAGCGGGTGCTGGGGGAACGAAAGTTCACTGAAGGAGTGAAGCTACAGCCCAGAACCCGGAGCCCTTGAAGGAGGCTCGGGGCAAAGGACACTGGGTCTTCCGAGGGGGCGAGGGCAAAGTACACAAGGATCCCCACGGGGAGTGTTGCCAAGGTCATAGTGCTCCCCGAGGGGAAGGGGGAAATAGTGAGGGATTTCTCAAATGAGCAGGGATCCCCGAGGGTGCGAGAGCAGAGTCCGAAGCTCTCCTGGGGTCTTGGCAATGGGTTCAGGGCTCAGCTTTGGACAGGGCGAACGCCACCGGGCTGCCCCGCTGGGGAGCCAGGCCCTCCAGGGCTCTTCCTCACTTTCCCTCTGGAACTCCGCGACCAGGCGAACGAAATTCTCCTTCTGCATGTGCAGCGTCCAAGTGAGCTCCTTCAAGAGGAAATTGTCTGCAGGGAGCAGGGGCGCATGGTCTGTGAGCTTCCCTGGACCCCCCCTTTTCTGGCCTGATGCCTGGTGCCCCTAGCCAAGACCCACCTCTGAGGTCGCTATCTCTGATTCGCCTCAGTTCCTTCAGGAAGGCCCAAGACGCTTTGCTCAGCGTGGGCTCATCTGTAGAAAGGGGGTTAGGGCGGAATGGGCCCCTGGCGATCATTAGCCAGGCTGGCCCAAACCTTCCGCTAAACACCGCCCCCCACCCCCGTCCGCAGAGTGTGTTTGCGGGGCAGGCAGGTTCCCTGGATCCTGGGGGCTTCTCATCACCTATGACGCCCTGGTAGGAGTTCTCCTCGAAAGGCAGATCGCTGAATTCGCGCACAGTCTCCTCCAGCCGGCTCACGAAAGTCTGCAGAACTTGGGAGTCCACGTCCATGTGGCTAGGCAGGTAGTTATGCTCCAGATCTCGTAGTCCTGCCACCACTGCGGGGTCGCAGAGTATGCATCCCCATGCTCGGCGCGGGCTCAATGCCAGAACCAAGACCACGAACCCCAGGGGCAAGGCGGAGCGAAGGAGAATGCTCATGCTGACGGAACTCACCACAGCCTGACGGATTCCCCTACGTGGCTCCTCCGGGCTTGTCCCTAAATGTAGTGTTCACAAGCCCCGAGTCTGTGAGTTCCACGGGACCCCCAAATTCTAAATGCCATTGAGACCCCAAAGGGAAGGGGCCCTGGAAATGTGCGGGGACCCCTAGGATGGGAAAAAATCTCAGCATCCTGAAACTGAAGAGTCTCCAACTGAGGGGGCTCCCCCAAATATAATGGGGCCACCTCCTGAACCTTTGGTTGGGAAGTGAGCCTCAAAGACAGAAAAGATTTCAAAGCACCGGAAAATCGGAGGCCGGGGTGTCCCTCAGGGGCTGGGGTTTGCCCTCTGTATTTTCACCTGGTTCCTCCCTCCCCTCCCCCGCCCCCCAGGGGACAGCCGGAAGAGAGGGAAGGATTGGGCCGGGGTTAACACTGTTGCTTCGGCCCAGAATGCCACCACCCACCTTGCAGCTGGGCCGATTTAACTACATCACCCATAAGTCACCACGCCTCGGAGACGCGGTCGTTCTGTTAGTACACCGCTCCCTAGGCGCTACTGGGAGCTGTAGTCCCACAGCAAAGAGGAAAGTAGATGGGGTGGGGATCCCAGGACGGTCCCCTTCTCCTCTCTGAGCTCCTGTAGACGATCTCTAAACTCTTATGGAACTCCGGGAGTGGGAGTCAAGTCTGGAGACTCCCATGTGGACAGTTGCCTTCTCCTCGGACCCCAGACGCTCCCTCACTAGCCCTACCCGTTCTATTGGATGCCTATTGGTGGGCGACCGAGGTGTTAGGCAAGGGCGCCCCTGTGTGACCTCATAGGGCCGTGGAATCCCGGACTGTGACTGGGAGTCCTGGGATCACCCAAGGGGGTCAAGCTCTTCTCATGCCCCACTGCAGCCCGAGTGGGCGGATGCGCCCCGGGACTACGACTCCCAGCAACCCCTGGGATAGTTGCTTCCTTGACTTAGAGAGCTCCGAACCCCGGGCGCTTCTAGGAGATGAAGTCTATTTCGTGTAGTACCTGCATTCCACTAAGACCAGGGGCGCCCGCGTCCCAGACCAGGCGGGCACCGGGGACGGGGCGACTGGGTCCCAGAGAGGACAGGCACTGGGGAGGGTGTGCCTGGGTCCCAGACAGGACAGGTAGTGGGGGGGGGGGGGGGCCTGGGTCCCAGAGCAGGAGGGCACTGGGGAGGGTGTGCCTGGGTCCCAGAGAGGACAGGTAATGGGCGCAGGGAAGCCTGGGTCCTGAAAGAGGCAGGCACTGGGGAGGGCGTGCCTTGGTCCGCGAGAGGATAGGATGGGCCCTCAGGTAATGTAGAGAGGACACAGAGAATCTGCGAAGGGACGAGAATTTTCACTTTTCCTACCTCTGTATTCTGGCAGCGCTCATCTCCTGGGACGGGAGGCACCTGGCCCTTTAACTCCCAATAGCTTCTGGGGTTCACCCACTTTGGAAAGAGTGAGGATAACAGGCCAGTTCTCCATGGGAGTGTAGTCCCCCCTCCCTGAGCTTCTGGAACACAACACAGCAGGGTCCCTCCTTCCAAAATAAAGGATAGAAAGTTCTAGAAACAAGGATTTTTTTATTGCCTTTGTTTTTTCTTAAATAAAATGTTCTCTAATATTTAAATCCCTGAGATAAGTCCAAGAGGCTGACCACTCCTCTCTCCCACAGGTTTTCTTAGCTTTTGTGGAGGAGACTGAGGCTGGCTTCTGTTCTCCGGTTCCCAGCTTCCTTCCTCTTGAGGCACAGATGGGGAAAATGAGGCAGTGATGGGGTGAGGAGGCCCCAGGTCAGAGTCTTACTGTTGGTTGCTAGGGCTAGCCAGCCCCTGCCCATCTCTTCTGGCCTTGATTTCTCCCCTTGTAAAGGAGTTTACAGCTCTAAGGCTTGAGTCTCACCCTGCGTCCAGGGCTCTTCCTGGTGGCGACTTCAAACAATGCTCAGTTTAATATCTTCATTTTGCAAATGGGGAAACTGAGCATCAGGACAGGCAAGCCATTCACCAAGGTTACCCAGGGCCAGGATGGGAACCCAGGCCTTCTACAACCCAGTGTTCTTGGAAAGAATCTACATTAGCACCATCAACAGGGAGAAGGGGGTTGCCAGGCCTTGAGGTTTCTCTCCCCTTGTGGAAGGCAGAGTCATCCCAAGGCTGGGGGCAGTGAGTCCTTGTCCATCCCCAAAGGACAGCATTGTAAGCAACTCTAGAACCTGAAGGATATCTCCCCCACCCTCGAACTGACAATCTGGGAGAGTTGTCTCCCCTCCTGTCTGTAAACGTGAAGGCTCCTTGGTCGCTGAAATCAATCGAAGCCAGAGGCAGATCAGTGCAAGAGTGGGGAGAGGTCTGCAGGGATGCCTACCCACTCGGGCAGGAAGGCAGCCTGAGGCTTGAATACATTCAGGAATTGGGAGTCAGGGAGGGTGTAGTTGGCCAGGTAGACGGTCTTCCCTGAAGCCAGGTAGGCTGCCCAATATCCAAAGGTTCCAATGGTCATTACCGTGTGGTTGCATTGAGTTAGCAGCGCAAAGTCCGAGCCGGGCGCCACCTCATCTCCATCGCCAGCAAATACCACATCTCCCCTCGAGGTATCGATGTTTTCTTGACACCACTTCATCCCGTTGCTGGTCACCACAAAAACGGTGTCAGGGTAGCGAGCCCTGAACCAGGCCAGGGCTTGCTCCAGGTAGGCACGATCAGCCACCACACCTCGCCAGTGCTTGGGCATCACCTCCACATAGTCGCCCCTGCGGACGTGGACCCCCACAAAAGTGAGGCTCCTGCCCTTGCCCCTGCTGTAGCGGACCCAATGAAGGAAAGCCTGTGCATCCTCTCGGATATGGCGGTGCAAGGAGAATTCTCGCTGGATCTCAGCCCGAAGGTGGTGGTAAAAGGTCCAGGAACAGGGGAAGCCAGTAAACTGTAGCATGTCCTGGCCACCCAGGTGGGCATACTCCTCCTCCATCCAGTCTCGAAGAGGGTAGATGTGCCAGGGCATTCGGGCAGCAACCTCACTGTCTAGTACTGGAAGGGTGACCTTGAAGACTGGGGCCAGGGTGGCATGCATGTCTGGCAGGATGAAGGCTTGCTTCCCATTCAGTTTGGCCAGGGCATAGAGAGTAGCATATTGGCCCATCTGGTTTCCAAAGCGCCCCTCTGGCTGGATAGTCCAGATGCCAGGCTCAGGACTTGCTGCTGGCTTGTGGAGGGCCAAAGAACCATTGGGGCCTTGAGGGGTCCCTGGCAGGCAGAAGAGGGCCACTTTGGTTAAGCCTGGGCATTGCTTGTGGCACAGAGCAGAGAAAACCAGTTTGGGGGAGAAGCTGCCTTTCCAGAGGTGGAGAAAGAAGGAGGTAACGGAGAGCAATGAGGCAGCCAGGAAGGCCCAGCATAGTTGCCGACGAGAAGGGATCCACATAGCTGTGCAAAGAAGCCAGGAACCTGAATGGGAGATGTTGAGGAGGAGGCAGGGGGTGCCCAGGGAGAAGGGATGTGGTTGGCTGCTGGGGCCACAGGGCACAGCGGTGCCTGAGTGTAATAGCAATTTAGGGGCAGAGACTGGAAGAGCTGGGTCCTGGGACCCAAGTCTGACTCACCTGGGCTCCAGGCTGGGGCTGTCGCCTTCCTGGAGGGCAGCTAGCTCCCTGTTCCCAGCCTCACTGGGAGCTCCTCACTGGAGTTCCACTGGCCCCGATAGCACTCCTCTTTCCCTTCGGACCAACCTCATCCTTTTGTTGCCAGGCAATGCGAGGAGCTCACAGTTGCCTTGCCCAAGCCAGCGCAGTCCCCCCGGGGCCCAGCCCAGAGCATCAGCACCCCTATCTGTGGATCTGTTGGAGCACCGAATGGGTGGATGCTGCCTCCTCGGTGCCTCAACCCTGGAGAACTATCCTCCAGCCCCAGACAAAGCCCCACGCCAGGGAAGAGGCAGAAGAGGGCAGGGCCAAGACGGGCCGGGACTCGAGAGCCCACCCTCCAGCCAAGGTGGGGTGAGGTGGGAAAGGCAGGGAACGCCTGCGGAGCGAGGAGACACAGAGAACTGGTTCCTCCAGTTCAGCCGGGGAGGAAGGATGAACATGAACGGATGTCACATGACTACTTTGTCTCTCTGCGACCTTACCTATTTCAGAAGACGGGGTTCCACCAGTCCTAGAAGGACCCCCAACTTTGGCGTTATCCGGCACTCCTGCCTTTCCCTCACTCCATAGAACTAGTCGACGGTCAGTGAGTCAGTCAATAAACACTTAGGAGGAGCCTACTATACATCCGGCAGTGCGCGAAGTGCATCGACCGCCACAACATCTTGGCCACTTACTGCCCCAGTCGCCTCTCCCCTCCTTCCGTGCTTCGTCGCCCCCTCTCCAATCCTTTCTACCCGCACGTGCCTAAGTGATCCCCCTAAAACCTGGGTTTGAAATTAAAGCAACCTTCCTCCCTCCCCCCGCCCGTGTCCCCTCACACCCAGCGAATTGGTGCCAAAGAGACAAAGAGAGCGGGATGAGCGACGCTCCCGGAGGGACTTACCGGGGTGACCACACCGCTAGTCAATGTCCGTCTCCTGGCTCAGCGTTCTGTGCACTGCGGCGCCCCATCGCGGCGGCCAGCGTCGCTGGCGAGGCTGTGGGAAGCCTGGCTCATTCACGCATTGTTAGGACCGTCCAATCATTCCGGAAAAGTGTCCAGGCCCTTTGGCCCCAGATATTCCACCGCAAGGCACATACCCCGAGGAGGTCATTGACAAAAAGAAAGGTCCTCTCTATACACCAAAATATTGATAGCGGCCCTTTGTGCCGTGGCAAAGAAATAGAAATAAAGTGGATGCGCATTGATTGGGGAAAGGAGGAGCAAACTGGTCTATGACTGTGATGCGATGCTTTTGGGCTCTGAGAACGTAAGGCGTACAAAGAAGCGCGGAAAGACAGATCTGCAGCAGCTGGTGCCGAGATCCTACCTTCTACAGGAAGCCTTCGTCAAGCCCTCTTAATTCTAGTGCCTTCTCCTGCTAATTATTTCCTATTTATCTTGTCTAGAACTTGCTTTGCATATATTTGTTTGCCTTTTAGATTGTAACCTCCCCAAGACAGGGACTGTCGTTCGTGTGTGTGTGTGTGTGTCCTTTTTTTGGATCACCAGGGCTTAGCACAGTGGCTGGCACGTAGTAGGCGCTTCATAAGTGTTTGTTTATTGATTATTAATATTATCAGTAGAAAGAACAACTTACCCAAAATAATTGAAACCCAATATTAATAAATTATAAAGAGGGACAACTAGGTGGCCCAGTGGGTAGAGCACCAACCCTGGAGTCAGGAGGACCTGAGTTCAAATCCTGCCTCAGACACTTGACACACTTACTATCTGTGTGACCTTGAGCAAGTCACTTAACCCCAATTACCTTGCCCTGCCCCCCTCCAAAAAGCAAAACCAAACAAATAAATACTAAAGACCAAGTCTGGCCCAAAGAAGAGATGGGAAAAGACAAGCTCTGCCCATTCCTTCAGGAGGAGAGGAGTCACAAATGTGGAGACAGCATATCATGTCAGATTTTCCCCCCCATATCAGGTGGTTCTACTGAATTTTTTCTTTTCTTTCATATTTTTTTGTTTGTTTTGGAGGGGGGAAGGCAGGACAATTGGGGTTAAGTGACTTGCCCAAGGTCACACACAACTAGTAAGTGTGTTAAGTGTGTGAGGCTGGATTTGAACTCAGGTCGTCCTGAGTCCAAGGCCAGTGCTGTACTCACTGGGCCACCTAGCTGCCCCTCATATTTTAAAAAAAAATTTTTAATGTGTTTTTAAGTGATGACTCTCTGGAATGCAGGAGAGGGGGAAAATAGAGTCGATAGAAAAACAAAAGATGCCGACAAAATATTTTCTAAATTATTTATTTTTAACATTCATTTTTTTAAACTCTGAGTTCCAAATTCTCTTCCTCCTGATCAAGAAATTTATAATTTTCATATTAATCTCTGCGATATGTGTAATGAATATACTAATAATTTCGTTTTCTCAAGACCTGACTGTCTGGCTTGGGAGTCAGACTTCACAAAGCAATTTTAACCAATTAATCAAAACTGACAATTCTCACAATCACTGGACCTTAAGTAAAGCGAATCAAAGATTGTAGAACCTGTTCCCTTCACAGAACTCTGCTTCTGTACTCTAGGGGAGGTGGTCCCAATCTCCAAAGACGTGATTCCAGAATTGTTGTATTGTGGGACTTATGAGTTTCTCATGTGGAAACTACGAAAAATGATTGTCTGTAATCCACCTTCCCCCCTCTTTCCCCAGTTGTGATTTAAGTATATAACCTGTGCTTTTACTTCATCTGGGAGAACATACCTCACTCTGAAATCGATTAATCAAACTCCTTGACTACTGGCACTCCTGTCTCTAGGTCTGCTTTGTGTGTCACTGAGCGTTCTCAGGTTAGAGACTGGCTCAGTAAAAATCCTGTTAATGCTCCCAACCTCCCCAATCTGTTGTGAAAGCAAGAAGTGTGGTATCAATTATACATGTGAAACCCTGAAAAACGTATTTCTATATTAGCCGTGTTGCCAAAAAAAAGCAAGAAAAATTAAGTCAGAGAATGATGCTTCAATCTGCATTCAGACTCCATCAGTTTTCTCTGTGGAGGCAGATAACATTTTTTTTTATTTTTTAATTTTTTACCATGAGTCCTTTGGAACTGTCTTGGATCATTAGAAGAGCTAAGTCATTCACAGTTGCTCATTGTACAAAGTGGCTATTACTGTGCACAACGTTCTCCTGGTTCTGCTCACTTCACTTTGTTCACACAAAACTTTCTAGCCTTTGAAAGCGTTCCCCTCATGGTTTCTTATAGCACAATAATATTCCGTCACATTCATATGCCACAACTTGTTCAGTCATTCCCCAGTTGATGGGCATCTCCTAAATTTCCAATACTTTGCCACCACAAAAAGAGCTGCTACAAATATTTTTGTATATGTGGGTCCTTTTCCCTTTTTATTTCTTATCTCTTTGGGATACAGACCTAGCAGCGGTATTGCTGGATCAAAGGGTTTTTTACAGCCCGTTGGGCATAGTGCTGAATTGTTCTCCAGAGTGGTTGGATCAATTCACAACTCTGCCAACCATGTATTAGTGTCCCTGTTTTCCCATATCCCCTCCAACAAACAACATATATTTTTAAAGTTTGGGTCTCTGGTTGATTCTAGGGGTTCTCTGTTGACTCTACCTTCAAATATTCTTTCTTTTTAAACTCCTTCTAAAAATTGTTTCTGTGGATGTTCCATTAAGGACACAATACACACAGGTCGTTTGTTAAGTTAATCTATACATGTGACATTTGTGCTTAGCTATTTTTCTGAGAAGGGTACAGGACCGAAAAACATTAAGAGCCCATTGCCCCTGGGAAATGTGGTTTTCTTTATCAGGTCCACATGGATCCAAGTCTCGGTGTCCCAGGACCCATTTTCTAGTTCCCCATTAGTCAGAAACTGAACTTGAGGTGTCTAGGCTCCATCTCTTAGGTCCTCAAAGACCCAGGTTGCCCCTCCCCAGGCATCTGCCATCTCATCCTTCATTTCTTGGGGACCCAGGTGTCCAGGCTTCACACTTGCTACGCCTCAAATGCCTCAGGAGCCCTTTCCTTCAGATTTCTTTGGGGACGTGGATTTCATCTGTAGTACTGCAGTCCTAGCTCCTTGGGGACCTAGGTTCCAGACCCCATTCCACAGGGACCCAGGGACCCATGCCCCATCTATCATTCCCCAGCAATCCAAGGGCCTAGGACCCACACCCTCATCCCTTCAGTTTCTAAAGGACTCGGGGGTCTGGTCACTTACTAGTCTGAATTTCCAACCTTTCCCCTCCCCACCAAACCCTCAAAGGGATATCGAGGTTGAAGAAGACCCTGACTCCCCTCAGCCTCCCCAGGCCTATCCCTAGCTTAGTGAGTCCCAAATGTCCTCACCTGCCTCCTCTTGCTCCCAGGCCCTAGCCCTGACCCTGCCCAGAACCCTAAAGTCAAGGTCAGGCTGGGGATTTTGCTCTCAGGAAAAATCCCTGCTGAAAGAAATGTGGCTATTGCATCAGGAGGCCAGGAAGGCCTCCCATGACTCGTCTGTGTGCCCCCGCCCATGTCTGGGCATGGCCAGCAGGGACCGAGGCTTGGGGCTCTGGACCCTGAGCCAGGGAGACCTTCCCTAGCACCCTACCCTTCCTTTCCCCATGAATGGGCTCCACCAGCTCTAACTTACATTGTCCCCCCTCCTCCCTCCTGCCCCTAGCCAACAGGTGTCCTGGAGGGACTCAAGTGCACACCAAGGAACCTAGGCTCAGCTCCCTGGACCCCCAGGGCCAGCTCCTCCCAAACATCTGGGTTCCCACCTTCCCAGGTATCCAG
Organism: Trichosurus vulpecula; assembly: GCF_011100635.1. Lineage (NCBI taxonomy): Eukaryota > Metazoa > Chordata > Mammalia > Diprotodontia > Phalangeridae > Trichosurus > Trichosurus vulpecula. The sequence continues at coordinate 16,250,096 of NC_050574.1, read as the reverse complement.
GCCTCGACCTTCCTGAGGATCCAGGTATGTGGGCCCCTACCTTTTCATGGACACAAGTGAACAGGCTCCTAACTTCTCAGGAACCCAGGGGTCCAGACCCCTTCTTCTTGGGGATGCCAGTATCCAGGCCCCCATCTTTTGAAGGACCTTTGAATATAAGCCTCTGCTTTCTCAGATTCAGATATTTGGGCCCCCAGCTTATTCCAGCCCCAGACATCTCACCCTGGATTTCTTGGGCCTCCCCAAACTTCTCATGGACCTCTGTGTCTGGGCCCTTCTTCAGACACCTTGTGATTCTACCCTCACTTTCTCATGTATTCTGGGACTTCAGGATCTCGAAGTCCCATTCTTAGGACCCAGATGTCAGGACCTCCAGTCTCCAAGGGACTCAGGTGTCTGCACCCCCCAATCGTCTCAGGTTACAGGCACCCAAGCTCACAAACCATTCCCACTCTTCCCCACCACCCCAGGTTGCATCATCCATGTGGGGTGGTGACTTCGCCACGGTGGAATTGCCGCTGCCAGCCAAGTGGGTCATATTTCATGAAGAGAGCAGGTGACCAGAGGTGGGCGGAGGGGCCTGGAGACAGGTATAAGCCCCTGGGGAGCACCCAGAGCAGCCACAGGAAATCCAGAGAGAGGAAGAGGAGGAACTAGACCCAGCTTTGACTCAGGAGCACCAGAAAAATTAGACCTTCTGGACCCCTGCCTCCCCAGACCCCCATCCTCCCCGTGGTACACAGGACACAGTAGCAGGCAAGGAGCCCAAGCCCTGAGGACCAAGACTGCCAGGCAGTTGAGCATCTGGGCCCACAGAAACCCCTTCTGCCTGGTCCCAGGGGCCTGTCCATCCCTTTCTCCAGCCTCTTGACTGCTTGAACGATGGGCCCAAGAAAGAGAGCCCCAGGATGCCTGGCTCCTCTGCTGTCCTTGCTCCTGGCCTATAGAGGCTGGGGCTACCCCATCCCCGATTCCAGCCCCATGCTCCTGTTTGGGGGCCAGGTCCGGCTCCGACACCTGTACACAGATGACGGCCAGGACACTGAGGCCCATGTGGAGATGGGGCCTGACGGGGCAGTTCGAGCCACAGCCGAGAGGAGCCCCAATAGTGAGTATGGGAAGAGGCTATGGAGGTTGAGGCCATCTGCTGGGCTTGCCAGCCTGGGAGCCAGTAGATGTTGCTGGGCAGGGCCCCTGACTATTCCCTCCCCCTAGGTCTTCTGGAGTTGAAGGCGGTGAAGCCTGGCGTCATCCGAATCCTTGCCGTCCAGAGCTCTCGGTTTCTGTGTATGAGGCCCAATGGGGAGCTGTATGGAGCGGTGAGGACCACAGGCCAGAGCCTGCCCTGCCCCAACTTGGTCTCTAACCCAGCCTCTCTCCTCCCTCTCCCATCTCACTCCCAATCCCCTCTTTAAAGCCACCTCTTTCTAACTTCAACAAACTTTTCTTAAGCACCTACTATGTGCCTGGCACGGTGCAAGCATTGGGAATGCAGACAAAGCGAGACCGCCGCTCCCAAATTTAAGGAGTTGCCTTTCTAGGGATCCCGAAAAGATCCCCAGGGATTTCTAGGGGGCTTGGGGGAATGCCCAAGCTGGTCTTTGAAGGACGTTAGGGATTTTAAGAGACAGAGGGGAGCGACTGAGTGCATTCCAGGCCTGAGGCTGCAGATGGAGCCTCACACCCAAGGAAAGTGGGCCAGGGAGACCAGAGAGAATGTTGAGGCATCATGTGAAATGGTTGGAAGTCCTGAAGTCAGACTGGGCCAGTGGAGGTGTGACTGACTCAGAGAGGACAGAGGGCAGACAGGGTCCCACCTCGCTGTGGCTGTGCTCTTCAGTGCCCATCATCCTCCCCCTTCCCAGGTCCTCAGCAGCCTCAGTCCCCATGTTCCTGCCCTCTGGTTCATGCCATTTCAGTCCGAGTCTCCCCCACACCAAATGTCCTATGCAGGGGGTGCTGGGAAGGCTCTGATGACTAGCACACAGCGGGCACTTCCTCTGACTGACCCTACGCTGCCTTCTTGCCCCCATAGGTACACTACGACCCTTCTGCCTGTAACTTTCGGGAACATCTGCTGGGGGATGGCTATAATGTGTATGAATCAGAGGCTCATGGGCGGACCCTTCGTCTGTCCCCCCAGGCCTCCCCGGGCCAGGCTGGCCCTTCTCGATTCCTGCCACTTCCTGGTGACCAGCTGCCTGGCCCCGAGCCTCCCTGGGCACAGGGCCCCGAGCCCCCCGATGTGGGCTCAGCCGACCCACTGAGCATGGTGGGGGGCGTGCAGGGCCGCAGTCCCAGCTACTCCTCCTGAGCCCAGCCAGCCCCCACTCCACCTCGCTCAGGCAGGCCCTGGCTACTATTTATTCTGAGGGCTGGGCACCTCAACTCTTATTTATGTCTCTTTTCTAGCTCTACATCTGAGCAATAAAGCATCAAAGTACCAGTGGCAAATGGCGTGGAGGCATCTTTTGGGGTGGCCAGTGGGAGCAAGTGGGGGTTGAGGTGTGGGGGGGAGGCCAGAGTCTGAAGGGTCCCAAGCGCTCACCGCCCCAAGGCCTTAGAAATGCAGCCTGTAGTCAGTTTCTTGGAGGTCCAGACTGGGTCTAAGGGAGGGGACACCTGGGACCCTGATGGAGATGGGGTTGCTCAGGGCCCAAGACAAGATTTCATTGTATCCTTTGGCTTTTTATTTGGAAAATGCAGAGAAAAAATTAACGGCAGCCACAGACAGGCTTAGGGGGCTGGGGAATCAGAGGAGGGGTCCTCTTCTGACATCATCCAGGCTCCTAGTTGCTGCCCTCTGAAGCTGGCAAGGAACGGAGTGTGGCATTCCCTGAGGGCTGGGGGAACAGAGCCCTGGATGCCTGAATCCTGGCCCATATGGCTTTGGGAGTGTAGCTTAGCTTGGGGGCGGCAGGGACCCAGGCATCCCAAACCACCTGCCAGGAGAACTATATTGCACCAAGAATCTTTGGCTGGGGGTGGGGCGGGGCAAAAGGGCAAGGGATTAAGTGTTCAGAGATCTGGAGGGAGGAGGGCAGTGGAGAGGGTGGGCGGAGCCTGAGCCGGTCTCAGTCACACGGGTAGCATCCACTCCTGGTAGCCATCTCCATACTGGGGGAAAGGGGAGGCAGAAGTAGGCAGCTGGTCAGAGCTCCCAGAAAGCACTGGAGCCAAAGGGGAGAGGCTGCCGGTGGCCCACCCCACTGCCACCAGCACCTACCTGGATTTCACACAGTGTCTTCTGGAACCGCAGGGTGAGTTTAGGCCCGTTCTCCATGGTGGGAATGTGAAGGTGCTGAAGAACAGAGGAAGCTGGGCTGAGAAGAGCCAAGGAAGCCAGCCTGTGCCCCAAACCCTGCACTGAGGGTCTCCGTGCAGGGCCTGGCTGCCCCCCAGGCTGGGCTCTGATGCCCTGCTTACCTCACCCTGGTACAGGATGCGGTGCACTGGGCACACCTGGCATGCTGTGCCCGAGCCAAAGATCTCCTGCACACGCCCCTCCCGGAGGGCCAGCAGCAGCTCCGACATGCACACATGGCGCTCTGACACTCGGAACTCCCCCTGTGCAGAACATGCCATGTCAGCCCTGGCTGGGAGGTGAGACCGGAGAGACAGAGAGAGACAAGAGAGACCAGAGAGACAGAGATTCTGAGTGACAGGCTGAGAGACAGAGAGAGATCAGAGAGACAGAGTCTTGGAGAGACAGGTAGAGAGGAAGAGAGAGATGAGGGACCAGAGAGACAGAGAGAGAAAAGAGAGACCAGAGAGACAGAGATGCTGAGTGACAGGCAGAGAGACAGAGAGAGATGAGACAAGGGAATGAGACAGAGAGATTTACTGAGATAGAGACTCAGAGATAAAGACCAACCTGGAGAGACACACAGAGAGATAGCCCAAGCCTACACTGGGGCTCCCAGAGACACTCAGGGAGAGCACAGAGAAGGGCACATGCACACAGCAGAGAGAGGGACAGAGAGGGAGACATGGAAAGCAATGGGCACCCAAGGCCAGGCCCCACCCAAAAGGGCTGGCCTGGACCCCATCCCACTCACCCACATCTGGGCCAGGTCCAGCAGGCTCCGCCGAACCACCCCCGGGAGAATGGTGCCATCCAGTGGGGGGGTCACTAGCTCCAGCACTGGAACGGGGGCAGAGACAATCAGACTCCCCTCAAACACAACCCCAGGATCCCCGAGGGCTTCTGAGCTAGAGGGGAGTTCAGCAGCCACTAGCTGGCCCCACAGCAGCCACTGCCTCCAGGCATCCTGGGAGGCAGCTCTGTCTACTACAGGGCAATTTCTTCTTAGAAAGCTTTCCCCTCAGGGTGGGGAAGAAAGGAGGGAGACAGTTCAGAACTTAAAATATAACAAAAATAAAATAATAATAAATGTATGGAGTTGGGGGTGGGGCAGGGAAAGGAAGCCTTCCCCAAAATCTAACCCTGGTGTCCTCTTGGCCACTGCTGGCACTGCCCTCCCTCTGGGGCCCTCTCTCTACTTGACCAGAGCTCTCCTGTCTTGTCCTCTGCAGCCTCCCATCTTTCCTAGAGCCTTCACCCAGGCCTCCTAGGACATGGTCTCAAGGCCCTTTTCCCTCTGGGGGCCCTGAGCTGAGTCCTGGAACACAGGTGGGGTCTATGGAGGCAGCAGTGCTGGGGCCAGGGAGTTGCTGGGCCCCAACTCACCACCATCTTTGTGGGTCCAAAAGATGAAGATGTTCATGGTCCCTATCTCAGTGAGGTAGTGGTCTGGACCATAAAGCCACAAGACTTGCTCACAATTCTGTTGGTTAGCAATGCGCTGCACGAACACTGTGGGCCCATAATTCCTACCACAGTAGGGAATCAGGCTCAACGGCCACATTCAGAGGCTTGCCATCCCTCTCCCCAGGAAGGGCCCCTGATGGGCCCCAGCCCCAGCGGACTCCCACAGTCCCCTTAATACCATCCCTCTTGGATCCAGCTCTGGGACATTTCCCCCCAGCCTCCATCACACCTGGCCCAGGTGGGGACCAGGCTCCTTCCATGTGCATCCTTTCCCCAAACCGTCCCACACTCAGCAGAGCTGAGCTGGTAAAGAATCTCCCAGCTCTAAGAACACCCTGTTCTCATTTGACAAGACCAACTGTGACCCAGACCCATAGAGGGGAGAGGATTGAAGGCTGAAGCTGAAACAAGTCAGGGCTGAGGGCAAAGGTCAGAGGTTGGGGTCATTCTGCTCACCCTCCAAGCTTGCAGTCACCAACCCCTCCGACCCAAGACCGGACAAAGCGGGGGTCAGCCAACAGCGAGATGGGCGTTAAGGAGTCCCCAGAGAAATAACTGCCTACAGGACTCAGGATGACGTACAGCAGGGCTCTTGTGGACGGGTGGACTCCCAGACATGACTGAGGAATGGGGGACTGTCAGAAAGCCAGGTGCCCAGGCTCTGGCCTCCCCATTCTCCCCCAAGTCCCAGGAGGCCCAGGCTCTGGCCTCCCCATTCTCCCCCAAGTCCCAAGAGGCCCAGGCTCTGGCCTCCCCATTCTCCCCCAAGTCCCAAGAGGCCCAGGCTCTGGCCTCCCCATTCTCCCCCAAGTCCCAGGAGGCCCCAGGCAGTTGGGGTCATGCTGCACTCCAGGCTGGGCTCTTCTGAGCAGCCCTTCCCCTGCCCTCTCCATAGAGACAGAAACCTCTGTTCTCCCAGCTCCTTTCCCTCTCAGGGACCCAGCCCCTCCCTCTTCTCTTGGGGACCTGCCTGCCCTCCCTGCCCTCAGGGGGCACCTCGTTGCCTATTAAGGTGGGCCGGATGTAGAGGCTGGCCTTCCTTTCATCGCCGCTGGGCACCCACTCCTCATCGATCTCTATAAGGCGTCGGATACATTCCAAAAGTTCCAGCTTGTTAAAGCTCTGGAGGAGAGACAACACCCAGGACGGGAGCCTAAGGAGACCCTCAGAACATCTGGCTCAATCCCCACTCATTTTACAGAGGGGAAACTGAGGCCCAGAAAGGGAAAAGGATGGTCCATGGCCTCAGAAGTGGGGGAAGGGGACCTTGGCCTTCTCTGGCCCCTCCCACTGCCCCCTCCCATGGGGCTCGCTCTCACTGGGAGGCAGAGTCGCAAGGAAGAGCGGAGCATGCGGTCCATGTTGAGCCAAGGGCGGAAGAGGCGCACTCTCTGGTCCTTGCCTCGGAAAGCCTTCATGCCTTCAAAGAGCTATAGGGGAAACACATGGCCCGGGTCAGAGCTAAAGGGGGAGAGGGAGGGGGAGAGAGGGAGAGAGGAGAGGAAAGGAGAGGAGAAGAGAGGAGAGAGAGAGGAGAGAGAGAGAAGAGAGGAGAGGAGAGGAGAGAGGGGGGATGGAGGGAGAGCGAGTGGAAAGAAGGAGGGAGGGGCAGGGGTGATACAGGACCAGCAATAACAAAGGACTCACACAAGATGGGCGGAGAGAGGCAGTGTGCTGGGAACCTCAGCAGTGTCCTGACTAAAGCATCCCTGGAGGGGAGGGAATAAGTGCCAGGTACCTTTGATCCTTCAATACCTGCAGGGTAGGTGCTAAGATTGAAGAAACTGAGGCAAATAGTGCTTAGGTGACTAGGCCAGGGTCACACAGCTAGTGAACATCCAAGGCTGGATTTGAACTCAGGTCTTCCTGACTCCAGGCTCAGGGCTCTATCCACTTCGATGATGCCCAGCTGGCCTCATCACTCCATTTAGTCCTTGTTCTAAGGAGGAGGGGACTCTCCACGTTCTGTCACACACAGACAACTACCATCATGAGGCTCCTAGCCTTTCTTTAGTTGTTGCTTGGTCTCATCAGACTCTTCCATCCTCCACCATCTCCCAACGTCTGCCCCAGTTCATGCCTGCTACATCCATTGCACTCTCTCTCCATCTCGTTCTCTGCCATCCCCTTTTCCTTCTCTGCCGTCCCCTTCTTCTTTTGCCTTCCATCTTTCCCAATGCCAAGGTCTTATCCAATGAATGCGGTCTTCTCATTATGTGCCAAAGCATTTAAGCTTCTAGCCAGCTTAAATTTATCTCTTTGAACTGAGTACAACACTCTGGATGAGGCCTGATAGGGTGGGGCACTGTGAGATCATCACCACTCTAGTCCTGGAAGCTCTGCACCCCTTAATGGACCCAACATCACAGGAGCTTAAGCATAGGCTGATCAGATCCCTTCATGGTGGTCTATATAAGTTCTCCAGATCACTGCTTCCTTTTCTAAATTTTCACTAACCGTGCCTTCAATACTATGTTCTTGCCCTATAAGCCACAGGTGCTATTAGGTGTCTTCTTAGAAAAATCAAGACCTGTGCCCTACTCCAGTCCTGGGGTCCCTCTCTCCTGTTCTCCACAATCTTGCTCGGTAATCCCCTCTGCACAAAGACATAGTTCATCTGGACTAGGTGCCTTGGCAGCAGAAAAACGGACTTGCAATCAAAGGATGTTGGTCCACTTATTACCTGTGTGACCTTCGTTGAATCACCTAACCGATCTGGGCCTCGATCTTCATTTGTAAAAGCCCTTCTCGCACTAACTCATGAACCTCCAACTTGAACTCATCAAGGATGCTAATCACCCCCTTCTGTATTTTGCATTTCAGTCATCAAAATCCTTTCTGATCTGTCTTCCCCAGTCTAAGTCTTCAAAGAAAAGCCAGCCCAAAGCAAGAGGAGCTGAGTAGGCCACCTCAAAGTTACCATTATCCTACCTCTTGGACCCTCTCTTTTCATTCACGGGCCTTTAAAAGCTCCCTTTTGGTTACCTTCCACCACCTGGCCTGGCTTCCTCTAATTTCCAAATCTTGGAGGAGTACCCTGTAATACCTACATTGCATACCTCTTTGGACCCAGCCCCCTTTCCTGTCTAGAGGTGTAGAGGCCTTGGAGACCCCACCTAGTTTTTTTCTCAATTTCCACTAAGCTCTAAGGCATCCAACTGACCTTTCCTGGATTTCTTCTGCTTCTCTATCCGTTTTCCAAGATGAGGTGGTCAGTCACTTCTGCATGAGGTCACCCTGGTTCTGCCTGCAGCAGATGGTTCCTCCCAGGTAAGAATCAACCCCAGTAAAGCACTTCTCCTGGCCCTTTCTTCTCCCCTTACCCGTGAGATGAGTCAAGACTTTCCCACCACCCTGCCTTGGCCAGCCCTGGGCTGCTTCTGGGACTCTTAGGCCACATCCTTCCATAGCTGACTGCAAACACTTCCATTCTCCCCATCCTGCCCAATCCTCGCTCAGCCGCACCCTGAGGGACCTTCCGGCTCCAAACATATGGCCTTGGACTCCAATGCTTCCCATCGCTCCTGCTCTCTGCCACCATGAGTAGTTTTCACAAGTCTTGGAGGGCAGGGAGAAGTTCTCTAACCATGTGCTGGGCACCTGTCCCAGGAGGGCAGTGGACTTCTTCATCATTATTACCAACTGTGTCTCTGGGCAGGGAGGCAACCCTCCTTGCCCCACATCGGGCTGGACAGAGCCTCCCTGGAGAGCACCCAGAAAGTCCGAGGTCATGTTCAGTAACGCCGCTTTCCTTTTGGAGCACCATGAACTCAGTGGTCCTCTTGCCTTCCCACCTCTGACCTCCTGTCCTCTTCCTCCACAGGCCTCCTTGGCTTTCCCAACAAAGCGGCCCTTCCATTTTCCTCAGAAAAACCCACAGAGCCAAGAGATCTTCCTTGAGTCTCCTCACCCTTCTGATATGAGGGAGGCTGGCCTGCACTTTGATCTGAGAAAGCAGTCGCTGGGCTGGGGCAGGGAGAGGAATGCAGGTGACACTTGCCTCTATCCTCGCTGGACATGGGATTCTCAGTCCTTCAAGGTTTCAGTGGGGCATGCACAGGCAAGCCAAGCCTGCTGGTGACGCTGACAAATGACCCACCTGCTTCCTAGGCCCCAACTGGACACTAGAGAGGGTTGGTTTGTGACTTGTTTACAGGTGGCTTCCTGCCCAGGGCAGATGGATGGCCTCAGGCAGATTCCAGCTCCCTACCCCCAGCCCAAGGAATTTTAATGTTACTGACTTTCTGGTTTTGTGGCTCCATGTCACTTTGTCCTCAGGAGACCTGTCACCACAGAGTGGTGGTAGATACCACTGCACTGAGAGACAGAGCAAGGCCAGCAGTGGAGAGACAGAGACAGAGATAGAGACAAGAGACACACAGACAGAGAAAGACAAACAGGGAAAGAGAAAGAGGGATAGACGGAGAAAGACAGAGAAATACAGGGACACAGAGAGATACAGACAGACACACAGAGACACAGAAAGAGAGACAGAGACACTGAGACATATATAGAGACATCCAGAAAGAGAGAGAGAGGAATCGAGACACAGAGAGACAGAGGAAGGGATGGAGAGACACACATACAGAGACAGAGAAAGAGAAAGGGACACAGAGACACATGTAGACAGAGGGAGGGAAGGAGGGACTAAAAGAGAGAAAGATAGAAGGGCAGATTAAGAGGCAAGAGAAAGCAGAGGCTGCCTGCTGACAGAGGCCACCTGCTGATGGGTGTGGGACAGGGCCCAGGGTCTTACTTGGAGGGCATAGTGAAGGGCAGAGCAGGCTGGGTGTAGCCTGAGGTGTCGGAAGGGATGGATGCATGGCACGTTCCAGCCCTCCTCACTACACCACTCCACGGTCAGCATGTGGTCTGTGAAGTGCTTCCCAAAGATCAGGTGGTCCTTACGGTTTGGCTTCTTCTTCAGTGTATGGCATAGCTCCACCTGCAAATCTGAGGCCTGGGGCCCCAGGACCCAGCTATATGCCCTTGGCTTGGCCCTTCAGCCCAGGCCCTTCTCACAGGTCTCTGGGCTGAGCATCCATGACCACGAGGCAACAGCTAGCCCCTGATGGCTGCAGAGGCCTCTGGGAATTGTAGAATTAAAGGCATCCAGCACAGGACTCAGGTATCCGTCCTCCTAAAACCCTCAGGGTCTCAGGTCTCTAGACCACCAGCTCTGGGACCCTGGCTTTCTTAGTTCCAGCAAACCCCCATCCCCTGCCCGGTTCTCCAATCTCCTAACTTCCAGCCCCATTCCCCCCGACCCCAGCTCCAGATTTCCTGACTTGTGGGCCCCACTCACCCCAGGGAGCTCAGTGCCCAGTGTCTCCCATGGGGCTCCTCACCTTGAAGCTGCTGGCCAAGCATCTCTGAGAGGCCCAGAGCACTGGAGGCACTGGATGCAGTTTTCTAATCAAGATCTAATAAAACAAAGACAACAGCTTATGTTGTAGGAAACCAAATGAGCCACCCCCAGGGGTAACAACCCTTACTGTACTGACAGACAGGGAAACTGAGGCTCTGGGGGGGAAGGGGCCCTGCCTCAAACAGTTTGAGTTTCCCAAGTGGGATTCAAACCCCAGGCCTTCCTCTATCGACTGTTTAGTCCAGGGAAACCCCAACTTCTACAAATGGCCTCCCCATGAAAAAGGCATGAAGGCCAAGAAGAGGGGTGAATGCCAAGGGCCAAGATGTCCCCCAGCCTAACCCTCCCATTTTAGAGAAAGAAACTGGGGACCAGAGGGGGCCTGGCCCATGTCTGGTGAGCTGCTGGGCCTCCAGCTGGCCAAAACAGTGAGCTAGGCCCTCCCCTGGGATCAGAAGTTAGTCCCAGACTCCTCCCCCGGGGACCTTGCCCTGGACCCTTGTGATGAGCTCAGAATGCTAGAGGCCCCAGAAGGTGGCAGAGCAGGGGACGGAGCCTGGTAAGTGCTAGCCTCCTGGGGGGCCCAAGAGGACTTAGGGACATTTTGGGGGCATCGGGGGGAGCCCCTACCCCTACTGGGACCCTGGAGGTACCTCTATCCCTCCTGGGACCCCAGGGCTTCCCCTCCATCGGCTGACGACACCCAGCACCCATTCCTGTAGGGTCCCCAGTGTATTAGGGCTCCCAGAATCACACTCCTCAAACCCTCAGGCACCCACACCTTGCCTATGAAACCCCGGAACTCAGGTTTCTAGGCCCCAAGCTTCTACCTTCACAGCCCCACCCAGGCCCAAGGATCTCTGGTATCTGGGCCCCTGACACTAATCGATTTGGGGACCCTGGCCCCATGCTCACGACTGGTCCACAGAGGAAGTAGAAGGAGGCAAGAAGGAGGGGCAGGGTCTGGCAGGGCTCCAGGGATTAGGCCCAAGGAGCTGACAGACCCCCACCCCAATAGAACCTTCCAAGAGCCAACCTGGAGTCCATTCTGGGAGGAGGAAGAAAATGCCACTGTGGAGGAAATGGCCCCTCCCATCAGCCCCCAGGGTCAGCAGGCAGCCAGCTGCCCTGGGGGCTGGACTGTGGGAAGTCCTTGGCCCCTGCTTTCCTAGGGGAGGCAAGATGAAGGCCAGTCCTGTCCTTCCAGGCCTTGGCTTCCTTCTGAGGCTCCGGGGTCCAGCGAGGTTCCCTAGAAACCCCTCCCTACCAGGGGTGACCTCACAATGGCCCCCCAATGGCTGGCTGTCAGGAAGTGGGAGCCAGAGGCAGAGCAAGAGAGGGCAGGGGCCCTAGGTGGGGGGTGGAGGGGGCAGCAGCCCCAAGTGCCACCCCAGCTATGGCCACCTCGGACCCTGTGCGCCTACTGCAGGAGGAGGTGACGTGTGCCGTGTGCTTGGACTACCTGCACGAGCCAGTCACCATCGACTGTGGCCACAATTTCTGCCGCACCTGTATCACTCGCTGCTGGGACGAGATGGGCCGGCGCTTCCCCTGCCCCCAGTGCCGGGCCCGCTCGCCCAAACGCAAGCTGCGGCCCAACTGCCAGCTGGCCAATGTGGCCATGGCCGCCAAGCGCCTGCGGCCTCATGTGGGTGAAGATGGGGTGCCAGGCCCGAGAACCAGCATGGGCAAAAGCCAGGAGGCCAGGGAGCCTGAGGAGGAGCTGGCAATGTCTCTGGCTGAGGAAGAGGCCAAAGGGAGCCAGAATGAGGAGATGCCAAAGGCCCCAGAGGATAAATCCCAGGAAGCCCAGGACGGTGAGACCCAGATGGAGAGACTCCCCAAGGTGGCTAAAGACACAGAGGACAGGGAGCCAGAGAGAAGTGTGGGGAACAAGGCAGAGGAGCCTCTGAACAGGGAGATGGAGGGGCTGGTGGAAACTCCGTATGGGCCCCAGAAGAGTATGTCACACAGTGAGGAGGGCCAGGACAGCAGGACAGAAAGGCAGCTCAGAGATGATCGGGCCCATGGAATGAGGCAGCCCCCTGAGGCAGCCACCAGGCAGGAGTCCCCAGGGAATGAGATGGAGAAGGTTCCCGAGAAAAAGGCTGAGGGGACTCCTAACATCAGGGCAGGGAAGGGTCCCCGAGAAGAGGAAGGCACGGGCCAGGCCACAGGGGCCAGGAGCAGCCCAGCAGACAGCAGCCAGTGGGCTGAGCCAAGGCCGGGGATGAGCCTGCCCCAGAGCCCCTGCCCCCAGCACCCGGGAGAGGACCTGTGGCTCTTCTGTCGTCGGGATGGGGCTACTCTGTGCGCCGCCTGCCAACACGAGAGAGCCCACCAAGGCCATGACCTGGTGGTGCTGGCTGAGGAGGGCCGAGCTACCCGGGCCCGGCTTAGAGGGGTTCTGGGCAGGCTGCGTGCCCAGAGGGAGGCCCTGGAGGATGCAGGGGCCCGGCAGGAGCGCCAAGTGGCCCACTTGGGTGAAGAGGCTGCCATCCGGCGCCAGCGTCTGGGGGATGAGTTTGAGGGTCTGCGCCACTTCTTGAGCAGGGCTGAGCAGGACCTGTTGAGCTCACTGGCAGCCTCTGAGCAGCAAGCCCAGGCTGCCCGCCGAGCCCGGGGAGCCCAACTCTCAGCCAATGCCCAGCGCCTGGACCGCCTGCTCCTGGAGGCCTCGGCTTGGCTCCACCTGCCCAGTGCCCGCCTGCTAGGCGACAGCAGTGTCCAAGAGGGACTTCGAAAGCTGGAGGCTGAGGCTGGCAAGACCCTAGGGGCCAGGGTGATCCCTGGGGAGGGCCTGGGAGGGGCAGGCCGGGCTCAGGCTGTGCTAAAGGAGGCAGCCCGGGTCTTCCGGGACCGACTGTCAGGGGAACTGGAACGAGATGACCCCCCGGTGCGCTTCGACACCAACTCAGCCGCTCCAGGCCTAGAAGTATCAGAAGGTGGGAGGACAGTGAGGCTGGGGCCCCGGGCCAGTGCCCAGCAGGCTGACCTCTGCCCCTGCATCCTGGGCGACAAAGCCTGGTGTGATGGTTCTCACTACTGGGAAGTGGATGTGAGCCGGTCAGGGGGTTGGGCCGTGGGTGTGGCCTGTGAGGGAAACCCCAGGCCCCAGCCCAACAAGGGGCTCTGGGCCCTGCAGCTTAGTCGAGGCCAGCTGTGGACCCCCGAAGTGACCCTGGCTATCCGGCAACAGCCCCAGCGTCTGGCTGTGTATCTGGAGGTGGAGGCTGGTCTCCTAGCCTTCTCCGATGCCCAGAGTGGGGCTCCCGTGCACAGCTACCAGGGGGCCCAATGGGGCCCCGAAGCCACTCTCAGGCCCTGCTTCTGGCTCTGGGACCTTGGAGGGAGTCTGCATCTGAGCCCCTGAGCCCAACACGCTGGGACCGCACAGTACCAGATAAAGAAGTAGAGACCACCAGCCTGCCCTTGTCTTTATTGGAGTGAGACAATGGCGCAGACACTAGGGACCACCGTGCACAGAGGCAAAGGGAGGGAAGCCCTGGACGTGGGTCAGTAACCCTGCAACTAGCATTTTTTTTTTAGCACTTACTGTATGCCTGCCAGGTACCATTGTCCTAGGTTCAAAACCCAGGGCTCCCACTAAGTCCATGGAGTCTGGGACCAATTTCTGCCCTTTGGGCTCAGCTCCTTCCTCTTTTTGAAAGGAGGAGATTGGCCTAGAAGGCCTCTAGGGTCCCTTCTGGGTCTAAATCCTCCAGTCAAAGAAAGAAGACATAGGAAAGTGGGGAGGAGAACATGGGAGAGAGTAAGGAGAGAGCTGGTGAGTCACAGTGAGACAGGGCGAAAGGAAGGGAGAGAGATGGTGGCCCTAAGGGGATGAGGGATAGACTGCCGGGGAGAACTTGGGGAGAGAAAGTGGGGGCTGGGTATCAGATCCAGGCTGCGGGAGGAGACTGGCACCAAGAGATATGGGAGAGAAACTTCCCCCAGGAGACTCAGCAATCTCACGCCAGGGGCCCAGCTTAGCCAACCCAGTTTAGAGTGAGCAGCTGAGAAAGAGGATGCAGATTTGGGAGTGGGAGTGGGGAGATCCTTAGGAGTGGCATGGACAAAGTATGGGGAAGAATGGAGGATGGGAGGATTGTAGGGGAACTGGGGTGGGGTTGGAAGTGCTGGCAGGAGGGAGGAGGAAAAGGGAGGGAAGGTGGGGGCGAGACAGAAGGAGAGAAAGGGCAAGGTGAGCACCCACTCAGGCACAAAGAGGATGGAGCAAGGCCAGGAAGAGGCCAACTCTGCCCAAGGCCAACCTAAGAGGTGAAGGAAGGGTAAGAAAGGAGTCCTGCCTGCCCACTGTTCACACTGTCCTTGGGCTCCCGCCAGGCCTGGAAGGCTCTTCCCATCACCAGGCATATCTCTGTCCTCAGGCAATGCCAAACTGAGAGAGAGCCAGTCCAAGGGTGGGGTGGAGTGGGGAAGGTGATCTAGGAACAGCTGTGGGGAGGTTGGGAGGGGCCCAGGGCACACCCTGAGGGGGCTGGAGACCCGGAACATGGGAGACTAGGAGTGGGGAAGGGGAGACTAGGAGGGGAGAAGGCTGAGGAAAAGAGGTGGCAGGGAACATTGGGGCTGAAAGGAGGACCAGACTGGATGCACCTGTTCGCTCCGGGACCTGAACCAGGTGAGGTTCAATTCCTGCCCCAGGTGGGACCATTCCTGGACTGAGGGACTTGGAGCTCAACTAGGAAGGGCTGACCGGAACAGCCTGGACAAGCCTCGGGGGCCCGAGCAGCTCCGCAGGTTGGGGGGCCGCTCTGAGGGCCCACCTTTGCCCAGAAGGCCCAGGGTCTTTAGGAAGGAGGCTCGAGCCCGCAGAGGGTGGGGGACAGGAGACCCGATCTCCTGGGCGTGGCAGGGCAGGGAGGGCGTTGATGGCTAAAACGAAGGCCCTCTGGCCGGGCTGACCGGCATGGAGCCTCGGACCCCAGCCTAGGGGACAGGACAAGGAGGAGGAACGAGAATGGGGAAGGGGCAGAGGGGGGCGAGGATGCCTTCAACGGGACGCAGGAACGATGGAGCTTGGTCTGGAATTACCGGGTGTGAGACGTGAAAGGGCGGAAGGGGCTGGAAGGGGGATGGGGCAGAGCCGGCTCGGCCCCCAGGACCCGGCTCATGCAGGGCTGGGCGCCCCGGGGAACCCTCTGCTGTCTCCCCCGCTGCCTCCCCCCGCTGGGTGCCTCGGGGACCTTCTGCTGCCCCGCCCTGCTGGGCGCCCCGGGGACCCCCTGCTGCCCCCCCCATAGGGATCCGGGGTCTGCAGCCCCTCCTGGCCCGCGGCAAGGCCGGGATGGCGACAGGTGGGAGAGAAGGGAGGGGGAGGAGGACCTTCCGCACGTGGAGAAGGAGCGGATGGAGTAGCAGGCCAGCCTGGGCCGGGGGCCCGGAAAAGGTGCCCAAGGCTGAGAGGTAATGAGCTCCTCGTCACGGCTGGGCTTCCAGGGGAGCAGGCCCCCCGGCACGCTCCCGCGGCCCCCGCCGGCCGGATGTGCTGTCCGGAAGTGCCCCCTCTCCGGCCCCACTTTTCCACCCCGCCAGCCACCCGCGCTGCCCGCGCGCCCCCCCCAAACCCACCTGCCCCAGGCCCACCGCTGCCATGGTCTGGGTCGCCGAGAAGTGGGTCGCCCCGCCCGGCGGCTCCGCCACGTTCAGTTCCTCCCGGCCCCGGCCCCGCCCCCAGGGGCACGGCCCCTTTACCCTCCCCCCAGTCCCGCCGCCACCCCCTACCCCCCCCCCCGCCTCCGCTGGCCGCGCGCCCTCCTCAGCCGGCCAATCAGCGAGCGCCTCGCGGTCCCTGCCCCCCGGAGTCCGTAGAAGGGCAGCTAGCGGTCACTGTGCGACCCACCCCCTCCCCACCAGGGACCCCGGCATCCCCACACACGGCCCCTCCCCCTCCTGCGGGGGACCCCAGCCTCCCCACACGCAGCCGCAGCCCCTCCCCACATACAGGCCCTCCCCCTCCCGCTGGGGACCCGGGCGTCCCCACCGCATACCTTCGCTGGCCACACCCAGCCCCTGCCCGCACAGAACACTCGTGCCCCAGTTTCTCTCCAGCCTTCTTTATTAATCTCGCCTAATTGGCAGTTAATTCCTTCTTCCTCCGGGAGACCATCACAGGCCCGTTAGCCCGGGCCCTCGCCCCAGGCCCGCCTCGGGTCTCCCGGGGGCGGAGAGGAGGCAGGCCAGGGCAGAATCCCAGCCTGGCCTCGGACCCCAGCTGGTGCCCCCCGTCCCCCGTGACTGCATTGCTCAAGAGGCCCCGCCCGCCCCAGGGCCCGGGCCAGGTGGCGGGCGGGGGCGGCAGGAAATAAAATGCAAAGAAATGCAAAGATAATCGCCTTCTGTTTCCAATTTATCTGACGGAAAGGGCCGAGGGGAAGGAAGGGGCGGAGGACTGAGCGTCCAGGGCTTGAGGAGACGCGGCTAGCTGGGGGAGGGGAGGGCAGGGGCCGCCGCAGGGGTCCCGCGGGCGCAGCGCGGGATTCTGGGGGTTCTTTCGTCACGTCTGGGGCACCTTGCGCCCGTAACCCAGCTCGGCGCCCCCGCTCAGGGGCAGCTCCACGCCAGTGCAGAAGGAAGCGTGGAAGGCCAGGAAGACGGCAGCAGCGCCCACCTCGTCCGGCCTGCCCATCCGTCCTAGGGGCTGGAGGAGCAGGGCAGAGGCTGGAACCCGGGCTGGCCTCAAGGGGGCCTGCCCAGTCCACCCCTACCCTGGTCCCCCAGCCTACCTGCGCCTGATCCCCTTCCCTGATAGTGGCAGAGGGATCGGGGGTCAGGGCGGCCAGCTCCTTCCACAGCGGGGTCCAGATGTTTCCTGGGGAGATGCTGAGGAAGGGGCAAAGGTGGTCCAAGAAGCTGCCGCAGCAGACCCTCAGCAAATGCTGATTGACTGGGGGGTGTGCGTGTCTCCTGCCCCCCCCTTCCCCACGCCCCTCTTTCCGGGCTGCCCAGAACTCCAGGATGCTGCTTCTCAGCCCCTTTCTTCCAAGCCCTTGGGTCTCCTTAGCACCCCCTCACCCCTATTATCCGGCCTTCCTAGTTTGGCCCCGATGGCTCTTCTCTCTTGATCTCAATCTCCTCAAACCTCCAACGCCCAGTCTTCTGTCTACCCATTTCCAAGCTCTCCACTTCCTTACTCCAAGGTCCCCAAACTAGGGCTAGAGTCATCCATCTATCACAGCTTCCTCTGGGCTCCCGCTTCTCAGGGCCCAGAGTGCCCTCAGTCCTCCTGCCTGGCCCCTGGCTGCCCCGGCTTCTTCATTTTCAGCGCCCTTCAGTCTTCCTACTCCCACTAATCTCAGGCCCCCCCCCAGATGTCCTTCTGTTCCTCCTCCCATAAGACCCTTTCTGCCCCATCCCCCATCCTTAGTGTTCAGTTGCCAAAGCCCCTGGTTCCCAGTCTGAAGCCCCTCCAGTCCACCTGCCTCATCAACCTACCCCCATCCCACCTTCCCTGATGCCCTCCCATCCAGGTCCCCTCTTTGCTCTCACCCACCTCAACCACTTACCAGTTGACTCGGACACCATACTGACTCTCATCCAGGGCCAAAGCCTTGGTCAGAGCAGTCACAGCCCCCTAGGGGAAGGGAAAACCACTGAGTCTGGGCAGTCCTAGGAGATGGACCTTGCCCCAGCCCTAGGCCTGGGGGGCCATGGTTCCCTAGTCCACTTAGGCCAAGAGGTTCACTTATGGCTCAGTAGAAGACAGGGCCTCAGGCCTCAATGGTTTAGCCCATCTCTTCTGGCCCCTCGGAACAGTGGAGGCTAACCTTTGCTAGGGTTCGTGGTCAGACCTAGCAACTGGACTGAGAAGCATGAGATTGGCTATTTTTGTTTGGGCATCCGGTGTGAGTGGACTGGACACTGCCCCCAGCCAATGGCTGAGGCCAGAGAGGAAGCTGTCCCATCCCCCCCACACCCCATACCTTGGTGGCCACATAAGATGCAGCCTTTCTCTGCCCAATGGCCCCCACCAGGCTGGAGATGTTAATGATGCTGCCCTGGCTCTGCCGGAGGAAGGGGAGGGCAAACTGCAGGGAAAAAGAAAAAGGCAATCAACCCTGGTGACCCTGCTGCTGTCGGTCTGTTCACAGAATGCCACAGCTGAGATGGAGCTGAACACCCCCATTTCACAGATGGGGAAAAACTAACAAAGGCCACCATCTGACTTGCCCCTCCTGTGGTGACCTGCTACCTCCTGCCCTCCATCTGGCTCAGACTGCCCACTCCCAGTCCCTGACCTTTGCTTTCTCTTCTTGGGGTCTCCTTCTAGGCTCACAGCATGGCCTTCATCCCAGCCCTCTCTCACCTTTTCTGGAAACCTGGCAATATCCCAGCTCTGCTGCCATGGGGCTGTCCTCGGCCATGCCCAGATCCTCCCCCTACAGCTGTTGTCTGCCTCACCCCAACCAGAAGCTGAAAGCAATTAACTGCCTGCCTGGCCACATTCCCTACTTCCTCAATGACCTTGGCACACCATTCTCAGGAGGCTTCCCCTCCACCCTGATGCCTGCCCTTACTTGGGGACTTCAGACCAGACAGGGTGATGTCCCCTCCCCCCACCCACCTGATTTCCAGCCCTCCCTGATTGGTCAGGCCTTCACCCTGCCCTGGCCTGAATTTGTTCCTTCTAAGCTTAGGGAACCAGTTCAACTGTCCCCCCTCTTCCAAGCCTTGACTGCCAAGCCAAAGCCCAATCCCAGGTTACTCCCACTGGCTGCCTTCCCTTCTATCTCTGCAATGCTGAACTCCACCTCAAGGAAAGTCACCTACAAAACTGGGGTGTAATCTTGACTGGGCCCTCAATGCTGCCTGTTAACCCCTTTATTTCTCCCCTCTTCCACTCCCACAATGGGATTCTCTATCTCAGGCCCATAGCAGTTGTTCCACACCTCATCTTCCCTCCTCAGCAAATTTTGCCTTCCCCCCATATATCACCCTTGCAACTCTCTCCTTCACTTTTGTCTCTGTAGAAAAGCTGACTGTTCCTTCTCTCCAAGGCCAGCCCCTCTACAGGAACCCCCTGGTCTAACTACTCCCCTCCACCAGCTTCAATTTTTCCCTACCTACTGGTTCTTCCCAGTTGCTGTCAAATGTGCCCAGGCCTCTTCTCTCCTTAAAAAGCCATTTACCCTATCATCCCCTCATATGATCACCTTGTAGCTCTCTTCCTTTCCCAGCCAAGCTCCTCGAAAAATCTCTCCTCTACTTTCTCACCTCCCACTCGCTTTCTAGCCCCCATCAATCTGGCTTCCACCTTCTCCTGATGCCTGAAATTTCTCTCCAAGCAGAGAGGAAAACACCACCTGTTCCCGTTGGGTCTTCATCTTCT
The DNA here is from genome assembly GCF_011100635.1 of Trichosurus vulpecula. Classification (NCBI taxonomy): domain Eukaryota; kingdom Metazoa; phylum Chordata; class Mammalia; order Diprotodontia; family Phalangeridae; genus Trichosurus; species Trichosurus vulpecula. Next base: position 16,230,605 of record NC_050574.1, on the reverse strand, counting down.
TGCCCAGAACATCCCCCTCATCTTAAGCAATGTTGTCTAGGGTTCTTCTGGCAATTTGTGTCCCAGTGAAATCACCAGAAGCTGGTCACAGCTTAACCAGTCTGACAAGTTTCTTGAGGGCCCCAAGCCACATCGTGCACACATGCACATAAGCCCAGGACACAACCTCCCTGTCGTTGTCAGAGATGGCTGACTCAGTAAGTGAGAGTGGGAAGTCACCTTCCAAAGCCCATTTCTGGACACTTTCCCCCCGAGAACATCTCTGCCCCTGCTTCATCCAACCTCAGAGGAGGACTTGAAGATGCTTTGTCCTTGGAGCACCTGGCACCCTCCTCTTTTGGAAAAGCCTCACCTCCATCATGGAGTTCCAAGTGTTCTTCCTTTTGCCCTATCTTTTAGCCGCCAAACTCCTGGCACTGGTTAGGGGTCTGTCTTTTCCTTTTAGCTATCACATTAAGGAATTTTAAAGCAATGTTTCATTCTCACTGAAAAACACCTTCCTTTCTTGGGGGCAATAGACCAGTTTACATTCTAAGCATATATCAGAATGTGCCTTGGCTATGACAAAAACTCAAAGCTCACATTTCTCTCTTCACATCACCACACATTTCTCCCTGCTCTCCATACATCTCCTTACTCTCTTCAAGGCTATGACCGTCACAGTGTGGAGGTAAGATGACATGGAGGTCAGTGCATGGGAAATGGGTGAGCTGAAGGAGGTTAAGGTATTGAGGGAGTATCGTTCTAGATTTGGAAGTCCCCTAGAATTTGGGGAGAGCTGGGAAGCAAAGAAAGACTGAGCTGAACCCATTGAGGGAGGAAGGAAGGGAGTGTCTTGGGGAATGGCAGTTAATCTTGATTCTGCTGATAGATATGGGTGATAAATATGCAGGGAGTGAACTTCAAAGGAGAAGATATTTCCAAGTAATTGTGATAAAGGTAGCGCCTAGAAGGGAAATCCAATCTCTTTCTTATCACTAACTCCCCAGGAGACCTAGTGTAGCCAGCAGCTTGTGGAGATCTTTAACTCAAGGAGAAGGCCCTCTCCTCACTCCCTTCACACCTTGACACCTAAATTCCTTTTCAATCTTACCAACTTGTCTTGTCTACCATGTCTGACCCCTCTCTCCCCCTTCAGGGGAGTCTATTTTCTCTTCCTCCTTCGGGGCCTTCTCCTTAAGCCCTTGTTCTGATTCCTTCTTTAGCTCAAGGCCTTTTCCCCTTTTCTATCTCTCAGTGTCCCTCAAGCTTCCCTGTCCCTGGTGATCCCCAACCCCAGTCCCTCAGCTCCCCCCTGGCTCTCATTTTCTTAGTCCCTTTGCCCCCTTCACCTCATCCTTCCTGGTAATCCCACAGCTAACTCACAGCCAGCCCTTTCTCATCTTAAATCTACCTCTAGGCCACCTGCCGCCATAGTTCATTATCTCTCAGACCTGGCCACCCTGAGCCTAGGCATCCTTTCCTCAGCTGCCCACTTCCAGCATCAGCACAGAGACAGTCTTATCTCCCCTTTCACACCATTCTTTCCAGTACCCACAACTCTTCCCTAATCTTATTTCTCCCAACCTCTTCAGTGTTAAATGTGCCTATCTCCTCTGTCTGGATAGGCTGCTTCTCCACTCAAAGCCTCATCCCATCCAGCTTTCTAGCCTGGGGGCTGGCCCCTGTGGGTGTAGCCTAGCTGAGCCGAGCCTGGGTACACCCTTCTGGAGTATCCAGCAGAGGCAAAGCTGAACCAGGCTGGGCTCAACCACTCTCCTCAAGTCCTGGGCTCCAACTTTTTCCTTCTCTTTTCTCTCCTCCAGTGTCTGTCCTCTTCCCAAGCCTCTTTCTCTCCCACATATCCCTTTCTCCCCCCATCCTGAGCCTCTGTCCAACTCCACCCCGTCTCTATCTCAGCCTCTTTGACAGTGATAGAACAAAAGGTGAAGTATCTTGGAAACCACTCAGGCTCTACCTGTGAGTCCAGGTAAAGACATTAAAAAGAAGGGAGGGAGCTTCCCGGGTCCCTCAGCAGCCACTCTATTGAGCTCCCGGCATTCTCTTCCACCCGTAACTACACAGCAGTTGCCTGGCACCCATGTGGGCACCCACTCCCCCCTTCTAGCTACACACAGCTGTCTGAAGCCCTGGGACAACTCCACTTTGAGACTGAACCTCTATGGAAAATGATAACCTATCTAAATGCATTAGATTGGAAACTCCTGGAAGGCAGGGGTTGCCTTTTCCCTCTTTTGGTTTCCCCAGCACTTAGAAAGATGTCTGGCAAATAGTAGGCCCTTAACAAATGTTGATTGACTGATCAACTCATTTCTCAAGGATGTTCCCCCAGTGCCATACCCACCCCATCCCAATGATTCAAAGCCCACTATTCCCCATTCTATCCCCCACTGACTGCTCCCTTATTCCCATCCTCCCCCCAGCCCCAAACCAATTCTCTCTCTCAATATCCTACTCTAAAGCTACCCTTTGCACCATGCCCTCTGGAATGCCGCTCCATAGCTAACAAACAAGCTTTCATCTTCAGTCTTTTACTTTCCTACTCTTCCCTTCTTCATGAACACTGGCTCCCTTCTGACCACACAGTCCCCTTCCCCAGCCTTTCCAGCACCCTAGCACTGGCTGTATTTTCTTCACTCATTCTTGCCACTCATTGGTCAAAATAGGGGAGCTGGACACTCCTTGTTCCCCAATGCCATTTATAAGCTCTTCCTCTATTACGTCACTCAGCAATCTCTCCTCTGGAAGTTCACTCAATTGAATTAGGATTCTTCTCTTAAGTACCAACCCCCAAGACACTCCACTTCCTTCCTCAATGAGTTTAGTGTCTGGCTCAATGTTTCTCTCCTCTCCAACTCCTATCCTCATACTAAAGGACTTCTATACACATACTACAGTCCCTCAAACATCTAGTTCTTCAGCTTACTCGTTTGCTGTGACCTGACCCTGCTCTGCCTCACCTGTACACAATGATGGTTATACTCTTGATGAGGCCATCAGCCATGAGGGAACTTCTACGTTCATGAATTCTGACATTCTTTATTTAATCACAATCTGTTGTGTTCCACCTTTCCCTCTGCTTTGTATCCCCTAACCCTATTCTTTGTCCACCTCATGACCCCCTCAGCTCTTTCCCAGGTCATTGCCCTTGAATTGGCCACACCCTCCTCCCTTCCCCATCTTGACCCCTTGGTGAATGATTGTCTTCTTCTGTGGAAGAAGAACCCTTTATGACATTGAAGCTCAGGCCCTCCCAAAGCCCAACCTGTGATTCCAACCACCATCCAATGCTTCTGTTCCCACTTGTTGTTGTGGTCCAGTCATTTCGGTATGAAAACCCCCATTTGAGGTTTTCTTGGCAGAGATACTGGAGTGCTTTGCCATTTCCTTCTCCAGCTCATTTTACAGATGAGAAACTGGGGCAAAAAGGGTTAAGTGACTCTCCCAGGGTCACACAACAACAACACCTCTCTCAACAGCTACCTCTGCTCCCTTATTGTTAACAAACATACCCACCTTTACCTTATGTACAAAACAACAACAAAGCAACCCTCCCTGAATTGTCCATCCCTGAGAGCTAAACTATGGTTTGGTAGCTAAACTCCCTGAGAAGGTCACCAACAATCAGTGTCTCCACTTCCTCTCCTTTCTTAGACCAGATCTCATCAGCCAAGTGAAACAACTCTCTTCAAAAAACTCCAAAGAGATCATCTCTTAACTGTCAAATCCAATGGCCTCTTCCAATCCTCTCAGAAGCCCATCACACTGCCAATCCCCCTTCCCTCCTAGCTAGTCTCCATTTCATTCTAGGGTTCTGTTAGGCTGCGCTCTCCTGGCTTTCCTCCTGTCTGCCCACTCCTCAGTCTCCTTTGCTTAATCTTCATCCAGCTCATGCCCACTAACAGGGAGGTCCCCTAGACTCTGTCCTGTGCCCTCATCTTTATTGTATTTTCCTTGGTGACCTCATCAGCTCCCAAAGACTGAATGATTGCCTCAGTGTAGATGACACTCAGCTCTTTTTGTCTGGCTCTCATCTGTCTGCTGACCTCCAGTCTCACATCTACAACTGCCTACTGGCAAACTTAACAAGGCTGTCTTATAGACATCTTAGATTCAGCATAGCCAACCCTCGACCCAAACCCTCCCCTCTTTCAACTTTCCCTGTCACTGTAGAAAACAACCCCCCTCCTCCCAGTCACCCAGGATCCCAATGTGGGTGTCATCCTCAACTCTTCACTCTCTCTCCCCCTCCCCCTCCCCCCATCCAATCAGTTTTATTATAACACCTCTCAACTATGCCCCCTTCTCTCCTCAGATACTGCCACCATTCTGGTGTCTGCCCTTTTCACCTTCCATCTGCACTATGGCAGTAGCCTGCTGTTTGACCTGAGGTGCTAGGTGGTGCTGCAGTGGATAGAACACCAGGCCTGGAGTCAGGAAGATTTACTTTCATGAGTTCAAATCTGGCCTCAGACACTTCCTAGCTGGGTGACTGTGGGCAAGTCACTGGAGCCTGTTTACCTCAGGTTCCTCATCTGTCAAATGAACTGGAGAAGGAAATGGCAAACAGCTTCAGTATCTTTGAAAAGAAAACCCCAAACAGGGTCAGAAATAGTCAGACACGACTCAACAGCAACAAGAAGCTGATTGATCAGCCTGCCTCAAATCTCATTCTGCCCCAGGCCACTCGGCAGCCAAAATTATTTGCCTAAGTCAAAAGTCTTGACCATGTTTCCCGCCATTCCCCAATCAATAAACTCCATTGGCTCCCTGTCACCTCCAGGATCAAATATAAAATTCTCTCTAGCTTCTGAAGCCCCTCAGTGCCTTCCACACATTTCCATATACTCTTCCATCTAGCAATAGGGGCCTGCTCACTGCTCCTGGACCAAGCCATCCCCCAGGCAGGGAATTGTCTCCCTCCTCATCTCAGTCTCCTGGCTTCCAAGTCACTCTTCCTGAGCCCATCAAAGCTAGTGCCTTCCCAAAGTCATGACCTCCCATTGGTCACACACATGCTGTATGGACTCAGTCATTTGCATGTTGTTTCCCTGAAGAGACTGACTCCCCAAGTAGGGATTGGGGTTTCTACCCATTTCTTTGTGTTCCTAGAACTTAGCATAATACCTAGACCCTTAATAAATGCTTGTTAACTGACTGCCTGATAGACACAGGTGACTCAGAGGACAGATTGAGTTATAGTTTTGGGGCATGGCCAATGCTGTTTTTTTGTTTTTTTTTTTTTGCTAGACTATATATGTTTGTAATAGAGGTTTGGGGTAGGTTTTTTTTTTCTCCCTGTCTCCCTTCCAAAGGGAAGTGGGAAATGAGAGGAGAGAAGTTATATTTTTGTTAATTAAAAAAAAATAATAATTTTGAAAGGAAAAAAAAAACCTATTTCCAACCTCAGAAAACCTAGAATCTCTCTAGCCCTCCCTGCTTGACCTGCTCTGATGAGGAAAGAGAGGCTTGCTTAAGGTCACAGAAGATTGGGAAGCAGGTACTCTTGATGGGGTACAGGCTCTGGGAACCCCCTGGAACTCTCCTTGAATCTTCCCACTTGATCTGGCGTTCACCTGAGGCCATAAGCCTTCCATTATTTCTATGCCCAATTTTCTGTTACCGGTAACCTAGCCCAGCCCTCCACTGTCTGGTAGCCTTCAGCAACTTCCCACCCTTAATTCCATTCTCTTGGTTCCTCTAGTCACCCCAGCCTACTGGCCATTCCCATCAAGACCCTCCCTAGATTTGACTTCTAGTCACCCCAGGCTACTGACCATTCCCATCAAGACCATCCCTGGAACCCCCAGACTACTTGGCCACCCGTGAAGTCTTCCTGTATATAAGATCCATCTTGTTTCCATAAAAGTGCTCAGATTCTGTCTAGCCTGCTTACATTAGCATTACAAAGGCTCAAGGTTCAATCTGGCCTGCTGGCATTGGAGATACAAATGCTCAGATTCCTTAAGAGTATGCCCAATATGGGGCAGCTAGGTGGCGCAGTGAGTAGAGCACCGGCCCTGGAGTCAGGAGGACCTGAGTTCAAATCCGGCCTCAGACACTTGACACACTTACTAGCTGTGTGACCTTGGGCAAGTCACTTAATCCCAATTGCCCTCCCTTCCCCCCTCAAAAAAAAGAGTATGCCCAATATGGTGGATCTTTAACAAGCTTTGTTTTGCTTTGGCTGAAAGAAGGCTTGGGCCAAATTCATTTGGGCAGGACCCAGCATGTCGCTATTTTGGGGTATCAGTACCCCTAAACCTCAACACTCTTATTTACCACCCACCCTTTCATGCACCACACTCACTACAAAGATGATCCTGGCAAGGCAAGGCCAGTGCTAGCCTAGGAGGCTGGGACATGCTCTGGAAACTCAGCCCAGACCCATTAAGTAAGCAACTGGGAAGTTACTGGGCTGGGGAGGTCTGGCCATTAGCTCTACACAGACCCCACCCCAAAGGTGGAGTCAAGTTTAGAGTAAAGTTAACAGAATCTTGCCTTTCCCCCACAGCCCAATCTGGCTGAAATAACCATCAATAATAATGAGAGTCCATACATACAATCACCCTTGTTATCAATGACAGTAGCAGTGGGTAGAAACCTGGCTAGGGATATGCCTTGGACACTGAGAGGTCCAGTGAGGTGACCAAAGTCATAAAGCTCACCAACCAGTGGCAGAGCTGAAATTTCAAGCCAGGATTGAAGCTTCCAAAGCCAGACCCAGGGTCAAGCTGTTCCTTGGTCAAGTGCTGTCTCTGTGACCTGGGCAAATCACTGGGGCCCTAGGCAGCTGAGGGGGTACCTAGGAGGGAATATTCCCATTGGGAAATCCTGGGGCCAGTAAACAAAGGAGAAGACTGGAGCCCCAAAAGAGTCAACTGCAATCCAATTCCCTGGCTCTGAGGACCTAAGCCAGGAAAGTCTTTCAGCAATCACAGGCTGCCTTGGGCAGAGTGGGGGCTCCCTGGGCAGGCCTGACAGCCTGAAGGCCTGACAGGATGTCCTGTGCTCAAGCAGAGTAATTATCCTAATGCTTGAAGATTTGTGGGACACACATTATCCCACTGAAGCCACTCAACAAGAAATACTGGTATACTCCCCACAAGACTGAGATCTCAGTCAAGAGCCAGTCAAAGTCAGCAAGGCAATAGTAAACCTGGCTCTTTCCAAGTCCTGGTCCTAACCATTGGGCAACATTGCTCTCTCCCTAATGGGCCTCATTTGAGAGCAAGGCTTAGACTCTGGGATTCTGTGAAAGGAAGGTGCTTGTCTGAGTTTTTTGTTCCCTAGGGATTCCGGAGTGGGACTAGAGAGACTTTCATAGTCAGTGCACCTCTGGTGAGACTCACCTTGGATACTGTGTATGTGGCAAGGAGGTTCAACTCCAGCAGCTCTCGGAAGGCCTGGGAGGACGTCTCTTCCAGTATCTCCTCTGGGGGATCTGGGTTAGGCAGGGAGGAAGAAGGTTAAGAGGAGCAGAGGCAGAGCAGAGGCCAGAGATGGAAGGTGAGAGGGAGAAGGGGAAGTGGGGACACTCACGGCGTCCGGCGTTGTTCACCAAGCAGTCTAGACGGCCAAAACGTTGCAGAGTCTCAAAGATCAGGGCCTGGGGGCCAGGAGACAAAGCCTCAGAGCCTGAGAGACCCCAAAAATCAGGGACCAGAGAGACAGGAGACTCGTAGAGTCAGAGACAGTCTATGAGAGAGACATCCTGAAGCAGAGATGGCAAGACTCACAGAGGTGGAGCTGGAAGAAACCCCAGAAAAGTGTGAACAGAAGAACTGGATTTGTGGAGCTCTGGAGGGAAAGAGAAATGAAGACTAGGTTGAGGTCAAAATGTGGGGAGACAGGGAATGCTGGGGAGCTGACTGCTCCAAGCCCCTTTCTCCTCCCTCCCCCAATGGCTCACATACATGAGCCATAGGGAAGGGCAAGACCAGAGACCTAAAGAAACCCAGAAGCAGAGGGATTGGGGGAGGGGGAAGCTCACCTCCACTTCCCCTTCTCTGGTCACATCACATCGGATGAAAACAGCTCCTGCTGGTGGCCTGACTAAACGCAACTCCTTTTCCAGAGCCCGGCCACCTGACTCTGGGGAGAAAGCAGGGCTGGGGATCTGATCTGAATGGTAGCAGGGGGTCCAGGGGACTGAAATAGAGGAAGGGGATCCTGGGTCCCTGAGAGGGAGGGGACTGGGGGGAGGCAGGATACCATAGGGCTAGGGGAGAGGGAGTACTGATCACTGAGGGCCTGGGGGAGGGGGATCCTGGGTCCCTGAGGGGGAGAGAGCTGGGGGACTGGGCATCTTGGTCACTGAATAGGTGGGATAGGGGCTGCGAGCCTGGGTTCCGTCTCTCACTCACCATCCTTGTCGCAGATGATCACTTTAGCACCATTCTCCACTAGGAGGCAAAAGAAGCAGGGGTGGATTTGGAGATACAATTTGTGGGGTAAGGGGTGGGACAGGGTTTCGGAGCCTCTCGAAAGCTGCTGGTGGCCCCAGACCTTCCCTCCCCTAACTCGTGATTTCTACCCCGTGATAGCTCGGGCAAAGGGCAGTTTTGGCCTTGGATACAAGGTCCCCAGGGCCCTTGGCGTCTCTTTCCCATAGCCCCACCTTTGCCGGCTCTCAGATGTGCCGGGCTCTCACAGCAGGGGTCCAAGCGTCTCGTTCCCCTAACACTACTTTAGCCGATTCTCAGGGGTCGCGTCCCACACGCCCTGGGGACCCACGCAGGCATCAATGTCTTTTCCTCCAGCCCCATCCCAGCTTGGAGCGCTATTCGATTTAACTAGATGCCGCCTCTCTTTGACCTCATACACGTCGGGCTAAAGGATCTACCGACGACCCGGAGTCTGAGAGCCCATCATCCCGGATTGTGGGGGTCCAGGGACATCCCGTCGACAGCCCTTTTCCCCAAATCCAGGCTCACCAAAGGCGCGCACGATGCCAGCGCCTATACCCCGAGCACCGCCGGTCACCAAGACCACCCGCCCCTCGCTGCAAGGACCCGCAGCCATCTCCAGCCTCCGGGACCAGTGGCCTCAAGTGGGACGATTGGCTTCACTTGGGTGTGTTTGTCCTCCCGCGAGACTGTCGGGGTTACTAGAGTCCTGATTAGTATAGTGCTGTCACAGCAGTTCTTGTCCTTTTTAGGTCCAAAGACCCGCCCCCCCAGCGACCATCCCCTTCCTTTCCTCCCTCCCCTTCCCTCTGCCCACAATCCTAGGACCCCTCTTCTAACCCCTCCGACGAGGATCGATAAGACCTTTGCCCCGGCCACAATTTGGGGAATCTCAGTCTCTCCTTCCGCAAACCCAGCCCAGGCTCCCAGAAGATCCAACCACACAGCGCCACCACTCTTCATCGGGTTAGGGAATGTAAAAAAACTACAATTCCCATGAGGTCTCGCGGGCCGAGGAGCAAGGCCGACGGCGGAAAACACCCCATAGCCTACTGGGAGATGTAGTTCTGGCTTGCAAAAGAGCCGAAGGGAATAGGGTCAGAAGACGCTTCAACCGGCTGGGGGATGCAGACGTCAGGGCCCCAGAAGGAAAGAAGGACGGAGCCAGGATCTGGGTGATCGCAAGCGAGTTTAATCAAGACTGGCATAAGAAAGAAGGGAAGGAGGGAGGGACGGTCATCAGAGGCACCTCAGGCCCCCGCATCCTCAGCTTCCAATTGGCTGCAGTTCTGGGGGCGTGTCAGAAACTGGACTGGAGGAGTGTGACTCGCAGAGGCCACGCCCCCTCATCTGGCGGCGCCGCCCCTCCCCATGTGGGGGCCCAGGTGGTGGGGCCCCCTCCGCCGCGTCCCATGGGAGGCGGGGACCCTACAGGAGGAGAGCGAGGGGGCGGAGACAGCCTGGAAGTGGAGTCCGGAGGGTCTTCAGGGCTTCGACCTGGAGGGAATCAAGGCAGACGAATCAAACCCGCGGGCCCGAGATTCCAGAGGCCCGACTTCCCAGTCCTGTGCTCCCTCTGGGACCCAGGAGTCCCGGCTACTCAGCTCCCTCTCCCTCCAGGACCCAGGAGTCCCGGCTACTCATTCCCTCCCCCTCCGGGACCCAGGAGTCCGGAGCCAAGTGCTCCTGTTCACAGCCGTCTCTAGGTCTCCAACTACAGTTCCCACGAGGGACCCGGTACTCCCTTTCCCCCAGTCCCTGACCTGTGATAAACTTATGCCAGTGCGAAGCCTCAGTCGCCAGAGCCTGGGACAGGCTGAGGACCCTTTCCCGATGTCCTTCAGGGGACGGAACGTAGGGCCGGGGACTCCGAGAGCTGCAAACGTGGGGAGGGAATCAGTGAGTCATGGGAACTCTGGCCGAGTTCAGTAGTCCTGGACATTAGATTTTCCAAGCTACAAGACGATTTAAAGTGGCCCAGGGAATCGGGGTGACTGTAATTTAGACGCCCCCCTCCGCCAGGCTTAGAAAGGGAGCCTACATTTATTTATATCTGTGCTGTATCAGTTACTGATCAGAAGATGAATCAGGGGAATCAGAGTTGAGAGGAGGGGACTAGGGGAGGGATGTGCTCTACCCAGGATCACATAGATAATAGCTAATGGGCAAAGTCAAAATTTGAACCATGACTCCAAATTCGGCACTTTTTTTTCCTACCATACCTCCCAGCAGACTACCAGCTTCCTGAGAGAAAGGGCTTTTTCATTCTGTCTTTGTATATGCCTACCCCTGGCACACAGTAAGAGCTTAATACACGATGTATTGTATCACACCAGCTAAGGCTGAAGTCCGCTGAAAAGTCCAGCAGAAGAGATTGTGGGAGAGTTGGGGCCAGGGCCTTCATAGAGGGGATAGGCTCTTAGAGTCCCCAATTCCAACTCTTGCCTTCATTTCACTGACTCAGAAACTGAGGCCCAGGGAAGTGAAATGTCACACAGTGGTTGGGGGAGGAGGCTGGAGTCTGGAGGTCAAGCTACATGAGCTGGGTGCCAAGGGGCCACTGTCATCTTCCATTTAGCCCAGATTTCTTACCTGCTCCAGGACCCAGAGCTCCGGGGACCACTGCTGAGGAGCCCCTGTATGACCCATGGAGTCTGGGAGAGGCTAAGAGAAGAGAATGTAAATTACTGGAATATTTCCAGGGCAAGGGACCATGGGAAACTCCCGTAGTGGGGTGTCGAACTGCCAGCTTTGGTTCCTCTGAGATGAGATTTGGCTCCCCTAACCCTCCCCCTGCCCAGCCCATTCCAAGCCAAAGCCAAGACTCACTCCCTCTCTCTCTGACCCAGGCTCCGGTTGCCTTCGAACTGCTAAGGGACGTACTGTCTGCCCCCCAGGAGACAGTGGCCGGAGCCTTAGCCTGCCAGCCTCCTGGTGCCTACGCATCCTCTTGAGCTGCTCCTGGGCACTCATCCTGACCCGGGAGGCTGGAGCCTGCAGACAGAGGGCAGGAAGGACAGGAACCCCTAAGCTCCTAGGGACCCTGAGGATTCAGGTCACAGGACAGAAGAGATTTGCAATTTAGGTTCGATCCCCTCATTTTACAGACTAAGGCCCAGAGAGAGCCAGGAACCAAAAGGTCACCCTAGCCATTACCAGTGGCAGAGCCAGAACTGTACTCCCTTGCCCCGCCCCCCCCCATCCTGATGTCTATGCAAAAGCCTAAGATCTTCCTTGGGCTCCTACCTTAGGCCCAGTTGGTGACGGTGGCGATGGAGATGGGGCAGGGGATGGAGAGCATTGGCCATCTGGGCTTTGGGCCCGGGGAGAGCTGGGTGATCCAGGACCTGGGTGGAGTACAGAGGAGGGTTGTAATGGGCATGAGGAAGGCTGGGGGCTCTAAAGGGTGTATCTCACCTGGTGGGGCACCAGGCCCATCTCCATCTCCATCCCCATGGGGATGCCCCCAACTCGGATCCCCTAGGCCAGCCAATGTGTCCTCCACCATCCATAGCTGCTGCTGGGCAGAGACCCTGGCCTGGAAGGGTTAAGGATTGGGAGGTGGGTAGGGGAGAAGAGAAGCTTAGGCAGAGGGGTGGGGCTTGAATAGATTTGGGGGTAGGGCTTGGAGCAGCTGAGGGAGAGGGAGTTGGGGGAGGCTTGGCTCAGAGCCTGTGAAGGCAGGGTTAGTTTGGCAGTACCTGAGGAGGCCCAAGGTGCAGCAGATCCTCCAGGGTCTCTCGAAGAGTCCCCAGCTCCTGCTCCAGGCCGCTGTAGGTGTTCCAAACCCGCTCTCTTTCCTTCAAGGACAGGAAAAAAGGGAGATGAGCCCTGGTAAACTCCACCGCCCCATACCCATTTTTTTTTCTGATTTGGCTCCTGGAAGCCTCACCCAGGATGCTGAAGGCTAGGACTGCCAGGAACCCCTAAGAAGGCAGAACTGGCTAGAATCAGAAAGGACTACATTTCCCATGAGAATGACTAGGGACTCAGAGTAGGGTGGTCTTCGTAGTGCTCAGCTGGGCCCCTTACCTGGGCCAGGTGGCAGAGGGCAGCTCTGACGCCCACCAGGCGGTCCTGCAGAACCCGTAGACGAGACCACGCCCTACCTCCAGGCCCAGGCTCCCCCACAGCCCGACGGGTCAGCTCCAGGGCTGCTTCCAGTCGCTCCTGCCATCGAGGAAGGGAGGATGGTTAGAGGAGATCTGGGAAGTCAGTCTCCTCAGACTTCACCTTCTGCTAGGCTACATTTGATGCCCTCCTGGACCTCAGCTCTCCCTGTGCCCCTCACCAGTGGACCCTCTCACCGCATTGCCCTCCTGGTCCTCAGTGCGCCCCCCCCCCCTTAGCTCTATGGTCTCCACTGCCTTCAGTTATCCCCGGAGCCCTCTCCGCCCACGCCCCCCACACCTTCTCCTCCTGGCTCTTCGCCATTTCCTCCGTCAGCCTCCTCAGGAGTCGGTCCTGCCCGCAGAGCTTAGTCAGGAGCGCCTGCGGGCAGAGAGTGAGAAAGAGCCCGAGGGGCTGGACCAGGGTCACAAGGCGCTCCCTCTCCCCAGAACCCTGCCGGAGGTGGGAAAGAGCTCAGTCTCGCCCGCGTCTCTGTCACCTTGGCTGCCCCGGACCCCTGACTCACGTCGGTATCGGCGCTGCGGTGCAACGGAGAGTCCAGCGTAGGGCCCGACGGCGACGCGGTGGGCGGCTGCTGCAAAGAAAACCAGAGGAGCGTCCGCCTTTGGGACCCCATAGCCCGGGCTTCTAGAAGGTCACACAATACCGTTCCTTGGCGAAGGGCGGGGGTCGGGAGGGGAGACACTTACCAAACAGACCATGGAGCCCCGACTCCCCGGGGGCCTGGGGCCCAACTGCAGATATCCCGACGCTGCCTGCGGAGACATTAGGAAAGTATTGGGGGGGGGGGGGGTGGGCGGGCTCAGAGCAAGGTTCACCACAGCGATTTGGAACGCAAGCTCGGCAAGGGTAGGGCTCCTCGAGGGCACGGGCTCCTCTCTCTCCGTCCCCAGTGCCTAGTCCAAAGTAAGACTTATCTTCCAGTCATTCATTACTGCAGGGCAGGCAGGGAGGAAAGGGAGGTCCCACGGGTATCTTCCTCCCTCCTTTCAAAAGTAAGAAAACCGAGATTCAGGGAGACATAAGCTGGTCAGGGTCACTGTAAGTGTGAAGGAACCTCGAGGAGTGGGGGATGTAGGGGGAATCCCTTGCCCAGCTTCACAAGGCAAAGGAGCCTCAGGGGTAGAATTTCCTGGCTCCAACGGAAGGGAAAGGCTCTTTCCTCTCCCTAGGGGCCCTACTGCCAGCCCTCAATCTGTCCCACTAAGAGGCAAACTGGCCACAATCCCCTAGAACCTCTGGGAGCCATGGGTGGTGAAGGTGCTCATAAGCATCCATGGCCTTCCTTAGCCCAAAATCTCCATAATGTCTTAGCAAGAATGGTCATGGGCCAGCCAACTGGGCTGACTCAGAGATTCTCCCTTTCCACAGGTGACCACACAGGCTTGACCATGGGCTACAATTCCTATTTTGCTTTAGACCCAAAGGTGTTAGTCGAATAACCTAGGCAGCCCTAAGGCCTCATGGGTAATGTAGTTCTTCTGTCCACTAGGGTCACCCACCTTGGCCCTGAGTTCAGTGGCCCAGTGCTGGGGGCTCCTGGGAGGTCTTAGTGCCCCTGTCTCCAATGGTGGTGCTCGTCGGGGAGTGGAGGGCCGGGACAGGGTTCTTGAGGCTGGAGCCCACTCGGGTAAGGGTCGAACATCGATCCGGCTCAGTGGGGTGTGGGGCCGGGTATCTCCCCCCACCAGAGCAGAAGGACGGTGGGCAGGGGCTGAGCGTGGCCGGGGAAGGCCCAGGGGCGATGGTGGCCGGGAGAGGGGAGAAAACAGCCTAGGAGAGAAGGGGAAGAGGGCTTCCTGAGACTGGAAGCCCCTTCCCCTCTTCCCCACCCTACCCCCATGCAGACACACACACTCACTCAGGACTCCTTGCCCTTTGTCTGCTCCTCTGGGGTGGCTCCATAAGCCCAGGTGGAGGGCTAGGGGCGAGCTCCCTGTGTCTCCCAGAGATCCCGGCCACCTCCAGGGATTCGGCACTTCGGCCCTCTTCACTGCTCCCCACCTCAGGTGGTCCCCCAGGACCCCCAGGGCCTTCTCCAGCTGGGGGTCCAGCAGATGGGGTCTGGGGGCCACTGTAGGGAGAGAGAAGGCAGACAGAGAAGACTCTGGGGAGGGCTCACTGAAGAGCATTCCCTGGAATCCAGGGCTTCTACACCCCTGCTACAGTCATGTCATTAGGTACCCCTCTCCCATGCTCAAGAATCCTCAGCGGTTCCCCATTGCTTCTAGGACAAACCACTATTTCCTCAGCCTGGCCCTGGAGGCAGAAGACAAGAGAACCCTTCCAGGCTTAGCTCAGTTACTTGGTCCTCTCCGGTCCAGTCAAACTGACCACTAGGTGGCGCAGCGGATAGGGCACTGGACCGGAGTGTGGAGGACCCGACCTCAAGCTGCCTCTGACCCTGGGCAAGCCCTTTTACCGCTACCTGTCTCAGTCTCCTCATTTGTCAAACGGGGATAATAATGGCACCTGTGTTTTGAGGGCTTGCTTTGAAAACCTTGAAGTGCTCTCTCTACAAATGCTGCCCCTCTCGGAGCCCCGCCTCGGACAGGGAGAGACTCGGGAGGCCATTCCTCCAAGCGCTGACTTTGCGCCCGTCCGTGCTTCGATGACATTCTGCTGGGGGAGGGGCGAGAGCCCGCGACCCGCCATCGGAGGGAGGACGCAGGCGGGAGCAGAGACTGGGAGGAGGTCAGGGGCTCCATTTGGCGGAGGAGAGGAGAGGGCATTCCAGTGGCAGAGGCCAGAGGCACACACATCCACACGCCCATGGAGGCGAACACACACTCACATACACGTGCGCACACTTGTATATCCATGTACACACTCATACACCTCATACACGCATGCACTTATATGCTCCCATACACAATATATACATACTTACAAAATACACAGACTTACACTCACACATATATAGACATACATGAATGCACACACACATGCGTGACCCACACAACACACACATAAACATGCATACACTTACACATATATTAATATACTCACACATATATGCGCGCACACATATATTCACAACCCCCACACACACAACATGCATGCACGCACATATATTAATGCATTCACGCATACATTCAGATCCATGCATACACACATAAACATGCATTCACTCACACACTAATATACACACGTATGCACACACTCACATACCTGCACATAAACATGCATGCCCTCACATACACAATACATGGACACACATACATGCTCACAATCACACACACATACCCCATCACATGGACCCACATGTACACATGCACTCATTCACACACGTGCACATACACGTGAATGCACACACTGCCCTCCTTTCCACTTGTAGCTCTCACTGGTCTCTCTGCAGTAGAAGGCGGTCTCCTCAAGGGCAGTGACTAGCTTGCCTTCTTGTGTTTGTGTCACCAGCCCTTAGCTGGGCACCCAGCACACTGTCAGCACCTAAGGCAGGTTTCTTCATTTGTTCATTCAGACTAAGGCTCAGGAGGCTAAGTGACCTGCCCAGGGTCATGTGGCTATTAAATCTCAGATATGAGATTTGAACTCAGGTCTCTCATGACTCCAAGCCTAGCACTAGCATGGTCACCACTACAAGCAGCAGCTTCTCTAAGGAGACCCTGGGGCAGTGGTAAGGAGACAGGGTCTAGTGTCCCAGGACCTGGGTTCAAATTTCACCTTGGATGTTTATTCCTACGTGACCTTAGGCAAATCCAAACGAACCTCCAGCGACCTTAGCCTCTTAATCTGGAAAAGGAGAGGGCCGGAGGAGATGCCCTCTGAGGTGGCTTTAGCTTCAGATCTATGATTCTTGGACTCTTGGGCATGGGGCCACTAGGTGGTACCATAGTGCATAGAGCCTGGGCTTGGAGTCAGGAAGCCCTGAATTCAAATCCAGCTTCAGACACTTAGTTGTCGTGTGACCCTGGGCAAGTCACTTCACCCTGTTTGCCTCAGTTTCCTCATTTGTCAAATGAGCTGGAGAAGGACATGGCAAGCCACTCCTGTGTCTCTGCCAAGAAAACCCCCAATGGGGTCATGAAGAGTCAGACAGGACTGAACAATAATAACAGAAGTCCTGGACTGCTCCCCATTTTACTAATGAGGAGGCTGGGGCCCAGTCAGGGACGGAGCCATTGAAGGGCTGGGACTCAGGCAGCGATCATCCTGCCCCCACTTACTAGTCATCCCCTTCAGCTCGGGTGGCACGGCCCAGAGCCCGCAGCCACCCTCGAAGGTCCTCCACGGTGTCAGCAGCCAACACGTACGTCCTCATCCCAGGGTGCTCAGCCTGGGGAGGGAGGTGAGGGGTGGGGCGACTCAGATGCCTGGGTCCCTGAGGGCATAAAGCCCAAGGAAAGGATTTCTGGGCCTGAAGGGGAAGGGTTGGCTGGGGGGCTGCCCGAGTTCTTAAGAGGGAATCAATGAATAAGCATTTATCTGGTGCTCTTTGCCAGGCCCTGCACCAGGCACTGGGCCTTGGGATTGTGGGCTAGCAACAGTCCCTGCTCTTAAGCAGCTTACATGGGGGTGGGGGTGGGGGAGAGAACACATTCAAAGATAAGTACAGAGCCATCGGATTACAGTGAATAGAAGGTAAGGGGGGAGGGGCGGGGAGGCACCAGCAGCTGGAGCAGCGATGCCAGGGATCCAGAGGGGTCCTTCAGGGGAGGGGACACCAGGACCATCTCTAACTCACAGTGAAAGTGTAGCGGCGCCCCCGGGGGGCCCCAGGGCCGTCTGGACGGACACTATAGCTGGGGAGAGGGACGCTGCCCAGGACACTCTCCTCCCGGCTGTCTGCAAGGGGGTTAAGGGCCAGGTGTCACTGGGGAAAGCTTCTCAATCCCCATCCCACCCCAGCCCTTGAACACTGACCCTTGTAATAGAAGAGGCAGTGGCCAGACAGGACAAACCAGCGCCGCTTCCAGAGCCGGAGGCCAGAGCTGTCCTGGGAGAGAGACCAGAGGCACCTGAGTGCCCTGAGACAGGCGAAGCCTCAGGAGGATGTGGTGGGAGTGCAGCGAGAGACAGGCAGATAGGGACCGGGGGATGGGGAGACAGAGGGAGATGGGGAGACAGAGGGAGGGAGACGGGGAGACAGAGGGAGGGAGACGGGGAGACAGAGGGAGGGAGACCGGGAGACGGAGGGAGGGAGACCGGGAGACGGAGGGAGACGGAGGGACAGGGAGACCGGGAGATGGGGAGACGGGGGGGGGGGAGACAGGGAGGGAGATGGGGAGACAGGGAGGAAGACGGAGGGACAGGGAGATGGGGAGACAGACGGAGGAAGATGGGGAGACAGAGGGAGGGAGACGGGGAGACAGAGGGAGGGAGATGCGGAGACAGAGGGACAGAGAGACAGGTAAACAGAGGGACAGAACCAGCCAGTCATATTTTCCGAACCTGATATCAAAGCTGTTTTGACAAATATTGGCAAGACCGGAGCATGCACCAGGAGATGGAGTAGAGATGGAGAGGCAGAGATGAAGGGAAGTAAAGTCACAGAAGGTCACAGAGACAGAGTTGGCAAGACAGCAAAGATTGGGGGTGACCTCGGCGGCATGGAGTGACAGTCAAGGAACAAACCAAAGCTGGGGTCCCCTTGCACCCAGATAAAGGGGAATGGGGCGCAGCCACAGTGCCGAGAGAGAGGACAGACAAGAGGGAGAGGCAGGGGACCCGCCCCCCCCATACCTGCTTATGCAGCCAGCCTCGGATGTGCACAGGCAGGTTGGGGTCCCTGCGGAGGGAGCTTCCCCTTTTCCCAAAGGCATGGACCCGGCTGACTGCCCGAGGGGGCTGGAGGAGAGAGAGGCAGGGAAAGGGCTGTCTGGGGACACAGGGAAATCTCAGACTTTGAAAGGCTCCATCGTAGGGGATGGAGCCACTTCTCATCCTTCTCTCATTGGGGCAGGGCCTCTAGGACTGGAGGTGGGTTGGGGGAGGGACACAGAAATCTCAGATCTCATTCCATTCATTCAGTCCAATCCAAGGAGGCTTTATTAAAAGTGCTTGCTTTGTGTCGGGCACTGTGCTGGGGATAGAGACACACCTGAAGTAGTGCTTGCCCTCAGGAACCTTACATTCTCCTCTCTCAGTCTGGCTCCCCATGAGCAGACACCCTAAACCATTAGGGTCTCAGGGCCCCATCGTGCCAGAGGAAGAAAGGACAGGGCGGCTCAAAGAGGAGAGAAAGAGTATAACAATGAGGAACTGGGGACTCTTTGCGGGGGGGGGGGGTGTCCTCAGCACCTGGGTGGGAAGGCATTGGGCCAGGGGACAGCCTCAGACTCTGGTGTGTAGGGAGGCACCAGGTGTTGGGTGTTCCCTAGGTCCCGTTCCTGTCCCCTTCCCAGGCTTTGGGAGCCTGAGCCCTGAAACAGGGAGATGGAGGCCCAGCAGCCCTCCTTATCCCCACCCAGCCCCTGCATCACCTTAGTGCTGAGGCTGATAGAGGAGACAGTGGAGACACTGCTGGCCATGCTGAGGCTGCTCCGGGGCCTGCCCTCCTCCATGGTGGGGGGCCACTTGAAGAAGAAGATTGAGGGAGGTTCAGGAGAAGGAGCCCAGGCAGGGTCAGTGACCCCAGCAGTGGGGAGGCTAGGGAGAAAAGCCTCCTTGTGTGAGGAATACAGAATGGGGGGAGAGCGGGGGGCGGGGGAGGCCTTGGCTCCCTGCCACATACCGAGGGGCAGTGCCAGGGGGTGGGCGACTGCAGCAGCTGTTGGGGGGGAGGCCAGAGAAAAAAGGCCTCTTTATGTCCAGACCACCCCACTTCAGGCCAGGAATCTGCCCCTCCCTTCGTGCTTAGAGATCCACAGTGCCTTCCCACCCCTTAGCCCGGCTGCTCTTGTAACCCCATCCCTGCTCATCCCCAGCCCTGATCACATATACCACCCCCCAAGGAAAGGACCCAGGCACATCTGTGCCCACCACCCCTACCCCCAGGTCTAGAAACTCACCGGGCTCTCCAGATGAAGGCGATGGGATCAGCCCAGCCCCCAGGCCCAGCTGTGTCTCCCTTCAGTTTCTAAGCCCTCTCACTCTCTACTCCCTTTCTTACCCCTTCTCAGTCTCTTGTCTCTTGTCTCTTCTTTTCTTTTATTTGGCTCTCACTATCTCCTTGACTTTCTTTCCGTCTATCTGTTTCTATCACTCCCTGTCTGCCTCTCGGCATTTGTCTCTACCTCTCTCTGTCTCTTCCTGTTTTTCTTTCTCATTTGCTGCCCTTTTCTTTCCTTGTTTCTCTATTCCCCATCTACCTATCTCCTCCCTCTCTCCTCCTTGTCCATCTCTTCCTCTTTCTCTTTCTCGCTGTCTCTCTCTCCCTCCCCCCTCTCTTTCTCCCTCCCTCCTTCCTTTCTCTTTGTCTCTTTCTCCCTCCCTTCTCTCTCTCTCCCTCCCTTCTCTCTCTTTCTCTCTCTTTCCCTCTCTCTTTCCCCCCTTCTATTCCTCCTCTCTCTCTTTATGCCTTTTTCTCTCTCAGTCCCCTCATTTCAATGTTGCTGTCCAGCAGGCTTTCTCTCTCTAACCTTGGATTTCCCGGTCAGCCTCCGCATACCTTCCTGTCTCCCTCTCTCTGACCGGACCTCTCCCTTTCTCTCCAGTTGGTCTGTGTCCCTCCCTTGTTCCTCAACTCCTCCACCCACGCTCTTCCCTCCCTCTGGCCCAGCCCCTCCCCCTAACCTGACCCTAAGGATCCGCGGCCCCCACGGCTGTTGGGATGGGACTCAAGGGACTCCGGACAAGCCTCCTGAGTCCCCGAGAGTAAAGGGACTGGGAGCTCAGACTCCGATCTGGCTGACAGGAAGCATGCAGCCCGGCTGACCCGGGCAGGGGGCTGGGGGCGGGGGTGCAGGAGAAGGCTGGACCAGAAAGCTGTCCTGGACTGTGCTCCGAGATTGTAGACTGACTATCTGACCGACCGACTGGGTGAGGAGGTTATACAGGTCCAGCCAGAAGGTTGTGCGCTGTGCTGCGACATTAATGGGATCAGAGGGATTAGGAGTTTGGCTGGAAAGGCCCTCACCCCCATCCCTTCGTTTTACAGAAGAAACTGAGGCTCAGAGGGGTCACAGAGGAGGCACATGGCACAGCTCGGAGAAACCCCGGTGCTCAGGCCCCAGCGCGGGAATTGGTCTCCGGGGGAGGGCCCCAGGGCTCTGCACTAAGCCCGGTGCCCTTCCGTTGCTGTCAGTGACTGGGACACTGGCATGGACGGCAGGCTCACCACCCACGAGGGTGACACGGGGCTGGGCGATAGAGACGCGATCCAGAGGAAGGGCAGGGCTCGGCAGGGCTGCTCCGGACTGGTCTCGGAGGTTCCAGGCCCCTGAATCACCTCCTGGGCGCGGATCCCGCAAGCACGAGACCATGACGTCACCGAGCTCCCTGATCGCCCCGCCCTCGCATGACGTCAGCGTCCGAATCTCTCCTTCCTTGGCGATCCACGCTGACTCAATGTATGGAAACAGCGCTCTGGAGGGAGTGACGTCATCGCGTTCTTTGCGTTCTTCGCTTTCCCCCGCTCGCCCCCCTTCTCTCACGTTGGTAAATTCCGCTCCGTGACGTCAGCGCGTCGTATATAAGGACCTGACTAGCAGTGTTTATCTCAGAACTAACCTGACCTGAGACAGAAGATCGCCGAGATAGAGCAGAGCCGGGGCCGGACATCGAACGCAGACGCCGAGCCTTCGGGGTCCCCGGACAACATGAGCCCTAGCCTGGACCCTCCGTGGACATCACCATGCCCGTGGACGCCCTCCCTGCCCCCAGGATGACGCACAGCCCTGACCCGGTGAGTGTCGAGGGGAAGACCGGACAGGGAAGGGGCGCTTGGCCCCCAAGAGGACGGGACAGGGAGGGGACGCTGAGATCCCCGAGGGGACGGGACAAGGACGCGGCGCCGGCACCCCGAGGGGATGGGACAAGGATGCGGCGCTGGGATCCCCGAGGGGACGGGACAGGGAGGGGGCGCTGAGATCCCCGAGGGGACGGGACAGGGAGGGGGCGCTGAGATCCCCGAGGGGACGGGACAGGGAGAGACTGCAGAGGCGACCGGACAGTACAGGAAGTGGGGCTGGGACCTCTGAGGAGGCAGGACTGGACAGGGAGGGGGCACTGGGACACACTTCAGCGTTAGGGGACAGGGAACTGGGAATCTCAGAACGGAGAGGCAGAGGGGGGTACTCCAGGATCTCTGAGAAGATGAGGACCGGAAGGGTCCAGGGGGCCCTTGGATCCTCAAGGTTGGCAAGGAGAACTCCCAGCCGGGAGGGAGGGAGGGAAGGAAGGAAAGAAAGGGACTAAGTATTAATGTCTGCTGGGTGCCAGGTACTGTGCTAAGGGCTTTCCAGATATGATCACAATTCTGAGAAGTAAGTGCTATATAATCCCTATTTTACAGCAAATAGAGGTTGTATGACTTGTCCAAGGTCTCACAGCCAGTAAGCTCTCTGAGGTCACATTTGAACTCGGTTCTTCCTGACTCCAGGCCCAGTGCTGCAGCCACTGAGTCACCATCTACCTGCCTACAAGTGGTGTTTGAGGCTCTCAGGGGCAAAGCACACAGGCCTAGGTGAGGTGGTTGTGGTTTGTGGCCTCAGGGAGGTGATGCCATGACTTGCAAGTGAATTGGATTTAAATGAGATGGCTGTGCAAAGTCACCAGCTCCCGCTGTCCTCTGGAGCCCCCTGGGTTCAGATCAGGGCCCCTGGAGATGGCCAAGGATGCAGTGGGAGATCTTAGCCTTTTAAAAGTAAGGTCTTTTACAAGTCTCAGTTTGACTGAGGCAACACCCATTCAATGATGAAGGCTAGGTAAAAAAAAAAAAAATTAGGCAAAGAATGGCCTCTTTAACCTAGTCAAAAAATAAATCAAACTGGGAAGGGAAGATCCTCGGGGGTTTCTGCCAAAACAAAAACAATCCCTATTTACATTCACTCTGAGTCAATCAGGGTCCAAACAGACCTGGGACCTACTATTGTCCAGTCAGTGAGAAGCCAGAGTGATTTAGGTTAAAGGCATGGTCCTGAAGTAAGTGTAGCCTGTAAACCCCAAGGTGTCTTACAAAGGGCCAAGGAGAACTGGAGTGATTTGGGGTTAAGGCTAGTCTTAAAAAACCCCAGACTAGGTGAAGGGTGACTGAGTAAAAGTGCTTAGGGCCACCAAGAATGGGACAAGGCCCAGGAAAGGGACCAGTTGGGTCCCCAAGGGAGAATAATCTGGGTTGGAAATCTGGGTTTCCCAAATGCTTCCTGTTTCTGTCCTATGACTCATGCCAAAAGAAGTCCAATTTAACCTGCTTGTTTGCTTCTCTTGTAGCCCAGCCCTGACCTGGAACACACCACTGGCAACCCCCTGGGGGGCTCCCTCAGGAGCACCCTGTTTTCTAGCCTTAAGTTTCTCCTGGCCTGGGCCTGGTCCCAGCTGTGGAGGGTGGGATTCCAGCCCAAGCCTGGAAGAGAAGCAAAGCTTGTGAACCCTGAAGCTAAAGCTGAGGAGGAGGAGGGCCCCTTTGTCCAGGCTCCAGGACCTAGGCCTGAAGTCAGAAGAGCTCAGGCCAGCTCTAGCCTCGTGCCCTGGGCTGGGCAAGAGAGGAAAGAAGATGATGAAGGAGCCACTGAAGGCCCAGCCCACCTTAGGTCTGGAGAACAGAAGGTCCATGATGGAGCAGCCAGGAGAGAGAAGCCTGGTAGTAGGCCTGCAGGCCTGGCCCAACAAGATGATGGACAGGGGGAGGAGGGAGCAGCTAATGGCCTCCGCATGGGACAAAGGAGCCACGAGCCTGGAGAGAACAAGGTGAATGAGAATGAAGGAGAGAAAGAGGTGGGAGGTGAGATGATGCCAGAGGCCCCAGGATCAGCCGAGCAGAGCCCCCCTTCCCTTGTGGATGTAGGCCTTCAGGGACTCTGCTCTTTGGCCTGGCAGCTCAGAGAAGAGGCAGAGGAGAGGGGAATGGGGGGAGCTGAAGAAGGTGATGGTGAAGGAGGAGCAGGCAGCCAGCCTCCCCCTGTGCTCACCAGCCCCCTGCTCAGGGCCTGGGCCTACAGACCTGGAGAGGAGGAAGATGAGGAGGAGGAAGAAGTGTCTGATGATGAAGGAGATGAAGATGAGGAAGATGCATCTGATGAGGAGGGGGGAGCAGTCAGCCAGCCTCCCCCTGTGCTCACCAGCCCCCTGCTCAGGGCCTGGGCCTACAGACCTGGAGAGGAGGAAGATGAGGAGGAGGAAGAAGTGTCTGATGATGAAGGAGATGAAGATGAGGAAGATGCGTCTGATGAGGAGGGGGGAGCAGTCAGCCAGCCTCCCCCTGTGCTCACCAGCCCCCTGCTCAGGGCCTGGGCCTACAGACCTGGAGAGGAGGAAGATGAGGAGGAGGAAGAAGTGTCTGATGATGAAGGAGATGAAGATGAGGAAGATGCGTCTGATGAGGAGGGGGGAGCAGTCAGCCAGCCTCCCCCTGTGCTCTCCAGCCCCCTGCTCAGGGCCTGGGCCTACCAGCCTGAAAAAGAGAATGAGGAGGAGGAAGATGCCCAAGGAGAAGCTGTGTGCAGGGTGGGCCTAGGGCTGCAGCTCTTCCGTGTTTCCATCTTTGTTCCTGGGGCTGAGCAGCCACCCCCCTGGCCCTCTCCCCAGCTGCCCCAGAGGCTGAAGAGACGCCTTCGCCCTCGATGGACACCTGTGGAGCCAGAGCCCGAGCCCCCACCGGGCAGGAAGGTGAGGAGAGGACTGGATGTTGGCCCTTCTTTCAGAGGGAAGGCTGGGTGGATAGTAGTCAGAGCTAGCTGCAGCCTTATAGATTTGGTTCAGTCCAGCTCAGAGGAGTCATTAAGGCCCAGGAAGGTTAAGGACTTTCCCCTGCGGCCACACAACTAGTAGGATCTGAACCCAGGTCCTGATTCTGGGGCCAGTGATGTCTGCCCTAGGCCTTTCAGGCTGTCCATATAATATGAGCTTAGCAGAAGATGGATGCAGGCATGATTCAGAGACCTGGGTCTGAGGCTGCTTTATTTACTAAATATTTGTAAAGGGGCTTAGGCTAATGCTTGGTACATAGTAGGTTCCTAATAAATGCTGGTTCCTTTCCCCTCCCCCCTTCACTTATTTCTTTTGTGATTCTCCAAAGGCCACTGTTTCCTTCTATGTGAAAGAGGACTGAGGATCAGGCTGGGGGATGAGTACTTTGCAAAACTAGCTCAGCTGGAGGGGGCGGGAGGGGAAGGCGGCAGGAAGGGGTGTCAGGAGCCCACTGTATCTGGTCATGCCATCCTCACTGTCTGCCTCCTTCCAGGTCCGATTCTCCAGCACTGTGGAGCTTCACCTCCTGGCAGTATGGGCAGGTCCAGCCCATGCCGCCCGTCGGGGTCCATGGGAGCAGCTGGCACGCGATCGGAGCCGCTTTGCTCGTCGTATCACCCAGGCCGAGGCCCAGCTGAGCCCTTGCCTGTGCCCAGCCTCTCGGGCCCGAGCTTGGGCCCGTCTCCAAGCCATGACCATTTCCCCAGAGCCTCCGAAGTCCTCCTCTCCACCTGCTGCAGCCCGATCTTCCCCTCAGGGTGGGGCCCTGGCCCCTAGTGGAGCCCCGCTCCTCCCACCCAATCCATAGCTCTGTCAAAGTCGGCCTCGGCCTAGAACCCTAGGAGAAAGCCCAGGCCCAGGCCTTGTTCAGCCTTCTCTTCCCCTTCCCTGCCTGTAGGCGAGTGGCATATATGTGTGCAGAGCCTTCTTGAGGTCTTATTGGGGGGGGTCGATTGGGAGACTGTGAGCTCCAGGAGGTCAGGGACTGTTTGGTTACCCTTGTCTTTATCCCCGATGACTCACACAGTAAGCATTTAATAAAGATTTGTTGAGCAGTGGTTGAATTTTCTTCATCTCAATTCTTTTTTTTATTTCATCAGGCTCTGGGGTCTCCATCTCTAATCACTCTTCCCCTTTTCCTCAAAACCCAAACCTCCAAGGGAGTCCAGCTGGGAATGAAGAGCTGGGTCAGAGGCAGGTTGGCGTTGGGGCCAGGGTTGGGAGAAGACCCATGAGTTCCCCAGAGACTGGATCTCCTGTTCTCAGCTTTCTAGTTTGGGGAGCTGGTCCCAGGACCCATCCCTCTGATATTCCTTCATTTGCTTTATCCCCTAGGTTTTGGGGGAGGGAAGACCTGTGACCATATGTCCATGATAAATGGCCCACTTAAAATTGAAACTCTGAATCAACCAGTTGGGGTTGGGGTTGAGGGGTGGGGGCTGGCCTCACAGGAGCACCCACTTGGAAGAGACCCCAGACAGAGGTTCTCTAGGTCGTTCATTAAGCACATTAGTAGAACCAGGACTTCCTCTCCACCATACCCGGTGGAAGGCCTTCATGGAGGGAGATGGGACTGCCCTACCCCAGGTGGCTCCTGCATCAGTACATTGCACTTGCGGGCAGCTCTCACCAGGAACTTTCCTCATACACCCTGCTTATACATTCTCTTTTCCTTCCCTTCCCCAGCCCCACTAAGCCTTTGGAGTCAACACAACAATCTAATCTCTTCCACAGGAACCTCCACCAAGTATATGGTGCCCCCCCTTCCTTTCTCCAGGCTAAACATCTATATTTCAGTCAACTAATCCTCATGACCTGATCGAGCTCAAGGCCCTCCACCATTCTGATCGCCTATTTTTGGGACACTCCAGTTTACTAATGTCCTTAAAACCGTAGTGCCTACGACCGAAGACACAGGGACCCGAGACCATGGCGGTGCAGAAGGCAATGGATTTGGGGTCAGAGTCCTGGGTTTGCATCAAAGATAGAGGCAGTTGGGTAACCTGAAACAAGTCACTTTCCGTCCCTGGGCCTCGATTTCCTCTCAAGTAAAACCAGGCAATTGTACGAGGCAGCTTGTGGGGAGCAGGATCTGGGAAGGGTGTCTCAACGGCTGTCCCAGACACTGCCCCAGCCCTTGAGGATGCTCAGCCATTTTCCTCCTCCCTCCGTTAACTCCCCCCCCCCCCACCCCGCCACCGGCCCTGGCAGAGTGGATGATTGGAGGGATTCTTGACTCCCAGGGAAGGTTGGGGGTGCAGCCGTGCCGCGAGACACACGCGCAAGCCGGGATCAGACGGTGTTTCCTCGGCATTCGGCAATGTCTGGGACTGCAACTCCCAGGAGCGCCCCGGGCCACTTTTGCGGAGGGAACCCTTTCCTCGGTCTCGGGGGCTGCTGGGAGCTGTAGTCCGCTCCAGTGCTCCCGGGAGGTGCCCGCCACAGGTTGGTGGGGGTAAGAGGCTGCTGGCCACGCCTGAGTCGGCGCCGAAAGGGAGGCTATGGGGCGGAGCTCTGGAGCCTAGGTTCCTTTCCCTTTCCTCGTCTCCATGGCAAAGGCATAAGCTGGAGTAGGGAATGATGGTGGCTGCGGTCAGCTTCCCTCTCCCCTCCTCCCCTTAGCCATCTGCTGCGCCCAACCCTCCTTTCCGCACAAGCACCTGGCCTGGAGCCCGCCTGGTCCAGGCTTCTCCTCATCCCTGTCCTTGTCCCTCTAGGACTCAGGAGTTCTCTCCCGCAGCCCGAAGTATCCTATTCTGGTCCTTAACCTCGGGGGCATCCTCCTGCAAACTCTTCGCTTAAGGGACTCCCTTCAATCCTTTCCTTTTAGAAACCTAGGAGGTCTCCTGCCTCCTTAGCCCTCGGACCTAAGCGCCAGGTGGCGTTTGGGTCCCCTTCTTCTCTGCCCGGGATTATGCCAGTGCCGGCTCCGGGGACACAGTCTGAGGACTGCCTGAGCAGAGAAACATAGGTAGATATGTTGGCGAAGACAGGAAGGAAGCGAGCAAGACTTTATTAAGCGCCTACTATGTGCCAGGCACCGTGCTAAATTATCTTATGTGATTTCCCAACAACCCTGGGAAGCAGGTGTTATCATTGTGTTCTTTCTACAGTTGAGGCAACTGAGGAAGACAGGGGTTGTGATTTGCCCACGGTCGCACAGCTTAAGTGTCTGACGTAGCATTTGAACTCAGGTCCTCCTGAGTTTAGGGTTCTACCCATTGAGACACCTAAGTTACCTTTAAACATATGGAAGAGAGAGATGGAAAGAGACAGAAATGGCCGAGAGACTGAAAGGAGATAGACAGACCGGACAGAGACAGTTATAGAAAGAAAGAAAAAAATCGAGAAGAGACAAGAGACAGATCCTTTAGAGATCGGGGTCCATGCTGAGAGACAACAGGAAGCTCGGAGAGGCAAAGTAGGCACAGAGACACAAAGACAAGTGAGTCCCTGGGGAGCCAGAGGACTTGGGAAGGGAGCGAGGTCTGAGAGCATGCTTCTGGAAGGTTTGGATCTGACTTAGAGAGTGCACCCCACACGTGTCGCGTTCCCCATCTCCATCCTGAGGCGAGAGCTACAGACGAACTCATAAATATTTAATCCCCAAGTGCATTAGGCTGCTTGGCTAGGAGGTGACTGGAGGGGAGGGTTAAGGGTAGGGGCGGAACTCAGGCGTCCGGCCTTCCCCCAGGGAGGTCTTAAGGTGTGTATATATAGTGCAGAGGCGGTGCCTTAATTAGGGGCGGGGCCAGGGAGGGGCGGGGATTTGAGGAGGTTTGCTAAAGTCCCTGTGGGTGTCGGAGCCAGATTTCGGGATCCCTTGAAGGATTAGGTTTAGGACTCTGACTCTGTGGTCACTAAGTGCGGTGGACGGCCGGAATCCAGACCCCCAGGTCTGTCAAGAGGCAGAGCGGAAGCCCATGTAATCCCACATGTAGCAGGGTCGACCAGGCTCCTGGCGACCTTAAGTGAGAGAGAAAGGGGTCGCTCAACCCATTGGGCGGGTTGATCCGGGGTCTCGCAGAGAGAATGGTCCGGCCAGGATTCCTTGGTGGGCGGGGACAGGATCTCAGGTGCCCAGGTTCTTCAGAAGACTGCCTCCTTCAAGAAGGGCACGGACTCTGGACTCGCTTCGAGGATTGGGTGTAAGGTTTGGACTTCGATCTTTCCTGGGTCGGGGATCCTTCAAAAGCCTGAGACCACACCTCACACTCTGGGAGATACTTCTAGAAGGGGGGTCTCAGACCCCAGGGAATGCTTCTGGAAGGGAGTCAGACTGAGAAATCCATTCAAAGGAAGGATTCGGATCTCAGGTGCAGGGGCACCTTCTAAGGGGAAGTTAGGGTCGTAGACGCTGCGAGTCCCTCGAAGGGTGGGGGTTTCTCAGGCGGGGCACTCACTAGTTCTGGCTACCTCAGCCTGGTCTCAATCTCCCAAGGTCCTTCAGAGGACTAGCAGCGAAGTCTCAGAACTTGGGGTCTCTCGGACTGGATATCTATTCCCTCAGAGGGCTTGGTCTAGGAATTGGACAGAAGTGCCTTAGCAGCCAAGGGGCCCTCAAACGCCTGGGACTGCTTCTCAGAATCTTGGGGCCCATCGTGGGGGACGAGTTTGTGTTTCGGACGCCCGGGTCTCTCAGAGGGTGGAGCGGGGGACTTCTACAAGAGTCCGGAAGGAGGGGTCTCAAATGGAGGAGGGAGCCCTGACTCAGAAGGTAGGGGCCATGGATACTCAGTGGACGGGGCGCCAAGGAATTGGATTAGGGTCCCTCAGGGGCTGTACACCTCAGACTAGGAGCGTCTTTCGATGCAGCTTCCAACTCCGGGGTCCCTTATAGGGCGGGGCCCAGCCTCCGCTCACTCTGGGACTGGTGGCAGCGCGGGCGGGCGGGGGAGGAGTCTTGGGCAGCCCCGCCTCCCTCCCTCCCTGCCGCTGGGGTTCGGGCAGGGGCGTCCACATCCCCCGGCAGCCGAGCCGGAGCCGGAGCCCGAGCAGGAGCCGGGCGGGGGCAGCGTAGGCCGGGGCTGGGCCGCGCCGGGCCGGGCCGGGCTGGGCTTAGCCGGGGCAGCCGGAGCCATGGAGTTCCGGCAAGACGAGTTTCGGAAGCTGGCGGGCCGCGCCCTGGGCCGCCTCCACCGGTGAGTGAGCGCTCGGTGGTAGGACCGCCCGGGCCCCCTGGACAGCGCGCTCACAGGGTCTCTTGCCTTTGCGTTTCTCGCACTGTCTCCGTCTCTGTCTGGACATTTCTCCCTCTCTGTCCTCGTTTCTCCATCTCGATCCCCATCTCTCTCTTCACTTGCTGTCTCCCATTTCAGGCTTTCTCTGCCTCGGTCTTTTCCTCCCTCTCCGTCTCTTTCATCTCCTTCCTTCTCTTTTCCCCATCTCTCTGTGTCTCTGTCTCGTGGGCTGAGGGCCTTCCTGCCTGCCTCTTTCTCTCCCACATCCTGCCTCTTCTCACCTCTTGGGGTTCCTCCTTTCTCTCTCTCTCAACCTATCTCCCTGGCAAGACTGCTCGGTATGTCTCTGTGTGAGTCTCTGTCCCCCTCGGCCCCTCCCTTTAATCCAAAGCTAAAGCGGATTGCAGAGGGTGGGGTGGGAGGATCCATGTGTCCTTGAGGGGGGTTAAGCCCAGAAGGGGCTGAGGCCCCAGCCTGAGGCCTAGGTTCCTGAGACGGTGGGAGCTGGGGGGGGGCGAGTCTAGGAGCTTAGGATACGTCTAAGGAAGGACCTCCCCCAGGGGAGACTAGCTGACCAGGGACTCCTCTGCTCTGTCTAGAGCAACTGGTCCTCCAGTTCCGTTGGAACCTAACCTCTGTTCTTCTAGACTGGATCAGAGGGATGGGGAAGCTGCTGTGACCTTGACCTCCCCCCCAACACCCACATCCCTACCCCTCCTTCCTTCTCGCCTCCTTTCACACTCAGCTCAAAATACTCCAGTGTGAAGAAGAAGAGAGAGATGCAGCCCCCACCTCCCTGCAGGGCCCCAGGAGGGCAAGGGAAGGGAACCTCCGAAATACTCCCGCCAACGTCTTCCTCCCCTTCCTCCCTGACTCTGGTCTTTGGGTCTCAGTGTTCCCAGATCTGGGTGTTCTCTGTCTCTGAGTATTTTTCAGTCTCTATCTACCCTTACCTCTCTGTGTCTTCTTCTTCATCCTTGCCCGTCTCCATCTCTGGCTCATCTATCCCCTCTGAGTTCTCCTCTGCCCTATCTAGATGTGTGTGGTGGGTCATCGGTTCAGTTTTTGCCCATCTCTGGTCTTTGAGTGGTGAAGATGTGGTGGGAGGGACTAGGGATGCCCAGACACCTGACCTTTCCCCCTCACCCTCCATGGATGAGACCCTTAGAGAGAACAGAGGCTAGCCTGGCTCTCCTGGGGAGAGCCTTAAGGGCAATGTGGGCGAGGGAGGCAGAGAAGGAGCAGATCTCAGAGAGAGGGATGTCTCTCAGGCCGAGCTGGGGCTGAAATGTGAAACCGAGAGAAGCTGAGAGGAACCGCAGCCCCCCCACATCCACCCCCCCGCCGGCGGCGGCGGTGGACGATCGATGAGCCACCGCAGCCGGAACCCGACACTCACCAATAAGTCGGGGCTGAAGCCTTTGGGCTGGGAGCTAGGAGGCCTGGGTTCCCGCCTGCCCCTGGTGGATGACCTTGGACATTCCCTGACCCTCTCTGCCCCATCCCTCAGTTGGTAGGGGCCCAATGAGAGGCTGGAGATGGGGCAACCCTAGTGACAGAATTGTTTCTTGTTCCTACTGAGGCCCAAGAAAGGAGTAGGAGCCATCCAAAGTCGCCTGGTGTTAGTGGAGGCCACACACTGAGGCTGCCTGTGTCCCTCAGTGTCCTTTGCCATTTCCTTTTGGGTGCACATCTCTCAATCTCCCCTTCTTTCTTTGTTCGCTTCTCTCTGCCTTTCCTATCTCCCTCTCGCTGTCTCTGGGCCCCCACATTCATCAACATCTCTGTTCTCCAACTTTGCTCTGAAATCCTTCCCCTTCTTCTCTTGGTCTCTACCCCCCCACCCCCACCCCCATCTCTCAGTCTGCCTTTTCCTAAGTATACCTGCTCTTCCCTTTGCCCCCTTTCTTTGGCTCTCTCCTGTCTTTCCTTGTCTCTTCGTGTCTCTCTTCTATTCTTTTCTTTCTCGCTTTAACTCTGTGTCTCTTCCACTCAGAATCTGTAGGTCCCTGGCTCTGCCCCTCCGTTTCCGCCTCTGCCCCCTTCTCTGTGGAGCCCTCCGCCGGAGGAGACCTGGGTCCGCGCCCCTGTCCTCTGCGTGTCCCTCCCCCGGAGGGGGCCTGGGTCCGCACCGGTGTTCTCTCCCCCACCCCAGTCCGTCTGGCCGTTCCCTCTTTCTCTGTGTCTCTTTAGCTCTCTCTTCCTCCCCCGTCTCTCTCGGGCTCCATCTGTTCTCAGCTCCTCTCCTGGCTCTGCTTCCTTCCCTCCTCCCGCTCCATCTCTCTCTGTCTTGTCTCTCTAGCTCTGGCTCTTGCCCCAGTCTCCTCCACACCTGCAGTCTCTGCCCATTCCCTCTGCGGGCTGTCCTCGACTTTCTTCCCCCCTGGTTGTCTCTCCCCCTTTGACTGTCTCTCCCTCTCTCTGTGTCTCTGTCTCGCTGAATCCCTGTTTCTCTGTCCTTGGGCCAGCTCATACAATCGTCATCCCAGGCTTACAGTCCGCCCCCGTTCACAAGAGCGCCCCATCTGTCTCTATGATAACCCCCCAGAATGGGCTCAGACACCAGGGGGCCCGGGGGCAACTGGGAGTAGGGAGAGGTCCCCATGGCCCCACCTGCTCAGATTAGGGGTCAGCTGTGAGCAAAGATCAGCGGTGGGAAGGTTTATTTATCAGCCTCAGCCAAGAAACAGCTGTTCCTGCGACACCTTCCCGCCAGCCTCCTTCACACCTTGGGCTGCTGAGTACATTTCTGGGAATGTGTGCGTGCTACCGCGGGGGCCGCTGGGACCTAGGAGGCCCGGCATCCAGTTCCCTTCCCCCCTCCCATGCCTCCCCAACCCCTCCCCCTCTTCCACCTCGCGTATCCGGGGCCTGTTCTAGGGGCTCTGAGGAAGCTGAGGGAACGAACGTGTGGGTCCACCAGGGGACTTGGCCAGCACAGGATGCCTGCCTGACCAGACGGATAGGACTGCTGAGATCTCAAGGGGGCAGGGGCTGGGGGACGACATACCTGGGTCCCAAGGAGGAGTGGGAGGGAAGGGAAACCTGGATCCCGGGAGGAGGGACGCCGGGATCCCGGAGGGAGAGGGGATTAGGGAATACCTGGAGAGTTCAGCACCGGGGGACAGCACGCCTGGGTCCCCCAAAGAGAGTCCTGAACAGCAGCTTCGCCTTCCACGGCCCAGGCTCCTGGAGAAACGGCAGGAGGGCGCTGAGACGCTAGAGTTGAGCGCGGAGGGCCGGCCGGTGGCTTCCAGCGGGGCTGCAGGGAGGCCGCGGCCAGTGCTGGACTGCACGTGCTGGGGGCTCCCCCGCCGGTACGTCATAGCCGTCATGAGCGGTCTGGGCTTCTGCATCAGCTTCGGCATACGCTGCAACCTGGGCGTGGCCATCGTGTCGATGGTGAACAACAGCACGGTGCACAAGGGCGGCCACGTGACCGTGCAGGTAAGCACCCTTCCCCTCTCCCCCGCCCCCGGCTCCCCATTGTCCCTCCCCACTCAGGCTTCTGCAGCTAAGACAGGCCTAGAGCGCGAGGGACCCGGGGTAGGAACAATCAGAGAGTCAGAGGGAGCCCGAGGCTCAGACAGCTAGAGGGACAAGGATGGGGAGGCACACGGTCATGAAAACCTAGAGACTCCGAGGCTCAGAGACCCTGGGAAGCAGAGATCTGGGGAATAAGAGGTAGACAGAGATATCAGGCCCCAGCGACGGACAGGTGGACGAAACAGGTACTCAACGACAAGAAACTCATGGAAGGAGACACAGACATAGCTACCCAGAGACACGGAGTATCTCGGAAATTCAAAGAAAACTAACTCAAAGTACAAGAATGGATTGCCAGAGATTGGGAGATATGGAGTGGTAGAGAGAGTCTCGAGGCCTCGGGGGCTGAGAGGGACAGAGAAACAGAGACTGAGACTTGCACAGAGACCCGAAGACTCCAGCGCCCAGAACAGTGCCGGGTACAGGTCGGGGCTGTGGAATGCTAGAGGATGAACCAAAAAAAAACCAAAATAAAACAAACTAAAACGACTCTGCTTGGAGGCTGGATCCAGGGACAATCACTGATTGGCTCCCTGCTGATGGGGGGGGGGGTTTCTTCTGTGCCCTGTACAGAAAGCCCAGTTCAGCTGGGACCCTGAGACCGTGGGCCTCATCCACGGTTCCTTCTTCTGGGGCTACATCGTCACCCAGATTCCCGGGGGCTTCATCTGCCAGAAGTTTGCGGCCAACAGGTGCGGGCGGAGCTGAGAGAGTTGGGCGTGCCAGCAGGGAAGGGGCGTGGCCAGAGGTCTCGGGGTGGGGCTAAGAGCTGCTCGGGGGCGGGGCCTGGCTCAGCCTCCCCGCTACTCTCTCCTCGGAACAGGGTCTTCGGCTTCGCCATAGTAGCCACGTCCACCCTCAACATGCTGATCCCCTCCGCTGCCCGTGTCCATTACGGCTGCGTCATCTTTGTGCGAATCCTTCAGGGGCTTGTGGAGGTGCGAGCCCCTCCCACTTCTACAAGCCCCGCCCACTACCAAACCCTCCCCTTTCTCTGAGGATCCGTCT
This sequence comes from Trichosurus vulpecula, assembly GCF_011100635.1. NCBI lineage: Eukaryota > Metazoa > Chordata > Mammalia > Diprotodontia > Phalangeridae > Trichosurus > Trichosurus vulpecula. The sequence goes on along the minus strand of NC_050574.1, from coordinate 16,196,524 downwards.
TTCTCGGCCCCACCCTCTCAGTTTGGTCCCTTTCCCCAGTCCTCTGCCCTTTCTTTCTAGCACCGCCCCTCCAAACTAAGCCCCACCCCAATCCCTGACCCCATCCCTTGTGCCGCCCAATCCCCCCAGGGAGTCACGTACCCGGCCTGCCACGGGATCTGGAGTAAGTGGGCCCCGCCCCTGGAGCGTAGCCGTCTGGCAACCACGGCCTTTTGCGGTGAGAGGACTAGGGGATGCGCGGGGAGGGGGCGGCGAGGGGCCTGGCTGGACTGGCGCAGGGGGCATTTGGGTTTCTGGTAGGGTCCCAGGATCCGGTGCCCAGATTCCCAAAGGGGCGGGGTCTCTGGGGGAAGGGCATCCTGGTATCCCCGTAGGGGTGGGACTGGCCTTGGTCTTCCAGCTTGACTTCCTAGCCCCCGGCCCTGTCCCGCAGGCTCCTACGCTGGGGCTGTGGTCGCTATGCCCCTAGCTGGAGTCCTAGTCCAGTACTCGGGATGGAGCTCTGTGTTCTACGTCTATGGTGAGTGGGGAGCCGCGGGGCCGCTTTGGAAGGGGGGACGGCCTGGGGGTGAGGCTCGGACAGACAGCCAAGACTCAGCCCTCCCTGCTTCACCTGGCCGTCTCACCCTCGGCCCCCAGGAAGCTTCGGGATCTTCTGGTACCTCTTCTGGCTCCTGGTGTCCTACGAATCTCCGGCCCAGCACCCAAGCATCTCAGAGGAAGAGCGCAAGTACATTGAGGACGCGATCGGCGAGAGTGCCCGCCTCATGAATCCGCTCGTGGTCAGCCTGGGATGCCCAGGGACTCGGGAACCCGGGGCAGGGCCTTGGAAGGGAAAAGGGAGGACGCCTGCGACTGAGGGGAATGGGGAGGGAGGTGTTTCCTAGGGCCCGACAGGAGGGTGGGAAGACTCTTGACTTCCCAGGGACGGAACGCGGAGAGAGGGAGGAGGAAGGGGCCCAGAGTGCTGGGAGCAGGGCTGGGGGTGGAGGAAAGGACACCTGAGTCCTGAGGAACAGGAGTGGAGGAGGAGGGGCAGCGCCCCCGTGTAAACAGCCCTGTCGGCCTCAGTGTCCACTCTGCCTTCAATGCCCCTTCTCCGCCCGGCAGAAATTCAGCACGCCGTGGCGTCGCTTCTTCACATCCATGCCAGTCTACGCCATCATCGTGGCCAACTTCTGTCGGAGCTGGACGTTCTACTTGCTGCTGATCTCTCAGCCTGCCTATTTTGAGGAGGTCTTCGGGTTTGAGATCAGCAAGGTGGGTGCCCTGCCTCGTCCCGCCCCGCCCTCTGCCGTCCCCAACGGAGCAGTAGCCGAAGGGGAAGAAGAAACCTTACCTGGGATCCAGCTCTGGGACGGAGAGGGGAATGCCAAGTGCAGGAAGGAAAGACTAGACAGGGGACCAGCCGAGCACCTGGGGGGGGGAGGTCCTGGGGGTTCCCCAGGGCGGGGAAGAGGCCCAACGGGCTCCCTCCCTCTCCTCTTCCTCCTACCCCTCACTCCACAGGTGGGCCTGGTGTCCGCGCTCCCGCACCTCGTGATGACTATAGTGGTCCCCATCGGGGGCCAGATCGCAGACTTCCTGAGAAGCCGCCACATTATGTCCACCACCAACGTTCGCAAGATGATGAATTGCGGGGGTGAGAAGCGGTCTGGGGCAGTGGAAGGGCTTGGACTGGGGTCCAGGATACCCGGGCAGGGGGAGGCAAGAAGGGGCCTTCTTCCCGACCCTCTGACCCCTGGGTCCTCGAGGGGGTGGGGCTAGGGCGGGCACGCCTGGGTCTCTGAGGGGGCAGCCAGGACTCCTGGGTCCTCACAGGCTTCGGCATGGAGGCCACATTGCTTCTGGTCGTCGGCTACTCTCACTCCAAGGGCGTAGCCATCTCCTTCTTGGTCTTGGCGGTGGGCTTCAGCGGCTTCGCTATCTCTGGTGAGGCCTGAGGTCGGGCTAGGTCTGGGGGAGAGGAGTAGTGAGGGCCCCTTCTCAAGCTGGACAGAGTCTCAGGAGGCTCTGGCTGCCCCCAGGCTTCAACGTGAACCACTTGGACATCGCCCCACGCTATGCCAGCATCCTCATGGGCATCTCCAACGGCGTGGGCACCCTCAGCGGCATGGTGTGTCCCATCATCGTGGGGGCCATGACCAAGCACAAGGTAAGGGCCAAGTCCCCACCTGCACCTGCCTCTGCTTCTCCTTGGTTCTCAGACAGTCTGCCTGACTATTTCTCTTGGAATCTCACTGGCTCTTTCTTTTCCCACTCTCTCTATTTCCCTGTGTTTTTGGAAACCCTCTGTTTCTCCCGGTCTCTTGCTTTGGTCTCTCTGTCTCTCTCCCCTTTCTCTGCATTTCCCTACCTTCTACCTGTCTCTTCCCCTTTCTCTCGAGTCTCTCTCTGTTGCTATGTGTTTCTTCCCTATCCCTGTCTCTCTTCCCTCCAACTCTCTCGTCTCTATCTCCCTCTTCATCTCTCCCTCCACCCCGAGTGGGTTCGATTCTGTCTCCTCCCACATCCCTCCTTCTCCCTGTGTTTTTTTCCTGTTTTCCCACATCTCTCTCTGCTGTGTTTGCCTTCTTTATTTCCCCCCATATCTTTCCCTCTCTCCTGGATCACTCTGTCTCTCTCTCTCCCCATGTTCCTCCCTCTTCCCTACAATCTTCCTCTAAATCTCTCCCCCATCTCTGTCTCTCCCCCGTTTCTCTCTCCTTCCCCCATATTCCTCCCTCTCCTCTCCCCCCATATTCCTCCCTCTCCTCTCCCCCATCTCTCCCCCTATATTCTCCCTCTCCTCCCCCCCATCCTCGTCTCTCCCTTGTCTCTCCCCCATCTCCCTCCTTCTCCTTTCCCCCATCTCTCCCTCCATATTCTTCCCTCTCCTCTCTCCCATCTTCCTTTCCTCTTCCCCACCCCTGTCTCTCTCATCTTTCCCCCCATCCTCCCTCTCCTCTCCCACATCTCTCTCCCCCCATATTCCTCCCTCTCCTCTCCCCCATCTCTCCCCCTATATTCTCCCTCTCCTCCCCCCCATCCTCGTCTCTCCCTTGTCTCTCCCCCATCTCCCTCCTTCTCCTTTCCCCCATCTCTCCCTCCATATTCTTCCCTCTCCTCTCTCCCATCTTCCTTTCCTCTTCCCCACCCCTGTCTCTCTCATCTTTCCCCCCATCCTCCCTCTCCTCTCCCACATCTCTCTCCCCCCATATTCCTCCCTCTCCTCTCCCCCATCTCTCCCCCTATATTCTCCCTCTCCTCCCCCCCATCCTCGTCTCTCCCTTGTCTCTCCCCCATCTCCCTCCTTCTCCTTTCCCCCATCTCTCCCTCCATATTCTTCCCTCTCCTCTCTCCCATCTTCCTTTCCTCTTCCCCACCCCTGTCTCTCTCATCTTTCCCCCCATCCTCCCTCTCCTCTCCCACATCTCTCTCCCCCCATATTACTCCCTCTCCTCTCCCCCATATTCCTCCCTCTCCTCTTCCCCATCTCCCCCCATGTTCCTCCCTCTCCTCCATCCCTGTCTCTCCCTCGTCTCTCCCCCCAATATTCCTCTCTCCTCTCTCCCATTTCTCTCTCCACCCATTTTCCTCCCTCTCCCCTCCTCCACCTCTCCCCCATATTCCTCCCTCTCCTCTCCCTCATCCCTGTCTGTCCTTTGTCTCTCTTTCTCCATATTCTTTCCTCTCCCCTCCTGCCTCCTCCATATCTCTCTCCCTTCCTGTCTCTGGCTCCCTCTGCGTGCCTTCCTCCCTGCCTGCATCCCGGCGGCAGACCCGGGAGGAGTGGCAGTCGGTGTTCCTCATCGCTTCCCTGGTGCACTATGGGGGAGTTTTGTTCTATGGCATCTTCGCCTCTGGGGAGAAGCAGCCATGGGCGGAGCCCGAGGAGCTGAGCGAAGAGAAGTCGGGCCTTGTCCAACATGATCAGCTAGCGGCCAGTAGTGATGAGAGCGATGGCCCAGATGACCCTGCCTTCTCCTATGCTGCTGCCTCTGGGGAGCCGGCTGCACCGGGAGCCCCACCAGGCCCGGGCCCAGCGCTGGGTCCTGGGCCCCCACCCTCCTACGGGGCCACCGGGAGAAGTCCTGCCCCACCCTCCTGGCCCCCAACTCCGAGGGACTACTGATGCCCCCATCCCGACGCTGTCCAGGGCCCCAGGACTCCATTCCCAGTGGTTTCAAGTCACCCAGTTACCCCAAATCGCACTTCGATGTTTCTGCAGGGCTGCAGACTGGCAGTTTCCAGGACCCCCAAAAGGCCTTCTGGGTCTCTAAGCACCCCCTTCCCCTTTGCCTTTGTGGGTTTATGAGCCTCCCACAGCCCCAGTAATAAGGTTCCCTAGCATATCCTTTTCTTCTCAGTCAACAGATCTAACGGGCTTGACTGTTGGTTTCAAGGCTAGTCCTTCTCAGGGGACACTCCAAAGCCTCCCTCAGTTTCCCAGGGGTTTCTAGACCGTTCCCCCCCCCCCCAATCACTCCGGAGGACAGTCCCATCATCCCAATCTTCAGAGATTTCAGCCTAAACCTTGGAATCAGGGGCCTTTCATGTGAGTTTCAAAATCCCTTCTCCAGGAAATTCGATTTCCCCCCTTCCTCTTTGCTCAGTTGAATTTTTGCCAATCACAGGAGAGGGTGGGGCCGAAGCCCCGCCCATTCCTCCTCCCCCCTCCCAATCCATTCCAGGGATTGATTCTCACCAGCGTTTCTATCAAAGAGCAGCGGTTTCAAACTCTCCTCTAGCAACGCCCCGACTTTCCCCAGCTATTTCTTAGGGCCCTTCTGCTACAGCACTAACCAGTTGCCAGTTTTAACCGCCCCCCTTCATGGTAAGAGGAGATTTTGAAACTGCAACAGAGACCCCTCAGACCCCCTCAAGCCTCAGGCTCTCGTAGAAAAACCATCATCGCTCCATCAGTTGTGGTTTCAAAGGTTTCCTACAAACAAAACCAAACTGGGGCCTTCTCAGACTTCCTAATGGTGGTGTCCAGGTCCCCAGGAGCCACGTAGAGGGCGGTCTGGAGTTGAGCCCCGAGTATCCTCCCCCGACCCTGGCCCCGCTAGCCTGCGCCTGTCCAGCTGAGGGGGCCCTTGGCAGTCGCATTCACAGATGGTCTGAGGCTCCCTTGCACTTTATTACGCCCCTCCCCGCTTCCACCCTCCCGGTCAGGGGCCTTCGCTGTGGTCTCCCAAGCTTATTTCCAAGGCCTTCTGGGCAGGAGGGAATTACAGCCGGGCCCCTTGCCTTCCTAGTCCAAGGTTGACTATGGTCCCGGAAGACTCTGACTGGGGCGAGGGTGGAGGGGCCAGTTTGTGAGTGTGTGAGTGTGTGCCAGGTCTGGTCAAAATAAAATACTGTCGTGTCAATGTAGACCTAGGTGTGGCCCCAGATATCTGGACCTTCAGCCTCCTTCGCGCCCTTCTACATCCTCTTCCCAGAGCCTTCAGATCCCCTCCTCAGCCCCCTCACTGATCAAACCATACAGTCAGGCGGAGAAAGAGGAAAGCGGGACCAGTTCTGGGGACGACCCTTTTTAATTCTGAGTCAATAGGGTCCCCAGGAACGGAAGCCAAAGCACTTCAGACTCGCCCCGCCACCGCCCCGTTTCAGGACTACAAGCGCAAAGCACGCTGGGTAAAAGCCAGAGTTCGGGGGCCCCCAGCCCCTGGGGCCCCCCCTCTCTGCTAGGCTTGGGCTCACACGAAATTGTTGGGCAGAGCAGCTGGGGAGAGCGGCTCCAGGCGCGGCGGCGACGAGGTCCGGCCCGGAGGCGGGGGCAACTTGGGAGGCAGAGGGGGCGTGCTGGGTGGCTGCTTGGTGGCGATGTGGGAGGGAACCCATGCGTCCGGGGCGTAAAAGTGGAGGTCATAAGGATCCTTCGGGGCGTCCAGGTGGAGAGCTTTGGGAGACATTAGGGGTAGGAGAGTTCAGCTCGTCCCCTTTCCCAATCCGACTTGCTTGCGCAAGTGTGTGTGGGAGGGGCGGGGGGGGGGAAGCTGCCTTTAGAAACCCCCGAGTTCCACCCCCCACCCCACCCTATGGTACTGATGGGGAAACTGAGGCTCAGAGAAGGGAAGCAGTGTCATTTGCCCAAGGTCTCTGGGGAAGGAAATGACCGAACCCAGGACTCAAACATGGGTCTCCTGATATCAAAGCCAGTTCTTGTCTCAGGACATTATCCACCACCACTACATCCTCTGCCCCCAACACACCTAGAATCGTAGATGTAGAGCTAGAGAAGACAGCAGAGCTTATGTAGTCCGTTCCCCTCATTTTACGCATTAAGAAACCAGGTCAGAAAATGAAGTCTAACATACCCAAAAGAGAAGTGACGGAGGATATCCAGGACTCGAACCCAGGGCCTAAGACTTCAAATCTAACTTTCCACTACGAGAAAATGCCTCCCGACGGTTGTGACACTAGTGCGGTCGCCCCCCTCCCTTACTGGTTTTACCAAAGCTCTTCTTCCTTCCCCTTTGACGGCTGGTGCTGCCTTTTCCCTTCTCCCCCAAATGAAAAGGAAACTGAATGTGGCGGCTGTGCTGTTTTAATGAAGAGAAGGAAGAGGGAGGGAGGGAGGCCTCTAGCTCCTGAAGTAATGTGGGCAGGGCCTAACTGGGATGTGGGGTGGGGCCTTGTAGAGGAGGCTGGGTTTTCGCTCACCTGGTTCGTCGCTGTCGTCTGGCAGCCGGTGGTGTCCAAAGGGCCTAGAACGTGCAGCCCGGCGGTATATACACCAAAGGAGAAGGAAAACTCCGAGTAGGAGTCCGGTACCAGCCAGGAAGAGGCACAGAGCCCCGCCTCCCGCGCCGCGGGGCCTACCCACCAGGGTCACACCTGCAGGGAGCCCGGGTTGGGAGTAAGGCTCAGCGAGCAAATCCTCTTGCGCCCACAGGCCTGGGGTCTCTAGTGGACTCGGACGTCCCCTCTCCCAGCTCTGGTCCCTCAGGGATCCCAGGTGTCCTGTATCTCGGTCCCCGGCCACTTGTTCTAAGGTGACGTAGCTAGTCACCTTTCTCAGGGCCGCAGGCTTCCGGTTCCTCAAGCCCTGGACCTAAGATGACCCAGACCATTCATTTCTCTTGGCCAAAGGCTTCTATGGCCATAGGTCCATCACCTGGACCGAAGTTGATCTATCCATCTCCTTCTCCCCCCATTTCCAGTCGCTTCCGGCCTCCGTCCTGGGCCACAGAGGCGACCCTGTCATCGCCCTCTCTCCTCACTCTCAGGCCCTCCCGAACTTCAGTCTCTGGCCACAGAGTTGGCCCAGCCACCGCCCACTCTCTCCACTCCCAGCCTCCTCCTGGGTCCCAAACTGAGTCTCACCAGTCTCCTGAACCCTCTCCACTACGATGATGGTATTCACAGTGTCGCTCCCACGTCTCCGCTGAAGAGGTCTGGCCCGAATTGGTGGACCAGAGGGAGGAGGGGGTTCCAGGAGCCGGGCGGCTGCAGGGAGTGGGTTCTGAGGGTAGTTTGAGGGTTGGCGATCTGATGGACGGAATTCTTGGTAGGGAGTCTCGGGTGACCCAGAGTGGGAAGTCATGGAAGATTCTAAGTAAGGGGTTTCTGGGGAGTTGGCGCTGGCTGTGGCAGATGATTCCATATGGGACATTTCTGAAGGTACAGGGCTGGGGGTTGCGTAGGATTCTGGGTGGGGTGTTTCTGGACCGTCAGACTGAAGAACGGGGGATGATAGATGGGGAGTCTCTGGGGGGTCAGGGATAAGGGTCGCAGGAGATTCGAATTGCATAGGTCCTGGGGGTTCAGAGCTAGGGGTCCCGGGAGCTGGGTGGGCAGTCTTTGAGGGCTCAAAATGCGGGACACTGGTAGGTTCTGGGGAGGAAATTTTCAGAGAAAGATTGGAGGCCTCTCGGGATTCAGAGAGGGGAGTCTCGGAGAGGTCAGGACTGGGACTGGCCTGGGATTCTGGGTGTATAGCTGAGGAGTCAGAAGTGTAGGGTTCTGGCTGTAAAATCTCAGGGACTCTAGGGATCTCGGTTGCATGGGATGCTGGCTGAGAAGGTACTGGCGGGATAGAGGCAGAGACCTTCGGGGATTCTGGCTGTACACCCTCAGGAGAAGCAGGGCCCAGGCTTTCGTAGGATTCTGGCTGCGAAGTTTTGGGAGGGGTCGGGTGGGGGACTTCTGGCGATTCTGACCGCTGAGGGGTCGAGGCTGGGGTCTCTGGAGGAGAAGTCGCTCCAGGGACAACCCCGCCCTCAGCGTTGTGCTGCTTCGAGGGCTCGGGAGGCTGCGAAGCTGAGGGGGCTGCCTCCAAACCTGAGGAACTCAGATGGAGGAGTAGGAAGACGAAGAAGAACCACAGAGATCTCATGGTGCACAAACTGAGCTTTCACCTATGCGGGCGAAATTGGTGAAGTCCTGGAGCTGGAGCCACACCCGGGGCTGTCCCCACCCTCAGTCGCTCCTATTGGTCCTCAGGTCCCCATTTCCTCCCTCCCCCTCCAATGCCTCTGGGGGAGGTGGGGGGGAGGTGGGGGACCAGTACGCTAACTAGGAGGGAAGGGTGAGGCTGAACTACAACTCCCAGTGGGCTCGCTGGCGCCAGAGCTCGCAAATCGAAGAGACTGGAGTGCCGAGCATCATGGGAATTGTAGTCGGCCTACTTCCCTGAGAAGTGTTGGTCCCCGAAGGGCGAGGTCTGGAGGGGCTAGAGGGTTGAGACATATCTTCTGGTTCCCCCGTCCTCGACCCTAATCACTGTCAGGGTCTTCTCAGTTAGGTCCGGGGAGTGGAAGCAGGGAGCTGGTGGGCAACGGCCCTCCCCCGTTGCCCCCATACCCCGAGGGACCCAGCGGGCTTTCACTTGTTTACAATCGAAGTTGCTCGGAGACCCGCTAGGGAAGAAGACGCGGGGTCCCCAAGGGGCGGAGGCTGGGGGGAGGGGAAGCCTGTGTACCAGAAGGCGAGGGGCTCTGGGGGTCCAAAATCCTCCGTAGGGGTGGGAAGTGGGGATGCCCTGGGTGGGGAACAGGGTGGAGAGAGCAGCATTTGGAATCCGAGGGGCTGGATTCAAATGCTGGCTCGGCCACTTATTTCCGTCTTGTGTGACCTTGGTCAAGTCAACCTCTCTGAGCATCAGTTTCACCACCTCTAAAATCAGCGTTGGAGGTGACCTCTAAGATCCCTTAGGGATCCTTCTATGATGCAATGATCCCTTCACGGGGCGGGACAACAGTCTGCACTGTTGGGTGCTTCATTTGGGGACAGTTGGGTCCAGCCTGGGCACCAGAGGGGTGCCGAGGGGGATCCTGAGCCACTGGGACGCTTCGGTTATTTGGTGAGGATCCCTGGATCCCTCATGAGAAGGAGGTTGGGGAGGAGAGAGCCAGGACCAGTGGGTCCCTGGATGGGGAGTTTTGAATAGATTGCTTTGGGGTGGGGTGAGGGCAGACCGAGCTCCTGGGTTCCTTATTGGGGCTGGCGTCGGGGTGCGGGGTCCTTACCTGAGGGTCAGCGACGAAGCAACAGCAGCAGCAGCAGCAGCAGCGGGTGGTGTAGAAAACTGGACGCGGACAGGTGAGCTGTGGAGACAAGGATACAGGCGGGGCCTTGGGGAGGGGGTGACGCACCTGACTATCCTTCCCTTGAGAACTCGGGTGCCTGGCGACCGGGCCTGCTCTTAAAGGAACAGAGCTGGGAAGGGGGCGACAAGGTTCCCTGGATGTTCAGCCCCACGCTGGGGGACCCAGGCATTCTTTCCCTCCCCCTTTCCTGGGGAATCCAGATGTTATTCCCTCTTCCCATCTCTGACCCTTGCTCTTGGGACCTTGTAGCGCCCCGCGAGTCCACTTGGCGGTCACATTTCTACTGGGCAGAGGAGGTGTCATGCCTTGACTCACTTAGGCCCTGAGTTGTGGCACGGAGTGGGTGGTTTACAATGTTCAGGGAGAAGAGATTCGCTCCGCCACTCTGTCCCGCGTTCCCAAAGCCGGTTGTCTCCTTGAGGCGGCTCTCACTATAGACCTGACCTGTCCGTACTGTTACCGGACCCTTTCGTCGGACCACCTCTCCCTCTCTCCTTTCCCACTCCTCTCTCTCCCTGTCGGTTCCTCAATTTCTCTATTGATCCTGTGTCTAGTCCAGGCTGCCTGACCATTCCTCTCTTCCTCTTCCTGGTGGTTCCTCTATGACTGTCTCTCCCTGTGGTTCTCTCTCTGATGGTCTGAACGTCGAACCGACCTTTCCTGATGAGTCTGTCTTGCTCTATCTATGTCTCCCTCTAATCACCCATTCTCCGTCTCTCTGCTGGCTACCTGTCCCCTCATTTCTTTCCCTCTAGCCATCCCCGCCTCCCCACCCCAACCCTGGCCCCTCCCGGGCCCAATTAGGGCCCGATTCCGGCTCAGGCTCGCTCGGCCTCCCCCGCTCTGTGCTGCTCATTACCGGCGGCAGAGTCTAATGAGGCTGGGGGCGGCGTGACCCTGCAGCCCTGCTCGGCCCAGGCCTGCGTCAGCGAGGGCCTTTATAAGGGCTTTGGGGGTGGCGGAGATAGGCTGCGCCTCGCTCCGGACAGAACAGGACGTTGGTACGGGCTGGGCCTGCCAGGAGACTGGAAGGGGGTTGGGGAGATGGCCGGAGTCGCTGAGCAGGACTTGTGTCCCCCACAGGTGATGGAGAACCCCAAAAGCCGGGGGCGCCGCCGGTGCGGGCTACTGCTGCTGCTGCTGCTGTTGCTGCCTGGGATTCCCGGCGCCACCGGGGCTGTTTTGTCTCGCCCTGAGAGCCCCAGGTGGGTATGGGGGTGCGGACCTGAGGTACTCTCCCAGGCCACACGCAGAGACCCTGAGAGGTACACAGGAACCCCGGACTCGCAGAGTTACATGGGTTGAGAGACCTACAGAGACAGAGACAGGTTGAGAGACTGACTGCGTGTGACTGACAGGGAAGAGATAGACCCCTAGAGATAGCAACATAGCGAAACTGAGAGAGAAGCAGAGGTGAAGCTGAGAGACACTCTCAGAGTGACAAGAAGAGGACACCAAAGACGGCTTGAGACAGAGAGCGGGAAACTGGGGTGACACACTGGGCTGGGGCTGCTCAGAGAGCTGGAAAGGGACCAGGAAACAGGCTGGGGAGGCAGGAGCGTGGCCACGGACTTCTCCGGCGGGGATCCCAGTGGTCGTGGTCTCCTTCCTCTCTGAGACTGATTGGGATGGAGGAAGCCGGGGATGGGGAGCCTGGGTGCCTATCTCTCACTCTCCCTCCACCCACCCCACGCCCCTTGCAGCTCGTGGTTCCCGCGGCTCCCGCCTCCCGCCTCTTTGACCCTTCGGGACTGGAGTCTTGAGCTGACGGGGGAGGCAGGCCCCGCCCGGGCCCCAGGGCCTCGCCCCCAGATCGAGCCCCGCCCCCACGGCCCCGCCCCGAGCGCGGGACCCCAACGGCGACTGGTGGTGGCGGACGACGCCGCTTTTCGGGAGCGGGCTCGCCTGCTGGCGGCCCTGGAGCGGCGCCGCTGGCTTAATTCCTACATGCACAAGCTCCTGGTGGTCGGCGATGCGGCCTCCGACCGACGCTGAGCTTCCACCCAACGCCCCCTCCCAATAAAAGTTCTTCGTCTTTTCTCAGCCTCGTGTGTCTTCCGTACGCTGGGGAGGGGAGCCTGGGGGACCCAGTCCGGGGGCTCCCGGTGCCCGGTGTCAGCCTGCTCTACTCAGGGGCAGCCTCTGTGCCGGTGCGCCTGCCTCTCCAGCCGGGCGTGTCGTGCTGGGTGTCCCTGGGTGGGCGTTTCCTTCTCGGCTGCCATTGCCTCTGGCTTTCCGGGTCTCTGGGGCTGTCTCCGTCTCGCCTCTAGCTCAGCCTGCCCTCTGTTTCCCTTCTCTTCTCCCCATCTTATCTTCACCTGTTTCTAAATCTCCATCGTTCTCCGTCTGTTTCTGGTTTTCTGGGACTCTGGACCTGAGCCTACCAGGGCCCGTTTTTCTCCTACCCTTCCTATCCATCGCCCCCCACACCTCCCAGCACAGACTGGAAGACCAAACACCGGAGGGACGCAGTGAGGGCGAGCGGGGGTACCCGGAGGGAGACGGGATGGAGAAAGTGGGCACCACTAGCCACCAGATATCGACGCTCCTCGTTGATCACGCCCATTCTAAGAAGTCCAAAAGGGGTTCAGGTGGGCGCAGACGGCTTTCTGATTGGTCCCAAATAAAACTCCAGACTCGGAACGAGGGAGCTAGTTGGTTGTATTGGCACGCAGACAGCCATATAAAAGTTGCCTAAACACTGAATAACATTGGAGGATTACTGTGCATGGAATGTTCTTAGGTAGGAGAATGAGACCTCCTGGTCTCAGTTTCCCCAGCTGCAGGATGAGGGAGTTGGCTCTAGATGATCCTGAAAGTCCTTTCCCCCTGGGACATCCTAAGGGCACCTGAGAGGTCACTTAAGTTCACAACCCTCCTTCTACAGAAGCAGCATGGAGGAAGCCAAGGGGGCTTCCTAAGGGGCAGGACCAGAATCTGAGCACAGGCTTTCAGATTCCACGTTCAGCATTCCCTCCCCTGTAGTGACTCTGAATATCTTGGGAGGGGGGGGAAGGATGCAGGAATGGGAACCTCCAGGTTGAGTGCAGACTACCTGAGCAGTGACGGAGTAACTCCAGGTTACAGAGAATGGCACCAGAAGTGACAGGGTAACTCACTCCAAGGGCCCCAGAACCTCCTTAAGAAGAATGGGGCTCTCAGTGGTACTTCCAAAAAGAACTGCACTCCGGCCGGGGATGGGGGAGTGGAGGCAGTTTACTGGATCACGAACTGGGCCAGGGGCTCACACTGGTGGGGACTGGAGGTAATGCAGTTGGAGGTGGGGCCAGGCCAGAGGCCGGGAGGAGGCCAGGACTAGGGCAGAGAGTAGCAGCAGCAATAACAGAAGGCCCAGGATGGGTGGCTGGGCCGTAGGGAGGCTGGGGGTCCTGTAAGAAGCAGACACAGTCCAAGGTAATAGTCTGGGGGCTGACCTTGACTCCTACCCAGCCCTGGGAGCCCAGGGGCAGCTTACCTGAGTCTCTGGGCAGCTAAGGGGGTGGGATACATCTGGTCCCAGCTCATCTTCCCAGCTGGAACCAGTTGGCTCATTCCAGGCTTCAAGGCCTGATGCGGGGCTGGATCACAGGGGCTACTGAGAAGAAAGGAAGCCAAGGACACCCTCAGCACTTACAGGACAAGGGATCTGAAAAACCATTTAGGCCGGCCTCCCAGGATGGGGAAATGGAGACTTGCCCAAGATCCCCAGACACTAAGTAGCAAAGCCAGGCCTGGAGGCCAGGTGCTCTGGCCGCTCATCCAGCCTCTTCCTGCTACAGCGCAGCATTGGGCCAGTGAGGGTCCAGCCTCCCACCCATTCCCCGTCCAGTCCATCTGCTTTCCTCACCTCTCAGAATCAGGGCATGGCCCATCTCCAGGCTGGGGGCTCCTGAAGGTAGTTGGCTCTCCAGCCTTACGGGAGCAAAGAGGCTGACATGAGGTGCCCAGAAGTGCAGCCACTGGAGACCATCCCACAGCCAGTCACCCCAAAGTAAGTGGAACACTGTCATCCTTTGCCAGGCCCCTGGCTCCCAGAGGATTGCCTCTGACTCTCGTCTTGCCCTCATCCCCCAGCCAGTTTTCAAGTGCTGAGGATTCTCCTTTCCTGCCTCAGTTTCTTGCTTTTTAATTTCACTTCCAAACATGTTTCTTTCATGCCCCTTCCCTCCCTCTATTGCCGTAGCACTCTCCCTGCTCCAGGCCATAGTCATCTCCCATCCCAGGCATGGTGGAGCCTCCTAGAAGGCTCCTCCCCTCTACTCTGGCCCCTCTGATTTATTCTTTGCACTCAGAACTATAGTGATGGAAAGGACCTCGGAGCCCAGAATCCACCCCCCCTCCCTTTACACACAGAGGACCCAAGCCCACATCAGTAGGGAGCATCTGATGTGGGATTGGAGCTGAGGTGACTGCCCCCAGAACCTCTTCCTCCAGACTGTGCCAGCTCTCAGAACGCTTTGATGCACAGATCTGGCCAAAGCTGGGCTGCCCACTGAGTCAAGGTCAAACAGCCCAACCCTCTTCCAAATGAAGCATTCTTGGTGACCTGGGCTCTCCAGTCTCTGGGCTTGTGCTCACACAAGTGTGATCTTCCCTGTGCTTAGAATGCCACCCCACCCCCTCCACTCTGCCTGCTGAATGCCTTCCCATCAAGAGGCTTTTACAGATGGGGAAATGAAGGCCCTGACTGGGGAATAGCCTTGGCCTCCAAATTCAGGCCTCCAGTTTTGTTTCTTTTTGCTCCACACTGTGCTGTTTCCTTCAGGACCCTGCCTTGCTCTTCTGAGCTCAGGCTTTCTTCCATAGCCCAATGCTCCCAGTCACTTCCTCCCCACTGTGTCCAGTCTGTACTACAGCCTGCCCTGAGGCCTGCTGCTGGGACAGGGGACAGGGGGCTCTTCAGGTGGCCACCCACCCACCCGCCTGCCTTCTTTCCGTGTATTGACACTCTCTGATGTATCCAAGGGTGTGTTCGTACGTGTTTATCCGGGTATCAGCTGGCATGGAGGGGCTGGGGGAGGTTCCCAGGGAACCAGACTTGCCTCCCACGATCATGCAGATTCCCTGACCCCCACTGCGACATCGGGCTCATTAGAGGCATTGAGTGCCTTATTATCCAGCCCTCAGCACTCAGTGCAGCACATCAGAAGGGGTGTGTGTGTGTGTGTGTGTGTGTGTGTGTGTGTGTGTGTACAAACAACTGTGTCCATCTGGGAAGTCAGTAGAAAAAGAAAGGCTGGGGCATAATACCACATCTTGGGGCCTCGTCCCCTTCTTGCTAGTTCTTTGAAGGTCCCACTGTCCACAGCTGCCCTTGTCTCCCAGTGACCTGTGGAAGAGACACAAGGTCATCCCAGCCTCCTCCAGCCTTGGTACGGTTCTCTCCCTCATTCTCTGCTTTTTCACCCCAGTCTAAGAGAACCCCCTCTTCCCTCTGGGGCCCCTGAATCATTCATGTGCCCCAAGGCTCACCCACCTTCTTCCCAATAAAGTCCAGCCACTCCCAGAGAGGTTTCAGTCCATCCCCCTATACTTACTGTGGGGATCCAAGCATCTGGGCCTTAGCCCTCAAACCCTCAGAGACCCCAGTTTCAGGGTCCCCCACCCTCCTGAGGGCTCCAGGCCTATGGGCCAATGTGCCCAGACCCTAGCACCCACTCCCTTATAGAGCAGAGCACCTAATGCTGGGGGGAAGATCACCTCTCTGGGACCCCTCCACAGCCCCATCTCAGCTGGCAGACAAGGCCAATTAAGCAGCCAAGGCAGCCTTATTAGAAGCAGCACAGGAAGGAACTTGGCCGGGTGAGGGGGATGAGGGCAGAGGGAGTCAGAGCTGATGTGGGGGATGGAGGCTGGAGACATAGAGCCGGGCCAGGCTGGGAGCACAGGAAGTTGGGTTATGGGGGGAGCAATTCCCGGTATCTAAAGGCTGGGACACCAAGATGAAGTGCTAAAGGGGTCTGCGGTGGGTCCCTGAATGTGCTGGAGCTGGACAGCCTGAGACATTGACTGGGCTCCAGCTCCTCTGAGTGCCTGGAGCCAGAGGGATTGTGCCAGCTGGGCCACAGCCTGAAAGGGAATGGGGAAGCTGAGGCAGGGTAATGAAGGCTAAATCCTTACCAGGAATTCTCCTCCCAGCTGCCGAGTGATTCACTTGGCTTCTCTTGGGCAGTCATCTGGGAAGGGAATGGGGTGGGGTGGGGTGGGAGGGTCGGCATGGAGACCCCATTCCTTCATTCCTCTGCCTTGACTATTCCCCTTGGCCGTATCCCCAGCTACTTCCCAGCCCCCGACTCAGAAAATTCCCCTCCCCCTGCCCCCAGCCAAGGGCTTTGTAACCCAGGCTCTAGGAACTTGGTTATTTTTAATTCCGATAACTGTATTTCAGTGTAATTGGTTCCTGTCTAATCCCATGAATATTGTTTTCTGTATTTGAAATGATTATGAGAAGGGATCCAAAGCAGTCCCTGATACCAAAAATCCCCTAAGCTCCCCTGTTCTAGGGTGTCTTAAAGGCCTAAGCCAGTATAGAGTAAGCCTGCTGCTTGCTGAAAGTATCTGTCATAACCTAACCCCTCTCCCAGTCTACAAAGGGCCGCCTTCCCCTGGCTCTCAGCTCTGGAATCCCAGAAGCCACCGCTCCTGACTCACCAACTCCTCAGCTAGGGATTTACCAAGGACCCCTGCTCCTCCTGTTCCATCCAGGGGCTCTTCCCATGGCTGGGAACCACACAGAGGGTTGAGAAGGCCTGCACCCACCTCTTGTCTCTGAGAGAAAATGAGAGAAATGATTAGGGCAGGTTTGGGCCGAGATCAGAGAGGGATTGGGAAAGGGGGTCATCACTGGGATGGGGGAGAGAGACATAAGGACAGTGATGGAGAGAACACAGATGGGGTTGGGGTTTGGGGTGGAGTTTGGGCAGAAGACAGAGAAAGGGATGAGGTTGGGCTGGAGGGGCGAGAGGAGCAGGTTAGAACCAGAGATTGAAATGGACAGAAGTTTGGGTCCAGAGCTGGAGCCTCAGGACAGTGGTTTGGGGATTAGGGAAAGGGATAGTAATGGAGAGAGGCAGGGTTTGGGGGATGGTTACAGCTGGAGGGAAGGGGATGAGGCTGAGTGAGGGCTCAGGATGGGGCCAGACTGAGGCAGGAGGCAGGGTCAGGGGTGAAGCTCATGTCAGGGGCAGGCTGAGGGTGCGGCAGCTGACTTATTAGCCCCCTCTACCCTCCCTATCCTGGAAGGCCTGAGAGGGGCCTTTCCAGACTGTCCCAGGGGAGGGATGGAACCACAGTCCAACCCTTCCTTGGAGCCTGCTTTGTTTTATCCCTGAAGGGAGGAGAGGGGCCTGCATCCTTGGCTGACCTCTTGCAGGTCAGAGGTCAGGACACTGATTCCACTCGCACATCAAGGCCACGGTGGAGGGGGAAGGGCTGGCCAGGGCAACCTGTGGGAACTATGGCTGAATCTCTGCCCCCTCTTTAGCAGGTGACAGTCTCACCTGCTGAATGGCCTCGATCTCCAAGCACAGTGACTGGGGATGCAGCTTTATCCATCCGTTGCCTAGTTCTTGGGTCTCTTCTTGAAACCTGGTCAGACCATTGAGATGTCCTTCCCCCTTGCTCTTGCTCTCCAGCCTCCCCTGGGCTTCCTAGTCTGAGTCTTCTCCTCCTATGGTTGCCCCAGGGGCCTCTCCCCGGGGACTAGAGCTGGGACAGGCCTCCCATCTCCTCCCTTACTCACCCCTCAGGCCCCTCCCGGCTCTGACTCAGCTGCTCCTCCAGGTGGGAGATTTTCTGCTTCAGCTCCTAGGGTTGAGGGAGTTTAAGCACCTTCCCCAATTACCCAGCTTTCCTGTTCTCTGCCAGTCCACCCTCTCACTCAGTGTAGGTGTCCTTTCTATGGCCCCCCCTCCTGGATCAGGGGTCCCCGAGCCTCAGCTTGGACACCCTTCCCTACCCACTGTTAGACGGCTACCTTCCAGAGGTACAAAGACTGAGATGGGGAGAGGGCAGTTCCCAAGGGAAGCAGAGTGGGGAGGCCTAGGGGTCAGGGACCCACCTGGATCGTAGCCCTATACTCCTCCAAGGCCTCAGTCAGATTCTCTGTCCGATTTGTCCGCTGGCAAACCCAGAAGCAGACCCACAGTCACTGAAGGGCAGTGGGTGGGAAAGACTAGGCGGGGCCTGGTGCCCTGGGTCTCTGAGTTAATGGGCAGGTAGAGCCCAGGAGAAGGGCCAAGTGCAGGGGCCCTGGCCTCTCATCCTCTTACCTCAGGGTGAGACTGAGGAGGAGGAGGAGAGGAGGGCTGGCCCGCCTGGTATGCTAACCCCCCCTTGCTTTCCCCACCCCACTCACCTCAGACAGGATAGTGTCTCGATGGCAAATGAGGCTCTCATACTCACACAGCTGACGCTGCAGGGAGGGAGAGGAGCCAGTCCATCTGTGCATGCCTGGGCTTGACCTGGAGCTCCCAGGAGGTCAGCTTGTGCTTCCCCCCACCTCCCATGGCCCCGCCCCCAGCTCCTTTGGGGTGTGTGCCCCATTAGGACACCCTCCAGCAGTCCTACCTTCAAACCTTCCCACTGCAGCTGCCATGCCCCACCCCCATCCTCCCGCCAGAGAGTTCAGCACCATCAGTCTCTTGAGAAGACAGCCAGGTGTAGCAGGAATTTGGAGCCAGGAGACCTGTGTCCAAATCCCAGCACTGCCACTTGGCAGCCGTTTGACCTTGGGCAAGTCTCCTCCCCTGTCTGGGACTCAGTTTCTCCATCTGTAAAATGGGGTCACTGGCCCTGCAGATCACTAACATTCATTCCATGATCTCTCCCAGACTAGGGTCTCCTCTGTGTGGGGGACCTGGCTTGAGGCAGAGTGTGGGCCCAAAGGGGGGGAGTACCCTCAAGGCCTCCTTCTCCACGGCCAGCTCCTCACTCCTCTTCCTCACACCATCCCTCTCGGCCAGCAACTTCCCATTCTGGCAGGACAGAGAAAAGACCAGGCTAGAGGCTCCCAAGAAGGCCAGGAGACAGAGGATGGCCTCAAGGTGCCCCTGCCCTGCCCACCCGGCTCCTGGTCAGTGCCTGGCTCCTGGCCAGCACCCTGCAGCCTTGTGTTCCTCAGCTGCCTCATGATGCCTGGTGAAGGGCAGGAGGACAGGGTGGCAGGTTGCTGAGTCACCACCTGCCCAGCTGGCAGGAGCAGGTATGGGCGGGGGAGGTGGTCAGCTATTCCTTCATTACTCAGCCCTCTGGGCTTACTGTGGGGGCATCTCAGAGTCAGGCCATGGAGGCCCCAGGATCCTATTAAGGACCCTTGGCCCCCATCTCATGATGTGGCAGGGCTGGGCCTCGGCCAGTCTAGTGTTGCTTGGGGCTCAGGCAGCCTTCTGCTTCCAGCTCGGGGGTCTCAGCCCTGCTCTAGGATCTCCCTGCAGTGACTCAATGCGAGCATCATCCTGTGTGACCCTTGTGAGCATCAGGGAGTTACCAGAAGGGGAATGGCCCGTACAAACACATACTGGGCTTTTCCTATTTCTCCAAAACCATGTGACCTGCCAGTGGCTGTGGCTTCACTGGGGCTCTGGGGTAACTCCAAGAGTGTCTGGGCCTAAAGTGAAGAAGATTACTCTTCTTTATTTAACAGCAGTTCAGCACCTCCAGGAGCTTGGTGGCCTTGGAGTCAGACAACCTATGTCTGTGGCCTGGCTTTGCTTCTCATCACTTCTGGAGGCCTGTGCCCTGTACCTACCTCTCTGTGACTCAGTTTCCTCATTGGCAAAATGACAGGATTGGCCCAGAAGACTTAAGTGCCCCAAAGCTTCTCAAGTTTTCCCTTCCTTGGGTCAGAGTTTTGTCATCTTCTGATTTCTTAGACCCTTCCAGTAGTAACTCTGTGACTTCATGATTCCATGGATAGCTGCTCTCCTGCCCTGGGCTGGCCCCTGGTTTGGTATGAACCTTGGACTAGGAGGTTGGGACTATCCTCTGCCCCACTGAAGACAGTCAGGGCATGCCAGGGCTGTACTGGAGCCAGCTCTCATCAGCTCTTGGGAGCTGATGGTAAATTTTCAGTGGGAGCATTTATGCCTCAGAAATTGGCAAGCCCCTAAACCAGTGCTTGGTTATCTAAACTTTAAGAAGGGACGGCAAGAAGGTGAATCCTGCTAGTGGAGGAGGATGATTGCCGCTTGTGCCCCTTGTTAGTCACTTGTAGCCCCTCCCAGGCCTACCTCTTCCTGCAGGGTCTCCACCTCGGCCACCAGCTGCTGCTGTTCTCTTTCCTGCCCAGGGATCACAGGGAAAGCCAAAGCCCATCACTGGGGGCCCCTGGGCCTGGCCCTCCCATCCATGTCAGGCTGGAGGGGCCACATGGAGCTGGGCTAGCCTGTAGCAGCGAGACACGCCAAGGACTCCCTGAGAGGACTGACTCCATGCCTTCCCATTGCAGACTTGGCCCCACTGTCTCTTCCCCTCCTTTCCCCAGTCACCCCCTTGTCCATCATTCCCCTGTAAAGCACTCTGGGAGGAATCTTAAGAGGCACTGTGCCAGCAGTCGAGGGTGGGGGCCAGGGGAAGGATGGGCAAGGGCCTTCCTTCAGGGCCGCTGGGGCAAGAAGGGACTAGCCTAGGAGCCATGCTCACCGTCTGCCGGGCCTGGACCACGAGGCTTCGGTTCTTCTCCTCCAGGTTCTTGGCCAAACTCTTCATATCTTCCAGTTCCTCATCCACAGCCTTGGCAAACTGCAAAGCCTGCTGGGAACTGAGCCAGGAAAGATAAGGGAGAGCTACAAGATGCAAATGGGTGCTAATGGAGAATGTTAGGAGGAAAGTTGGGGTGAGAGAAAATGTGGGAAGGGGGCACAGCTGGAGGAGACCCTGGGGGAAAGAGTGAATAGCCACTAGGGGAGCTCAGAGATTAGAGCCCTGGGAGTTAATCAGAAGAGATGGTCCTCCAGAGGCACACTGTGCCCCTTCCCCCCAGGGGAAGTGTGGATGGGAGAGCCGTGGGGAAGGTCAGGGGAGAACAGGAACGCTCAAGTTCTCTAGGAGAAGTAGTGCAGGCAATGTCCCTGGAGGAGGTCAGAACTGGAGGTCCAAGAGGTTCCCAGGGAGAAGGTCTCAAAGGCAGGGGAACTCCTTGAGCACCCAGGGGTCCCAACAGGCTGGGAAGGGCTCGGCTCCCCTGGGGTATCTGGAACTGCAGACCTGCGGAGCTGCTTTCGAAGGGAGGCCAGCTCCTCCCCCATGCGCAGGGCTCCCTCATCAGCCGTCTCCACACTTCTCTGTAGCTTGGCATTCTCACCGGCTAGCCTCCGGTTGCTGAGTTCCAGCTCCTCCAGGCTGCTGAGCAGTTCGGCTGGGGCTGGCCTGTAGGACCAAGCAGGCACAGTTTGGTCATCAGGGCCAGTCTCCCGCTTCCCCTTTCTGGGACCCCATCTCTGAGAGGGAGCTTTGCATGAGCCAGCCTTTGGGCCTAAGATAACAGCCCCATCCAGGTTTAGGAGGCCTCGATCTCTGCTTATCTCCATTTTCCCTCCTCCCACTACCCTGGGGTATTCCCCAAGAGCCAAGGGACTGAGGATCTTCCTGTCCAAGCTTACCGTGTGTGTGCATGTACATGTGTGTAGTGTGTGTGTGCATGTGTGTGGTGTGTGTGCACATGTGTGGTGTGTGGTGTGCATGCGGGGAGTGTGCACGTGTGGGCATGCATGTGGGCATGTGTACACCTGTGTGTGGTGTCTGGGTATGGGCATGTGTGTGCATGTGCATGTGTGGGTATGTGTGTGTGGTGTGCATGTGCATTGCATGTACGCATGCATGTGTGGCACGTGCACATGTGGGGTGCATGTGGGCATGTGTACATGTGTGTGGGCATGGACATGTATGTGGTATGTGGGGGCCTGTGTGTGCGCACACATGCATGCACGGGTGCATATCCACATATGTATGTGGCCTCTCCCTCTGGCTCCAGGGAGTCCTAGACAAACTTTTGTCTCCTATCTCCATCACCAGCACAACACCTGGTGCAGACAGTGCTTAAGACATGCTGCTGCTCCACCAACAGTTTCCTTCGAGGCCTACTCACAGTTCAGGCCCATGTTCCTCGCCTCCAAAGCTCTCCAGTTGGGCAGGGTCTCCTAAGGCAACATGGACACACACACACCCAGGAGACCATGAGCATAGCCCAGGCACCGATCTGTGAGACCCTCTGACCCCCAAGGTCAAGGAGCTAGGCCCTACACTGAGACAGACAGAGGCCTTCCCTAGGAGGGAAATGGGTTACAAGGAATCATAGGATTCAGGGCTGGGAGGAACATTGGAGTCATCTAGAATAAACCCATTTCACAGATGAGAAAACTGAGACCTGGCAAGGGGAAGAGATTTTCCTTGGATCAAAGTGGGTAGCACATAAAAGGTCCTAAGATTCTAAATGTGATGCTCTTTCCATGTACTAAGCAATAAAATGAGGGTAAGTCCCAGTAGCAGGAGTAAGGAGAGAGTTCAGGAGAGGCCAGAAGAGATGGAGGACAGGCAGAGTGGACCAGCCCTTTGACCAGCACTGTGGAGGGGCTAGACTGCAGGAACGGGGAGGGCCCTCTTCCTTAGAGGGCCTCATGGGCTCCCAGAGAAGTCCCCCCTACTGTCTGACCCTGGCTGTGACTGCTTCAGGCTATAAATAGAGTCCTCACCAGATGGCAGGAGGCTGGATTCCGAGGCTGCCTCCTCCTCTCGCTCTAATCCCCTGCAGCAAAAAGAGGAAGCTCAGAAAGCCTGCAGGCCCGGCCCTCCTGGGCTAGCAGCAGGAGGAAAGCCTAGGCCAGAGGAGGAGGCCCAGCAGGATGGAAAGAGAGGCCAGATGGTGAGTGAGAGCTCAGGTCCATATGGAAAGAAGGAAGGGAGGGGAGGAGAGACAAAGAGGATGGATGGACTGGGACTGGTGCCCCCTCCCTACCTCCCAACCTCCCCTGCTCCAGGCTTTCACAGGAAGACCTGGAGTCACACACAGGGTTGGGGCCCAGGGGGAAGAGAGGGAGAATGAGGGGTGGCACCTACGGCCCCAGCTGGCAAGTGGCAATCCAGTCCTGCATGATGCTGAAGAAAGTGGCCCGGTCTACAATGGCACCGGGGCCCTCCCCGTAAGGGTCCAGGGCCTGGGCCAGGCTGCACAGATTGCTGTCCTGGGGACCCCGTCCTGTCACTGCTTCCAGGTACGCCAGAACCTGACCCACAGCTACCACACCTGGGGACAGCCGGGAGGAGCCTGGGCTGAGTTCAGGCTTGGCTCTCTCCCTGGTTCTCCCAGGGATCTCGAGGCCAGGCCAACCTCTTCCCGAGGGTATTCCCAGGGCACCCACTTCCCAAGACGGCCCATCCTTCTCTGCCCCTCCCAGGGCTCTTTCCCCCAGACCTCAGTTTCACCCTCTTCTCTTGACCAAGTCAGCCAGGTCAGTCAAGTGCTTTCCCCAAGGGTCCCCAGGCCAGGGCAGCCACCTTACAATAGAGTTCCACATTCTATCCCCTTTGCCACAAGGTCCTCGGTCTAGGCCATTCTCATCCCCATCTTGCTCCCCAGCATTCCCTTTCCTCACCTTTCTTTTCTGAGTCACAAGCTTCAAAAGTGGAGTTGAGCACCTGCTCCTCCAGGGCAAGCCCCCAGTCCTCAGGTGGATCCCAAAGCACCACTGAGGAGAGAAGAGGGAGGGAAGGGCAAAGATAGGGAGCTTTGTTAGGCCCCAGTGCCCAACCCCTCTACATTCACCAGTGATCCATTCCTTCTATCTTTTCTAGCAGATCTCCACCCCCTTTTACCTCCATTCCCATTTGTCTTCCACCTCTTCCTGCCCATTGGCTACTCCCCTGCTGCCTCCACACATGCCCTTGGCCCCCTCAGCATCCAATGCTTTTATCCCTCATCACTACCATTCCATTGCTCCCCTACCTGGGGGCTAAACGTAGGCCGGAGGAGGCCCTTCAGGAACTGGCTCCACACTGCCTTCCCTTTCACTCTTTCCAACTCCCTTTAAAGTTACCAAAGTTAATTCTCTTCATGCTTATCCTCCCTGTAGCCTTGGACACTGTTCGTCATTCTGGCCTTGATTCTCTCTTCCTAGAGAAGGATTTTGGGACACATTTCTCCCTTTCCCTCTCTCTGTGTGTGTGTGTGTGTGTGTGTGTGTGTGTGTGTGTGTGTGCTCTCTCTTTCCTCTCTGTCTCTCCCTTCCTCCCTCTCTCCCTCCCACCCCCTCTCTTTCTCCCTCTCTCTCTCTCCCCCCTCTGACTCCCTCAGTCTCTCTCCCACGCCTCAGTCTCTCTCTCTCTCCCCCCCCGTCTCTCTCTCCTCTCTCCCCCCCTTCTCTCTCTCCCTCTCTTTCTCTCTCCCCTATCTCTGTCTCTCTCTCTTCCCTCTCTCTTCTCTCTCCCCTCCTCTCTGTCTCTCTTCTCTCTCTCCCTCCCTCTCTTCTCTCTCTCTCCCCTCCTCTCTGTCTCTCTCTTTTCTCTCTCTCCCTCCCTCTCTTCTATCTCTCTCCTCTCAGTCTCTCTCTCCCCCCCCCCTTCAATCTCTCTCTCTCCTCTCTCTACCACCCTCTCTCTCCCTCCCTCTCTCTCTCAGTCTCCATCTCTCTCTCTGGCTCCATCTCTCTCTCTCTCTCTCTCTCTCTCTCCTTTGCTGGATCCTCCTCCAGATCTGGCCCTCCCATGGTAAGTGTCCCTCAGGACTCTGTCCTGGGCCCTCTGCTCTACTCTCTTTATATGACTTCACTTGGTGATCTCCTCAGCTCCCATGGATTTGATTTTCTTCTCTATACTGATAATGCTCACATCTGCTTATAGGGCCCTGACTTCTCTGATAACTTCCAGAATGACATCTCCAGTTGCCTACTGGATTCTCCAATATGATGTCTCATAAACATCTTAATGTGCCCCAAAATGTACTTGTTATCTTTCCCCTCAAAGCCTTCTCTCTTCCAAACTTCCCTATTACTGTTAAGGGCAGCACCTCCCAGTCCCTTAAGCTGGAAAACTCAGACTTTCCTCCTTTCCATGTACTCTATGACCCAGTGACCCCTGCCCTGCTGATCTCCACACAAGAGCATCCCATCTCCCTACTCTGAGCATCTCCCTTGGCTGTTGTTCATGCCTTTAAATCTTCCCCCTCAGCTCTGCCAGGTTTCCCTAAGTCTCAGCTAAATCCCACCATCTACAGGAAGCCTTTCCTCATTCTCCTTCATTCTAGGCCTTCCCTTTATTGACTCTCTCCAAGATAGCCTGTGTATGTATCCCTCATTGGACCGTGAGCTCCTGAACGAGGACTATTTTTCCCTTTTCTTTGTATCCCCAGAACTTAGCCCAGTGCCTGGCACATAGTACCCACTTGATAAATGTTTCTTGACCGACCGATCCTGCCTGAGGTCAGACCAAGCCAGGGGTAGGGAACCTGTGGCCTTGAGGTCCTCGGGGTGTGGCCTTTTGAATGAGTCCAAGTTTTACAGAACAAATCCTTTTATTAAGGGGATCTGTTCTGTGATGTTTGGATTCAGTCAAAGGGCTGCACTTGAGGACCTAGAGGGCCACATGTGGCCTTGAGGCCGCAGGTTCCCCACCCCTCGACCAAGGCATCCAGACATGAACACTTAGGTTTCCCTGAAAATGTGGGCCAGTGGAGGACAGGAGGAATGGGGTGCGGGTAGTGATAAATAATGTCCCTTAAGAGAGGGTTAAAGGAAGAGAGAGTAGGGGAGGGGACTATCTGGCTCACTTGTAAGGTCCTTCAATATTCCAGTCTCACCCACCTTGCCATAGCCAACAGGACCCTTGAAAATCTAAGCTGGTAGGCAGGGAGGTGGGCAGGTCAGGAGCACAGGATACTAGGAGGAGCTGAGAGCCCCAAGTGGCAAGAACAATCCAATAACTGTCGGGAAGACTATATCGATCCCTGGTGGAATTGTCTCCGGCTGTCTGACCCCAGCCCCTGATCTGGACCTCTCCTTATACCATCCGGCAGTGTTCTGCTCTATCCAGACGTCATCAGCTCAGAAATGAAGGCAGGCAGGCAGGGAGAGGGGTCCTTGGAGTAGAGTCAAGGACTCTCCTATCTTTGGGCACATCTCTTGGTATTTCATCTGTCTCTTCCTTCCTTCCCCATCTCGGATAGGTCAATGTTCATGTCTTTTCCAACCAGGGTCCACGTCTCCCATCTCTGGGTCATCTCCTTCATATCTGGGTCGTTTACCCATCTCTGTGCTTCACTCCTCAATCGTATATAGGTTGTACATCTTTTCCTCATTTCTCCTCTCTCTCATCTTCCTAAGCCTTGGACATTTCTCCTCTCACTGCTGGTATCTCCCACCTTTCTGACAATGTCTTTTATCTGTTTTTCTTTGTCCACACATCTGGGCTAATTTCCTTGTCTTTATGGTCTCTCCATCTGTCTCACATGTCTCTATACTCATCTTCCTTGTCTTTGACTCTTCCTTCTCCTGCTCATCCTGTCCATGTTGCTCCCATCTCTGTGTCTCCCCAGGCTTTCTCCTCCGTCTCTCCTGTTTCTTTCTCCCCCACAACACAAACTTTTCAATCTTTGTCTCCCACTTGTGACTGTTTCCCCACCCCATCCTTGTGTCTTTGTCTCTCTGTGTCTCTGGAGCTCACTGAGTCCAACCTAGAAGAGGGCAAGGGCTACTTTCACTTTTGTCTTTCTGCCCCTAGTGCCTAGAAAAATGTCTGCTAGTGAGGGGGAACCCACCACTTCCAGGGGCAGCCCCCTCCATCTTTAGATAGCTTTAATTGCTGGGAAATTCTCCCTAAGATTAAGCCTGAACCTGCATCCCAGTAACTTCCACTTATCATTCCTAGTTTTGCCCTCTGTGGCCACGCAGAACAAGCTAATTAATCTCTTAAATACATAAAACATGGCTATTTTTGCCCTTAAGTCTACACATTAAACATGTTCAGTTCCTTCACAAGACAGGTCTTTCTTAGTTCACCAGTATCGTTCCTGAAATGCTGTACTTGGAACAGGACAGAATGCTCCAGATGTGGTCTGGCAGGGCTGGGGGCCATGTTCAACACACCTAAAGATCCCATGCGCTTTGTTGGCTGTCTTATCACAACATGGACTCTTACCGAAAATGAAGCCCACTACAACCCCCAGATCTTCTTCAGGTGAGTCTTCCATCTTGCTCTTGTTCACTTTCCAAATTTGTTTAAGACTTGGCATTATCCCTACTTCATTTCTAGCCTGGCATGAATTTCCGGATCTTGATCTGACACTCTGGACTCTTTCCTGCAGTGGGTGTCCGGGAGAGCCTTGTGGAAACTCTCTCCTCTCTTCCTTCACACTGGTTTGGTGACTCCTCAGTCCCCTTTCCCTGTGCTGGGTTGGGGGCTAGAGAACCTGGATTCCAGTTCCAGCCCTGTTGCTTATTACCCATGTGACTGTGTGCTAGCCTTGGTTCCTCATGGGGGGTGGGGGTGGGG
Source organism: Trichosurus vulpecula (assembly GCF_011100635.1). NCBI lineage: Eukaryota > Metazoa > Chordata > Mammalia > Diprotodontia > Phalangeridae > Trichosurus > Trichosurus vulpecula. The sequence continues at coordinate 16,169,507 of NC_050574.1, read as the reverse complement.
TAGGTAGTCTGTAAGGTATCTTCCAGCTTTAAGTCAATAACTCTACTATTCATGGCTGGCTTCTTTCCTGTGGCTGTACCCCAAGGTTCTTCTCCTACCCTAACCCTCTTCCCTCACATGGGGACCTCAGCAGCTTTCAGCGGTTTAATTCTAAGCAGATGACTCCCTGAGCTATATATTGAGAATCGTCTCTCCAATTACACATCTTCCGCTGTACTGGATGTCTGAAGATTCAACACGTCCAAAACAGAACTCATTATCTTTTCCCCCAACCTGCCCCTCCTCCAAACTTCCCTGTTTTTATTGAAGGCACTGCCATCCTTCCAGTTACCCAGGTTCACAACCTTGGAGTCACTCTCCCTCACTCCCACATATCCAATCGATTGACAAATTCACAGACAATCGACTTTCACAACATTTTCCCATCTGTCCTTTCTCTGTTCTCACAACAGCCCCTGCCCTCGTCCTCTCCTGCCAAGACTACCATACTGGCCTCCTAATTGGTCTCCTCATTTCAAGCCTCTCCCTCTTCAATTTATGTTCCACTCAGCTGCCAAAGAGATCTTCCTAACGTGCAGACCTCTCCTCCACTCAACGAATTCCACCGGCTATTTATTGCCTTTAGGATCAAATATCACGGGGTCACAGAATTGGAAAGCTAGAAGAGCCAACTCAGCTCAGAGGCCAGCTAGTTCAGAGGAATTCTTTATTTTGCTTTTAAAGCCCTTCACAACCCAACTTCAACCTGCCTTTCCAACCCTGTTATATATTATTCCCCTTCTGGAATTCTGAGGTCCAGACAGACTGGCCTTCTTGGTGTTCTTCATATACAACATTCCATTTCTAGTCTCAGTGCCTTTGAACTGGAGAGAGCCCACACCCTTCTCACTTCTACCTCTTAAAATCCCATTTCCTGGGGCAGCTGGGTGGTGCAACAGCCCTTGAAGGCAGGAAGACCTGAATTTAAATCACCTACTAGCTGTGTGACCCTGGGCAAGTCACCCTGATTGTCTCCCTCCCAAAAAATTTTTTAAAAGAATGAAAAAAATCCCATTTCCTTCAAAACTCCTCTTAAGCAATACTTTCTATATTAAACTTTTCCTGACCACTCGTCATCTGCTATTGTATTTATTTGTATGTATTTATATGACCCCATAGAGTGTAAGTTCCTTGAGGACAGTGCCTTTCATTTTTATTTTTGTATCCAAAGCACTTAGCATACTGCCTGGTAGACAGCAGGCACTGAATAAACACTTATTGATTTTCATCTAACTATGTTTGCTGTCCTTCCCAATCTTGTGCCATCTGCAAATTTGATACATGTCATTTATGTCTTTAGTCAAGTCATCATTAAAAATGTTAACTAGCACAAATTCCAAGAGTACTCCACCAGAGACTTCTTCCTGGCTAATCTAGAATAACTCATGCTTGTACTTTGGGTGTGGTCATACAACCTGTTCTGAAAACCCCTTGCTGTACAGTACAGTCTAGCCCACATCTCTTCATCTAATCAGTTAGCACAGGAGACTGTCAAATCTTGCTAAAATCTTGGTAAACTTCCCTACCACATTCCTCAGATTTACTCATAGAATAACCTGGTCAAACAAGGAAAAGAGGATGTGCCTGGCACGGAATACTCTTGAGGAAGCCATGAGGTTCTGTCACCACCACTTCCTTGTTCAGGATGTTTATTAACAAAGCCTTCAACAATACATTAGAGAATCTGGACAGAAGTTAAAGTCAGTCTCACTGGGTAGTCTGTATGGTCCAGTTTCTTCTCTTTGTTGAAAATGTGGACATCTATCCTTCTCCAGTCCTTTCTGTCCCTGCCTGTTAGCCAGCATTTACTCTTACAGTACAACATGCAGCTCTTTAGGCTGCTCAAGGTGCTCATCATATCTTTACTTATCTTGGATTTCAATAGCCTATTAACATAATTTTGCTCTATTCTTTCCAATTCAAGACCATTCTCTTTCTCGGAGCAAACAGAACAAAAAAAAAAGAAATGGTTAACTTCCGCCAACCCTCTCATACAGAAACCATTCCATTCACCACGAGCAGTGATCTTACTCCTTCCTTAGTCCTTCTCTTTCCCCTCTCTAGAGAGAACCCCCCTCTCCATTGTTTTTAGCATTTATTGCCAGCCTCAGCTCCCTCCAAACTTTAATACTAATGTACTGAACGATTTTATATGCATCTTTGGTTACCTGTCCTTGCTTCCATCTCCTACTGATAACTTTATGAAATCTAAATTGGTTGGTGTTTTTTTTTTTTGAAGGTGGAAGGCAGGGCAATTGGGGCTAAGTGACTTGCCCAAGGTCACACAGCTAGTAAGTACATCAAGTGTCTGAGGGTGGATTTGAACTCAGGTCCTCCTGACTCCAGGGCCAGGGCTCTACTCACTGTCCCACCTAGCTGCTCCCTGGTTGGTGCTTTCTTTGAAGACCTTTATCTACTTACGGACACTCTTTTTTCCTCTTTATCAGAAAGGCTTCCCTTTGTATCTTCAGAATTTCATTCCTAGGAGCCTGCCATGCCTCCTGGACCAATTATAAAATTTTATGCAAAGAGATGCTACCTCTCCTATGCCTACGTGTTTGAAGTGCTCTTCCAGATCTAGAGTGTCAGACTATACCTTGCCTTCTTCTCTGCTATTACAAATTCTGAGATGGACCGGGGACTTCCCCTTCCCCCTCCCCAAGGTCACCACTATTTCTGCCCCAGGATGGCACTTTCCCTCTGGTCCAGCAGCATCCATGCCAGCTTTGGCTGACAGGCAGAGACCTAGCAAAGATGTTCCCTGAGCTCCTCTTCCCCTACTCCAGGAGTCTGGAGGGTCGGGATGGATGGCTGGTGTGGTGGAACTCTGGAGGCTCCTGCCCCGCCCAGCTCAGGCCTGCAGTCTCCCAGGGCTGCTTACACCTAGACAAAGTCCCTGGTCTGAGGGGTCCACCATCTCAGTGTTAGAGCTGGGAAGACCAGAGGCTATAGGTATTTAGAGCTAGTCTACACACCATTTTACAGGGAAAACAGATCTTCCCAGGGTTAACTGAGGTTGACCTGAGAGGTTATGTGGCAAGGTCACAGCCAGGAAGTGGAGAGAATTAGAACCTAGAGCCGAGGCCTTCTAACTGTCAAAGATGTTCTGTTTCTACTGGATTTCTGCACAGTGAGCTGGGGAGGCGATAAAACAGTGGACGTTCACCTTTCTCTCTACATGTGGGGAGACTGAGGGCAGGCCAGGCCCCAACCCCTGACAACACTCTTAAGCCTTCTCTAGTTAGAACGGGCCACTGAGGCTCCCCAGAACATGGCTGTTTTCCTGGGTCATTTTTAGAAGCCCCCCCCTTTTGTTACGGGTGCCCCACCCTCCTTGACCCTCTGGCCTCCCCACCAGCAATGTGACCCCAGACCCTGGTTCTTCCACCTCTGGGCTCATCCCACAGGATACTGCCCAAAGGGCCACAAAGTGGGGGGGGGGGCAGGAGGGCAGAGACTAGGAACTGCTCATTCACTCTCACTCCATGGTAGGACCTGGCCAGCAGCTGGGCCCCACAAAACCCCTTGCCTTGGCTTGCTCCCCAAATTATCCCCTTTGGACTTCCTCCTGAGACTGGTTAGAGGTCACGCCTTCTTAATTTATATGACAAGAAACTGAGGCCCAGAGAAGGTAACTTGCTCACCTAAGGGTAAAAATGCTTCATTTGGCTGAGAAGGAAATTGGGGTTCAGCTAAAATAAGGTATGGGCCCAAGGGAGCACAGCTCAAGAGGCAGGGCCAGGACTCTGGGAGCCCCTGGCTTGGACTCCCGCCACTCCGACTCCTGAGGCACCACGGATCAGTGAATTAGCCTGTTCCCTGTTGCATCTCCCACCTCTAGGCCTCACCTGGGCCGACTGCAGTGCCCCACTCCCTTCGGGCCAGCTTGGGAGCCCCCTCCTCCCCGGGGCCTTTCTGGATCCTGACTCTCACTCTCACTCTGCCTTACTGCTCACCCTTCTCCCCTAGAACAGTCCTCTTGGGGACCAGCAGAGTGGGGTGCTTCATTTCTCCCTTCTTTGCATCCCAGGGCCCGGCATGGCACCCCACCTCCACCCTGTACCCCTGCCTCAGGCCCCCCCCCCCAAGCTGAGTCAGCTGCTTCCCACCAGCTGCTGGGATGAGTCCCTTCTGGGGCCAAACCCCAGGGGTCCTGAGGCCCCGGCACTGACTCCCCCACCCCAGCCCCACCTTGAGAGGGCACGGTGAGTTACCCACTTTCTGGTGTCAGGCTGGCGGGTCTGGGGGTGTTGGCCCCCTGGCTCTGCACAATATCCATGGACCCCCGCTTCCGAGCCTCTAGAGAGGGGAAGGGGCAGGCGGGCTCGGGGGCAGACGACAGCCGCTGTTTCCCTATAAGCGCAGAGAGCAGACTGAGGCCCGACCCACGCCCAGCCTGCACCCCTAGGTCTTCCATCTTAATTAGGGCCTGCTCGCCTTAATGGAGCCCAGATCATTATCCAGAGCCTGTTCTCCCTCGTCCTGGGGGTGCCCAGGGCCTGGGCTGGGCCTTCCTGTCCCAGTGGAGGGGGTGGCGCTCAAAGGACCTCGGGGCTCTTTCGCCCACAGAATTGGGGGGACCTCAGGGGCCTCTTAAGGGGTTGGGAGGGGGTGTCATCTGTTAGGGTCTGGGGGCCACTCCTGTTCTAAGAGGCTGGGGGGCTCCCTGGCCCCCTGCTCCTGGAAGGGGGGCTATCCATGAGACTCTTTGGGGTCTCCAGCAACATTCTGGGCCATTTCTGACAAGGTCTGACGTTTGGAGCCTCTCCCTGACCAGATCTGGGGATTTTGCCCACACTATTTGGAGCCCTTTATAATAGGCCTGCAGGCCTCCCTGACAGGCTTGGGGGCCCTTTCTCACAGGGCTTGGGGACCCCCCCTCTCTGATAAGCTAGGGGGCTCCTCCCTGACAGGCTTGGGGGCCCTTTCTCACAGAACTTGGGGACCCCCCTCTCTGATAAGCTAGGGGGCTCCTCCCTGACAGGCTTGGGGCCCTTTCTCACAGAACTTGGGGACCCCCCCTCTCTGATAAGCTAGGGGGCTCCTCCCTGACAGGCTTGGGGGCCCTTTCTCACAGAACTTGGGGACCCCCCCTCTCTGATAAGCTAGGGGGCACCTCCCTGACAGGCTTGGGGGCCCTTTCTCACAGAACTTGGGGACCCCCCTCTCTGATAAGCTAGGGGGCTCCTCCCCGACAGGCTTGGGGGCCCTTTCTCACAGAACTTGGGGACCCCCCTCTCTGATAAGCTAGGGGGCTCCTCCCTGACAGGCTTGGGGGCCCTTTCTCACAGAACTTGGGGACCCCCCTCTCTGATAAGCTAGGGGGCGCCTCCCTGACAGGCTTGGGGGCCCTTTCTCACAGAACCTGGGGACCCCCCTCTCTGATAAGCTAGGGGGCTCCTCCCTGACAGGCTTGGGGGCCCTTTCTCACAGAACTTGGGGACTCCCCCTCTCTGATAAGCTAGGGGGCTCCTTCTGATAGGCTGGGGGCCTCTTCTCTGACAGGCTTGGGGACCCCCCCTCTCTGATAAGCTAGGGGGCTCCTCCCTGACAGGCTTGGGGGCCCTTTCTCACAGAATTTTGGGACCCCCTTCTCCGACAGGCTTGGGGTTTCCTCTCTCCCCGGCCGTCTTGTGGTCCCCGACTTCCCTCTCTCTGACAGTCACGGTGGGGAGCTCGCCCCTCACCCTGCCGCCCAGTTTGGGCTTCGACAACTGGCGGAAGCTCGGAGCCGGTGCCTTTCCCGCCAGAATCAGGAAGCCCCGGGCGTCGAAGAAGCAGCAGTCGCGGGTACGCATGCGCCATGGGTTTATGCGTTTCTCGCCTAGGGAGCCCCCGCCTCGAGGCAGAGCGCAGGCGCAAGAGTAGCGTGCTCAGCAACCGTTGGCAAGCCATGCGCATGCGTTGTGGCCAGGACTCGCGCCTGCGCAAAGACCCTCCTTTGCCTCCCTCCCCCATCCACCCCGGAGGAGGGCGGGGAAACAATTTCTGTTGGGACCTTTGGGGCCGTCCCTTTCCCCACCCTTTCCCCTCCCCTTCCCCCAGCTAGGGTCCCCATCTTTCTTGGGCTTAAGCCTTTCCAAGGATTCTTTAGAACGTGCCAGGAATTTAAGAGGAGGCTAGACTGCTAAACTTAGCGCCCCCCACCCCCACCCCGCCAGGCGGGAAGAGAATTAGCCCCGCCCTTCTTTTTAGGGCGGTGGGGGTGATGTTCCTGGGGGCGCCCCCTCCCTCTTGCCTATCCGCTTTCCTACAATCCTCCTTGGAAAACTCAAGAGTTGTCCGGCTCCGTTAATAGAGGAGTCCACCCCCAGAACCATTCACAATGCAACATTTCCGCCAATTCCCACCATGACCCCTTTAACAAACAGCTCAAAACCTCCCAGTCGCCCAATGGGTCTCTGATTTCCAGGAACTCTCCCTTCTCTGTTTCAACAAAGATTCCCTACATAACTTGCCCCTTCCACTCTTTGCATGCTCTTCCCCACTCTTCTGGGGTCTGCTAACATGGGGAAAGCCATAGAAATATGGAGCAGCTCAGTCTTCCCTCAGCCTTCTGGTTTCATTGGCCAACCAAGATTTGGTGAAGGAGGCTGTGGGTGGGTGAGACGGCCCCAGGTGAGCACTCTCAGAAGCCCCCTAGTGCCGGCGTTGCCCTCAAAAAGCATTTTAAAAAAGCATCGGAAGGTTTTCTGGGACACTGACTTGAGCACCAAAATGGACTGGTGACAAGCTAGGAGCTGGGTACAGTTTCCACAAGAGAAGCAAGTTAGAGTGTGGAGACATGATTTCCCCTTCCTCCTTCGATGTTTAGATCAGGGAGGCTTATCCCCCTACCCTGAAAAAGTGAAGAGATTTGATCAAGAATAGGGTTGGGGGGGAAGGAGGAATTGGAAATTCAACTTTACCAAAACATGGTGTGCTGAATCTCTTCAGAGCTTACCGTTAAGTTACATTTGTTTTCATTGTAGGATAAATGTATTTTAGCCAATATGCTGAATGAGTGAATTCTTTGGGACCATGCTGGAGAAATGAGTTATTATTGGAATATCCCTACATAATGGTCCACTCAGAAAGCACTAGAAGAGTCTGGGAAGGTGAGACTGTTAGATACTTTTTGCACCCGCACAGGTGGGAGCTGTCGAAGCTAGCTTTGAGCATCATCTGGTGGCCAAGACAGTTATGGCACCTAAAACAGCTGCTCCAAGCCACACCCTTTAATGCCAGTTGGTAAAACACTCTTCTTATGGGACACTGTGTTCTGTGAAGGGGCAAAAGTGTTTCACAAGGCCTAGAGGGCTGGCTGTCCTAGGAACATGCCAGCAGGCAACCCAGGGTACTGGAGATCCTCTAAAGATTATATTTCTATAAGGCCAGAAATAAGAGATGACTAAGCATGATAGATTATTATGGGCAGAAGTGGGACTGGAAATAACTCACTTTTCTAAAGCATTTGTAAGATTTTGATGTAAGTAGGACAAGTGAAGTTTTATGCTACCCAGGAGGTGCATTATTGGGTCAGGAGGATGGAAAACAAATGTCCTTACCTGTTTTTTTTTTTTTGTTGTTGTTGTTGTTCCTTTGGGTTACAAAGGAGGAATTTTCTTCACATTAACAAACTTTACAGTAACACCAGACACAAGCTTTCTAAAGAACAGAGGCTCTTAGAAAGCGGCCACTCCGACTGGCTTTTTATTTGGCTGTCCTTAGTTAGGTATGGTGACTGGGCTATATATCAAAAAAGCTCAGCCTGCCTGCGTCAAGGAGAGGCCTTCTAAGGCATTGAAGAGAGGAGACCCAGCGGTTGCCCCACAAGAGCCAAAATACAACCATATAGCTGAGGAAAGGAGATACCTAGCAGAGAAGGTGTTATATGCTAAGAGGACACAGGCAGCCCTTCAAAGCCACAGGTTGTTCCTGGGGCACGTGCCTTTTCATGTGTGTTCCCTAACAACACATTCCCTTCATGTGCCTCGGTCTCACCTCTTCTATGTGTGTCTTTTGTCACTGGTGTAGTAAGTTGTGGGAGGCTGTATCCTATGTGCGTTTTCTTAAGTATTTTATTTTAAACTAATGTGTTTACTTTGAGTCAGTGGAGGATCTTGAGCTGTGGTTTGGACTGGGTACTGTGACCCACTATCTACCCTGGGGTCATTTTTTTGTTTTCTGGAGAGACTGAGAGGGAATGTCCCAGATCCCACCCTTGGTTTTTCTGTATCTTCTGGCCAGCTGGAAACCCCTTATGCTAATTTTACTAATGAGGAAACTGACAATCTGAAAAGTAACTAGCCCAAGGCGCTGGAGGTGAGACCCAAGTCTTTTGATTCCTATCCAGGAGCTTTCTCTACTTCAGGCTGTGGTGATGGAACAGGAGAGAAGAGACACTGATGAGAGACAGGGCCTTGCTATGACAGAGAACGGCCAGAGATGACAACCTTGATGCCGTTCTCACTGAAGATAGAATTTTTATTTATTTTCAAGGAGACTGAGGGGCTGATGCAGGCATCCTTGCCTCTCATTTCTGCTACTGCCTTCAGTCTGCCTCTTTGCCAACCCCTGTAGCCTAAAGCTGCTGGGGGGGCCTCAGGAGGTAGAGAAAGTGAGCCCTTCGAGGCACAGGGTGGAGGTGCAAGGGGGCTTCCTCGTGGGCTCCCTCCCGAAGCCCATCCCGGATAGCCTGAAGCCGGTGACGCTTCTCGCTGAGCCAGCGGCTCCCAGCTCGGCTCTCAGCTCGGGCCATCCGATGTGGCAGCCTGACGATCCAGAAAGACACTCTGGGCTGGGCTTCGGCATGGGAGCTGCTCAGTCCACTGTTGGGAAGAGGCTGGGGTGGTTCATTCTCCTCATCTTCAGGTGCCTAGAATCACAGAAACACAAGGTCTCTGAACTGAAAGGGCCTTCTGTACCTGAGCAGGAATCCCCCAAGACATTATCTTGAAAGGTGGACGCTGAGCCTGCCTTTGCTTGAACACTTCTTGGGATGGTGAATTCACTGCCCCTTGTGTCCAACCCTAACTTCCTCCTTCCTATTTCTGCCTCTGCCACCTTCACCTACTGTTCCTGAGCTTACCAGCTGGGGCCATGCCTTCACAAGCTTCAAGGAAGGGAAGAGAGAGGTCTCCTGACCCTTTCCTCTACTTCACTCCATTTCTTTCAGTCCCGTCCCTGATTACTAGAGATATAGAAGCATGGACAAAGGTGAGAGCAACATAAACTTGTTCCTTGGTCTTGCCTCTTGGTAGGGGGACCCTCGAAGACAGAGTGTTACAGTCCCCCCATCTTTTCTCCTTGGACGCCACAAGTGTCCAACACTGAAATTTACTGGGCAACAGAAGCATCTCTGACCTTCCAATCATCCTCCACGTTCCCTTCTGAAGGCTCAATTGCAGCCACCATCTTCTCTGAAATCATCACATCTCCAGTCCGATTATCAGTCACCTGTGTGTATATGTGTATAGTATGGTGGTTGGGGGGCAGGCAGAGAATGAAACCCATTCCATTTACCAACGCCTTTTCTGCCCATCACCAAATTTCCTTCTCAGCTGTTACCAGTGCTGGCCAAAGTCATAGTCTAAGAGGTATTGGGCCAGAGTGGGAAGGAGCAGAGATGGGTGGCTGGCTAGAGTTAGCTGGGCAGAGACATGGGCCTGGGAGGCTGAGAAGGGGCAAGGAGGCTGACCTTGTCTATCTGGTGGTGACTGTAGACAGTGCTGTTACCCAAGTGATGTTGTTTCTGGTCCTCATTGTGGTAATTGGGGGGGAGGCTCCTAAAGTCCACCGAAGGTGTCATGAGGCTGTCCACACCCCGAAGCAGATCTTCCTGGGGAAGCCCCACCCAAGAAAAGAGGAAGATAGGAAGCCAGGGGCAGGTGGAAGAGAATTCAGAAAGGACCATGGGGAAATCAGTGGAATGGAGTGAACCCTCCTCCAACTCTTCAGTCTCCCTCTCATAAGTTGCTCCTCCCATCCTCCCTCTTTCTGATTCTGTGCCTCCAAACTTGTGGCTTTTCTCCAGCATCCCTAGCCAGTCTTTTCCCCTATTCTCTATGCCTAAGCCTCAGTCCCTCTGTCCTCTCATCTTCCTCTCTTTCCTTCTCTCTGAACATCACCCCCCTCCCTCCCCCACCCAGTCTCTTTTGTACCTTACCCTTACCTTCCCATCTTTTACCGTCTCCTCCACGGCTGAGTCATCTTTGCCCTTCCCCATCCTTTTGCCTGTCAGCTCCTCCCACCCCTTCCCTCATCCCTGCTTTACAATTTTGTCCACCTTGTCCTTGTACTCCCCCATCCCTCTGAACCCTCGCGTCCCCGTCTGCCATCTCACTCTCAGTTTCTATCGCTAGGACCCTCTGTCACAGCCCCGAGGAAACATTTCACCAGTATTTGTTGCCTGGCTGTCCCCTTGTCTCAGTCCTCCACATCCCTCGGCCTTCCTTCTACTCACGCGAAGGAGGAGGCGGTTGAGGCTGCGGAGGAGGCTGTGGATGCCCAGCAGGCCCAGGGGCCCCAGCTCCGGACCTTCGGAAGTGTCAGGCCCCCCGGGGGCGTGATTGTGCCCGTGGGCATGCTCAGGGACGGAGATGGGTGCAGCTTGGTCCTCGGGGGTAGATGCCACGAGCAGGAGCAGCAGTAGCAGGGGCTGCGGCCACATGGTGGGGCGGGGCCTGAGTGTGGGAAAGGGGCGGAGGTTGGAAGCCCCGCCTCCGCAGACAGGTCCCCGCCCCTCCCCAGGACAGACTCCTCTACCTTCCCAACCAGGTGTCTCTGCCTGGACCCTGGCACTCAGACCTTCAACTGTGAGACACCCCACAGAGGCAGGCTGCCAACCAGGAGAACTGTCAAGCCACCCCGCCCCCCGCAAACCGCCCTGGCCCGTGCCCCGTCACGCCCCCTCTGCGGCTCGGGCCACTTCCCTCTCCAACTGGGTTCCCCCCCACCCCAGGACTTCTTAGAAACTCCCCTTGGAGGTGATCTTGCGCGCGGGCCCACGAGCCGTGCTTCTTGCGCCTGGGCCCTATGCCCCACCAGGGTTTGGGGCTGCGATCTATTTGGGGGAAGGGTCCTAAAAACGGTGTAACCCGATTGGATAGGAGGAGGCCGGGCCAAGGGGTCGGGAACATCCAGTCCTCCGAGAACCAGCCGTCCAGGACCTCCAGAATCTACGCACTTCTGCTTCCTCCTAGATCCGGGCGTAGTCCTTCCCGGTGCCACCCACGACCATCCCGGCCTCCAGTCCGTCAAAGACCCGGGCACCACCTCCCTCTGTCCCACCACCTTCCAGGACCCAGGCTCGCCGATCACGATCACCAGCTCTTGCCCTCAGGGATCCAGGCGTCCCATTCCACAGAAGCCCCTTGAGACCCACGTATTGTGTCTACCGGTTCCTACCCAGTCACTGGCCTCCGTACCCAGTCACTGGCCTCCGCACCCTGTCACTGGCTCACTCCTCTTTCTCAAGGACCCACTCGGCCTGTCCCCCTAGGCCTTTGCTCTCTCAGACCCGGCTCGGTGCTCGGGCCCAGACGACTGCTGACCGTGTGCTGAGGGGGCACAGGAAATGGGCATTGCCCCCTCCCCCAACTGAGCGGAGGTCACAAGAGGCCTAGAGACGTCACAGAGAGGGCCCGAGTGCAGGAGAGCCCCTCCCCCCTCATTCTTGAACGGGCCACCTCCCGAAGGCTTTTTTGGTTCCCCTCCACGCCCTAGCTGTTAACTCTTCCCTGGTCCTCAAATGAGCTGGTGACTGAGAGGCGGCTTAGAGTAGTGGTAGAGAGCCAAAGGCAGAAAGACCTAGATTCTCAAACCTAATCTCTGACACATAGTGGCAAGTCATTTACTTCTCAATGCTCTGGACAACTCTCCAGGAGTCTAAATTGCAGGGGTGGTTCCCACCTGCACTGGTGCTTTTCTCACCTGGAGGTTCCCCATACCAAAAAAATCCCAGGCCCATGTCCTAGCCCACCTTATCCACAGTGCCTTGTACACAGTAGGAACTTAATACATATTTGCTGTGAGTTGACAGGTACTGAATTCCCCAAAGTAGATACAATGCTACATCCTTTATTCCTTCTCAAAATCCCAGGTCTGGAAGAGAAGAGGCCTTGAGTTGAACCCAGGCTCAAAACCAAATCTTTACAATACATGTGACAACTGGCTGTGCAGCCTGGGCTTGAAGACCGCTCAGTGATGGCAAACTCACTATTTCCCAAGGGAGCCAATAAATCTTGAGCCCCCTCTCTCACATATACAACCCATTTGGAGGGATGAATGGACCTAGAAAGAAATGAGGTATAGGGCAGCCACTTATAGGCAAATGTGACCAGGGCACCGGCATGAAGGGGGATATGTGATCAAGTCACATGAAGAAGCGATTTATTATGATACTGGCATTCTTTACTATCATTTACTATACGTTTGTTACTGTCAAGCGGGTCAATAAACACTTGTTAAATGCCTGCTATGTGCCAGGCATTGTCTTAAGCACTGAGGGTACAAAGAAAGGCAAAAGACAGCCCCTGCTCTCAAAGAACTCACTGTCTAATGGGGAGACAACAGGCAAAGAACTATGTGCAAACAAGATATGTAAATTGGAGTTATTTAACAGAGGGGAGGCACTATCATTGAGGGCTATCAGAAAAGGCTTTCTATAAAAGGTAAGATTTTAGCTGGAACTTGAAGCCAAGGAAGCCAAGAAGCAGATGGTCATTGTGCTGCTCTTTGCTGGACCTCTTCCCTCTACCCCACAGTCTTGGTTATTTTATGCTGGTGTTTCTCTTCAGTTGTAACAATCTTCAGGGTCACCTAACACTTTGTCTAACATCCACTAAGAATACTGTGGTTAGTAAGCCTCTCCCCTGAAGAGGAGATGGTAGCTTTTTCTTGCTCTTCCTAAGCCTGCTACTGTGCCAGCCTTGGTAGTATCATCTACTGTACTGTCTTCAGTCTGCTGGAGGTGCTGTGATTAGGAAATTTTGCCTTATAAGAAAGGCTACAGTTCTCTGGGCCAGTATTCTTACTGGAAATGACTGTAAAGCATTCCTCAGTGCTCTGTCCATTTTATCAGCAAGGGGTCTTCAGCCAGACTGTCTCAGAATGGACAGAGGCCTCACTGAGGTCAGCACTGCCTTTTGCACTGTTCTGTTTACACTTGTTTGTTAACTGCTTCTCTTATGAACTCTCCTCTGAACAGCCTTGTCTTTGATGGTCTGCTCTGAGTCTCTCAGGTATGTTCAGAAACCCATTTTTTTTCTTAAGTCTTATCACCCCCTAAACTGAGGTCAGTATCCCCAGGACTCCACAACCTCAAATGGAAAGTCAAGTCAAGCCAGTCATTTATTAAGAGTTAACTGTGCTTAAAGTGAGGGGGTTGGACTCCGTGGTCTCAAAAGTCTTTCCCACTTTGAGATCCAGGATACTTTGACTTCCAAAAGATAAAAGCACTCATTAGCTGGCTCTTTCCAGAGAATTTCTAACACCTTTTAAAAAAATTACTTTTTGGTGGCTATTATCCAAAATTTATGAGGGACTCTTCATCCTAGTGATCTCCCTCCTGAGTATATAGTGGAGAAGGACAAGAAAGGGCAGAAAAAAGCAGTATTGTTGGTGTCTTCAGGCACCCCTGGAGCCTGGTGGGATGAGAAGATCAGTCTGCTTCAGTGCATTTAAACACCCCTCTCTATCACATGCTGAGACTTACCTGCAAGGCTTTGGAGTCATTTGATACTCTGGAGGTAATTATGATTTTCATATTAATTGATATGATATATATAATGAATATACTCATAGATGAGATTTTTTAAGAATTGCCTCTTCTGGCTTGGGAGTCAGACTTATAATGCAGCTTGAAATGATCAATCAAACCCTTGACAACGCTCTCACAATCACTGTATTCTTGTGTTTCTGTACCTTAAGTGAAGTGAATCAAAGATTGTAGAACCTGTTCCTGTCGCAGAACTCTGGTCCTGTGACTCACCAAGTAATGATTCCCAAGGACCTGAACCAATACCATTCCCACAGAACTTCAGGATACCCATATTCCGGGCTTGTCATGAGAAACTACGCAGACCCTTGCAAACTGTTGTTTGCAATCCACCTTCCCCCTTCCTTTCTCATTTGTGATTTATGTATATAATCTCTGCCTTCACTACAGCAAGGTGGACTTCTGATCTGAAGAATTCCTGATTTTCAAATCTGTTCCTCATAATGAAACTAATTAATTAAACAGATACTTGATTTCTGGCACTTTGTCTCTGGCCTACTGTTTCATCATTCTCAGGTTAGAGACTGGCTAAGTAAAATCCTATTAATGATCCCAAGTGAGCAGGAGCCACCAGAAACCTATTGTATTTGCCAGGAGAGGACTCATGGATGAGACAATATCCCCCACATACAATGTCCCCCATGGAGACATTGGTTTCAAGGTGAGCCGTCTCTGAGAAGCTCCAGGACTTTGTCAAACTAATTAAGTATGGACTAATAACCATCTACTGATTTATTCTGACCTGGGCTGAAGGAGGATGCTCTCTGCCAGAGATGAGTAGCAGTACTAGGAAACTGTGAGTTTAGTATGAAAGAAGAGCTAGGGAAGACGAATGTGTATGCAGATGCCATATGGTCCCCTCACTTGAGTCTGAAGCTACAGTGATATTAAATGAACAGGGGAAAGGTTATTTGTGAAAGACAAGGAAACAGACCTTTGCCACTTGGAAGGGCAGCTTTTTGGCTGGCCAGATCCTGCCAGAGATCTTGGAACCAATCCATTTTGCCTCGAAGTCTTCCCCGCCCCCCACTGCTTCCCATTTCTCATTGTTTGCAGAGCCTATCCAGGTAAATTCCAAACACACAATCCATTCCTTTAACCTTGTCCAGGACCTATGAGTACAAGTGGAGGGCCGAGGTCATGATGCTCCATGAGAGGAGAGTGCTTGATATTTTGTAACCATTTTGCCTTACTCTTTTTAACAAACCAAAGCCTGTGTCTTATGAATGAAATTGCTTGATAGAGAGAAGGGAATTTTTCAGATGGGGGGGAGGTGAAGGCTAGAGTTAATGGATAATTTCATAACATGAATATTTCTGATAAATATTCCTTTTTCAGTCAATCAATCAAAAAGCCCTTTTTAAGCACTTGTGATGATCCAGACACTTTGCTAATTGCTGGAGTTAGAAAGAGAGGCCAAAGCAGTCCTTGCCCTCAAGGAAGTTCTATTCTAGTTTCCAAAGGCCTGGATCAATATTGAATCAATAAGGAGCCATGAGGAGCTCAGGTCAGTGACCCATGAGGCCAGCGCGGTGTCGATCTGAAAGTTTGGTTAAAAGAGGCAAACACCTTAGGTGATATATAAATTCATATTGCTTTATTCCCTTAAAGCTAGCAGATACATGTATACACGGAGCCAAAACCTAAATTTGAACTGCTTGATAAAAGAATGACAAGCCTTTTTGTATGTTTTAGGATAATGCCAACTCAGGATGTCTGTATCCCTCAGATTTATAGTTTACATATGTGTTTAACCATACCATGAGAAAGGAAGTTTCTTAGTTGAATAAGTGTTAAATACAATAAGATAAGACAATTGACAAAGTGTCAATTGAAATTAAGATGACAAGATATCTGCTTCCCCTGTATAGCATATGTCCAAAGGATACCAAGACAAGAAAAGTCACACTATTCAAGACAGTGTCTGTTCCTAGGTATCCTGTCCTTTAGTGGTTACAAACAGGAAGAATGCTTCTGGGCAGCCTTATCTGGTCTTAAAGTTGCCGACACAGAAAAAGGCATTTTTAGAGCAAAGCAAAGCATGTCTGGTTGATTAGCCCAGGCTCTGGCCCTCATTGGGTTTCAAATGATCTTGCATGACCATCAGTGGCTCATCAGGAATAGGCTAACTGTACAGGGTCACTAAACTGGTAAAGGAAGGGAATGCTATAGCTATGAGTTACTTAGATTTTAGCAAAGCTTTGCATCAAATAGCTCATGCTTTTCTTGGGGAGATGATGGAGCGATGTGGATGAGATGATAATATACTTAGATGCATTCAGCACTGCTTGGATGGTCAGACTCAGGGAGTCATCAAGGGATTCTTTGTCACTGTAGAAAAAGGTCTACAGTGGGGTGCTGAAGGGCTTGGCCCCATGCTGTTAATTATCAATGACTTGGATAAACACAGAGATAGTGCAAATGTTCATCACATTTGCAGAGGACAGAAAGGTGGGAGGAAGAGTAAACAATAGGTGACAGAGACAGGATTCAGTAGGCTCTTGGAAGGTTACCTTCTTGCCACTGCACCCTCTGAACCAGAGATTTGTATTAGGAGACTTAAGCCTTTCAGCACTGGAACTCCTGAGCTTCCATCTACCTTCTCTTGATTAGTGAGCATCCCACATGGTCCACTCTACCTAGCCAGCCCAGCCCTGTTTCATTTTAGATCCTAGTCATCTCCTCATCTCCCACCATGCATGTTCTCCCACCTCGATTTCCAGTTCTGGAACCGTAATCAAATCAAAACTGCCCCTGCTACTAGAAAGAGTGTTTCAATCTACTCCTCAATGTACTCCACTCACCACCTCTGTGACTGTCTAGGCTAAAGCTCCTTTCTCTGACCCCAATTCCCCTATATGTATTATTAAAATGTAAGCTTCTTGAGGGCAAGAACTGTCCTGATACTGTATTTGTATCTCTGGTGCTTAGCGTAGTGTTTGGAACATAAGTACTTAATGAATGTCTTTTCATTTATTTATTTCTTGTATTATTCATTGGGCTGAATCTTTTTTTTTTGCAAACTTTATTTAATTTATTTAATATATTTAGTTTTCAGCATTGGTTTTCACAAGAGTTTGAATTATGAATTTTGTCCCCATTTCTACCCTCCCGCCCACTCCAAGATGGTGTATATTCTGGTTGCCCCATTCCCCAGTCATCTCTCCCATCCCCCTTTCCCTTCTTCTCTTGTAGGGCAAGATAAATTTCTATGCCCCACTGCCTGTGTATCTTATTTCCTAGTTGCATGCAAAAACTTTTTTTTTGTTTTTGAATATCTGTTTTAAAACTTTGAGCTCCAAATTCTC
Organism: Trichosurus vulpecula; assembly: GCF_011100635.1. Taxonomy (NCBI): domain Eukaryota; kingdom Metazoa; phylum Chordata; class Mammalia; order Diprotodontia; family Phalangeridae; genus Trichosurus; species Trichosurus vulpecula. The sequence continues at coordinate 16,152,401 of NC_050574.1, read as the reverse complement.
TCCCTTCTTCCTTCCCCACCCACCCTCCCTAAGAAGGCAAGCAATTCAACATAGGCCACATGCATGTCATTATGTAAAACCCTTCCACAATACTCATGCTGTGAAAGATTAACTATGTTTTGCTCCTTCCTAACCTATCCCCCTTTGTTGAATTTTCTCCTTTGACCCTCTCCCTTTTCGAAAGTGTTTGTTTTTTGATTATCTCCTTCCCCTGTCTGCCCACCCTTCTATCGTCCCCCCTTTTTTATCTTCTTCCTCCTTCTTTCCTGTGGGGTAAGATACCCAATTGAGTGTGTATGGCATTCCTCCTCAGGTCAAATCCGATGAGAGCAAGATTTACTCATTCCTCCTCACCTGCCCCCTCTTCCCTTCCTACACAGCTGCTTTTTCTTGCCACTTTTATGCGAGATACTTTACCCCATTCTATCTCTCCCTTTCTCCCTCTCTCAATATATTCCTCTCTTATCCCTTAATTTGATTTTTTTTTAGATATCATCCCTTCATATTCAACTCACCTTGTGCCCTCTGTCTATATGTATGTATATATATATATACACACCTACATATATACATACCTAGACACACACATATGTGTGTGTATATATATATACATATATATATATACATACACACATATATATGCATATTCCTTTCAGCTACTATGATACTGAGATCTCATGAATCATACACATCATATTTCCATGTAGGAATGTAAACAAAACAGTTCAATTTTAGTAAGTCCCTTATGATTTCTCTTTCTTGTTTACCTTTTCATGCTTCTCTTGATTCTTGTGTTTGAAAGTCAGATTTTCTATTCAGTTCTGGTCTTTTCACTGAGAAAGCTTGAAAGTCCTCTATTTTATTAAAATCCATATTTTGCCTTGGAGCATGATACTCAGTTTTGCTGGGTAGATGATTCTAGGTTTTAATCCTAGCTCCATTGACCTCCGGAATATCATATTTCAAGCCCTTCGGTCCCTTAATGTGGAAGCTGCTAGATCCTGTGTTATCCTGATTATGTTTCCACAATACTCAAATTGTTTCTTTCTGGCTGCTTGCAGTATTTTCTCCTTGATCTAGGAGCTCTGGAATTTGGCGACAACATTCCTAGGAGTTTTCTTTTTGGGATATTTTTGAGGAGGTGATCTGTGGATTCTTTCAATTTCTATTTTACCCTCTGGCTCTAGAATATCAGGGCAGTTTTCCTTGATAATTTCTTGAAAGATGATGTCTAGGCTCTTTTTTTTGATCATGGCTTTCAGGTAGTCCAATAATTTTTAAATTATCTCTCCAGGATCTATTTTCCAGGTCAGTGGTTTTTCCAACGAGATATTTCACATTGTCTTCCACTTTTTCATTCCTTTGGTTCTGTTTTATAATATCTTGATTTCTCATCAAGTCACTAGCTTCCACTTGCTCCAATCTAATTTTTAAAGTAGTATTTTCTTCAGTGGTCTTTTGGACCTCCTTTTCCATTTGGCTAATTCTACCTTTCAAGGCATTCCATTCTTCTCCTCATTGCCTTTTTGGAGCTCTTTTGCCGTTTGAGTTAGTCTATTTTTTAAGTTGTTGTTTTCTTCAATATTTTTTTCAGTATTTTTTTTGGGTCTCCTTTAGCAAGTCATTGACTTGTTTTTCATGGTTTTCTCACATCATTCTCATTTCTCTTCCCAATTTTTCCTCTACTTCTCTAACTTGCTTTTCCAAATCCTTTTTAAGCTCTTCCATGGCCTGAGACCAGTTCATGCTTTTCTTGGAGGTTTTTGATGTAGGCTCTTTAACTTTGTTGGCTTCTTCTGGATGTATGTTTTGGTGTTCTTTGTCACCAAAGAAAGATTCCAAAGTCTGAGACTGAATCTGAGTGCGTTTTCACTGCCTGGCCATGTTCCCAGCCAACTCACTTGACCTTTGAGTTTTTCGTCGGGGTATGACCGCTTGTAGAGCAAAGAATATTTTGTTCCAAGCTTGAGGGGATGCACCGTTGATTTCAGAGCTATTTCTATACAGCCAGCTCTGCCACACCAGCACTCCTCCTGCCCCAAGAACCGCCAACCCGGACCTGACGCAAATCTTCAGCAGGCTCTGCCCTCCTGCTTTGATCTACCACTTAATTCCTCCCACCAGGTGGGCCTGGGGCCGGAGTAACTGCAGCTGTAGTTCTGTAGCTGCACCTCCCCCTGCTGCCCCTGGGGCAGTGGCTGAACTTCAAACTCTTTTCACTCTGTCCCCCGCAGCTTTCCCCACTAACCTTCTCTGTTGTCTTTGGTGTTTGTGGGTTGAGAAGTCTGGTAACTGGCACAGCTCAGTGATTCAGGGCACTAGGGCCCATTCTACCCGGCTCCTGGTCTGGGTGGTCCTGCCACCACCCACACTGGGCTCCGCTCCCCTCCACTTCGTGCGTGATAGACCTCATCCAGCGACCCTCCGGGCTGCCCCGGGCTGGAGCCCTGCTTCCCTCTGCTATTTTGTGTGTTCTGCGGTTCTAGAGTTTGTTCAGAGCCATTTTTTATAGGTTTTTGGAGGGGCCCAGCGGGGAGCTCACGCAAGTCCCTGCTTTCCGGCCGCCATCTTGGCTCCGCCCCCATCGGGCTGAATCTAATAAGAAGAAAACCAATAGGGATAATCATCAAATCATACAGTGGGTCACCAATTCAGGCCGGGGGAGGCAGCTTTAGAAGCTTGAAAGCCTCTAGGCCCGGGCTGTTAGTGGACCACAAGCTCAGCGTAAATCGCGCGCGTGGAATGTGGACAACGACATCTTGAGCCACATTGAGAGCAGCAGAACTAACAGGAACAAGGAGGCGTTACACCATCTGCCCTCGGCCCCATGCAGACCACATCTGCACTATGTGTTGTTCTGGGCACTTCAGTTTGGGACAGACATTAATGAGCCAGTGGGCATACAGGAGAAGGAAGTCAGAATGAAGAAAGGCCTTGACTCTGTGCCGCCTGAGGATCGGCTGAAGGAACTGAAGACATTTATCCTGGAGAAAAAGGGACTCAAGGCCGCAAGTTCCCCACCCCCTGGTCTAGACATTCGAATGATTATTATGTTGAAGAGGGATTAAATGGCTTCCGTTTGACCGCAGACAGCAGAATCGGAAACAACAGGTAGATGCTGCAGAAAGGAAAATATAGGTTTGAGGCATCTAGGTAGTGCTGCGGTGGATAGAGCGCCAGCACTGAAGTCTGGAGGACCTGAGTTCAAATCTGGTCTCAGACACTAGCTATGTCACCCTAGCCGCGTCACTTAACCCAAATTGCCTCAAAAAGCAAAAAAAACCAAACAAACGAAAAGAAAATATGGGCTTGATAACAGTTTAAAAAAAACAAGACAAAAATAATCTTCCTTAAAATTAAAATGGGCTACTTTGAAAGTACTGACAATTTCATTATCTATGATAGCTATCAGCATAACATAATTTCCTTTTAAAATCTCTCTTGACACAGTTTTTTCTGCTTTTTAATTTACCTTTGCTTTTATTTTGCAACACTGGCTTTTTTAAAATCACTTGATGTGTAGGAAATTTTATTCCAACCTCTCATTTTTAGTACTAGTATATGATTTTATTTTTATTTATTTTATTTCATTTATTTTTAGTTTTCAACATTCACTTTTATAAGATTTTGAGTTCCCTCCCCAAGACAGCATGTAATCCGATATAGGCTATACATGTACAATCATATTAAACATATTTCCACATTAGTCATTTTGTAAGAAGAATCAGAAGAAAGGGAAAAACCACAAGAAAGAAAAATAAAGAGAAAATAGTATGCTTCAATTTGCTTTCAAACTCCATGGTTCTCTCTCTGGATGTGGATAGCATTTTCCATCACGAGTCCTTTGGAATTGTCTTATATCATGTCAACATGAAAGTTTGGTTAAAGGAGGCAAACAAGCTAGGTGATTCCCTCAAGGGAATAAACAATATGAATTTACATATCACCTAGCTTGTTTGCCTCCTTTAACCAAACTTTCAGGTCTAATATTATGGTGCCATTACTTGGATGGAACTGATGGAATGGCAGAACATGGCCCCAACCTCGCCAAGGATAATGATTCAGGTACCTCAGGATTCATTTTTCCTGGAATCTTAACCTTGATGGGGTCAGCTTCCAAAGGACTCCCACTAGTTTGGTTGAAGTCCATAATTCCCTTCAAGCTAGCTCTGGGGCTGGGATCAAATCTGTGGTAAAATGCTCTATATAGATCCCCTGGAAGTACTGATCAATCTCAGGAACAATTAGCATAAGTATTGCCAGTGCTAGTATCAGTTAACTAAAGCTAGCCCAAATTATGTTGGCCGCAATAGTGCTCTTTTGGACCAGTCAAAGTTACTTTATCTTAAAACCAAATTAAGTTTAAAGGCCAACAAAACATCTATCTAGGAGTGGAAATATTTTCACCATGGGCTTGCTGAGATGGCTGAGTGAGAACAAAAGGCAGAAGCCTCTTCCCTTAAGGCTTGCAAAGCTGCTTCAGCATTTTCAGTATTGGCTAATTCCCTCCACTCTCTCCCCTCTTTTCTAACAACTCCAGCCATAGCTGTTCCTCTACTCTTTCTGCCCTATTCCTCACCTCCTTCCTCCCTCCCTTTCCCTTAAAGGCTCTGATTTGGGGGAGGATAACTGCACTTTGTCGTTACTTCCTTCCTCCTGCCTTCCCTTACCTGCCCTATTCCTGAGGATAATTTTGTTCTGCTGCCATTGCCTCCTCCTTCTCCCCTTTACCCCCTTCTCTTAAGGGCTCTGTTCTTGAGGAGGAGAGCTACACTCTGGATGTAGGTTATGGAAAGTCAGAAACATCAGGGACACCAAGGCTTCCCCCAAAGACCACAAAGGTGCTCCAAGCAAAGGTTGCAGGATCTATCCTGGTCAGATCTTAGATCCTTGAAAATTCCCCAACCCCCTTCCTTGGAATAATAATAGCCAATTCATGATGGAGATTTCTAACAAGTCTCTAATTTCCTCTCTGTTGTCAAATTGAAAGCTCAGTTTGTATTTGTCCTGTTAATTGTCAATTTGTCTGTCAGTGTATGTGTCAGCGTGTGTGCTGTGTACTGTGAATGAGTCTATTACTTTGTAAAATTTAAAATATAGGCAGCCAGAGATTTCTAAGGGCTGCGGCTAGGGAAACAAACAAAACTTTTCCTTGTAATTTCTGGTCTGGCCAATCCGGAATTACAGTGAAAACAGATAGAACTAAAAACATTTTAGTAGATTCTGGGATTAATCATTAAAAAGTTTGGAAACTGATTAGTTGGAATTTTGGGAGAAAACTCCATAACTCCAGGAACTCACCCATGCTAAAACACCTCCTCCCAATCCTGATCACTTATCATTCCCCACTCCTCCCCAGTGTTAAGAGGGTATCTCAGTGTGGGAAATTTTAACAGCTCTAAGGGTTCTTGTTAACTCCTCTCATCCCAGATCAGATTAAGAGAAGAGAATGTTGGAGAATTGTAGGGAAAACTTAAATCACCCTTCCCTACCTGGCAAAAGGAGGGGAGGGGCAGCAATTCACAGACTGGCAATGATCCTGATAGTCCTGTGCCCCTGGGCACCTTGTAGCCCATCCTTCTAGGCAAAGCTTGGTAATGTCACCCAGGTCTAATACATTCTGACGACCCTGTCTCAGCAGGTGCAAACTGCCCTAGGCTCAGTAAATTCTACAGTTGTGGGGGAAGGGAGAGGTAGATGGATTGGGCCTGTGGCAAGCATTCCCTAAGCCCAGCCTCCAAGAATTGTCATCACTGAGAAATCAGCCCCTGCTGTTGGTAAACTCCACTCTTCTCTGTTCCAGTTGTGAAAATGTATATTACCTCTGACTCATTTCCTGATTTGTAAAGGGAAAATAATTATGATTGTTGTTATGGGATCAAAATGATTTAATGATTGTAAAATGCTTAACATCATGACTGGTATATGTTAGACACAACATTATTGTCATCTCTTTCTAATTTAATGTAATTGTTAACTTCGAAGTGGTTTTTAAATACCAAAGATAATAAGTTGAATAATTTCTATATGTGATAATCTGGAAATGCAATTAATGTCATCTGAAGTTTATTGTTTCTTTATTTCCAAAATTCTCTTTGATTGTGAAATTTGAGAAGGCCATTGTGTGGTAGAAATGGTATTATATCAATTTTAATCTGATTTTGATATATATGAATTGAGTTTAAAAAGAAAAAATAAGGGTGTGATTTTCAAGCCTGTTTCATCTAAGGAAAGGCTTGGTAAACTTTGTTATTGTTATTTAATTGGGTATGTTCTTCCTGACTTATAGAAATTAAGCATCCTCTCCATTACAAACCCCTTTTTGACTAAGGAACGTTGTGATATTTAGGAATTCTTTATAATACTTTGAGAATAAGGACATTTTACACCAACTTTGTTTAATGAATTCCAATGTTTAAAGGTTTATTTTTGTTTTAAGGAGGAAGAGATTTCTATTATTTTAAAATGTTCCAACTAATTTTCTGCATAAAAGTTTAGTGATTATTCCTCTTAACATCAAGATAAAATTTTGAACTGTTTTCAGAGAAGGGAAAATATTTCTAGAAGAGATGCTTTGAAAAATCTCTTGTGTGATTTTTAGAAGGCCTACTCTGAATTTGTAGCCATTCCATGGCCTAAGCAAGAGTTAGAATTAGTGTTTGAACTTATCATATATATAATATTTAATTCCTGAAGTGTCTCTTTCTTCCAGAATGAGTATAATTAAGGAAGAATAAAAAAGCTTGTGAAACAAGGACATAAATCCATCAACCTGTGGGGTTAGTCATTAACCTCTTTGCTTTGTTTAAGCTGGAATGGGATTCCAGCACAGTAGTTATGTTAGTAAAGCATAATAACTTAGAGCTATCTTGTCTTATGGTTGAAATGTAAAGGAAAGGGGGGGGAGCCAAGATGGCGGCTGGTAAGCAGGAACTAGTGTGAGCTCCATACCGAGTCCCTCCAAAAACCAAAAATAATGACTCTGAACCAATTCTAGAACGGCAGAATCCACAGAATAGCAGAGGGAAGCAGGGCTCCAGCCCAGGACAGCCTGGATGATCTCTGGGTGAGGTCTATCCCACACGGAGCTGGGAGCTGGGAGCTGGGAACGGAGTGGAGCAGAGCCCAGCCTGAGCAGCATGGAACAACCAAACTTGGAGTCGGGCAGATGGGGCCCCTAGCGCCCTGAATCAGTGAGCTGCGGCAGTTACGAGACTTCTCAACCCACAAACACCAAAGACTGCGGAGAAGGTTAGTGGGAAAAGCTTCGGGAGCGGAAGGAGTTCGAGGTTCGGCTTCCAGCCCCGGGGGCAGCGGAGGTGGGGCAGCTACAGTTACTGCTGCTTCTGGCCCTAGGCCCACCTGGTGGGAGGAATTAAGTGGCTGATCGGAGCAGGAGTGCACAGCCTGCTTAAGATCTAAGCCCATCCCGGGCTGGGGGTTCTTGGGGAAGGAGTAGTGCTGGTGTGACAGAGCTGGCACCTCCCCCCCAGACGTGGAACATAGAACTCGTTAGTCTACAAGGAGTCATACCCCACTGAAAAACTCAAGGGTCAAGTTAGTTGGTTGGGAATATGTCCAGGCAGCGAAAGCACACCCAGATTCAGTCTCAGACTTTGGATTCTTTCTTTGGTGACAAAGAACACCAAAACATACAGTCTAAAGAAGACAACAAAGTCATAGAGCCTACAACAAAAGCCTCCAAGAAAAACAGGAACTGGTCCCAGGCCATGGAAGAGCTCAAAAAGGATTTGGAAAAGCAAGTTAGAGAAGTTGAGGAAAAATTGGGAAGAGAAATGAGAAGGATGCAAGAAAACCATGAAAAACAAGTCAATGACTTGCTAAAGGAGACCCCAAAAAATACTGAAAAATACACTGAAGAAAACAACACCTTAAAAAATAGATTAACTCAAATGGCAAAAGAGCTCCAAAAAGCCAATGAGGAGAAGAATGCCTTGAAAGGCAGAATTAGCCAAATGGAAAAGGAGGTCCAAAAGACCACTGAAGAAAATACTACTTTAAAAATTAGATTCGAGCAAGTGGAAGCTAGTGACCTTATGAGAAATCAGGATATTATAAAGCAGAACCAAAGGAATGAAAAAATGGAAGACAATGTGAAATATCTCGTTGGAAAAACCACTGACCTGGAAAATAGATCCAGGAGAGATAATTTAAAAATTATTGGACTACCTGAAAGCCATGATCAAAAAAAGAGCCTAGATACCATCTTTCAAGAAATTATCAAGGAGAAATGCCCTGATATTCTAGAGCCAGAGGGCAAAATAGAAATTGAAAGAATCCATCGATCGCCTCCTCAAATAGATCCCAAAAAGAAATCTCCTAGGAATATTGTCACCAAATTCCAGAGCTCCCAGATCAAGGAGAAAATATTGCAAGCAGCCAGAAAGAAACAATTTGAGTATTGTGGAAACCCAATCAGAATAACCCAAGATCTGGCAGCTTCTACATTAAGAGATCGAAGGGCTTGGAATACGATATTCTGGAGGTCAATGGAGCTAGGATTAAAACCTAGAATCACCTACCCAGCAAAACTGAGTATCATGCTCCAAGGCAAAATATGGATTTTCAATAAAATAGAGGACTTTCAAGCTTTCTCAGTGAAAAGACCAGAACTGAATAGAAAATCTGACTTTCAAACACAAGAATCAAGAGAAGCATGAAAAGTTAATCAAGAAACAGAAATTGCAAGGGACTTACTAAAGTTGAACTGTTTTGTTTACATTCCTACAGGGAAAGATGATATATATGATTCATGAGACCTCAGTATTAGGGTAGTTGAAGGGAATATGCATATATATATATGTTTATGTATATATATAAGTGAATGTGTATGTATGTATATATCTATGTGTATATGTATGTATGAGACAGGGAGAGATAGAATGGGATGGAGTGTCTCTCATAAAGGTGGCAAGAGGAAACAGTTCTGTGGGAGGAGGGGAGAGGGCAGGTGAGGGGGGAATGAGTGAACCTTGCTCTCATCAGATTTGGCCTGAGGAGGGAATACCATACATACTCAGTTGGGTATCTTACCCCACAGGAAAGAAGAGGGAGGAAGATAAAAAAAAATAAAAGGGGGGGGATGATGGAAGGGAGGGCAGATGGAGGTGGAGGTAATCAAAACAAACACTTTCAAAAGGGGACAGGGTCAAGGGAGAAAATTCAGTAAAGCGGGATGGGTTGGGAAGGAGCAAAATGTAGTTAGTCTTTCACAACATGAGTATTGTGGAAGAGTTGTACACAATGATACACATGTGGCCTAGGTTGAGTTGCTCAACTTCTTAGGGAGGGTCGGTGGGAAGGGAAGAGGGGAGAGAATTTGGAACTCAAAGTTTTAAAAACAGATGTTCAAAAACAAACAAAAAAAAAGTTTTTGCATGCAACTAAAAAATAAGATACACAGGCAATGGGGCGTAGAAATTTATCTTGCCTTACAAGAAAGGAAGGGAAAAGGGGATGAGAGGGGAGGGGGGGTGATAGAAGGGAGGGCTGACTGGGGAACAGGGCAACCAGAATATGTGCCATCTTGGAGTGGGGGGTAGGGTAGAAATGGGGAGAAAATTTGTAATTCAAACTGTTGTGAAAAATCAATGCTGAAAACTAAATATGTTAAATAAAAAAAATGAAATGTAAAGGAAAGCTGAACAATGGACTCAAGAGATTTGGAAAGATAAATAAAGGTTTGATTGAAAATATGAAAGGCAGATAAGAAGGTTTGGGGACAAATGGGGGTTATCTGAGCCCCTCCTGTCCCTAGATAATTGAGTTTCAGATGGTTTAAGTATGTTGAGAGAATGTGATGAAGTATTTTAGAAGACAGAAAAGTTATGTAACTTGATTTGATTTTTAGCTCAATCAAATTTGGGATGGCCCTATCTGAAGGATACCAGCCCATATTTATTTGCTATTTAAGACTTCATGGGACTGCAGTTTAGTGTTGTTTAAGCTCCGATTACAGGGACAGATGTCATAAAGCTAATAGTAGAATGGCATGAGCTACAGGATGAGAACTTCTAAAAGTGGATGGCTGTGCCTGGGAAGAGTTTTGAAGACAGCCTTGGACACAGCCTAGGTAGGATCTTTCTGCCTCTATTTCCCAATTTCATTGTTTCCTTCTTAAAAAGGAGAAATTCCCCACCTAATTACTCCTAAGCCCTGCTTTCAACATCTAGTGACTATATGATTGGCTATCAAATATAACTCATGCCTGGAATCAAACAGAGCTAAGGAAGTTCTTTCCTTCTGTTAAGATATGACATTGTCCCTCTTTTTCTTTTATTTATTTATTTTATTTAATTAATATTAATTTATAATATTAAGAAATTCTGTTGGTACAATGCTAAATATATTAAATCATAGATAGGAATTAGAACCTTTCTGAGTTATTATAATAGAATGCAAGAATTAATAGCTTACAATTGTAACCTATATCATGGCCAAATGAATATCATATAGAGATAACATCCTTCAAAAGAAGGAAGTGATTAGGCCAGGTAATAAGACAAAAATGTGATGTGATAGATGTTTAATTTTAAAAGGATAGCAAATTTTGAGAAGAGCAATAGGATCAGATTGATTCCTCTAAGAATTATATACAGATGTATATGATGGACTTCTAAAATTTATGTTTTGGTAATAAGATCTCAAATTTGGATTTTTGCACAAAAATTGTATAAGATACTGAAATTATATCTCCTTTATTAAAGTATCTGTATGATTATTTTAAAAAGGCAAATGAGCTCACTTTGTGGTTGGATCTTCACATTTTCAAGGATTCTTATACCAGGTATGAAATTGAGATAAAGACAGAAACAGCAAATAATATATGTAAACTGAAATTCTCTGAAGTTTCAAAAATGGAGAACCAAATTTAAGTGATTGTACTAAGTTATATTAAGTAAGATGTATCTGGGAATTTCTAGATCTAAACCAGAGAAGCAGAACTCTCTTTTAGAAGTGTCCTAAAAATAAGACCTTTTTGTCAAAGAAAAGATATCTAGGGACCAGAGAACTACACCAGGCATCTGGGATTCAAAAGTGCTGCTTAAATAGATATTGGGAATAGGTACCTGGAATACAAGGAACTTAATGTTAGTTAATGTTAGTAATAATGATTGCATTAATTTGTATGGTTCATGTTTAAGTTTTCTTGGTTATCTAATGTGTAAATGTAAATATGTGACATGTAAATCTCCCCTCTCAATACCAGCCTATTGTGAGCCATCTAAGTGGTTTGGCCTCTACCTGACTTAATGTAATTATGCAATTTTGTGAATTGTGAAAAAATTTAATTATTGTATTGTTTATTGTATGACATTGTTTATTGTATTTGTTTGCATGGCTGAGAAACTGAAGCATTTCTATGTGCCTTTAGTCAAGGACCTATGTTGTGCTATTTCCTCTCAATTATCAAATCATATGTCTTCTGGGAGCCCATGTTAGGTCTGTCTCATCTAAATATTGCCCTTGCTCCTGAGTGGACATCTGAGCCCCCAGGAGACCTTGCCCTCCGGTTTCAAATGGGCCTGAAAAATATGACATCAAACATAGATAGCTTTCCCAAGAGTCTGGACCAGATCTGCAGAAAGAACAGCTCCCTCCCTACCTGAGTCCCTTGCATACCCCAAGACTGGTTACCCATATCTTTGGTATCTTAGTTTATTTTACTTGCTCTATTTTTCCCATTATGCTCCTTACCTTGATCCCCCTTGCAACTTGGTCCTTCTGCTTGTTTACAATTACTTTACAGTGACTTTCTATCTCTGGGGATATCCAACCACAGGAAAAAAAACCCAATCCACATAGATAAGGATTTTTGGACCTTCACCCCTGAGGAAGAGAGAGGTTTTCCCCTACCTTCCTTGGTCTACAGGTGAAGCTTTCAGCTTGCCTTTGACCAAAAGGAGGAAATGACAATCGTTTAATATCAATTTAGTAACTTCAATAAGAGGAAGAGCCTGAACTGATTAACCAGAGGAAGAGTCTGAACCTAACAACCTCTTTGTTCTCAGAATAAGCTCAGAGAATACCTCTCCCTATGTCAACAAGGCCAGATCAGGTTAACTTAAGAACATTCTTTACTCTGAGCATTAAGGACGAGACCCTTAATCCAAGACACTATCTTTATAATGTGACTTCTTCTTCTATGGGCGTATATTACGTTATGACATGTGAATGGTAAACATGTTAATGCTGGGTTGTAGTTTTGATTGACCCTTTGTCTACTCTCTTATCTTATTGTATTTACAACCTATTAAATTTAGAAAAATCCTTTTTTGTATCATGGTTAAACATACATGGAGATCATAAAATTGAGTAACACAGACATGCTGAGTTGCAACTCTTCTAAAAATGTATTTAAACTTTCTCATACTTCTGTTCAGGCAGTCAGATTTTGTCTGGCTCCATACATGTATGTATGCTGCTAGCTTTAAGGGAATAAATAATATGAATTTACATATCACCTAGCTTGTTTGCCTCCTTTAACCAAACTTTCAGGTCAAAAATCAGGTGTAGGGAACGTGTGGCCTCGAGGTCACATGTGGTCTTCTAGATCCAGGTGCCACCTTTTGACTGAGTCCAAGTTTTACAGAACAAATCTTTTTATTAAGGGTATTCTGCAGGTTCTTAGATGTCTTAGATCAATTGCATTGCTGAGAAGAGCTTAGTCTAACAAAGTAGGTCATCACACAATGCTGCTGTTACTATGTACAATGTTCTGGTTCTGCCCACTTCACTCAGCATCAATTCATATAAGTCTTTCTAGGTTTTTCTGAAATTTGCCTGTTCATCATTTCTTACAGAACAACAGTATTCCATTACATTCATATATGTGGTTTTCTTTTTAGACATGTTTCTTGTGTAGGAAGTGTGTGTAGATGTATTTGTTGCCCATGTAGGTTATTTTTGTGTCCATGTGGGTTTGTTCAAATATGGCTAGTAGGGAAGCTTTGATAGATATCTTGGGAATCCTGCCCACACCTGCTTGGAGGGGAGTAGGAAAGAAGGCCATGATCCTAACCAGTCAGCTCTTCTCAGAGAGGGGTACCAGACTAGAATTATATCCATCTGCACCTTTACATACGGGCCTCTAGGTGGTGCCAGGGTGCACAGAACTCTCGACCTGGAGTCAGAAAGACTCATTTTCCTAAATTCAAATCCAGTCTCAGGCACACCAGCTGTGTGACGCTGGGCAAGTCACTTCACACCGCTTGCCTCAGTTTCTTCACATATAAAGTGGGCTAGAGAAGGAAATGGCAAAACACTCCAGTATCTTTGCCAAGAAAATCCCAAATGGAGTCATGGAGAGTAAGACATGACTGAAAATGACTAAACAAAGCAACCTTAACACTGCTAAAAGTCTAGGAGCATGGCTCCCTCTTAGGTTCAATCTACTTTCCTGATTGTTATATCTGGAGGTTTGACCCATCCCCACCAAATGTGGGCTATACAAAAGACCACCCTAATTAGTGAAGAGCAAGTAAGCCCTTTTATCCAAGCAGGCTAGAAAATATCAAGTGTGAGGGGAGGCACATCCACTGGGGAATGGATGAACAAGTTGTGGTATATGAATGTGATGGAATGCTATTGTGCAATAAGAAATGATGAGCAGGGAGATTTCAGAAAAAAAAATCCCATAGACTTATACAAACTGACGCAAAGTTAAAGGAGCAGAACCAGGAAAACATTGTACACAGTAACAGCAACATTGTGTGATGATCAACTATGAATGATTTCATTCTTCTCAGCAACACAATGATCCAAAACAATCACAAAGGATTCTTGATGGAAAATGCTGTCCACATCCAGATAAAGAACTGATGATTGACTCTGAATGCAGATCAAAGAACACTTTCTTCACTTAGAGTGTGTGTGTGTGTGTGTGTGTGTGTGTCTCCTTTTGGTCTGCTTCTTCTTTCACAACTGTGACTAATATGGAAATATGTTTTACATGATTGCACATATATAAGTTATATCAAATTGCTTACCATTTTAGGAAGGGGAAGGGAGGGAGGGAGGAAAATTTGGAATTCAAAATCTTGTAAAAATTAATGCTAAAAAATTGTCTCCACATATAATTGGGGCGGGGGGGGGGAAGAAAATACTATTCTAAAAAATACCAAATGAATGAACTCTCTCAGTGGGAACAGCATACCTCGGTTCAACCAATAGAGTCCCTGAGCTCATCCATGGGGAAATTCCCCAAAGTCTAAGGAATCACACCTGAGGAACCATATTTGCCCTGTATGTAAACCTTCCCAAAGTCTTTTCTTGCTCCTCAGACTCTCTGCAAAGGTATGTCCTTTCTTGAAGCAGAAAAGTAGAAGAAGGTATGTCTGGTCCCAAGCTACTGGCCCAACTCTGGCATGTTCCCAGTGTTGCATGATCATTCTCTTAACCAATGAGGAGAGTCTTACGCAAAAGTTGCAAGCTTGAAGCCAGGGTTACACATATAACATTCTTCTGCAGTACCCTTTTCCAAGAAGCTTTCTTTTGCCCTGTTCTTTATTTCTAGTCTATTCTGAATTTTCTTCTTACATTTACTGGCTATACACTTTTTTGTTCCTTCTTTGTTCTGTGTATCCCTTAAGAGTATAGAGTTTCTGGAATACAGAATCTGAACTCCTTCCTTCACATTTCTATTACTGCATTTATAGATTTTAAATCAATCATCCAAGAAGTATTTATTAATCTCATCCTAGGTGCTAGGCATTGGGGATTAAAAACATAAATGATCCCTTCTGTCAAGATACTTACATCCTTGCAGAGGAGACAACATATACATATCCAGGTATAAACAAGCTAGATACAGGGTAGGTGGAGAAAGGCACTGTCTTTCCTTCCTTAGGAATATCAGCTAATGAAGGAAGCAATGTTAAATAGAAGCAGTGTCTGTCACATTGTTGTATTCATTCTTTGTCTAGGGTCAAGCTGTCCAACTTACTGTAATCATTCAACACTCCTTAGGTCAGGTTATCTGATCTCTGGTTCTATTCCCAGCCCTCCCTGGCAACATGGGTACTGCTGGCCCATGGGGAATCATACCTCTCCTCTCCTGAGGTGTAATGAAAATGTGGGAGGTACAACTTTTTCTTGGAAAAGGTGGTTTTCTAATGTGTAAATTTCTGCTCAGATAAGATCCATGAGCTTTCTCTTGCCATATTCTTATACCTCCCCACCATAATAATGGTCTTTAGTGGTATCTTTTGCTTTCCCCCTCTAAACATAAACTTGAGACTCTGAGTTTTATAATCATATGATGTGATTTCATGTTGTTTTAACTTTTGTGGTGTTTTATGTGGATTCAGCTTTAGTTACTCTATCTTTGGTACCTTCTTTTTCTTGAGGTGTTGGAGAGATTTGTGGAAAAATTCCACCATGCCTGAGATTGTTTTAGCTTTTGTGGTAACAATACTACACTGTTGACTCACCTTGGATTGACAGTCTATTTAAAACCCCAGATTGTTTTCAAACTAACTACTGCCTAGGTCCCCTCACATTTCATCTTTTTGATGCTGATTCTTTTTAACCTAAGTATAAGACTACATTTATTCTTACCACATTTCATCTGACCAGATTTTGTCCAATACTCCAGCCCATCAAGGTCTTTCACCTATAAATGACCCCAGGCTGCTACCTTCCTCTCCCTGGCCTTCCATTGAGTTGGTGGCTTGGGTTGAGGAGTCCTGTCTTGGTAAGGGAAGAAAGGCCAGTGACCTTCTAGGGACAGCCAGGAGCCAATTAATACCTTCCTCTACAGAGTCAATTTTACCATCAAATTAAATGATTTTTATTTCTTACCCAGAACTCAAGGTTTGTTGGACAGAAAGGGAATTGAAAAGGAGAATGGATAAGAAGGAAAGAAGTTAGACTGTGTGAGAAGATATTGGGAGCAGCAGGAGGTTAAAAGGTAGTGAATGACAGGCCGCTGGTGTCCCTGGGGTGTGGAGAGACGGAATAATAGGGTCCTTGAGAGTAGAAAAGGTGCAATAGGAGATAGGACATAACAAAGGGGGGAGACAGGGAGAGAGAGAGCTAGAACATAGGATGCCAGGATTCCAGAGTGGAGGAGAAAAGACTGGGGGATAAGATACTAGGTTCTCCAGGATGAAAAAAAAAGACTGGGAGACAGAATGTTGAGGTCCGCAGGAAGAGGAGATACAGTACTCCAGACCAAAAAGATAGGGGGGGGCTGTGGTGGACACTAAAATCCCTGGGGAAAGGAAAGGAGGCTGGAAGAAAGGACCCTGAGGTAGTAGAGGGGGCTAGGATGCTAAGGGAGATGGTAGAGAAGTGGGTTCTGGAGCTCAGACATCAGGGTTCCCGATGGGATGGGACAGGGAGTGAGCACAAAAGATTGGGATCAACAGGTGGAACCTTTAAAGTAGGACACCATTAGTCACCACCACCCGACCCTGCTGGGAATAGAATATTGGGAAGTGAGAGACTCAAAGACCGGATGCTGGCAGATCCTTGGGAAGAGAGGGGGGTTAGGACAGAATATTGCTGGGTGACCAGAGAGCCCCCTAGGGTGCTCCAGGAAATGACCTGACTGGCCCAAGAAGGGAGAAGGATGTTAGGGAACAAGGTGCCAGGGTCCCCGCGGATGAAAGGGAACTGGGAGAAGAGGAAGCTTCGGGGCAGGACTCAGAGTCCCCTGGAGGAGAGCGATATGGGGGAGAGGATGTGGCCGATTCAGAAAAGATGAGTGGGTCCTGGGGGGAGGACTCGGGGTCTCAGGTAGGTAGAGTGGGGAGGGAGGGGGGGGGGTTGTCTAAGAGTATCGCGAGAGCTTGTTGTAGACGTGATCCAGGTTCCTGCAGAGGAACATCGAGAGCGACATGACCCCGAGCTAGGGAGAGAGGAAGGAGACACGGGTGGGTCAGAGGTGGAGCTGGCATGGGCTAGGGACAAGAGTGGGTGCAGGGTGAGGGCTGGCGGATAGGGGCAGAGACGCAGGGGGAGAGGGCAGAGGCAGGGCCGGCGGGTACAGAAGCAGGGGGTCGCCGGTCCTGGGGCTGAGCTGGTCCTTTATTCGCAGCCCTGGGGCTCTAGGCGGCAGGTGGACCAGACGGTCGACGGCCTCGAGGCCTGATGCTGCCGCGGCAGCCAGCGCTCCACCACCGAGGGCAAGCGGTTCGGCGCCTGGGACCCCCACGAAGTGCACTTGCATGCCATGCCCCATTTGGACCAAGGCGTCCCTGAACCACAATTCCCGCCCCACCGTGCCGCAGATGACTCTCCCTCCAGCCCCTGGCACCGGGATCCCCAGGCCCGGGCGTGGGGCAGCAGCACCACCGTCAGCCCCACCGCCACCACCTGCAACGGGACACGCGCATCAGCTAGGCGCTGGGCTTGATCATCCAATCTGGACTGTGCCCGAGCACATCTTGGCACAGGGGGGAAGGGCCATCTTCCTGTCCCCTCCTAGGCTCTCTCCACCTCGAGCAATGGTGTTAGGGTTTCTTTCTGCCCTGACTCCCCATACTTGCCTACTCCCTTTCCCGCCGCTATTAGCTAAGTCTAACTTCTATTGAGCTCAATGGGGAAGGACTGGAAAGAGAACTGGGGTTGGGTCTGCTCCTACATAGACCAATCGAAACTCATTCCCGCTTCTACAGTAGTCGGGCTGGGGGAGGGTCCCTTTCCATTTCTCACCGCCATCGGGGCTGGGGTTCATTGACCGCGGGGAACTGAGGTAGGACCTGCCCTGGCTCCCATCTTTGGTCAATCGGGAAATACCTTAACTAAGAGAGAATGAGTGTTCGCAACCTGCCCCAGCCTGAATTGCCAAGGGCCGGCTTCTCGCTCAACTGAGAGGGAGAAGATGCGCTTTCCATTCCACGGCCAATCAGGGGAGTGGCTGCTGTCTCCTACCCTCACAGGGAGCGAACAGTCAGGGCGGATCTGTGACGGAGCGGGAAGGCTTTCGTGGAGAATCGAATTCTCAAGAGATGGGAGAAGAGGACACCGTGAAGGTCCTCCAGACCCGAGAAAGGTGACTTGGCTTCGGCATCTCTTGGAGCGGGGAGCTCCAGGAGCGGGAGGAGCGGGGGGAACGGGGAGCTCCAGGCTCGGGAGGGGCTGGGGGAGCGGGTACTCAGTCCCAGAAGGGGGACTCCTGGTGGGGGACTGGGTCCTCACCTCGAGCAGCCCTAGGCCCAGGCTGACTCCCACAATGGAGATGAGGTTGTTGTGCAGCCAAGTGTAGATGCTCCGAGAGCAGCCCTGCGGGGGCGGGGCGAGGGAGTCACGGAGCTCGAGTTAGCTCCGCCCTCCCCTGGGAACCCCACTCATCCCCACCCCAGCCGCCAGCCTCTTCCCAGTTCCCGCCAGTTCTTCCCCCCCGCCCCCCCAGCCCTCCCCGAGCCCCCACCTCCTGATAGGCTCCATTATCTGCGGGCATCGAACAGAGCTCTCCCGAGCGCAGTCGGGCAGGGGTCCCGGGACTTCCTGGACCCAGCAGGACCACTGGCATGCCTGGGTTAGAGACCACTGTGGCCCGAGCCCCAGGCCCGGCTGCAGGCTGGCTGGCTCTAGGAGCGTCCGCAGGACTCTGGGGTGTGGACATTATCACCGAGGTGTTCTGGCAGGAGCAGGGCACACGCAGGACCGGCCCAGACGTCTGGGATGAGGGCAAGAAGTCGCTGCTCTGTGTCGGGGAGGAGGTGATGGCTCTTCCGCTGCCGCTGGGGGCCGAGCCATTGGGCCTCAGGGAGGACGCCAGCAGCCAGTCCTGGGGCGAGGTCCAGCCGCAGCAGCGAAGCTGGAGACAGACCGGCCGGGGTCACAGGGAAATAGAGCTCACTCACAGCCAGGGGCTCCCCGCAGGGCACTCAGGGGCGCACGGAGGATCTCTCACGATCACAGGGAAAAGCGGGTTTGGAGGTGTGTGATGTGGTGGCAGGGGTTTGTCAGGGGACAGATGCCCGGGTCTGGGGCTCTCACCTGGAACTGCACAAAATCCCAGTTCTCAGCGGTGCTGTAAGCATCCGGGTACTTGTGATAATTCTCGATTACGTCCAGCACGATATCCTTCACCTTCCTCTCCAGCTGGGCCAGAAAAGGGGTGGGAGGGAGACCTATAATGTCTTGTCTGCCTTCCAGACCCGGGCTCTCCCTCGGCTCAGTGTCGGCCGGTTTCTCTCTCCTCTCTCCTCTGCTCAGTCTCTTTCTGCCCCTCACCCTGCCTCCCTAGTCTAGGTCCTCCCAGGTTTCCCGATCTGCTCCTTTCCCTGCCTTTATCCCCAGTATTCTTTTTCTGCCTCCTGCCTTTTCTGCTTCTCCGCTACTCCCCCCCCCCATCTTGTTGCCCTCCTTTTCTGTCGGTCTCTGTAGCAGCCCCCTCACTGTCTCTGGGCTGGCACCTTCACGTATCTGTCTCTCCCTCCACTCCTTTCTGTCCTTCCCATGTCCCTCTTTCAGTCATCGTTGC
This sequence comes from Trichosurus vulpecula, assembly GCF_011100635.1. NCBI lineage: Eukaryota > Metazoa > Chordata > Mammalia > Diprotodontia > Phalangeridae > Trichosurus > Trichosurus vulpecula. Next base: position 16,132,945 of record NC_050574.1, on the reverse strand, counting down.
CCCTTCCAATATGTCTCCCTTTCTTTCTGTTTCTACCCCCTTCCTTTTCTCCTGCTGGTTTTTCTCGGTCTGGGGCTCAGCCTTTGCCTCCCTCCCACTCAGTCTCTCGCTCTGTTTTTTTATTTCCGATTGGCCAGTGGGCCAGTCTCACTCACAAGGCCTTGCTGGGTGTAGATGAGGACTCCGATTGTGATCTGGGTAGTAAACAGGAGCAGCAGAAAGCTAAAGTACTGAGAAAAGGGGCAGAGTTAGGACCTCCATCTAGGGGTCAGGGGAAAGGGGGCTGGGGGGGGGGGAAGGGGGTAGCCCTTGGAACTGCTCTGGAGGGTGGAAGGTCCCTAAGGAGACATGAAGACATGGGAGATTTGGGAGCATCCAAAGGGGAGGGTCTCAGAGAACTTTCAGGGGCATCTCCAGGCTTTCGGGTACCAGGGAGTATTTGAGAACTACTCACAAGGCCAAGGAGGCACCGGATCTCCTTGAGGGCTCCAAGGCAGCCGAGGAGGGACAGGAGGCCAGTGAGGACCCCAGCGATGGTCAGCACATAGGACCATGCTTTCAGTGGTATAAAGGATAGGCCTGCAAAACACCCACAGAATGGTGGGAAGGGGGAGGTAAAGTGGATGCCCAGGTAGGAAGAGGGAGCTTTTGAGTCATGGAAGGGACTTTAGAAATCCTTGAATCCAACCCCCCCCTCTTTTAATAAATGGAGAAACTAAGGCTCAGAAAGGGGGAGGGACTTGACCACAGTTAGGCAGGAAACTGGTGTCAGAGCCAGCATCCAGAAATGCCTTCCAATTCGTATCACCACAGCTGCCTCCTAGGGCCAAAAGGAAGGTAAGCCCTGGGTCAGGGGTCACAGTCAGGGGTTAAGTTAGAAAATCCCTTACCCAGATAAGAGGCAAAGCTGTTCTTGTCAATGAGAATCCAAAGGCCAAAGCAGAATACAAGGCTGCCCAGGACCTGAGGGGGCAGGGAGGGTTGAGTGGGGGGGGGTCAGAGATGGATTAAGGAGGGCTGTGGGAAGGGTGGGGCTGGGCTCAGGGGTTTGGCTGGGATAACTCACAAAGAAGAAGATGTTGAAGACAAAGAGGAAATATTTGGTGAGGCTGAGGCAGCCTTTCTCCGCCATGGCCTTAACCTGGGGATTTGGAGACAGAGGACCCAGGAAATGCAGAGATTCAGATGTCATGAGAGGTACAGAAATCAAGACCTCAAGGTTCACACATCCCAACCTTCAGGCTTTATGGGGTGTCCCCAAGCTACCCCTTCCCAATTCCCAATTTTAGCCAAGGGTACCAGCATCCTTCTAGTCACTCAGGTTCTCAGTCTTGGAGTGGTCCTTGCCTCCTCCCCCACCCTCACCCCTGAGACTCGATGGGTTCCAAATCTTAGCAGTTCAATACCCATATTTCACTCATCAAAATGAAAGAGAAAGAACAGATCGACAAACTGAGTATGCAACTAAAAAGAACTAGAAAACGAAACCACTCCTCTTTCTGCCTGCCCACCCACCTTTGTCCAATCTGCCACCTTCCCCTTTCCGGGAACCTTCACATATTCTCTCCTAGACTACTCAATCTCCAAGTATTTCTTTAAAAGCCTGCTATGCACCAGGTGCTGAGCTAGGTTCAGGGATCACAGACAAAAACAAAAACAACAGGTCAGTCCCTGCCCTGATGGAATTTTCATTCTATGAGGGGCACACAGGGCAGCTAGGAGACACAGTCAATAGAACACCAGGCCTGGAGTCAGGAGGACCTGAGTTCAGACACTTACTAGCTGTGTGACCCTGGGCAAGTCATTTTAACTTTGTCTGCCTCAGTTTCCTCATCTGTCAAATGGAGAAAGAAATGACAAACCTCTCCAGTATCTTTGCCAAGAAGACCCCAAAATGGGGCATGGGGAGTCAGACACGACTGAAACAACACAACAAAAACAAAATGAGCACACAAAGTGACCTTTTTTTGGTGGGGGGGACTCACAGGAACTGGGAAAGAGAGCCTGAATCCACTCCGGAGTGAGACAATGAAATCACCTTGGATTTCTGGGAGGTCTCCCTGCCTCCAGACTCTATCCACTGCCCTCATCTTCTTCCTAGTGCTCTGCTCTGCTCCAAGACCTCCCATGGCTCCCCTCTGCCTCCAGGACAGCTTTCTCTCCTGATCCTGCCTTGCAGCCTGTCTGACCTCCCTTTCTTGAACTAAGTACCACCACTCCCTTTTTTCCCCCGACCTTCTACATTCCAGCCACTACAAGAAGGCTCTCTTCCCATGTTCTAGTCTTTCCCCACTTTGCCCCCATGCATTCATATTCCAGGCCTGGGACCAACACCTTCCTTCCAAGAGAGATGATGGGTGAAGGGTGCCTTATGGCTGTAACCACCGTAACCACCATCGTCCTATAATCCTGAGGACTTGGGTTCAGATCCTATCTCAGCTACTTGCTACTAGTATGACCCTGAGCAAGTAAATTTCGCTCCTGTGGCCTCAAAGCACCACCACCAGCTCTCAATCTACGATCCTTCCATGCTCTGATCTTTCTTCAGACCCCCAACTCTAGCTCAGCTTCCTTCATAAAGCCTTCCCCCTCTTTCCCCTGCCCAGGCCACCTCTAATCAGATTGTCTCTGAGCCTTAGGTTTGGCTTCTTTGCTGCAAGGGGACTTTGGGAAATCTTGCCCACAAAGAGCTTACAATTTAACGAGGGAAGCAGATGTACAGCAAGGAGCTCAATGCCGCATAAAGTAGCAGGTGCTTAATGTAGAAGGGAGAGAGAGGCTGAAAGAGAGGAGGCAAACTAAGGGGGTGGGGGTGGGAAGGGGAGTCTTCAACCAAGATTGGAGGGAGACTCCAAAAGAAGCATCTGCAGTCCCACCTCCTCCAGCTTTCCCAGCCCAAATCCACAAACGAAGACACACACCTCCCCTAGGTCCCTGGGCTTCTTGGATATCTCTGGGCTCCCAGTTTCCTTGGGCTCCCTAGTGTCCTGAGAACTGTCTGGAGTCCTGATCTTCTCAGTCTCTTCAATTTCCCCGATCTCAAATCTCACGGAAACTTTTTGCTTTCTCTCTCCTGAGGTCCTGATTTCTTTAGACTTATCTGGGGTCTTGGTCTCCTTATACCCCACTGGGTCTCTGGTTCCCTCAGGCTCCTCTGGACCCCTGACTTCAGTCTCCTTTGGGGTCCTAGTCTCCTCTGAACCCCTGGTCTCCTTAGACTCCCCTGGGTCTCTGGTTCCCTCAGGCTTCTCTGGACCCCTGACTTCAGTATCCTTTGGGGTCCTGGTCTCCCCTAAACCCCTTGTCTCCTTAGACTCCCCTGGGTCTCCTGTTCCCTCAGACTCCTCTGGACCCTTGACTTCAGTCTCCTTTGGGGTCCTGGTCTCCTTAGACTCCTCTAGGTCTCTGGTTCCCTCGGGCTCCTCTGGACCCCTGACTTCAGTCTCCTTTGGGATTCTGGTTTCCCCTGGACTCCTGGTTTCCTCAGACTCCTCTTGACCCACGTTCTCAGCTTCCTCTGGGCTCCAAGTCTCCCCTGGGCCCCTGATACCCTCAGTCTCCCCTAGACTCTTAGTCTCATTGTGTTCTGGTTCCCTGTTATCCTCAGTGTCACCTGGCCCCCTGATACCCTCAGACTCCTCTGGACCCCTAACCTCAGTCTCCTTTAGGCTCCAGGTCTCCCCTGAACACCCAGTCTCCTTAGACTCCTCTGGACCCCTAAACTCATTCTCCTTTGGAGTCCTAGTCTCCCCTGGGCCCCTGGTCTCTTCAGTTTCCTCTGGGCCCATGATCCCCTTGGTTTCCTCTGGGCCTCTGATCTTTTCAGTCTCCTCTAAGCCCCTGGTCTCCTCAGACCTAATCTCAGTCTCTTTGGGACCCTCAATCTGCTCAGTCTCCTCTGGGACCCTGGTTCTCTCATTTTCCCCTGGACCTCTTGTCTCTACATTCTCTGCTGGGCCCCGGATCCCCTCAGTCTCCTCTGGGCCCCTAGAGTTCTCCTCAGTCTTCTCTGGGTCCCTAATCTCAGTCTCCTCTGAGCCCCCAATCTTTTCAGTGTCCTTTGAGCCCCTGAGCCCCTCAGTCTCCTCTGGGCCCCTAGGGTTCTCCTCAGTCTTCTCTGGGTCCCTGATCTCCTCAGTCCCCTCTGAGCCCCTGATCTTTTCAGTGTCCTCTGAGCCCCTGAGCCCCTCAGTCTCCTCTGGGACCCTGGTCTCCTCAGTTTCCTCTGAGCCCCTGAGCCCCTCAGTCGTCTCTGGGCCCCTGGTCTCCTCAGATCCCTCTCGGTCCCTAATCTCAGTCTCTTTGACACCCTTGATCTGCTCAGTCTCCTCTGGGCCCCTGATTCTCTCATTCTCCCCTGGATCTCTGGTTTCTGCATTCTCTGCTGGGACCTTGATCCCTGCAGTCTCCTCTGGGCCCCTAATTTCAATCTCGTTGGGGCCTTCCATTCCCTCCCTGTCCTCTGGGCCTCTGGTCTCCTCAGTCTCTCCTTGACCCTTGGTCTCAGATCCCTCAGAGGTCCTGATTTCCTCAGATCCCTGTGGACCACTGGTCTCTTCAGAGCTATGGGGGTTCCCTGCTTCCTCTGGTTCTCTGATCACTGCTGTCCCTGAGGCCTAGGGTGACTTCTCCCACATCTTCATGGCTCTGGGGATGTGGAGGTCAGAGAAGGATGGCCTGTGGGTTCAGGGCAGCTCCTGCTTGGGTCTCTACCTTCATCCAGGTCTCCTTAGCCTAGCCCAAGTCAGACCAGACTCTACCTCACAGAGACCAGATGACCTCATGGATGTGATGCTCTGTGTGGCTCAGTTTCACTTGGGCTGTCCCTCTATCTTGTCTCTGTCCCTCTGTGTGTCTATCTCAAAGGCTGAGAGGAACCTAGAAAGTCATAGCTAGACAGAACATTTGAAAACACCAAATCCAAGTATCTCATTTGTCTAAGGAGGAAAGTGAGGCCTCATTTTGCGGTCTGTCCCTGTCTCAGGGTTTCTCCCTATCTGAAAGTCCCTGCGTCTCTATCTCAGTGTTTCTGTGTTTGTCTGTCTCCCCCACCCCCATCTCTGCGCCTGCATGTCTGGCTTCTGGGCTGAGACTCCTGTTTCGGTTTAGATGGGTCTTTCCCCAGCCCTCTGCCCCTTACACCTGGGGGTTGGCAGGATCCCTAGGGACACAGCACCCGTAAACTCCCTCAACTCTCCCGCCCCCCCTCCCCAGGAAGTACAGTGGCTTCCTGCTGGGTCACAGGCGATGCCCGAGGAAGTGGGGGGAAGGGCAGCCACCCGAGGAGGGGAACGCCAGAGCTCTTGGTGGCGCGTGGCGGAGTTGGCGTAGGGTGGAGATGGGATGGTACTCAGAGTCAAGGACCTCGTGTCGGAGGTGCGCGGGGACAGCAATGGAGGGAGCCACGGAGTCGCCCGGTAACGAATAACGGGCTTGGAGGGGTTTCTCTCTTAATGCTCAGAGATCCGTAGTTGAGATCCTGGAGAGTTTTGGGAGAGGTGGAAGACTCAAACGGTTGGGGCAAGGAGAAAGAGGGAAGGGGTTTGTTTCTTAAGCGCTTAGAGATCCACTTCCGACGGGGACTGTGAGCCTGAGTGCGTATGTAGTACGAGCGCAAGAGGGCAAGCGCGAGGTGGACCGAGGATGCCAGACGAAAGGTCGGAGTGGGAAGGACAGAGATGGGCTTCAGCCTAAAGCGTCTAAGATTCCCCTGTTCCAGACCGTATGGGTATGCGAGGGCAAGTGTGCGTTTGTGTCGGGATACCTGAAAGCTGGCACAGATGCCCTCAAGCGCTTAGAGATCCCCCCACCCTTCCCCACATCCCCCCGCTAGAAGGTAAGGTCCGCTCACCTCGGAAGAAGCCTCCGCTCAGGGTCGGATGGACAGCGGACGGGCTGGGTGACCATCCACTTAAGTTACAGACCTGTAGTGCAGAGGGGACCAGGCACTGGGTGGCACCCGGCTTCGCCTCCTCCCACCTGTCCGGGAGGGAGGAGGCACTGATTGGCTTGTGCTTGGAGGGGGCGGGGCCAGGTTTCTAGAGGCCCCTCTCCTGGAAGCCTCGGGTTTGAGGGTGGGGCTAGTCCTTGGACTCCGCCCACGATGTCTCCGGCTTCCCCCTGCTCCGGGGAAGTTATCTCCATCAGCTCAGTCTACTCTTGAAAGAACTCGAGTTCTAGGTTTGGGGAATGCTTCCCAAGTTCTGAGTGGGAGAGATGTTCCTGGGTTCTATGTCTAGGCTCTAGGTGTACTGAAGCAGCCCCTGAGTTCTAGATCTGAGTTCTTGTGTGTGTCGGGGGGGGGGGGGGGCGGGGCAGGTTGGTACGCGTCGTAGATTCCGGGTCCGAGGGAAATTTTTTAGTTCCAAGGTTTTGGTTGCACAGGACAAAACCTTGGGTTCTAAGTCTGGTTTTCTGAGCTTTGGAGAAATTCTTGTCTTTTGTGGGCTTGATTTTAGAGGTGTGGGTATGTGTGTGGGTATGTGTGAGGATGACTGGGTCTGGGTCTGCATTCCAGATCAATGTGTGTGTGTGTGTGTGTGTGTGTGTGTGTGTGAGATCTAGCAGTGAGTGACTTGGGAGAGCTTGGTTCTAGATGTTGGGTAGGAAACTCTGGGGTGTGAGAAAGAAGTATAATGGAAAATGAGGCACATCTACCATCTGAAGACCTGGGTGTCTCTTCTTGGCTCTAACTCTGTGATCTTGGGTTAGTCTGTGGTCTTCTGTGGACCTCACTTCCTTCATCTGCAAAGTGAGGGGGTTGGGCTCTATCTCTGTTTGGGCAGGGTGGAACCTGCCCCTGGGCCTCTGCTATGTCCTCACCAGTCTGCAGGATGGACATTCAGGAGGAGCAACAAGGTTTGATATATCCTGGCCCAAGTGGGCATCTCTGTGGGGCTGGCTGCCTTCTGGAGCTGTCCAATCTGTGCTACCAATGAGCTGGGGTGCCAATTTCTGGACCATGGAGGGTGGAGGGTTCAGTAGGCTGGTGGGATGGGGACAGGGAGGCCTGGCTCCTTGGGGGCAGGGCCAGGGGCAGAGGGAAGGTTTGCCTGGGCTGGCTCTCTGGCAGCAGGCCATGCTTAGCTTCCTGAACCCTCCTCTTCCTGTCTGCCTCACCAGACACCTCTCTCTTCCTGTATGTTTTCCTGCTGTTTATCATGGGGATTCCCCTGTTATTTATGGAGATGGCCTTGGGGCAGTGCCTGAACTGGGGCTCTGTGGGGGTCCAGTCAGCCCTCCACCCCTGACTGTGGGAGGGAGGTGGGCTTGGCCAGCTGCCTGGTGAGGCCACACTCTGCCCTGTATAAGAGCTATGGGTAGTGGATTGGGCTATGGGGAGCCTCGAAGGAGTCCAGCTCTGCTTAGCTTGGTCACTCCTCCCCAGGTGAGCTCTATGGTGGCTCTCACTACAATGTGATCGCCTGGATTGTTTTTTACCTCAGCCAGTCATTCTGGTCCCCACTGCCCTCAGGCCACTGTCCCTGACTGGTGAGAGCTGGGGCGGGGGGGGGGGGGGCTGACCCTGAGAGGTACCAGGTCACGGAGGGAACACTGGGGCTAGGGGTAGTGCTGGGAGGTCAGGAAGGAGTTCATACTGACCCCCATCCCACATCCCTGAGCTGTCTTGCTCCTGTTGGGGATCCACCAAGTCCTGAGTGTTCCTGGACAACACCCCACAATCTATTTCTGGCACCATAAGGCTCTGGAGTATCAATGAGGTAAATTGGCCCCTGCAGCCACCTCTGCTGCCTCAAGGCTGGGGCCAGACTGCAACCTTCTCTCACCCAGGTCCAACAGAGTTTTCCCACTGACCTGCTAAGTTGTCTTTGGTGTTTGTGCATAGAGAAGTCTGGAAACTGCCACAGCTCAGTGATTCAGTGCCCTGAAGCCTGCTCTGCTCAATTGTGCTCCAGCCTGGTCTGTGATGGCATGGCCCATGTTGGGCTGCACTCTGTTCCCAGCACCTTACCAGTGACCATCCAGGCCCTCTTGGGCTGGAGACTTGTTTCACTCTGTCATTTCATGGGTTCCGTAGCTCTAGAATTTGTTTAGAGTCATTTTTTACAGGTGTTTGGAGGGATTTGGGGGAGAGCTCAAGCAAGTCCCTGCTTTCCTGTGGCCATCTTGGCTCTGCCCCCTGCATTTTAGAGTTCTAAAATGTCCAAGGATTCTCCTCTTGTAGCAAGGTCTAGACTTCCAGCTTCCCAGGGATTGAAGCCGTTCCTGTTAATATCTTGAGTTCTTAGCTACACGTTCCCCAAAGGGAGGTCATTTGTAAAGAAAGAGCAGGTGGACATCTCCTTGATTTCCAAGGTGCCTCCTGGCTTCCAGCGGTCACTAGAGAGAAGCTTTCCATTGATTCTGGCACTACTTCCCTCTACTCTCCCCCCGAGCCAGGTCTCCACAAACTATCCCCTCCCCTACCTTGCCCTTCCTGACCCCCAACTTCTCCCTACCCCAAGCTCCAAATGCAAGGTACTTGTGTTCTCTGGGCATGTTTCCCATGGAGGGCCCTGAGCACTCCTCAATATCATGAACCTTATTTTGGCAGTTCCAGGTTAACCTCACGTGAATGATGAGGACCTCATGTCTCTTTTAAGCCTTCAAGATGGGAATAATACAGAGAAAACCAGACGAAAGAAGAGGCAATTCAAAGCCATTTCTTACATAAAAGTGTCCTAACAATGAGAGTTACTCCAAAGTTGGAATGGATTCCTTGGGAAGGAGTGGACTCTCCTTTACTGGAAGCCTCCATGCAGAGGCTAGAGGACCATCAGATGTAATAGCAAGGGTTCTTATTCAAGTACTAATTGACTCAGATAGCAATCGCAGATGCTTTGGGGGGCACCTTCAGTTCAGAGATCTTGTGATTGTCTAGCATAAGGGTGTGTATGTGGAGGAAATGGAGGGAGGGATAGAAGGTGTCCCTTTTGCCCCCTTCCCAGGGATGCCTATAAAGGACAGCAGCTGATAGAGGCTGGTGAGCTGCCCAAAGGAGTGTAGCCACCAGGTGACCTGTCTGAAAAGCCAGCCAACACCTGTTCCATATGGCTAAACCAACTTAGCATAGAACTGAGCAGCAGTGTCCTGTCTGTGGGAACACACCGGGAAGAGGGGTGGGGAACTGATGGGGGAAGGCTGCTAGATCCACATGAGCACCTGTCCAAGCCCAGGGCAGCTTGGGAGGATCTGAGGTGACAGGACCAAGGCTGAGCTCACCTGCAGCCTGGGCATCCCCTTGCCCCACCCCCCTGCCCACAGCAAGCCTGGGCCTTGTTTGTTGTGGCCTTCACCAAGGCGCTGAACATGTTCCCAGGTTCTTTCTTCTGGTTGGTCATCTTCCTGATGCTCATCAAACTGGGGCTGCATGATGCTGGGAATCATGTGGGGTACCCTGACCTTGGTGCAGGATGACTTCCTCTGCCTATGCCAGTGTCCCCTCACCCTCACCAACAGGCACTGTCCTGACCCCTCCCCCACTTCCCCTCCCTGATACTAGGGATCCCCTGACCCTTGACTTCCAGCATGACTGTGCATCCCACTGTGGCCTCCAATGTGACCTTTCCTCATCCTGATTCTCTGCTTCCTCCTCCTTGCTCAGGGACCATCTGTTTATTGGGCTTTCTGAAAGGGAAGCTTCTTCACCCAGCACTTGGGAATCTACTTCCTGACCATGTGTGATGACTTCATATTTATCTCTTTATCATGATTATCTCTGAGAACATTGGTGTGACCCGGTTCTATGGGGTCAAGAGGAGATCAGAGATGGGCAACCATGGGGCCCCAATCCTGCAGAGGCCCAGGGATTTCTAGGGTACTTTCAGAGACACACCAAGAGATCAGTCAAAGCCCAGGGAGACTGGAAAGCTTGGAGGAGGATCAAAGGGACCTGTGGAAAGGCAGATAGCCCAAAGAGATGTTGGCAGATCCAGGGACTCTGGGAAACAAAGAGAAGCCTAAAGAGAGGCTGTTATAGCCAGAGAGACCCAGGAAGCTCTTGGGAGACTTCAGGGGGCCCAGGGGTCTCTTACTCTGTGGGTCTGCCCCTCACAGCACAGGCTTCAGGGCCTGCCTCCCCCTAGGTTCCTGGGGGAGGTTCCATGGTGGGGTGTGAGCTACCACTTCTCCATTCCTATCTGCTGTACTACTGCTCCCTGCTCAGGGTGGGGATTCTTATCTCTGCTATCCTGTTGCAACTAGGATTCAAGCAACCCTCCTACCATGCCTGAGATTCCAACACTGTGAGCTTAGGGTTAAGGGGAGGTATCTGAGGTCCTCAAGGACCCAACTGTCCTCCCTCCACCTGATCTTCTCAAGGGCCCAGCCCTCCCCTTTCTCTCTTTCTATCACCTCAGGGTCCCAGGAGTCCCCTTTCTCTCTTCCCCAGGGATCCTTTCCCCCTGGGGTCCAGGGGCAGGGGATGCCTAGGGCCCTGAGGGGAAGGGGAAAGAGGAAGTTAGCCAGTTGGCAGCTCCTCAAGCCACCTCCCCTTCTTATGAGCAACCCAGGAGGCTGAATAGTCTTGTACAATTTGCTCCATGTCTTGACAGTCTACTGAGGTGCTAAAGGTCTACCCGATGTGGGCCTCAGCCTCCCGTCTCTTTTCCCCCTACCCTCTGTCCAATCCCTACAGTCTTGCTCCAGCACCATCGACCAGGAATCACTCCTATCTTGATAAGGACAATCCACCCAGAGACCAGTGACATGACCCCTTTCCCCAGGGACTCAGTCTACCTAGAGACCAGTAGAATCACCTCCTCCCTTTGGAAAGGGAGGTCAGAGAGGTCAGTGGCTGAAGCAAAGGATGGAGGCAGAGTGTTCCAGGTGTGGGGGGTAGCCACAGAGAATGCCCAGAGCCGAGAGACAGAGGGGCTTGTTTGTGGACCAGCCAGAAGGCAGGGGTCACCGGACTGAAGAGGGCTGGGGAGTGAGATGTGAGAAGGCTGGAAAGGGAACAGGGGGCTAAGCTAGGAAGGGCTTTGAATGCCAAACAGTGTGGGCTGGGGTGACATGATCCAAACTGTGCTTTGGGTAGATCATTTTAATAGCTGAATAGAGGATGGAGTAAAGTGGGGAGAGATTGGAGGCAGGCTATTGCAGTAATTAAGGTATGAGGTGATGGCAGTGTCAGAGGGGAGAAGGGGGAATATTTGAGAGATGTTTTGCTCCTGAAAACTACAGGAAAGTCACTGGAGTTTATTGGGGAGGGGGGGAACATGATCAGACTGCACCAAATACCAGTTCCACAATAAACACACGTAGCAGCTAGCATATAAACCCATTTATCCAATCAATAGCAAACAAATCAGAGAAGGAAGTTTTTGTTTACTTGTTTTTCAGTCTTATTCGACTCTTCATGACCCCTTTTGGGGCTTTCTTGGCAAAGACACAGGGAGTAGCTTGCCACTTCCTTCTCCAGATCATTTTACAGGTGAGGAAACTGAAGCAAATGGGTGAAGCAACTTGCCCAAGGTCACACAGCTAGTAAGTGTCTGAGACCAGGTTTGATCTCAGAAGGATGAGCCTTGCTGATTCCAGGCCTGTGACTCTATGCACTGTGGTGACACCTAGCGTTATACCGAAGAGGATATAGTAAATGTCACATGGAGTGAATGAGTTCTCACCAGCAAGATATTTCAGTCCAGATCTCCCCAGAGGAAAATACCTCAAAACCTCTGGTGTAGTAAGTGGGTCACTGGCTCCTCATGGTCAGGGCCCTGAAGGGAATCTGGAACCACATCCCTATTGTCTCCTAGCTGGAAGCCAGAAAACCAGGATTTCTCTTCTCTCCAAATCCAGCCAAATGTGCCCTAGAGCAGACAAGATTTGAGTCAACTCCACAAAAGAGGAGAGTCTTGTGCAAGTCACTGCAAACAGCCCAGGGCTAAGCCTCGACTCTCCCATTCCACAGGGACTTACTTCCAAGATAACCATGAGTCATTACTGCCTCCGTTTTGGATCAGTCCAGCCAAATGGATCCAAAGCCACATGGTTCTATGATCATCTTCACTTCTCTCACTAGTCCACAGGAACGTCACTGGTGATTTTTCCAAAAGTTTTGCTGGAACCTCAGGAAACTATATCTTCAGTATTTTCTTGATCATGAAGCTGCCAGCTGCAGGAGCTCCAGAGGGTCTCTGTTGCTTCTAGGATAAGATATAAACTCTTTAAAACCCTTCAATAACTTCATCCAAAAGAATGACAATAATCAGACAACACACCAAAACTTATGGGATGCAGCGGAAGCGGTTCTTAGGGGAAGTTTTATATCTTTGAATGCTTACATGAATAAAGTAGAGAAAGAAGAGATCAAAGAATTGGGCATGCAACTAAAAAAAGCTAGAAAAAGAACAAATTAAAAATCTCCAATTAAATATCAAATTAGAAATACTGAAAACCAAAGGACAAATTAATGAAATTAAAATTAAGAAAACTATTGAGCTAATAAGACTAACAGCTCGTTTTATGAAAAAATAAACCCCAATACAATAGATAAACCTTTGGTTAACTTGATTTAAAAAAGAAGAAAACCAAATTATCAGTATCAAAAATGAAAAGTGCAAATTCACCATTAGTGAAAAGGAAATTAAAACAATAATTGGGAACTATTTTGCCCAACTGTATGCCCATAAATTTGACGATCTTAGTGAAGTGGATGAATATTTATAAAACTATAAATTGCCCAGATTAACAGAAGAGGAAATAAAATATTTAAATAACCCCATCTCAGAAAAAGAAATTGGACAAGCCATCAATGAACTCCTTAGGAAAAAATCTTCAGGGCCAGATGGGTTTACAAGCAAATTCTATCAATATCAAACATTTAAAGAACAATTCCAATACTATATAGACTATTTGGGAAAATAGGGGAAGAAAGAGTCCTACCAAACTCTTTTTATGGCACAAATATCATACTGATACCTAAACCAGGAAGAGTCAAAACAGAGAAAGAAAATTATAGACCAATTTCCCTAATGAACATAGTTGCAAAAATTTTAAATAAAATATTAGCAAAAAGAGTGCAGCAACTTATAAGAATAATACACTATGACTAGGTAGGATTTATTCCAGGAATGGAAGGCTGGTTCAATATTAGGAAAATTATCAGCAAAATTGGCCATATTAACAACAAAACTAGCAGAAATTATATGATTATCTCAATAGATGCAGAAAAATCTTTTGACAAAATGCAACAGCCATTCCTATTAAAAAAAAAACACTAGAAAGCATAGGAATAAATGGAGTCTTCCTTAAAATAATAAATAGCATCTACCTAAAACCATCAGCAAGTATTATATGTAATGGGGATAAGCTAGATGCAATTCCAATAAGATAGGGGGTGAAACAAGGATGTCCATTACCACCCCTATTATTCAAACTGGTACTAGAAATGTTAGCTTTAGCAATAAGAGAAGAAAAAGAAATTGAAGGAATTAGAATAGGCAAGGAAGAAACAAAGCTATCACTCTTTGCAGATGATATGATGATTTACTTAGAGAATCCTAGAGAATCAAGTTAAAAAACTACTTGAAATAATAACCAGCAAAGTTTCAGGATATAAAATAAATCCACATAAATCCTCATCATTCCTATATATTACTAGCAAAGCCCAACAGCAAGAGATAGAGAAATTCCATTTAAAGTTACTGTAGATACTATAAAATATTCGGGAGTCTACTTGCCAAGACAAACCCAGGACCTATATAAACACAATTACAAAACACTTTTCACACACAAAGTCAGATCTAAATAAATGGAAAAACATCAGTTGCTCATGGGTAGGCTGAGCTAATATAATAAAAATGACAATTTTACTTAAATTAATTTACTTATTTAGTGCCATACCAATCAAACTATTAAAAACATTTTATAGAGCTAGAAAAAAATAATACAATTCATCTGGAAGAACAAAAAGTCTAGAATATCAAGGGAATTAATAAAATAAACGTTAGGGGAGGTAGCCTAGCCTTGTCAGATCTTAAATTGTATTATAAAGTAGCAATCATCAAAACTACTTGGTACTGGCTAAGAAATAGATTGGTGGATCAATAGAGTAGGTTAGGTACATATGACACAATAGTCAATGACTATAGTAATCTACTGTTTGATAAACCCAGAGATACTGGCTTCTGAGATAAGAACTTGCTATTTGACAAAAACTGCTGGGAAAATTGGAAAATAGTATGGCAGAAACTGAGCATAGATCAATATCTTACACCTCATACTAAAATAAAGTCAAAATGGGTTCATGATTTAGATATAAAGGCTGATACTATAAGCAATCTGGGAGATTTATGGAGAATGGGAGAAGTTGTGACCAAACAAGAGATAGACAACATTATGAAATGCAAAATGGATAATTTTGATGATAAGTTTTTGTACAAACAAAGCCAATGCAACCAAGATTAGGAGGAAAGCAGAAAACTGGGAAAGAATTTTTACAACCAGTGTCTCTGATAAAGGCTTCATTTCTGTATATATTTTATTTAATATTTTAGTTTTCAACATTGATTTCCACAAGATTTTGAGTTACAAATTTTCTCCCCATTTTTGCCCTCCCCCCATTCCAAGATGTCATATATCCTGATTGCCTCATTCCCTAGTCAGCCCTCCCTTCTTTCACCCCACTCCCCACTTCAACCCCTCTCTCTTTACTTTCTTGTAGGGCAGGATAGATTTCTATGCCCCATTCCCTACATATCTTGTTTCCCAGCTATATGCAAAAATAACTTAATATTTTTAAGCATCTGCTTTTAAAACTTTGAGTTCCAAATTCTCTCAAAGACTTCATTTCTAAAATACGTAGAAAACTGAGACAAATTTATAAGAATACAAGTCATTCCCCAGTTGACAAATGGATATGAACAAGCAGTTTTCAGAGGAAGAAATTAAAGATATCTATAGTCATATCAAAAAATGCTCTAAATTGCTATTGATTAGAGAAATGCAAATCAAAACAACTCTTAGGTACCACATCACACTTGTCAGATTGGCTAACATGACAAAACAGGAAAATTATAAATGCTGGAGAAGATGTGGAAAAATTGAAGCACTTACGTTGCTGGTGGAGTTGTGAACTGCTCCAACCATTTTGGAGAGTAATTGGGAACTATGCCCAAAGGGCTATAAAAATGTGCATACCCTTTGACCCAGCAATACCACTACTAGTTCTGTATCCCAAAGAGATCACACAAATGGGAAAATATACAAAAACTCACACGTACAAAAATATTTATAGAAGCTCTTTTTGTGGTGGCCAAGAACTGGAAATTGACAGAATGCCCATCAGTTGGGGAATGGCTGAATCAGTTGTGGTACATGAACGTAATGGAATGCTATTTTGCTATAAGAAATGATGAGCAGATGGACTTCAGAAAAACCTGGAAAGATGTATATGAACTGCTGCTGAATGAGGGGAAGAGAACCAGGAGAACACTGTACACAGTAACAGCAACGTTGTATGATGACTAACTTTGATAGACTTGGCTCTTCTCAGCAATGCAAGGATCTAAGATGACTCCAAAAGGCTCATGATGGAAAATGCCATCCACATCCAGAGAAAGAACTTTGGAGTTTGAATGTAGATGGAAGCAGACTATTTGCTCTCTTTTTGTTTGTTTTGTTTTGTTTCTTTTTTCTCGTAGTTCATTCCATTGGCTGTAATTCTTCTATGCAACATGACTAATGTGAATATATGTTTAATGTGAATGTATATGTAGAGCCTATATTGAATTGCATACTCTCTTGGGGAGGGGGAGGGGAAGGAGGGGGAGAAAATTTGGAACTCAAAAGCTTGTGGAACTGAATGTTGTAAACTAAAAATGAATAAATAAATAAAAACCTTCAAATCATGGCTCCAGTCAACTTGCTATCCTTCACACAGGCTATTCTATCTCCTGTCTCCAGACCTTTGGCAGCATTGCGTAGTGGACAGGGCACTGCATTTGGAGTCAGGAAGAGCTGGGTTCAAATCCTGACTCAGACAGCTTCACCCTCTGCGCCTCAGTTTCCTCCTTTGTGAGATCAGGAGATTGGACTGATGGCCTCAAGTTCTTTTCATCTCTGAAGTTACAGATCCAAGGCTTCTATTGTAGTATTCCCTACTTCATAGCTCCCACTCCCTTTGGTGGGAAGGATTTCCAGGACTGTAGCTCATGAGCCCCATCTGGCATGTTCTCTTATATCAGCTAGGCAGATACCCTTTTTAAAAAGGGTATCTACGCAGAAAGTATAAAAAATAGTTGGTACAAAAACCATCCCCTTGGAGGTATGGGACGCAGACAGATGTCCAGGGAAAATTTAGAGAGCCCATAGTATAAAGGGATGACTCACAGCTCCTAGTTGGGTGGAAATTTTTCCTCCCTTCCTGGAGTCTTTATGAAGTTCCTTAGAGGTGTATGTAGCTCTCCTTGGGCCCTCAATATCAGCTCCCTTGTGGGGAGTCTTGAAGCTTCCATTCTACACTCCCTGAAGCTTCCATTCTATCCATGCTCCCTGAAGCTGTCTTCATCTATCAGTTCCTGGCTGGATGTATTTGCAGTAGTGAGTGGAGTGGGAATGCAGTACTCTGGGGGCAACACCTTCCCCTCTCTGATATACGTAGGTCCAGAGGTGTGTCTAACTCAAGCAAACCCAAGACATTTCCTTCTCTGATTTCACCCAAATGCTCAAAGCATTCCCCTTCTCAAACCTTGTTTACATTTCAGTTTGATTGCTTGATTCAGTTGAGGCGCAGAAATTGTTCCAATCTAGTTTATACATTTGATTGATTGATTCTGTAACTCAATGAAAGAGGTAGCCGGACTTGGAGTCAGAAAGATCTGAATTCGAATTCTGCTTTGGATCTTTACTAGCTGTGCAATGGGGGCACATCACAACCTCTGCCTCAGGCTCCTTATCTGTATCTGGCTCTGACAATCCTTAGCTTCCTTCAAAGTGTTATTTCTCACAAAAGACTTTTCCTGACCTCCTCAGCACTAGGACTTTCCTCCATCCCCTTGCATTTCTTTTTCATTTAATCCAGGTGACCTCGAGTTCACTTGTGGCTTCGAAGCTCCATGTTCCCCACCCCTGATTTAATCAAACAAGCAAGTAAACATTAAGTGACTGCTGTGTGCCAGTTAGCCACTGTGTGCCAGCAAATTGATGTGTAGGGATGTCTGCTGAAATGTTGAATGGGTGTCACCCAGGTAGGTTATGTGTGCCCACATAGCTCTGTCTAGACATGGCTCCCAAGGAGGCAAGAAAAGATATTGGTAGATATCCAGGCCTTGGATATCCTTCCCCTTGCCCCACCATCGTCCAAAGGCAGACTTTGATCTTTGTCAATAAGAGTTTGGAGCCAAAGACTTGCTGTTCTGCTTTCCTCAGAGAAAGGGCATACTAGGCTGGAATGATATCTTGTCCCTTAAATATTAGTTCAGGGGAAATAATTTTTAGGTTAAAACTTCACTCCTGATTGCTGCTCCTCAGTGGGGAAAGGAATATCTTAAGCTTTGAAACCAAGGCTTGACTGCCTTCCTACCAGATGTCAGATTGATAATGAACATATGTTGGTTCGTTTATCCTTCTTTTTGAAGAGGACCAGTGACATCATGGGTGGATGTCTTGACCTGTGTGCAAATTGGGTTTAAGTTACACAGAGTTGCACCAAGTCATCAGCCTCACCCTCTCTTCCAGAGTATTCAAAGTCCAGTGGCAAGACAAAAGCCAGTGTGACTGGCGATGGCCCAGGATGCAGCAGAGAACTTCGGTGTCTTCGCCGTCTAACCAAGCTCTAAGCGCTCCATGGCACTTGCTTCAGCTGCCCTCATGGCCATTGGAACAAATTGTTCTCATCGACCCACTCTTCACCTAACTCACCAACAAGTGTGAAACTTGTTGGTTGCCCTTAACCTGGTTTAGTCCGTCTGCTGGGAGGTTTTACTAGGGTGTGGCTGCTGTACATGTTACAGCTTCTTGGAACCACTGGTGAGAGTTTCAGGAAAGGTGGGCACAAAGGTGAAGAAGCAACCCTGAGAAGGGCTCACCCAAGAGGTGCTAGTCCTCACTGAACACCCAATATACTCCTACGTATGGACATATGTAAGCAAATAGAAAACAAACCCATTTACCCAAGTCAACAAATCAGAGAATGTATATACAGGAGAATATAAATATATTTATATGTGTATGTGTAAGTATATGTATATGTGCATGTGTATATATGTTTATATATGTATATGTCATATATGTGTGTGTGTGTGTGTGTGGGTGTGTGTGGGTGTAAATACCAGCTAATAAAGAATGGAGAATGGTCTAACTGGGAGCAAGACTATTTCAGTCCAACTAAGAGAGAGAGAGGGAGTCTCAGACCTCACCGAAAGGGAAATACCCCCAAAGTTTCCAGTGTGGTCAGCTAGGATGGGGTGCCAGCCACTTTACGGGTCTTCTTCCTAAGTCTTTTTCTCCCTTTCTCTAGGGACATAAAGAGAGTCTGGAACTGTGTGTCTTCTTCCTCAAAGCTGGAAGCCAGAAGCCTAGGGTCTCTCTTCTCTCCAGCTCCCACTAACTCTGACCCACATGAAAGCAGGTTCGGAGGATTGAGGGATCAATCTCAGCTATTGAGGATGGCCTCACATGAACGGCAGTTGAGCCACAGGTTATAGATGGGGATATTAGGATTCGATTCAATTCAATAAACATTTATTAAGCACCTACTATGTTCCAGGCACTGTATTAAGCACTGGGGATACAAAAAGAGGTCAAAGATAGTCCTTGCCCTCAAGGAGCTTACATTCTGTTGGAGGAGACAATCTTCGAACCTGGAAGATTCCTAGGCTGTGTGCCTGAGAATGGTGTTGCCCTCTACAGTAACAGGGAAGGTGGGGGACAGGGAGGATTCAGGTGAAAGATAATTTACAATTTATGATTTCTGCAGGACATCCTGGTCTAGATGTCTAAAAGACAGTTGGAGAAGCAAGATCAGAGGTCAGCAGAGAGAAAGGCAGGAAGAGTAGATCTGAACTTTCCTCTCTAAGTGACTTCCATTGACTTTGTATATACCTGGCTACTATCTTATTTATGTCCCCCATTGGAAAGGCAGAGACTGTTTTTGCCTTTCTTTGTATCCCTAGCACTCGGCACACAGTAGGTGCCTAATAAATGCTTATTCCCTTTCCAGTCAATGCAAAATATATGAAAGGCAAAAAAGATGGCACAACTTCACAACTGTGCTGATGGAAAGATGAATTCCAAATCTTTTCTTAAAAAAAAAGACCGAGAAAAAAATTTTCTTCAAAAATATTTTCCCTTGCTACTCTCAGAAAGGCAAAGAACATTCAAATTTAAACTGTGAGTCCAGCAAAGTTTTCTTAAAAAATTGAATGCAAAAGTCAAGTCCAGAAAAAAGTAAAGAAAACAAGCTACCTAAAATAATAGGGCCTTAAAATGGAAAGCTTGGAGCTATACGGTGACAGGAGCTCCAACCAGGATGGAAAGTTCAGGGCAAAAAGGGCCACTGAAGGGTAAAGGCCTTCTCTCCTGTTAGGTGGTGAGCAAAGGAGGGCAGGAACTGTCTTTGTCTTCTCTTTGTATCGCCAGCACTTAGCATAGTGCCTGGCACAAAGTAAGAGCTTGATAAATGGTTATTAATTTACTGACTGGATAGCTAGGTGCTGCAGTAGATAGGATGCTGGGCCTGAATTCAAAAAGATTCATCTTCCTGAGTTCAAATCCAGCCTCAGATATGTATTCTGTGTGACCCTGCGCAACTTAACCCTGTTTGCCTCAGTTTCCTCATCTGTAAAATGAACTGGAGAAGGAAATGGCAAACCACTGCAGTATCTCTGCCAAGAAAACCTAAATGGGGTCATGAAGTGTCAGACACAATTGAACAACAAATAGTTACTGACTGACTGAAGGCCTGAACTCAGGAATATCAAGATTGAAAGCACTACTGAAGGGCCAACCTTAAGAAAATTACATTGTTCATCCTTTAAGGCAAAATAGGCATTACTGTAGAACAGTGGCTAAAACAAAAATTCCAATGCTTTTTAAATGTCAAAAAGCAAATTCTTTAAAGAGAAGCAACTAGGAATTTAATACAATATTCCTACAGATAGGCTCCCATGTATAGAATGTTTAAATTAGGGAAAAGAACTAAACCTCTGACTAAATGTTAGTAATTTGCTAGACTGGGGGCTCTGAGCTATTTTGATACTCCTAACTTTTCACTTAATATAAACTCCCTCAAGGAGCAGAGGAAATTATTTGGACCTCATAGTCCATCATATTGCTCTAGTTAAAATGAGCTAATTATTGTAACTTTGTGACTGATTATATCTCCAGAGACCAAGGGGAAAAGTTAGAAAAGGGGTGTGAGGACTATCATTGATCACCTTCACCTTATCCCTTTTTGGCTGAAACACCAGCACGCACTGATGTTAAAAATAAATTAGTGTGCCTTTATTTCCATATCCCAAGGGTGGGGAACTGGCAGCCTAGAGGCCACATGTGGCCTTCTAGGTCCTTAGGTTTGGCCTTTTGACTAAGTCCAAGTTTTACAGAACAAATCCTTTTATTAAGGGGATTTGTTCTTTTAAGTTTGGATTTGGTCAAAAGGCCACACGTGAGAGAGCCACATGTGGCCTTGAGGCTGTAGGTTCTCCACCCCTGCCATATCCCCTCCCCCAACATTGACTAGTACTCTCTTTTACTATTGTATTATCGTATTTGCCAACTTATTGAGTATGCAGCAACACTTTAAGGTTGTTTTGATGCGCATTTATCTTATTTTTAGTGTTTTAGATCATTCTTTCATATCTATCCATATCTATCTATATCTATATATATATAAGGAGAGAGAGAGAGAGAGAGAGAGAGAGAGAGAGAGAGAGAGAGAGAACAATTCTTCTTTTGGAAACTTAATGCCCTTTGATCATATATCTGTGTGGGAACACTTTTTGGTTGTCTCTATTATATTTTGGATATATACCAAACATATTTGATATGAAGATTTTTTTCTCCAATTGACTGCTTTTTCATTCTGGATGCATTAATTTTCTGTAAATGCTTTTCACTTTCATGTGTAATACAGGAATATGGCTAATATACAACAGCATACACAGACAGACCTATCCAATCTGGAATCTAGAGTCAGTCCAGAATAGATGTGAGACAGTTCCCTCTCTTTACCCTGCAGACTTTGACTATAGGTGCTGCCATACTTGGCCACGGGCCAGCTACCCTGGCATTTGTGAGTTTTAATGACCTATTAACTTTGATTCTTTTTAGTAAATGTTATCTAATCTATATGTGAGCAATACTTTCCGGTCAGGCCAAATTAGGAATGAGATAAAAATCTCAAATGGGGTAGGGGTAAATTGAGTCAAATGAATTATCATTTCTATATCCATGCTCTACACTTATACTTCAGCAGAAGAAGAAAGGCTGTGGCCTTTTGCCATGCTCAAAGAAAGGGACTTGGAAGCTGGTGAAGTTTGAGCTTGTAGGTCCATCTGGTGGTTTATGCAAATTGTATTCTGAATATCTGATCTATCCCTGATCTAAGCCTAGGAGGTGCACTTGTTTGGTGAATTCTTAAATTTTCCTACCTTTTAGTCATGGTGGCAACATGAAGTAGGTGCTCCTGGCATGGAGAATACTCCTGCAACAGTACCCCCCCCCCCAAAAAAAATGTGCTTAAAGACTAAAAATTCAATATGAATCAACTGTGCAAGAAGGCAGGCAAAAATGCCAGTGGGTTCTTTGGCTGCATTAAGAATGACAGAATTCTAGAATTGGAAAGGATCCCAATGGCCATCCAATTCCTCATTATCTGTACTAGAATGCCCTCTCCAATGCATCCAGCAGATGGTCACACAGACTTTGTATGAAGACCACCAATGCTGGGTATTTATTAGGCACTTATCATCTACCATGTGCCAAGTACTATGTACCTTCTAATCAAATGAGATAAACTACTGCGAACCACTTAGCACAGCAGCTTCTGTCTTGTGTACTATGCATTTGGTCTAGATGAGTAAGGCACGTGCTGTGGGTGATTTTCTGTTTTGCATTATGCTTCTGCATGTACCCTAAGTCTGGCAGACTCATTTTTAATATGGATGATACGTCCCAGGTCCCTGCAGGTCTACTGGGTAGTTGCAACAATTATCTCTGATTACACTATATGCTAATTGATGAATGTATATTTTTACAAATGTATCCATCCATGTGCCTGGGGTGATTTGCAGGGACTGCAAATTCTTTGCTGGGGAGAAATTTAAGGGAGCAGTATAACCCTGGCCAAAGAAGAGCCATGATCTTTGGGCAGTTTTGCCTCCGATGACAATTCCTAATTATCTATGTCCAATCTAATGAATGCAGGCTGGTAAGCAGTGGTTAGGGTATTTAATCTAGGTGGAAGATGGAAGTGATCATCATGGTACTGATGGTGGAACATATAACAAAAAGCTGGAAACAAGTACCATTTTGTGGCTTCTGGGCTTTTTTCAACGCTGTGATTTTATGACTCTGCAGTCTTTCATGGGACCCTCTAAGGGGATGACAATACATATCATCATTTCCTGAAGGAGTGTGTGACATCCTTGGTCATTAGGCAGATTAAGTCTTCTGGTTGAGTTGCCGATGTCACTTTAGGTCCTTGTGGAAGGAGGTGATATCCTAGATCCCTCAGATTATTTGCCATTACTGGTCATGGGGCAGATCCAGTCCTTGGAGGAATGGGTGATATCACTGATTACTAGGCAAATTTAGTTCTCCAGAAAAGGAATGACTGCTCATCTGCTGATTTACTGACTTGGGGGAATGGGTGGTATTATTAAGGTATACAGTTTTGTTCCTTGAGAAAAATGACAGTTCCTATTCCTGAATACTTTGACTTAGGATAATCAAGTCATGCTTTGATCTCAGTAACATTTAATAAGAAGGAAAAGCTTTACCCCTGGGTGAACTGATTTTGTGAGTACAAAGTAGAGGAAGTGAACAAATAGACATTCATCTGAAAAAGCTCTGAGACTCTTCGTGGATCACAGGTTCCTCATGCATTAACAACATAACATATCAACCAAGGGAGCTGAGGTTGTGTATGATACCAAGCACAAGAGAGATGATGGTCCCACCATACTCTGCCTCTGTCAGATAGCCTCCAGAGTATTTTGTTCAGTTCTGGACACCTTTAAAAACGACATTAATAAGCTGTAGAGTGAGCTATCCAGAGAAATCTGCTGAAAACTGGGCAATCAGCTTGGAAAAAACTTAGTGACAGGGTGGAGGAGGCAGTGGAAACCAGAACGCCATCTTCTAGTGCTGGAAGGGCATATGGAGGAGGGATGTCTCCTTCTGTTTGTCCCCAGAAGGAAGGATCCAGAAGCCAAGGTGACGTGTCTTGGAGGCCAAAAAGGGCTTTACTTCAGGAAGAACTTTCTTCCAAGGAGAGTGGCCCCCAAGTGGGATGGGCTGCCACAAGAGGTAGATGGGTTACCCACTCACTGGAAGGCTTTAGGCAGAGACTAGAGGACCCCTAGTTGGGAAAGTGTTCTTGTGTAGGTAGTGGCTGCTGTAGACCTCATGATCCCCTAGCCCCAGGAGGAAGAGGAGGGAGGGTCTGGACACCTGGGAACTTTTGGGCAGAGCCTCTGACCTAGAGTCCCATCTCTTAACATGTCCAACAGCTGTTCTCATGGATTTTCAGGGGGCAACGGGGCTGGGCTGTCCTTGTGACCCACTGGCCTCCTCTTTGGCCTCTGCAGCCTGGGCCTCAGAAAGCCTTGAGGTCTTGCTGGAGGAGGCTGCTTGATCAACCTGGGAGGTCAGGGACAAGAAGGTGGATGTCTCCGAAAGCTGAAGAGAGGAACCCTTAGGCAGTGGCAATATGACTGGCTTCTTTGAACCCTTTAACAGGCCCACCAGGATGAGCAGGATGGGCAGTAAGATGAGGCTGCTCCCCAGGATTATAGCCCATTTCGGGTAGGGAAGCATCAGCTCTGTGAACTATGAAGACAAACGGGGAGATCACTCAGGGAGTGGGTCAGGATTGGACCCTGGAGACATTGTGTCTGAATGGTGGCTCAGAAAGGAGGATTTCTGGGGAAAAGGGAGGAAGACTTAGTGAGAGATGGGGAGAGGGCACGCCTGGACCCCTGGGGGGAGGCAATGGGGAGAGGGCATGCCTGGACCCCTGGAGGGAAGTGATAGAGAGAGGCCGACCTGGTTCCCTGAGGTGAGGGATGGGAAAAAAAGCATGTTTGGGTCCTTGGAAGGGGTGAAGGATGAGGGAGCTCCCACCTGGGTGGCTGAGAGTCAGGGGGGTGGGAAGCCCTTGGCAGCTCAGAGTTTTTATCCCAGGCTCCATAGCTGGGGTATTTCAGCAACATCTCCAACAGGTTGCATATGAGAAGGATGGATAAAATCGCCAAGGTGACATAGCACAGCAGGTACTCATACATGAGGGAGACCTTTAACCCCAGCATGTTCCATGTTTCATTCATGAATCTAGAGCATGCACAAGGTGCTGAGATGGGGGGCAGTCCCAAACCCCAGGGGGCAGGAGGGCAGCCTTGGGGTCCCTGGGCTTTCTGGTCTCCCCAGATCCTGCCCCCCTCTCTGGCTTTCCCTAGCCTTCATGAAAGTCTCAGGGCCCCCATTTCCCACAGAGTAGATCTAGCTCTCCCTGGCTTTTTTCTGGGTTTCCCACTGTCCCTGAAGGTCTCTTCCCAGATTTCTCTGGGTTTCATGGGGCCTCCCTTGGTCTTCCCGGATCTCCCTGGTCCCCTTGGTTCTCTCTTGGTTTGCCAGAATCTCCTTTATCCCAAGAAACATCTCCTAGGATGTCCCTTGATCTTCCTAGGACTCCCTCTTTCTCTAGGTCTCCCCATGTCTTTTGGGGTTCTCTGGTTCTCCTTGAATATCTCCCTCAGTATCCCTGGGTAATCATGGCTCACAGTCACCTCTTAGCCCCGTAGATCCAGGCCACACTAATGTTCTCAAAGAGGACCACGATAAACAGAGACAGACTAACAGTAAATTCATCGAACAACATCAGGAAGTAGAGGCCAGAGCGCTGGGTGAAGAGGAGGCCACACAGGTAGCCCAGGAAGCCAATAGTCACTGATGGGCAAGGGGAAGCTGCATCAGGACAGGACAGGGGCAGGTCAGAGATCAGAGGTCAAAGATGCATGGGCATAGCATGAGGTAGGTTTGGGGGCAGAGTCCAGCCAGGTATCAGGGCGTTAACCAAGTTAATCTCCCATTAGAAAAAGGTCCGTGGGATGGGATTTGAGAGCAGGGTTCTCATGGCCGCTCATCAATTTTGAAATTCTTTCCTCTCTTCTACGTTGTCCTGCCCTGCCCTGGCTGAGGCTCTACTCCCAAACTTCTTTCAAGAGTCCCACAGAACCTCATTCCCCACCCAGAACCATAGCTAAGAACCTTACTGACAAAACAGAGACCCAGGCCACAAACCACCTCCACCCTCAAAGCTGTCTGACATCATCCCCGCCCTCTCAATCCAGCCTCTGATGATTTGGTGACCTTCCTCATTCCCAAGGGTTCCAGCTCTCAGCTCTAACCTCTCCAAAGTTCCAAACAAGCCCCTTTTCTCAGTGCTCCCCTGTCTTGGCCCCTAGTCCAGGCCCCCCTCTTGGAAACTCTCTCCACCCCCAATTTGGAGGCTACTGCTCTCTCCTGGCTCCATCTTGGGGAGGCGACTTGTCTCTGATTTTGAGAATGATATTTGCAGCATGGTGCTTAATCTGTAAAATGTTTGGCAGGGGATAGAGATCAGTTTGGCCCAGAGGATTTTTCCCCTTTGGTGATTCATTTATGACTTGCTTGATTTTTTTTTTCTGAGATTGGGTTAAGATATCTACTTTTTGCTCCGGGGAAGTTGAGCGTTTTATATATAAAGATATACTCATATGGGGAATGGGCAACTAGGTGGCATAATAGATATAGCACTGGACCTGGAGTCAGGAAGACTCATATTCATGAGTTCAAATCCAGCCTCAGATGGTTGCTAGCTGTATGACCCTGGGCAAGGCACCTAACTGTGTTTGCCTCAGTGTTCTCATCTGGAGAAGGAAATGGCAAACCACTCCAGAATCTTTGCCAAGAAAACCCCCAAACGGGGTCCCAAAGAGTCAGCCATGACTGAACAACAACACCAACAAGAAATAGTCCCTTTTAGACTTCATCGAAGCTGAAGGACATACAGGCAAGGACAGAGACAAGATAACATAAAGCTCAACGCCTTTCAGGTAGGATTGAATCATTCTGCTGTTTATAAAGTATCTGAGGCTCTGAGGGACTAATCTGCATATAAAAGTTAGCATTTTATGCAGCTGCTTTGCAAATACTATCTCATTTGATTGTCCCAACAACCCTGAGAAGAATTATATTATTTACCCCCATTTTATATATGAGGACCCTGAGGCTGAGAGCAGCTAAGAGACTTGCCAGGGTCACACAGCTAGGAAGTTGTCTGAGACAGGATTTGAACACAAATCTTTCTAACTCCAGGCCCAAAGCCCTAGCAATAGCTGGGGCTCTGCCCCAGGCCTCTTCTCCATCAAATTCTGTCTCTCTCCCTTTCTTTCAATCACTCTCTCCTTCCTTCCTTTCCTTGCAATCTCTCTCTCCCTCCCTCCCTCTCCCTCCTGTCTTTTCCACCCTCTCTTCTCTCTCTCCCTCCCTCTCCCCCTTCTCCCTCCTCTCTCTTCTCCCTCTTTCTCTCCTCTCCCCCTCTCTTCCACTCTTCCTCTCTCTCTTCTTCTTCTTCTTCTCTCTCTCTCTCCTCTCTCTCTCTCCCCTCCCTCCCTCTCCCTCTGACTCTCTCTTTTCCTCCTTCTCCCTCCCTCTCTCTCTCCCCTCCATCTCTCTACCCTCCCTCCCTCTCTCTCCCCTTCCCTCTCTCCTTCCCTCCCTCCCTCTCTCTCTCCCCTCCCTCTTTCTCCCTCCTCCTCCTCCCTCCCTCTCCCTTTCTCCCTCTCTCTCCCCTTCCCTCTCTCCTTCCCTCTCCCTCCCTCTCTCTTTCCCCCTCCCTCTTTCCCTTTTCTCCCTCCCTCTCTCTCTCCCTCTCCCTCTTTCCCCCCTCCCTCTCTCCCCCCATTCTCTCCCTCTCTCTCTTCCTCCCTCTCCCCCCCTCTCCCCCTCCCTCTCCCTCCCTCCCTCCCTCTCTCCCTTCCTTTCTCTTCCTCCCTTTCTCTCTCCCCGCCTCCTTCCTCTCCCCACCCCTCTCTGATCTCATCAATAACCATTAACACCATCTCTAGGCAGGTGACTTCAAGATCCCTGTGTCCAGCCCTCCCAACTCTCTTTCTTAAGCTCCAGTCTCACATCCCAAACTGTCTGTTGGCTATTTCCAAGAAGTGTCCCAGGGACATCTCAAATGTTTTGTGTCCAAAGCCGAAGTCAGTTTTCTGCCCAGCTGGCCCACAGCAGGCCCTTCTGGCTGACTGTTCAAATCCCCCTCTCCCCCTTAGGCCCCTATTTCTGCCAAGGACAGCCCCCTTGCCCAAGGTCACACCCTCCTTGTCATCCATGACCCCCCATTTTCACTCACCCCCTGCATCCCACTCTTGTTATTTCTACTCCCCAGCATTTCTCCCAGCTGTCCCCTTCCCTCTCCTCATACAGCCTCCTTCTTAATTCAGAGCTTCGTCACCTCCTGCCTTAACTACTGCCCTCCCAACTGGCATCCTTATCTCAAATATCCTCCAATCCCCCTTCCACCCAACTGCCCAAGTGATTCTCCCAAAGCCCAGGCCTGACCGCACCATTGCTCTGAAACCTTCCACAGCGCCCTACTGGTTCTTAGGATGTGGCAGCTAGACCACACCTGATGCCTCCCACATCCCAATGCCACATTCCTCAGCCAGGCATTGAAATCCCTGGACCACCCAGCCCTGAGCAGACGTCCTCCACGTTATTCCCCTTCTCTCACTACGTCTCAGCCAAGCTGGTCTGTTTGTCCAGAATCCACACTTTTGCATGCCTGGTGTACTCTGCCTTCCTTCAGGGCTCAGCTAAGGGGCCTCCCACTGGCAGCCTTTCCTCTCCCACTCCTCTGTTTGCACGGGGTTTCCCTGGTAGAACTTAAACTCCTTGAGGGCAGGGATTGCTCACATGTCGTCCTTGCTTCCCCAGTGCCTAGCACAGAAACTGCCTGGAACAGGGCAGGGCTTCATCCATGCTTTGTGGATTGAACAGAACCATGGTAGAAGGTCATGGGTCAAGGGTTAGGATGGCACCTACCCGAGATGGACAAAGAGGAATTCTGAAGGCTGGGGAAGTTGTACAGCAGTGGGGTTAGGATGCCCTGCATCAGTCCCAGCGATGTACTCAGTCCCAGGTTGATGAGCATCAGGAAGAAGATGACAGACCAGAAGGGAGAAGTTGGGAACTTGGTTATTGCCTCAGCGAAGGCCACGAACACCAGGCTAGGGCCTTCTATGTACTGTGGGCAAGGAGAGGTGGTGGGATGCCCAGGATGACTGGAGCCAGCTGGACTCCCCCCATCCTGTCCCCCTGATCTGAGGCTGAATGAATTCAGAGTGTGTGGGGGGAGGCAATTTGAGAAGTTCTAACCCTCCAGCCACCATCCCTCCAGGACCCCACCTACCCCCTGGGGGGATACTTTGCTTAGTCTCAACCCTGCCCCCAGCCACCTCCCTTCCCAGAATCCCCCACCAAACCCCCAGCCACACCGACATGTATGAGCTGGTCCTCCAAGTTGCAATCAGACACGTGCTCCAGAACCTTCTTCCTCAGATCACTGTTAAGATTATGTAGCCAAATGGTATAAGCTTTAACCAGCTTCTTTGACAGCTCTGGCGGAGGACTTGCCTGTAGGGGCAGCTTCCCCATTTTGATCAGCTGCATCAGCTTCCGTGAGTTCCTGATTCAGGGAGTGGGACGTGGTCCCTCTTCAGGAAGGGCCCTAGAACAGCAGAGCTACAGGGGGACTGCAGTGGGCATCTCAGCAGCCCTGCCCCTGATTGGAAGGAATATCAGGACAGCAGCTAGGGCTGGGGGGAGGGGACCAATGAGATAGAGAAGCTGGGTCCTGAAACAAGAAGGGGCCACCTGGAGCTTCCCTGGCCCCCCTGGGATAGAGCTAGATTCTCTCCAGGACAGACGACCCAGTGTCATAGTAAGATTATACCTAATCAGACTGTCCTATGTTCCACCCTCCACCACAAGGATGCTTATGTTCTGGACCCAGAGCTCATTAAACTTTGGGCTAGCAAAATTGCTAGCCTCACCAGGGGTCCCCCACACAACAGAGAAAGTCAGAGCCAGAAGAGGCCTCCCTCCTCTCCTTAGGGGCGAGGAGCCCCAAGAGCTGCCCTGCCACTCACCGGTTGCTGCATTCCCTGGTGGAGATGGCGGCCCGGAAACCCAGCACACTGAACACCACCTGAGCGGCCAAGAGGCAAGAAGCCAGGTTGAAGAACATCACAATGAATGCATCCTGGGCACAATTCTTGCTCTTGCTTACATATGAGGACAAGACAATGATGACGCCACACCCCAGCCCCATGTTGTAGAACACTTGTATTCCTGCCCGCTTCCACAGCATTGGAGAGATGAAGGCTGATATCTGCAGAGGGAGGGAGAAGAAGGAGATGCCCTCCACAAAGCCAGAGATGGGAGCAATGGCCTGGCTGATGAACCCGACACAGAACCCGAGGAACCCTGAGAGCCTGGCAGCAGACTCCAGAGGGAAGAAGCTGGAGCAGGCAGAGGGGGCCCCAGAGAGGAAGGATCCCAAGTGCGGCTGACACAGAGGGCTGGACCCTCACTCTCCCTCTTTTTACACAGAGGGAGAACTGAGGCTCCAAGAGTCCAGGGCTCCTCACCTTGGTAGACATCAAGTGACGCAGTCCATAGACAGAACCTTCCAGCATGTAGCTTTGGAAGAAGAAGCAGAACAGGATGGCATAGGGGACTATCATGGAAATGTACAGTATCTGCAGGGTGGCAGGCAGAGTCAGAGGTCAGACCAGACCAGGGGTCACTGGGGTAAGGGGTCAGAGATTGCCAGATCCTTGGTCACTAGCCCCTTACCTTCCCTTTGGCCTTCATGCTCTGTATTGAGATGAATATGATTAAAAGCCAAACCACCAAAAGGGAGAGGGAGAGGCTCAAGACAATGCCCCCACTGTTCTCGATGTTGTCTGTGACTTCCAGGGTCTGCCAGTACCAGAAATAAACGGATGGGGTGGTGCGGGCACACTCAGGATCTGGGGAGCCAGGAGAGGAATGAGGTGATTCAGGGAGGAAGGCTGAGGCAGGGCAGGGTCCCCAAGTCCCAGCCCCACTGGCCGCTCACCAGGGACGCTAGAGTTCATCAACACTGGGCACTGGTTCCAGGGCAGTGGGTACTGGAAGGAGTTGCTGAGGTAAAAGATGCTCCAAGCAATGAATATGTTATAATAGACACTCATCAAAAAGCAGACCTGCAAGGAGGGGAGCAGAGGCTCAGCCAGGCTGGGCTCCTTCTCCACCACCCCTGGGAGAGCAGGTAGCATTGAGGGGTCCCCAAGTCTCACCAGGCTGCAGGCCAGGCCCACGCACCAGAGCCGGGGGTGGATCTTTGTCCAGACACCAAAGGGCACCTTTTGCCCCAAAGCCATCTCCATGAATACCAAAGGTATGCCCAGGGTGAAAAGCAAGAAGATGTAGACTAGAAGGAAGGTACCTAGGGGGTGCATAGAGACCGAGGAGAAGCAGGCATACAGCTCTTCCCTTAGCTTCCTTCCTCCCCTAGTCTTTGCTCTTATGGGGCTTGGGCATCTCCTCCCTCAGCCTCCCGCAGGGGACCCAGAAGCCTCGGCGTCCCAGGCAGCTTTCCCCTTCTCTTCAGGGACTCGGGTGTCCGTGCCCCAGCTCTGCCCCCTTAGGGACCCAGGCACTTTTCCCTCGGTGCCCCTGCCCCTGGCTCCTCTAAGACCCAGGCATTCAGACCCTCAGCTCACCGCCTCCATTCTGCTGGCACAAAGAAGGAAATCTCCAGATGGCGCCCAGTCCCACAGAGAAGCCCACCTGTGCCATGATGTACTCGGTCCTGTTGCTCCAGACCAGAGGATCGGCCTCACTGTCCACCACCTCTAAGTTGTGGGCCACCTTTGAAGTACCTTTCTCAGCCTGCATCCTGTGACCAGGGGCTGAAGGGGACAGAGGTCCAAAGCACAGGTCCTCCCTTAGAGGAGGGGCCAGATGCCCAGAAAGCAGGTGAGCAGGGAAGGAGGTGTGGAGGACTCACTTTGGGGACCCCATCTGCCACCAGCTCTAGGCAGACATGGCACCAAGCTCATTGAGTCGGGCCCCTCTGTGTCTTAGTGGGGAAACAGCAGAACCAAGAGCTAAACCCAGGTACTGTGGCTTCCAAATCAGCTTCTTCTATGCCTATTTGCCTTCTTCGATCCCTCTAACCCCAAAGGCTCTCAAAGGGTACTTAGAACCAATACCATTGCCATCTGCCCAGCCTCTATCAGGATCTAGAACTTAGACCCAGAAGCCACGAGGTGCCCCCAGAATCTGGGGGGAACTACCTCAACCACAAGCACTTAGAAACTGGAACTGCAGAGTTCTCTTAGGGCTCAGAAACTCTGACTTAGAACCCAACCACCCCACACAGCTCAGAATACAGTCATAAAATTCAAGAACCCTTAAGACTCACCCTGAAATCTGAGGCCTAGCACTAGAACCTAGGAGCCAATATCCCCAACCCCCAGGATAGTACAGACCTAGAACCGAAGAGCAGCTACTCCCTCCCACGTAGACCCTAGCCCTAGAACTAAAAACCTCACCTCTGAGGAATTACAGATCCCTGACCTAGAACCTGAGGGCAGCCCCCTAATCCCCCAGACCACCTCCCAGATCTAGAACTGAGGCCTTTCCCTGGTAGGGCTGTTCTGACCTGTGCCTCAGCCCTGTGGCACCTGATGGACTGAGGGTAGACTTGGTTCTGGGTCTCAGAGGTAGGCACAGCTAACACCCTCTGCTCATTACCCAAGGCAGGGGCTCCCCGACCCCAGGGAGGTGGAGGGCCAGGACGACTGGGTTCCTGTACTGGTCATCGAGCACGAGGTGGTGGGGTCGGTGGGACGAGTCTGGCCACTGTCGCGTCCCTCGCGCAAGGCCTATAGGTGTTGGGGGTGGTGGCGGGAGGTGGGGAATGAGTATAGAGGGCGTGGCTTCTAGACCCTCGCCGAGTCGGGGAAAAGTCTTTGAAAAGCTGACTGGCAGCCACCGGGGGCTGTTTTTCAAATCCAAACCTTCCTGCTCCTCTCCGCATCTCCTCGTCTGCCCGGCAAACAGGGATCTCCAAACACTTGAAACCTTTTCTTCCTTCTCAACTCCACACCTCCCTCATCTCGTGGTACGCAGAGCTTGGGAGGGGTCTCTAAGAAATAAACCCCTTTCTAACTCCTTCAGCTGCTCTGCTCACTCCTCCCATGGCTCTGACTTGCCGAGGCTGACCGATGCTAACTTTGGTCCAAGCGTCGGTCCTGGGGAGACTTTATCGATCCTTGTTCGCAAATTTGACACCTGTGTACAATGGACAAATTTCGTGCTAGTGGGTACAGAGGCGGTGAGTAATAATACTGGTTGATCGGCGAATTCAATCCCTTTGGGGAATGGACCGGAACGACGCTTGCCTTTCTGTAGGGCTTGAAGGTTTGCAAAGCAACGTGACAGATTCGACCTCAGCAACTCCTTCCAATTCCCCTACAATGGAGAAGCTGAGCCTCAGAGCTGAGAAAGTATCAGAGGCAAAATTGAAACACTGGTCTGCCCGTGAGTCCCAGTCCAGTACCTGACGTTGGACGACACTCCATTTGGTGGCTGGAGGAGGACAGGGGAGGGGGAAGGGAGGGAAAGGAATCGATATTTTGGATTGGTTGGCCAATTGATTCAATCAAGGTATCTAGGCCTTTTGAGGTCACCCGAATTACATATTCATTCCTATACACATAGTATAATATAATTCCCATACACCACCTCACACATGCATCAAATTATGTCTCCTCTTACATATATGTTTATACAGTCTGTCTGTCCTTCCACATATATAAATCATATGTCTAACCTTATAATCATTCCTCTGCTCTTAAACATATCATTCTCAATCTACCTTGATATATATATATATATACATATAATTATACGTCTGCCTTTGCTTATATCATTATTTATCTGCCCTTACATATGTATTATATATCTACCTTGACATTTATATCTGCATTTGCAGTTTCACCTTGTTTTATTCTCTAAAATAGTTTCTAGGGTTATCTTTTGTTTGTTACATTGCCTAGGCTTCCCACTCCCCCCAGCCCTCCCTCTCACTCCCTCTTCGAGAGACATCCTATCTGGTTCACACTACAATAGGGTCTTTGAGCTGGCTTCCTTGAGATAATTCTGTTGGGATCTTCAGCTTCTTTGTATTAGGAGTTAGGTCAGAAATACTCACCCAGATCACTCTGGGGAATCTGTAAAAGCTATTAAATTATGTGCGTTCCTCAGGGCTCTCCCTGGTGTCATAGCGGATAGAACACTGGGTGTGGGGTCAGGAAGACCTGGGTTCAAATGTGACCCTCAGACATGCCCCAGCTGTGTGACCCTGGGCAAGGCATTTACCCTCTGTTTTCTCCACAGTAAAATGAGGCTCCCCTACTGTTGTGAGGATTATTTGTAAAGAGCTCTGCACATTGCCTGCCACTTATGAGCCTTGAGTAAATGACTTGTTGCCTTCTGCCTTGTGTTTCTCCACAGGTGATCCCGATGCAGTGTCATCCCCAACTTGCCCTCACCCTGGCTGTTTGGGTCCCCAGGTGACCCCAGGTAAGTTATCTTGGATCACTGTATCACTGAGAAGAGCTAAGTCATTCACAGTTTATCATCACACGTTGTTACTGTTACTGTGTGCAGCTTCCTCCTGGTTCTGCTCGCTTCACTCTGCATAAGTTCATGTAAGTTTTTTCCAGGTTTTTCTGAAATAATTTCTTATAGCACTATGATACACCATTACAATCATATATCACAGCCTGTTTGGCCATTCCCCAATTGATGGACATCCCCTTAATTTCCAATTCTTGGCCACCACAAAAAAATTTTTGTACAAACAGTCCTTTTCCCTTTGCATAATCTTATTTTTTTAAATCTACTTTATATATGTAAAAGCTTATTTAATTTGATGTTTGTTCAATTCAGAATAAAATATAAAATAAAATTTAAGTGTACCCTTCCTCATCTCTGTCAGGGTTTTAATGAAGAAACTTTGGGTACCTGTCAGGTACTCACTTAGGTTTGATCTTTTGACGCCAAATGTGCCAGCTCTTTGGTTAGGTTAAAGGAGAAGGTCTTAGTGCTAAGAACAACGTGTCCTCTTACCAAAAAGTTGGACTGAGTAGATTGAAGAATAACCTCATTGAAAAAGATTAATAAAATGATTTCCCTTTCCCTCTTTCCTACCTATCCTAACTCTGTATGGATCGGCTTTTGATACGAATAGTTCCAGGGTATCTCTAGTGTGGTATGAGTTGAGTTATTTCTTACAGTAAAGAGAAGCTAACCTGAAATATGTCCCTTTAGTCTGTAAGACACTGACCACATCTGGGACTTGGTCAGTATCAGTTATCCCTGAAGAATGATTATAAGGTTAGATGTATGATTATATATGTGGAAGGATAGACTGTATAAACATATATGTAAGAGGAGACACAATTTGATGTGTGTGTGAGGGGGTGTATGGGAATTATATTACACTATGTGCATGAGAATGGGCATATAATTCATATGAACTCAAAAGGCCCAGATACCTTGATTGAATCAAGCTGCCAGTGAACTTGGCTAATAATTGGAACTGCCTCGGTGGCAAGGGGGCCTGACAAAACCTTCTGATCCAGTAACTATGAAATTGTTCTTTTCCTTCCTTCCTTATTATTATAGGAGACAGAGAGAGACATGGTCTGAGACTAAATGTCTCTGGGGTCAAGATGGAGCAGAACTTTACTCCTCTGGTTTCAGAAAAACCTGGGAAGACATATAAACTGATGCAAATTGAAGTGAGCGGCACCAGAACGCTGTACACAGTGACGGCAACATTGTAACAATAATCAACTATGAAAGGCTTGGTTACTCTAATCCAGGCAATGGCCTAAGACAATTCCAAAAGGCCCATGATGAAAAGTGTCATCTACCTCCAGAGAGAGAGCTGATGGACTCTGAGGACGGATCAAAGCAGACTTTTCCACATTCTTTATGTTTCGGGCTTACTTTTTTTTTTTGCAACACGGAAATGCATTTTACATGATTTCGTATGTCTAGTTGATATCATACTGCTTGCCTTCTCAGTGGGTGGGGGAGGAGAAGGAGGGAGAAAATTTAGAACTAAAAACATGTGAGAAATCAACTTCTCCTCCTCTACACAGGACATGAATCCTGTAACAGGTTGTCTCTGAAACGATGTAAGACAACTCTAGACAACATAAACGCTTCCTTTAGTCTCCTTAGGTCCCCTAGTGTGGAGTATAAGCCTATGTGAAATAGATCATAGAAGCTGGGATGGGGGAAGTGTTTTGCCGGAGCAAAGAGGGACGTCTTGGTAGGATATGTTTAGGCGCTACAATTCCAGGGCGTGCCAGCTACGGGAAAAATGGATCTTTTTCATGTGTGATTGCCCCCCTCCCCCCTCCCACATACACAATGGTCAATAGAGAAAAGGTTAGACTGGGATAAAATCAAGCATTTGAAAAGACTTAAGAGTCCCAAGGGCCAGTGATCTAGAACAAACAATGGATGACCAATAGGACCAATTTTAATTTGCGTGAGGAAATATGGAAAAGATTACTGGAACTCTCAAGCACAACTACTCAAAGACTCCTGAAAGAAAATGGGAGGAAATAGTTGTTAAAGGCCTTAAAGCAAAAATACTGATTATCTTACACAGCAGAAACAATCCCGTTGTTTCCTCACTTGTCGAAACACCAAGCATCGAACAGCTGAACACATGATGGGTTTTTTTTTCTGCTAGTACACTCCCTTCCCCACCTCATCCCCCTGAACAACCCACTCCTGGTTACTCAAACAAGGGTAAGGCATCTAGGGAGGCTGGTAATTTCTATCCCTACTTGGAGAAGCCTGTTGAATCCTGCTTCCAGAAAGGCATGATGACATGGAATAGAAGGAAAGAAGCATCTATAAAGAACTTTACAAATATGATTTCATTTGGTCCCCACAACAACTATTGTTATTCCTGTTTTAAAGTTGAAGAAACTGAGGCAGACAGCAGTCAAGTCAAGTGATTTGCCCAGAAAGTGTCTGAAGCTGGATTTGAACTCAGGTCTTCCCAACTCCAGACCCCGTGCTACACCTAGCTGCTCCCCTTCATTCTATCAATCCATGAGTCTGTGAGGTTAGCCAAGTGATGTTAATATTCATACAAAACAGTCCACCAAATATCTATTAGAAATGTCATAATTAAATGCAGTGAGAGATTCCCATCACAGCTCATAGCTGCTTTAAGTCAGATGCTCTCTTTAAGGACCAAGGCAACACAGTTCAATATATACACTGTGCCTCTAGGTGATGGGGGAATATGTTTGTATCTTCTATTCCTGCTAAATCATCTCAGGAAATATCCCTTTGTTAAAGCTAATTCTATTCTTTTTTTTTTGGAGGGGGGAAGGCAGGGCAATTGGGGTTAAGTGACTTGCCCAAGGTCACACAGCTAGTAAGTGTGTCAAGTGTGTGAGGCTAGACTAGAACTCAGGTCATCCTGACTCCAGGGCCGATGCTCTACTCACTACACCACCTAGCTGCCCCTGTTAAAACTAACTGATGTTAATTGGTTAAATGAAACTGGGGCCCTTCCTACAATTGATGGTTAACAACAGGAAGAACAGACGATCTCTAGAAGCCTGATCTGCTAGTGCACAGGTGGATGGGAGACTTAAGGATCCCTCAACAGGCACCTTGGTTCCCATAGCAATGTTATCTTTTACCTCCTTTGGAGAGTCTGGGAAGAAAACCACTGGGGGAGGTGATCAGCAGGAGGCCCCAGGTGTTTTCATCAGCTCAAGACCATCTCATGAGGCAGCAGACAGTCTGTTTAAACCATTTTCATTTTGTGACTGTCAGAACCTGACTGGAATGCACCAGGACCCTGATGACCTTGTCTCTACAAGGAGGAAAAACAGTGTGATGTCATGGAATAGATCCCAGAGAAAAAGAGTGAACTATTCTGCTGTGTGTAAGAATGAGTGGCACTGCCAAAGGCCTGGTTTTCATCCCTTAGGCATGTCTGTTGATAGGAGGTGAAGCTTGTTCAGGGAGAAGAGGTGGAT
This sequence comes from Trichosurus vulpecula, assembly GCF_011100635.1. Taxonomy (NCBI): domain Eukaryota; kingdom Metazoa; phylum Chordata; class Mammalia; order Diprotodontia; family Phalangeridae; genus Trichosurus; species Trichosurus vulpecula. The sequence continues at coordinate 16,095,590 of NC_050574.1, read as the reverse complement.
AGAAAAACCCCCTTGACAAGACGGGAGTCAGCTTAAGGTGGGAAATGGACAGTTGGCTGTTTTGTTTTGTGTTTCAGTCATGAAACACCCCCCAAGGTTCCCTAATAGAACTAGGGTTCAAATCCAGTAGTTCCTTAATCTACCCTTTTCATTCTTCTCTTCTGATTTGGCCAATCATAAGAAAATAATAGATAATAGTAATAGAAGCTGATATTTATGTAGTGCTTATTATGGGCAAGGCACTGTACTACTAACAACGACAACAACAACAAACAACAACAGCCTACATTTACCTTCATAAAGCACCTACTATGTGCCAGGCCCCGTGCTAAGAACTTTAAAAATAATCACAATAATAATGATAGCAGCAAACATTTATATAGCACCTACTACATGTCAGGCCCTGTGCTAAGAACCATAATAATAATAATAGCAGCTAACATTTATATAGCACCTACTATGTGCCAGGCCCCGTGCTAAGAACTTTAAAAATAATCACAATAATAATGATAGCAGCTAACATTTATATAGCACCTACTACATGTCAGGCACTGTGCTAAGAACTATAATAATAATAATAGCAGCTAACATTTATATAGCACCTACTATGTGCCAGGCATTGTGCTAAGAACTTTAATGATAATAATAATAGTAGCTAACATTTATATAGCACCTACTATGCACCAGGCACTGTGCTAAGAACTTTAATAATAATAATAATAATAGTAGTAGTAGTAGTAGCTAACATTTATATAGGACTTACTATGTGCCAGGCACTGTGCTAAGAACTATAATAATAATAATAATAGCTAACATTTATAGAGTGCCAGTTATGTGCCCAGCACTGTGCTAATTACTGTTCAATTGTTCTCTCATTTGATCCTCACAACAACTCTGGAGAGGTGGGTGCTATTATTTTCCTCATTTCACAGATGAGAAAACTGAGGCAAACAGAGAGTTAAGTGACATGCCCAGAGTTATACAGCTATTAAGTTATATTTGACCCCCGGTGGAGCAGATGGATGAGAACAATTTGTTCCAACGGCCACGAGGGCGGCTGAAGCAGGCGCTGTGGAGTGGTTAGAGCTTGGTTAGACATCGGAGATGCCAAGGTCATAGACTGCATCTTGAGCCATCAGCAGTTGTCTTGATTCTGTCCTGCCACTGGACTGTCCTGACTCTGAAGGACAGAGTGATGCCAACGACTTTGTGCATCTCTGTTTCGCTTAAATCCAGTTTACACACAAATCAAAAGACGTGACTTATACCATTTCACCATTATACCTATCTCAAAAAAAGTACATCAATTTCATGACAGCGTGCTTGCCCGGGTTCTAGATAATGGACGATGCTCTCGTGCCTTCCCAGTCCTCGATGGAGTAAAAGAGGACCATTTGCTCCCATGCTTCTTAGTATGATGTTTTCAGCCGTGTTGTCAAATGCTTTCAATGAGGATGAACACAGCATCAAAGTCAGCTACTGCTCATTCAAATTCTTCAACTTGAAAAGGCTATAAGCCAAGACCAAAGTGGAGGGAATGTTGGTGCAGGACTTTCTGTTTGCAGATGATTGATTGTGCCCTCAATGCAGCCTCTGAAGCTGAGATGCAACAAAGTATGGATCCCTTCTCTGCTGCTTCTGCTAAAACAATTAACACCAAGAAAACACAGGTGCTCCATCAGCCACCACCACACCATCCATACATGGAACCATCTGTTACAGCAAATGGAGAAGTTTTGAATGCTGTGGATAAGTTCACTTACCTTGGTAGTGTACTTTCCAGGGACGTACACATTGAAAATGAGGTTGACGCATGCATTGTCAGAGCTAGCCCAGTGTTTGGGAAGCTTCAAAGGAAAGCATGGGAGAGAAGAGGTGTTAGACTGACCACCAAACAGGTGGTCTGTTGTGCTGACCTCATTGTTGTATGCCTGTGAAACTGGGACCATCTACCAGCTCCATGCCAGGAAACTCAATCGCTTCCATTTGAATTGTCTTGGGAAGATTCTGAAGATCACCTGGCGGGATAAGGTACCTGACACTGGGGTCCTTACTCAAATTAAACTGCCAAACATTCAGACTCTGCTTCAGAGAGTGTTGTTCGAATGCAAAACGTACACTTGTTAAAAAGACTATTTTATGGAGACCTCACACGGGGCAAGCACTCACATGGAGGTCAGAAGAAGCGATACAAGGATACTCTCAAGGTCTCTCTCAAGAATTTTGGAATTGGGGGGCAGCTAGGTGGCACAGTGAGTAGAGCACCAGCCCTGGAGTCAGGAGGACCCCAGTTCAAATCTGGCCTCAGACACTTGACATCCTTACTACCTGTGTGACTTTGGGCAAGTCACTTAACCCCAATTGCCCTGCCTTCCCCACTGTAAAAAAAAAAGAACTTTGGAATTGATTGTGTGACATGGGAGATACTGACACAGGACCACTCAGCATGGCATGCCTACATCAGAGAAAGTACTGTGCTCTATGAGCAAAGCAGAATTGAAACAGCTCAAATGAAACACAGGATGCGCAAATTTAGAATATCCACCCCAAATGTTCACACAGACTATCTGTGCCCAACCTGTGGTAGAGCATTCCGAGCTCATGTTGGTCTGATCAGCCAAATTTGGACACACTGAAACTTGACTCTAGCATAGCGATGCCATTTTGGTCCTCTTCAAGAACGAAGGACAGCAACGAACCAACCAACCAACCATCAGCTAGTCAGTGTCTGAGATTGAATTTGAACTCAGGTCTTCTTGTCTCTAGGTCCAGCACCCTATCCACTGTGCCACCCAGCTCACATCAGCCCACAGAAGACATGGTGGGAAATAAATAAGTAAAAATATTTTTACCCTTGAGATTTGTGATAAGAACTTAATTTGTGATACCACAGAAGAAAATACAGAAATAAAAATCTTCTGATTTTATGAATATGAATTTATAAATTATGAGGCCAAAATTGCATTTATATGTTGAATTTCTTTTAAAATTTTGTCTTTTTGTTATGAACTTAATCATCCAGAAACACAAACTTCTTAATATAAAAATATAAGAACGAGGATTGTATAAGAACTGTGAACTCGTATTGCGTATGGTTTTTTATAGTGTATATATGTATGTGTGTATGTATCTACATCTCCGTTTACACCTACATCTATACATATTTGTGTGCTTTCCCAGGGTAGTAACAAGATTGCTCTTTTCATTTCCAGCCTCTTCTGTACTTTTGGGGGGCTAAAAACATTTATTGACACTTCATTGCTCACTTCTCCCATTACCCACTACCTCGCCATCCAATACTCCAAGTTGAAACAGTCCCCATCATATTGAATTTCCTAGGGAAGTGTCTCTGGATTCACTTCCCTAGTCTTGTTAAATGGAGAATTAAGGCATTCGAAGATTTGCAGTCAGCTTTGAGCGCTCTTTTTAAACTGACCGACTAACTGGCTCTCTCTCCGCAGGAGTTCATGTTATCACCCAAGTGGATGCTGCGGCATTCTGAAGTCCCCTCAGACTCTGTCAATAGACTTGATTTGCCTTTTCTTCAATCAACGTGTACTCCTGTCTTCACCATGCTTCCCCAGAATGGGAGATAATTTTAATGTTCTGTCTCATCGCAGAACTGTGGACTGTGTGATTTATTATCACAAGCTGTTTAAATTAAGCCTGTCTGATTTGTTTAGGACTTTTTATATCTAGCCCATGTACCCGTTTGGCATGAGTCATTATCCTAACCTAATTCCTACCAGACTGTTTTTCCTACCAATTGTTTACTAGAGATTTTTGTGGAATAGTAAGTCATGACCCCAGTTATGACTCTGGCAGACTGATGATGAATTCTGTTTCCTCATCTCTCAGCAGAGAAGTCGTGGGTTAGAGGTACGCTGCTATTGTTGTTCAGTAGTGTCCAACTCTGTATGACTCCACTTGGGATTTTCTTGGCAGAGATACTGTAATGGTTTGTCCTTTCCTTCTCCAACTCATTTTACAGATAAGAAAACTGAGGCAAAGAGGGTGAAGTGACTTGCCCAGGGTCACACAGCTAGTAAATATCTAAAGCCATATTTGAACTCAGGTCTTCCTGACTCCAGGTGCAACACTCTATCCACTGCACCAGCTAGTTGCCTTGGGTTAGAAGTATAGCAAGAGATAGATATTTTCAGGCATGGTCAATGGATGGATTTCTTTTGTGTGACTATATTTGTTTGTAGCAAGGGAGAGTTTTATGGTTTTGGGGAAGGGTCACTTGAGGGATAGAGGTGATAGTGAAGCTAGAAAAAAACGAAGAGAAAAGTCAGTCAACAAGCATTTATTAAGTGCTTATTCTGTGCCGGGCACAGTGAAAAGAGTGTTAATGAATCATTAAAAAGATGAAACATAAGAGAAGAACAGGAAGTTCAGGAGGTGAGACAGACATTCAGGCAAGAGTAGAAACTACCATGTTAAATTTGAATTGTCTATGTGTTTAAAAAACTGAGCTGTAGTTTGTATGGATTCCGGGTTTCCATTTCGGTCATCTTTCTATCTTTATGTTCATGCTGTTGCTGGTTCTCAAGTTCCTAATAGAAAGGAAAATTTAAAGAAGAATAATTAAAATGTATCATGTGAACACTTAGCCAATTCAGCTAATTCTTACTTGACTGAGTAATGATTTATGACATTCATCTTTGAGCTAAATTGTTTAGCTTTTCATGGCTTAGGAGCGTAAATAGCGATTGTCTTCTGTTCTAGCCAAAAACTCTGAGGGTCTTCCCCTCCCAGATTGATATTTTTGTGGTGATAAATTGGGCTATCTTTTGTCTCAATTCTTACCTAGCCCTTAGTCATTGAATGGGCATTGCCTCAGAGAAACGGAGACTTGGCAAGACCTTCATTTAGAAAGGCCAAGGTCAAGTGCTGCATCCCAGATGTCTCCAGTCCTCCTGACTTTTGTCTTACCGTTGGACACCAATGACTGTGGAGGAGAATGTGAGGTTGATGACAGTTCAAAGCTCTGCCTCACTTAAATCCAATTCACAGGAAAGTCAATACGTCATCCTGAGACGTCATTGGTTTTCTTTGAGAGCAAAAGACGGACAACAACAAAATTTCCTCGATATGCCAAGGTGTATTTTATTATACTCCTACATCAAAGACATACCTGTAATTGCTGCAGGGGCTGCTGTTTGTCCTTCATTTTAGAAGAGAACCATGATATCAGGGAGGTGATGCCATGATGTGAAAGTGAATTGGATTTAAACGAGGGAGGGCTGTGCAAAGTCACCAGCCTCACTTTCTCCTCCAGAGCCATCTGGGTCCAGTGGCCAGATGTGGATCAGGACAGCTGGAGATGGGCCCACGATGAAGTGGGGATCCTTGGCCCTTTCCAGCTAAGGTCCTCAACAGGTCTCAGTTTGACTGGGGCAAAGCCTATTCAGTGATTAAGGCTTAAGATTAACATATAACATAATAATAACAGTGACTTGTAATACCATAAATCTAAATATGAATGGAACAGATTCTCCTCATATTTCCAGTAGACAAGGAGAATTTAGAATCTTAATAGTGCAAGAGGGCTCTTCCTGAATTTAGAAACAAACTGGAGATAAAATTTAGAGACGTATTAGAAAAGTTGATTCCAGCACTTGTAGCTTTGGAAAGATAAGGGTTGGAGGATTTAGCCCCATCTGTAGCTAACATGGAATCCAGTGAAAGGGAAATCAATGAAAGGAATTCTGGACTTGGATTCAGGAGAGAGATGATGGCTTCAGGCTTTCCCTCTGATGCTCATTAGCCCATGCTGGGATATTTGATTTCTTGGTAATCCTTTTCCTCATCTGCAGCTCGCAAGGATGTGGTGAAGCCTAAATCTAAGAGCATGTGTGTAAAGTGGATTGACCACTCCCAAGGCATCACATCATTGCTATAGATTAGTTTTCTATCACTTAAAGAACTACTTCCCTAAATACCATCATAGCAGCATCTGTCTATAAGCCTCCTACAGAATACTTACAGAGAAATTGGGAGACGGCACTTAGCACAGCGTCTGGCACCTCTTAGGTGCCAATAAAGTTTCGCTGACTTCTAACAATTTGTGGTCAGTCTTACAGATACTGTAGTCATTACAGTGGAAACAGTTATCGAGAGACATGCTACCCTCTCCCTTCGGCAAATTATTATCTAGATATTTACCATATTTCCTCATGTATAAGATGCACCCTTTTTTGAAAATTTTGGGGTCTAAAACCTGGGTGCATCTTATACAGTGTTTGTAGATTTTTTTACTTGCATTTCCCACTTTTTCACGCTTGTCTTTCCACTCATTATTTCGCATTTGTTACTGGTATATTAGGTTATATTTTGCCATGTTCTGCCTAGAAATGGCTCAGAAAAGATTTTCATACAGTGCTGAATTCAAGTTAAAAGTGATCCAGTTTGCAAAAGTGAATGGAAATCATGCTGCTGAACATAAGTTTGGTCCTCCTCCGACTGAGAAAACAATACGAGACTAGCTATGGGAAGAAGAAACCCTACTAAAAACGCCACGACAGAAGAAGGCCATGAGAGGCAAGTCAGCAAAATGGCCTGATTTAGAGAGGGAATTGAAGATATGGATTGAAGAGCAAAGGACAATTGGAATTCATGTGTCCACAAAGATGGTTCAGCATGGGGCAAGAAGAACTGCTGATATGAAAAAGAAGTTACTAATTTCAAAGGAGGACACAATTGGTGCTTCAGGTTCATGAAACAGAATGGACTAAGCATGCGGACATGCACCAGACTTGCCCAAAAGATGCCTGAAAGCTATGAGAAGATGAATAAAACTTGAGCTTTATAACTTTATGTAATACATATTTTTTCAAATTTCGGGCCCTAAAATTAAGGTGCGTCTTATACATGGGGAAATATGGTAAATGTCTGGCGACCAAGTTAATCTAGTTTTGAGAAACAATAAAACAGATCTTGGAGCCTCTAGGTGGCACCATAGTGCACAGAGCCCTGGTTTCCAGAAGACTCCTCTTCCTCAGTTCAAATCTGGTCTCAGATACTTATGACCTGTGTGATCCTAGGCAAGACACTTCACCCTGTTTGCCTCAATTTCCTCATTTGTAAAAAGAGCTGGAGCAGGAAATGGCAAACCACTCCAGTATCTCTGCCAAGAAAACCCCAAGTGGGGTCACGGAAAGTCTGACACAACTGAAAAACAACTTAACAATGACAAAACAGACCTTGGAAAGCCAGAAAATCCTATCAGTTTCTGACTTGGTAAAGTAGTTTCTGTAGGAATTGAAATACCTTAAATGAATTTTCAAAATATAAGAAAAATTGAAATAAAATATATACTTACATTATAACTGGTATTCAACTGTGATTAGAGAACTGGCTTGGGGATTTTGAAGAATTTCCCAATTTATTATTATTAAAAGGGTATATGGGATTTTTATAAATATGCATCAGAATATGAATTTATCTATTTGAAAAATTTCCATCTATGCAGTGGACCTAAGGATACGTCAGCGCCATTTCTTTCCCCACCAGGACAATAGGATGGCAATTCTATAGCATTTTACTGAGTTTGATTGACCCTAAATTCAGGTATTCTGACAATTTTTTAAAAACTTTCATAGTGATAAATTAAGCAATGCCAACTTTGCGATGCAAAGAACAATGGATGGAAATAAAACAGCCCATAAGAACTGCAATATTTGACTCCAAACACTGTAATAAAAATACCGAATAAATTGCCTGGGCAGTACTTGAATGGTGAATTTTGTGACTCATCTACAATGCCATTGGTTTGTCTGTGTGATTGTTCATTTGTATAGCTGACATTTGGTTTGGAATCATAGGGATGTGGTATGTCTTTATGACTGAGTGGCTGCAGTTTCCAGCTTAGAATGATAAAGCTGGAGAGAAGCTGGACTTTGTAAAAAGACTTTGTGTGAGCTTGAAGGGCATGAAAGATCGATTGGCCCTGAGGGTCCTACTGGCTCCATCTTTGCTCACTTTTGACTCTTCCTCCCTTTGCCTCACCCTGCCCTCCAGCCCTGAACCACATAGAGGGAAAAGGACCTCTGCAACACCCAGTCTAATCCACAGTGCACTCGTCCAGAGGTTGCAATCCATCTCCAATCTTGGAGTCCTTGTGTGGCAGAGTAGCAGCAGCGGCAGCAGTAACGATAGTAGTAGTCACGGTGGAGGTAGTAGCAGTAGTAATAGTTGTAGTAACAGCAGTATTGGAGGGTTTCTCCTCCAGGAGTTCAAGGACGCCTCCATCGTCCATCTCTATAAAAGTAAAGGAAATAGATTGTCCTGTGACAACCACAGGGGGTGTCTCTCTTGATTATTGCTGGCAAGATTCTCATCACAGTCCTTCTTAATAGGCTGATCCTTCACCTGGAACATGGTCATCTACATGAGAGCCAGTGAGGCTTCAAAAGGACCGAGGAATGGTCAATATGGTGTTTGCCGCCCGACAACTCCAGGAGAAATGCCAGTGGCAGAACAGAGCTCTGGACACGATGTTTGTAGATCTGACCAAGGCCTTTGATACCATCAGTCGTGAGGACTTATGGAAAATTATGTTAAAATTGGTTGCCCTGATAAGTTCATCAGCATTGTACACCAGTTCCACGACGGCATGCTTACCCGGGTTCTGGATAATGGACAATTCTCTCATGCCTTCCCAGTCACCAATGGAGTGAAACGAGGCTGTGTGCTTGCTCCCATGCTTTTTAGCATAATGTTTTCAACCATGTTGTCAAATGCCTTCGATGAACACAGCATCTGGGTCAGTTACCACACTGATGGTAAATTCTTCAATTTGGAAAGGCTACAAGCCAAGACCAAAGTGGAGGGAGTGTTGGTGTGTGACTTTTTGTTGGCAGATGATTGTGCCCTCAGTGCAACCTCTGTGGCTGAGATGTGACAGAGCGTGAATCGATTCTCTGCTGCTTGTGCTAATTTTGGCCTAATAATCATCCCCAAGAAAACACATAATGTATTATGTGCTCCATCAGCCACCACCACACCATCCATGAGGGGAACCATTGGTTACAGCAGATGGAGAAATTTTGAATGCTCTGAATAAGTTTACTTACCTTGGCAGTCTGTTTTCTAGGGAGGTACACATGGATGATGAGGTTGACACACACGTTATGAGAGCCAGCTCAGTATTTGGGAGGCTCTGAAAGAAGGTGTGGGAGAGAAGAGGTATTGGGCTGCCTCCCAAACTGAAGGTCTACAGAGCTGTGGTGCTGACCTCTTTGTTGTATGCCTGTGAAACCTGGATGGACAGTCTACCAGCACCATGCCAGGAAACTGAATTACCTCCATTTGAATTGTCTTAGGGAGATTCTGACATACTTACATTGACTATTTGTGCCCGACCTGTGGTAGAGCCTTTCAAGCTTGTATTGGTCTGATCGGCCACAGCCGGCACACTGTACAGTGACCCCTACATAGTGATGTCATTGGGTCCTCTTCAAGCATGAAGGACAACAACCAAGCAGCTGGTCTTACTGCACATGTATGGAGCTCATCTGAGGCTTACAAACCTTGGACAGTTAGCAGGTCTGAAGAGGGCCCTTAGAGTAAGGCCTGGATGGCTTCCTTTGATTTAGCACCTAGTGCCAGGATAGGGCCTTGGTTAATTTATGAGACAGTTTCCAGTGACTCCTATGCTCCTGTAAATTATGAGACAGTTTGTTGTCATTCAGTTATTTCAGTCATGTCTGACTCTTCATAAATCCCATTTGAGGTTTTCTTGGCAAAGATGCTGGAGTGGTTTGCCATTTCCTGCTCCAGCTCATTTTACAGATGAGGAAACTGAGGCAAACCAGGTTAAGTGACTTGCTCAGTGTCACACAGGTAGTAAGTGTCTGAGGTCAGATTTGAACTCAGGTCTTCCTGACTCCAGGCTCGGTGCTCTATTCACTGCATTACCTAGCTGCCCTAAGTAACCATTATGCTCCTTTAATTTATGGGACAGTCTGTAAATGACTTCTAGGGTCTGAGGAAAATTAATATTGCATTATATTATTTAATAAAAGACAGCTAGGAGGCACAGTAGGTAGAGTGCTGGGGCCTGGCATCAGGAAGACTCATCTTTCTAAGTTCAAATCTGGCCCCAAATACTTACTAGCTGTGTGACCCTGGGCGAGTCACTTAACCCTTTTTGCTTCCATTTCTGAGGCAAAGAGGGTGAAGTGACTTGTCCCGGGTCACACAGCTAGCAAGTGTCAGAGGCTGAATTTGAACTCAGATCTTAAATTCAGGCACTCTACTGCACCAGCTAGCTGAGCACTTACACCTCAAAAACTGGCAAACCCAACAAATTAGAGCTTGACTTATCGTTTTGTTGATTTCTTGACTTAAGAAAGTTATGGGGGAAATGTTAATAATGCACATTAAATTTAAAAGTATGTCAAATGCATAATTCCTGCCCAAGCCAGTCATCAAACCCTTACCAGCACATCCTTGATGCACTGGGTCCAGGGATTCCCAATGGGTATTTTCTGACTAGTTCTGGTACTTCTGGTTGTTGGTGGCTTGGGGGGCAGCCTATGAATCTGTTCTGTGTTCAAAGAGAGAATGGGCTGAGGATTGATTGATGTTAAACTCTGCATTTCCTCCACAATAAAGGGGAGTATGAGCTCAGGATGATGAGAATACCTCCCACCCAAGAGAAATGCTTCTCCATTTAGTCAAGATTTCTTTCATGCCTTCAGCAAGTTTTTGCTCAAAAGATTCTCCTGGTCATTATAGAGAAAGTCCCTGACCAGAAAGCCCTTTCCATAATTCAGAGTCTGCCAGAAAGGCTACAAGATTTTTTAAATGGGAGGGGGAAATGCAGGGTCAAAAGAGAGAGAGATACTTCTGTGTCTGGGAGGAAAAAAAGGACCCCAGGACCTTCAGCCCTGTTCCTCAGTTGCAGATAATCCTAGGAGTCACAGAAATCTACTACTTGAAAATGAATTAATTACAGAGGATAATTCAGCGATCATGGCCTCTCTTTGGGGAGTTGGTCACAGTTTGCCACCTTTGAGCCACTGGTAACCTTCAGAAAGTCTTAGTTAAAGAATTCACTAATTTTAGAAAGGTGCAGTTACGTGATACAAGTCAGGAAGTGAGGAAGATTCATCTAGCCTCAAACTAGCTGTATGACCCTGGGTGAGTCACTTAACTGTGTATGCCTGTTTCCTCATCTGTAAAATGAGCTGGACAAGGAAATGGCAAACCACTCCAGTATCTTTACTAAGAAAACCCCAAGTGGGGTCACTAAAAGTTGAACACCACTGAACAGTAAAAATATGCACCTTAGCCATACAATAAAAAAAAATACAAATGGTGTCTACTTTAAATTCTGGGTATTTAACACATTTCCCCCCACTTAATACTCTTAAGGCATATTTTCTAAAGACAATCTGGCATTGGAGGGAATGTGGGAAAATTGGGTCACTAATGCACCCTGTTAGTGGAGTTGTAAACTAATCCAACCATTCTGGAGAGCAATTTGGAACTATACCTACAGGGCTATAAAACTGCTTTGGTCCAGCAATACCACTGCTAGAGGTCTGTATCCCAAAGAGATTTTTAAAAGGGGCGGGGGGGGGGGAGGGGAGAAGAACTTATTTGTACAAATATAGCAGCTCTTTTATGGTGGCAAAGAGTTGGAAATCGAGGGAATGACCATCAATTGGGGAATGGCTGAACAAGTTGTGGTATATGGTTGTAATGGAATACCATTGTGCTACAAGAAATGGCAAGTAGGACGATTTCAGAAAAATCTGGGAAGACTTACAAGAACTGGTGCAAAGTGAAGTGAGCAGAACCAGGAGAACATCGAACACAGTAACAACAGTACTCTGCTCAGCGATACAATGATCCAAAGTAATTCCAAAGGACCTGTGATGAAAAATGCTATCCACCTCCAGAGAAAGAACTGATGGAGTATGAATACAGATCGAAACATGCGATTTTTTACTTTTTTTTTTCCTTTGGGTCTGGGTCTTTCACTGTATGACTAATATGGTCATATGTTTTGCATGATTGAACATGTATAATCTATTTCAAATTGCTTACTGTCTGGGGGAGATGGAGGAACGGAGAGAATTTGGAACTCAAGATTTTTAAAAATGAATGTTACAAATTGACTTTATATGCAATTGGGGGAAAATAAAATATGATTTAAAAAAATAAAGACAGTCTGGCACCGATGACCCATCCCAGCCAAGAGTCCCAGAGAAGCAGTTACAGCTGCTTTTGTCCTGTGGCTGATCGAAAAACTTTAAGATCAGCTGCTGGGGTACCTGTATTATATGACAGACCAAATGCCTACAGGAATTTGTGGCTGAGGCAGACCACTGTCTTTCTTTCCCAAGTGAGAAAAAGGATGTCACTGAGCAGAAGTGGATGACTTTCTAAATCCAGAGCCCTGACCTACCCAATCCAGGGGCTGGAGAAGGAACAGAGAAGAAATGCCAAGCAAAGCCAGGAAAGAGGGCACACAAGCATGATCACTGGACCTTATCCCTCAGGAGGAGAGCTTCCCAGGAAACCAAAGTGCCCACATTGTAGGGTGGGGGACCTTTCCCAAGGCCTCCCCACTAAAGGCAGACAGAGAAGTGATCACTTCATCACTGCTCTCATGGAAGCCATTAATCTGACTACCTCCAAATATGTCTCTGAGGTTTTCTGTCTGACAGACACTAGAGTTAGCCATTCATCTCTCCATAGCCAGGGCTTCCCTGACCTTCCTACTGCCTATGCTGTGGCCATTGCTAAGCACGTCATTGCCCACCAGGTTCTGAAGTCTTTTTGAGACTGTCAGACCCCTTCCGTGTGCCTTTTTTATTTGGACCTCCTTTGCCACGTGAGATATGACGGATAGTGAACTCAGACTTTCTGCATTCATGGACTATCTGGGCAGTCAGCCAGTGAGTCAATAAACACATATGGGGCATCTCCTATGTGCCAGGCACCGTGCCAATCACTGGGCATACAAAGGAAGGTAAACAGTCCGTGTTCGTGGGGAGCTCTAAGTCTAAGGGAGGAGACATGTGAAAACAACTAGATACAAAAATACAAACACAGGGTAAGTTGGAAATACTCACTAGGGGGAAGAGGCTAGGGCTAAGGAGGATCAGGAAAGGCTTCACATGGAAGGAGGGACGTTAGCTGAGAAACGAAGAAAGCCAGGGAAGTCAGAGGCAGAGTGGAGGAGAGAGGGGGTTTCAGGCATGGGCGGGGTGGGGGGGCAGGAAAACACCCTGTGTCAAAAGATGGAAGGGTGAAGCAGCGTTGCATATCACTGATGGAAGATTATGTGGTAGGGTGGAGGGTGGAGGAATATGGTAGAGGTACCAGCCTATGCGGGGCTTTTTAAAGCCAAACAGGATTTTATATTTGGTCTTGGGGGTAACAGGGAGCCACTGGAGTTTACTGGGGCGGTGACGTCGTCAAACCTGGGCTCTAAGAGGCGGAGGGTTACTGTAAGAGGCATTTAGTATTAGGGTTAGCGTTAGAGTCGGAGGCTGCTGGAGTAACCGTCCCCACATTTTCATCCCTTTCACAGCTGCCAGAGTCAATTCCGAGCCAAGCCCCGGAATGTCTGAGGTCTAAGCGAGCTGTCAAGGTGGGCGGCATTTCAAAGGCAGAACTAGTTAGGTTTGAGCTACATTCCACAAAACCCTAATCCCCAGGGCCACAGTACTCTCTGGACCGGGATTCATTAAACCAGTTGTTTTTTGCTGCCCTTTAAAAACAAGGTATGGCTGTTACCACAGCAAACAAGGAAGGATTAGTGTTAGTTTAAGGGGTGGCCCTTGTAATACTCCTCTGCCACCTGGTAAAACATGTGGCAAGGCCGGTTATGGGGTGTCCAAGACCTAAGGAAAGGCTATAATATCTGTGGTTTCCCTCTCTGTTAGCTGGCCCAAATCCAGGAGTCGTACCACCTGGCATTCCCGTAAACGTGGGTTCTTTAATGGGCCAGTATTTGGGCTTGGCTTTCTTTTCCACCCCCAGACTCCGTGATAGTCAATACTGGTTGCCTTCCCGCCTCCAGCAGGTGTTTGGGCTAGGCTGACACACAAAAGAATCCTCAGCCCTGTTTTCACACGGCCTCTCAAGTCACCTAGAGGGTATTGGGTTTCAAGAGGACTCGGTTTACAGGAGTCCCTCTGCCCTCCCCTGCTCCGGAGGTGTGCAGGGAGGATTGCCCCTCGTCACCTCCAAAGCCCACCACATCCGGCAGGAGAAACTCCAGCCGGATCTGCCTGAGGTTGGCTTCTTTGTCATGTCCCATGGAGAACAACCATGCCCTTCCTCCCCAAAAGAGGCCTCTCCTCAAGTTGCAAGCTCCAAACGCTTCTCAGGTGTGTCCTTGGGGAGGGGAGATAACCAGCCATTGCTAGCAATGGGGTCAAGGTTATTCCTCAATCATGGAGCTCCTAAAAATCTGCCGCTGGAGTGGCACCTGATTATGGCTGCCCAGCGTGAAAATGCAAATAATAGTAGCTCACCCTTATATAGTGATTTAAGATTTACAAAGCAACTGACACATGTACAAAACCTTGCAACCTCCCTGGGAGGTAAGTGCTGTTATTAACCCCATTTTACAGAGGAGAAAGCTGAGGTTGAGAAAGAGGAAGTGTATTTACCCAGGGTCACAGAGGAATTAAGCTTCTAAAGTAGGATTTGAATTCGGCTCTTCCTTACTCCAAGGCCAATGCTGTTCTCCGGTACTGTGTTGTCGCCTCTTGATCCTGTTTGCCTTAGTTTCCTCAGAAAGAAATGGCAAACCACTTCTGTATCTTTGCCATTTGGGGTTACAAAGAGTCAGAAGCAAATGAAATAACTGAATAGCAACGTGTAGAACTTTACAATTACCTAGTGAATTAGTACCAGGTGGCCCACCTGGTACTAGAGCGCCTGATCCTGGAGCAGGGAGGACCTGAGTTCAAAGCTCAGATGCCTACACCAGCTCTGTAACCCTGGGCAAGCCCCTTTGGCCTTTCTCAGTCTCAGTTACCTCATCTGTAAAACGGGAGGTAATATTAGCACCTACCTCACAGGGTTCTCTGTATCCCCTGTATTTAGCTCAGCAGGTGGCACCAAGTTAGCTTAATGAGGGCTTGTGGGCTGGCTAGCGTATGCGAAGCACTTTGAAGCCCTCAGAGAACTGTTGAAATGCTAGCCATCCTGATTATTTTCATTGACCTTAGGTCTTCAATTAGCGCAAGTAGGAGAGAGACAGAATGCTATCTTGAAAAGTGTGCCGGTGTTCTGTTTTTCTTTCTCATGGTTTCTCCCATTCATTACATTTCTTCTGTGCAACATGACTAATGCGAAAATGTGTAGAACCCATGTCAGACTGCATTCTGTCTTGGGGAGATAGGGGGAGAAAATTTAAAACTTGTGGAAGTGAATGTGGAAAACTAAAAATAAATATTTTTTTTTAAAAAGTGAGCTGGCTAGGCTATGTGCCCACACTGGACTGAAAAGGTGCATGTGCCTTACCACTTGCCCTTATGATCAAGACATCCACTCCAAGTAGGAAAATTGGCTTTATCCCACATGGGAAGACCCCTGAGAACCCCAGGTTACCACCAGTTCATCCCTCTTGTGCAAATCTCCATGTAGCCCATGGAAATGTCTGATTACTGTTGGATAATATAACAGGTTACAGCCCTCCATTCAGAAAAGATTAGTGTATTGATCACAGAGAGGATGCCTGAGGGCAGTGGTCAGTGAAGGCACTGAGTAGTTTTAGAAGGCTAAGTGGCCCTTGTTGTAACCCTTGTTAAACTTCCCCGGGCAGTTAGTATGGTGAAGCCAGAGATTCCTTCCTTCTCAGAATCATGGCTTTAGATGCCAAAAAACAAATGCAAAGGATTAAAGGAAACTAATTATGTTGAAATGTTAAATAGCTATTCAATATAAAAACATGTTCATGACGAGTTTAATGATTCTGGAGAGCAATTTGGAACCACGCCCAAACAGCTATAAAATTGTGCACACCCTTCGATCTAGCAATACCACTCCTAGGGCTATATCCTGAAGAGATGATTAAAAAGGGAAAAGAACCCACATGTACAAAAATACTTATAGCAGCTCGTGGCAAAGAATTGGAAATCGTGAGGATGCCCATCAACTGAGGAATGGCTGAACAAACTGTGATATACAGATATGATGGAATATTATTGTGCTATAAGCAATGATGAGCAGGGGGGCAGGTAGAGCCAAGCTCACCCCCAAACCCCTCCAAATACCTGTAAAAAATGACTCTAAATAAATTCTAGAACAGCAGGACAGCTTAGAAAGTCAGTGGGAAAGGTCTGTTTGGACCTAGGTGGGAGAGGAGCACAGACCAGCGCCAGTCCCAGCCCCAGGGCAGCAGCTGTTTCCAGAACTCTCAGCCCATAGCCTTAAGGAATCAAACAACTGATCAGAAGGAGATTACAGGGATCTCTTTGCTGGCACTGAGGCAGGATTCTGTTGCTTTGCACATACTTGGATCTGGGTCGAAGTCTTGGATAGCAGTCCTGGGACAAGGAGGAGCACCGGCATAGCAGAGCTTATGGCAGCAGTGGAGAGGGAACCCTCCTCACAGTTCCAGGGCAGAAATGAGTGCTTGTGATCAGTTACAGACAAGAGCCCAGGCCAGGAGAGTAGTAAACACCTCTCCTTAAATCATACCATCTTGGAAGAACTGAAAACTTACTAGAAGTATCTCTGAAAACAGCTGCACAAAAACCCTGAAGCTTGGGACAGCACACCTGCCATACTGGAAGTAGAGCCCTACCTTAACAAACAAGTAAAAACTCAAGTAATTGCCTGGGAAAAATGAGCAAACAGTGAAAAAAGCTTAGACTATAAAATCTTACCTTGGTGACAAGGAAGATCAAAACATACAATAAGAAGAAGACCACAAAGTCAAAGCTGCTACATCCAAAGCCTCTAAGGAAAATAGGAATTGGTCTCAGGTCATGGAAGAGCTCAAAAAGAATTTTGAAAATTAAGTAAGAGTAGAGTAAAATTGGGAAGAGAAATGAGAGTGATGCAAGAAAATCATGAAAAATGAGTCAACAGCTTGCTAAAGGAGACCCAAAAAAATTACAGAAGAAAATAACACCTTAAAAAATAGACTAACCCAAATGGCAAAAGAGGTCCAAAAAGCCAATGATGAAAAGAATGCCTTTAAAAAACAGAATTGGCTAAATGGAAAAGGAGGTCCAAAAGCTCACTGAAGATGATGATTCCTTAAAAATTAGAATGGAGCAAATGGAAGCTAATGAGTATGAGAAATCAAGAAATTATAAAACAAAACCAAAAGAATCAAAAAAATAGAAGACGATGTGAAATATCTTATTGAAAAAACAACTGACCTGCAAAATAGGTCCAGGAGAGATAATTTAAAAATTATTGGACTACTTGAAAGCCATGATAAAAAAAGAGCTTACACATCATCTTTCAAGAAATTATCAAGGAAAACTGCCCTGATATTCTAGAACCAGAAGGTAAAATAGAAATTGAAAGAATCCACCAATTACCTCCTCAAAGAGATCCCAAAATGAAAATTCCCAGGAATATTATAGCCAAATTCCAGAGTTTCCAGGTCGAGGAGAAAATATTGCAAGCAGCCAGAAAGAAACAATTCAAGTATTGTGGAACCAAAATCAGGATAACACAAAATTTAGCAACTTCTACATTAAGGGATCAGAGAGGTTGGAATATGATCAAAGGAGCTAGGATTAAAACCAAGACTCACAGCAAAACTGAGTGTAATCAATGAGGGGGAAAATTGACATTCAATGACATAGAGGAATTTAATGCATTCTTAAGAAGCCAGAGCTAAAAAGAAAATTTGACTTTCAAATACAAGACTCAAGAGAAGGATGAAAAGGTAAACAAGAAAGAGAAATCATAAGGGACTTAGTAAAATTGAACTGTTTACATTCCTACATGGAAAGATGATATTCGTAACTCATGAGACCTTTCTCAGTATCACACAGACACACACACACACACACACACACACACACACACACACACACACACACGGCACAGAGTGAATTGAATATCAAGGGATAATATCTAAAAAATAAAATTAAGGGATGAGAGAAGAATGTACTGGGAGAAGGAGAAAGGGACAGGTAGAATGGGGTAAAATATCTCATATAAAAGAGGCAAGAACAAACTTTTACAGTGGAGGGGAAGAGCAATCTGGTGAGAGGTAATGAGTGAACCTTTCATTCATTGTATTTGGCTTAAGGAGAGAATAACACGAACACTCAATTGGGTATGGAAATCTATCTTACTCTTCAGGAAAGTATGGGGGAAGGGGTTAGGGGGTAATAGAAGGGAGTGCAGATTGGAGGAGGGGGTAATCAGAAGCAAACACTTTTGAGGAGGGACAGGGTGAAAGGAGAAAATAGAATAGGTGAGGGGAATAAGATGGAGGGAAATATAGTCAGTCTTTCACTACATGACTATTATGGAAGTGTTTTGCATGACTGCACATGAACAACCTATATCAACTTGCTCACCCTTTCAGTAAGGGTGGGTGGGGAGGGAGGAAGGGAGAGGATTTGGAACTCAAAGTTGTAAAAAATGAATGTTAAAAATTGTTTTTACATGCAACTGGGAAACAGTATACACAAGCAATGGGGTATAGAAATGTAGCTTACCTTACAGGAAAATAGAAGGGAAAAGAGATAAGAGCATGGGGGAGTGATAGAAGGGAGGGCAGATTGGGGGAAGGGGTAATCAGAATGCTTGCTGTCATAAGGTGGGGGGGGGAGGGGAGAGGTGGGGAGAAAATTTGAAACTCAAAATCTTGTGGAAGTGAATGTTCGAAACTAAAATAAATAAATTGAAATGTGAAGGGAAAAAAATGATGAGCAGGATAGTTTCAAAAAACCTGGAAAGACTTATATGAACTGATACAAAGTGAAATGAGCAGGATTAGGAGAACATTGTACAAAGTAACAGCAAAAATGTAAGGACTATCAATTGTGAAAGACTTAACTACTCTGATCAAATCAACAAACCAAGTCATTTCCAAAGGCCCCTTGATGAAAAGTGCTATCCACCTCCAGAGAGAGAACTGGTGAACTTTTAATTCAGATTGAAGAACGCATACTTTTAAAAAAAAATTTTATTTTTATTATTCTATTTTCTTTTGCAACATGACTAATATGGAAATATGTTTTGCATGACTTCACATGTATAATTGACACCAAATTGCTTACCTTCTCAAGAAGGGGGGAGAGGTGGAAGGAAGGAAGAGAATTTGGAACTCAAAATTTTTAAAAATTATTGTTAAAAAATTTGCATGTAATTGGGAAATATTTAATAAAATAAACAAAAATTATTTTAAAAAATATATCTGTGGATCCCCATGATGGGGGTGGACTTGGACCTATAAATGCCCCTGAACTTTCCCAAACATTTCAGCAGTCCAGATCTCTGGCATTCACCTGAGCCATCTGGCCCACCTCAGTCAATAATAATTTTAATTGTCCTTTCACTGTGGCTTTCTGGCCACTTAACTCCTTAGTTGTTTGCCCCTGGACCACCCAGCTACTTGCCACTCCTTAATCCCATCCAGATCTTCCCACAGTCTTTTTGTATAAAAATACCAATCTTACCCCGCCTCCCTCCCCCCCCCCCCCCCCCCCCCCCCCCCCCCCCCCCCCCCTGTTAAATTGCACAGACTCTTAGAATCTGGCCCACTCGGCTCATTTTTGGTATCACAATTACTGCAGACTTACTAGGAATCTTGCCCATCCAACTGGTGTCATAGGAAACTCAATACTGAGTGGTTGAGGCACACCCGCCCTGTACCCTTGTATTTTAGGGTTCCTAGAACCCCTAGACCACTCAAGCCTTCTTTCAGTCAAAGTGGAGAGGTTTTATTATAACACCAGTTAGATGGGCAAGGGTCTAAGAATCTGTGGAGTAAAATTGCTAAAAAGACTGTGAGAAAATTTTGTTGGGATTAAGGAGTGGTAAATAGCCTAGGGTGGTCCAGAGGAAACATAGAAAGGGCCCTGGGTGGGATTAAGGAGTGTCAAGTAAACTAATTAGACTGGGTTCCTGAAATTTGTGAACTGGAAGGTAGAGGAGGGTAACTCAAATTCCCTACCATTCTTCAGTACTCTCTTCTCTTAGTCTGATCTGGGATGAGAGGGGTTAATAGGAAAACACAGGGCTGTTTGCAATACCCTCTTGACTCAAGGGAAGGGAGTGACCAGGATTATAACGAGGTGTGTCCAAATTTCTTAATGATCAATCTCAAAATCTGCTAAGATATTTTTAGTTGTTCTAACTTTTCCCTGTAGCCTTAGCCTGGTCAGGGCCAGGACTACATGCCCTCATGTATCTTCAGTCTCTCCCTGTCCACTAGTTGCCTACAAACATTACTGTGTCTCCCCAAAAATCTTCACTTGAGCTATCCATCCCCACTATTGTCCCATTTCTTTCCTCTTGTTTGTGGCTAAAGTCCTTGAGAAGGCTATCTACGAGTGCTTCCATTGCCTTTCCTCTTACTCTCATCTTCCAACCTCATCATCCAACTGAAAGTACTCTCTGTAAAGTCACTGTTGATCTCTTAATTGTCAGATCCAAAGACCATTTCTCATCCTCATTCTCCTAAATCTTGACGCCACTGATCTCCTCTTCTCCTCAGTACTCTCTTCTGTCTAAGTTTTGGATACTCATCTCTCCTAGTTCTCCTTTTACCCATCTGACCTCTCCTCGGCCTCCTTGGCTGAATCTTCACCATTTTCACGGCCGCTAACTGTGGGTGTCCTATATGTTTGGCACAGAGAGTTAGGTATCAAGGTCAATTTATTATTATTGAGGAATCCAAAGGAGTTAGGCTTATGTTTCTGGTCAGGATTGAACTCCACCCTTCTTTAGGAAGAGAGAGTGGAGAATACAGGAATGAGACCAATTTTATTCTGTTAGAATGACCCAGATTGATGCAGCATCAACTCAGTACCTCCCTTCAGGGAACGGATTGGTCCACTCCCTCCTGGCTTATACTGTTTCCAACACACCCCTGGCAAGTTTTCTCCTTGACAAGTGAAAGCATGTCCCCCTCACCTCTTACGTCCCACGTTCAAAAATGGCGGAAAACTCCTCCCTGTGGGTGTGTAAGGTAATATTCGACTAGCCAATTAAGAATGTGTGGTAGCCATTTGACCCAGTTCTCTCTTCAACCTTGACCATTATCTGGCTGGTTTAGGCCAGTTTTCCTAACATCCTGGATTTGCAGTCTTTGCAAAACCATGAGTTTTATTCAGATTGGTTGGCACCCCTATCTTGGTTAATTTTTATTCTCTTCTTTGTTCAAGCTGACAATTAATTATTCTGTGGAAACCTAACTTTCCCTAACTTTTACTAATCTCTCACACTACATGATTCCTCAGCCCCTTCTCTTCTCCCTCTAGACTAGGTCACTTGGGGATCTCATCAGATCCCACGGATAGAATGACCACCCCTATGCTGATGATTCTCAGATCTACCCATCCTGCCCCAAATCTCTCTGCTGGCTTCCAGTCCCACATCTCCAACTGACTTTCAGACATGGTAAAGCGGATGTAGAGATTTTAAATTCAGCATGTCCAAATCAGAACTCATTCATTTTACCTCTAAACCCTCCCTACTTCCCAACTATCCTATTACTATAGAGGGCTCCACCCTCCTCCCAGGCCCTCAGGCTCCCACGTAGGAGTCATCCTGGGCCCCTCATTACCTCACCTGCCCCCATCCAATATGATGCCATGGCCTGTGATTGCACTTCCGAAGTCCTTTCAAAAACATGTCCCTTCCCTCCTCTGATAGAGTGTGAGCTTCTTGAGGGCAGAGACTATCATTTCCTTTTTTTTTAACATAACATTTTATTTTTCCCCAATTACATGCTAAAACAATTTTTAAACTTAAAAAAAAAGTTTTTGAGTTCCCAATTCTATCCTTCCCTCTCTCTTTTGCCTCTTTTTGTATCCCCAGTGCTTAGCACAGTGCCTGGCACATAGCGGGTGCTTAGTGAATGTTTATTGACTGACTGATAGACTGCCCTCACCCTGGTTCAGGCCCCCATCACCTCATGCCTGGACTATTGTAATAGCCTGGGAGTGTGTGTGTGGGGGCGGTGTCTCCCAGACTCAAGCCTGTCCCCCCTCCAGTCCATCCTCCACTCAACAGTCAAAGTGATTTTCCTAAAGCACAAGTCTGACATGTCAGCTTCCTGCTCAGTAAACTCCAGTGATTTCCTGTAACTTCCAGGATCAAATCTCAAATCCTCTATTTGGTGTTCAAAGGCCTTCTTAACTTGACACCTCCCCCACTTTCTAGTTTCCTTATACCTTACACTCCTCCCTGCCCCCACCTTGCGTGCACACGCGCACACACACTCACATCCCCTGCAAACCAGTGACAATGGATTCCTTGCTTTCCCACACACAAGACACTCCTGTCTTTGGGGTGTAGGCATTTTCTCTGGCCATCCCCCAAGCCTGGAATGCTCTCTCTCCCCATCTGTCTCCTCCTGCTAAAATCCTACCTTGTACAGAAAGCCTTCCCTAACCTTCCTTAATTCCAGTGCCTTAGCTCCATTAGTTATCTCCTGTTTATCTTGTATTTACTTTGTATGTTCATATCTGCGCATGCTGTCTTCTCCATTAGATTGTGAGGTTCTTGAGGGCAGGGACTGTCTTTTGCCTTCTTCACATCCCTATCGCTTAGTACAGTGCCTGACACACAGTAGGTACTGATGATCATTAATATCATCTAATATCATTTTTGCAACTTTCAGTAAGGGCCAGAGGCTTTTATTAATGATCAACTAGAAGAAGAGCTGAACTCAAGCTTCTTTGTTCTCCGAGTTTACCCACAAAATGCCTCTTCTTACGTCAACAAGCCCAGATGGGGCTGACTAGGAACATTCTTTCCTCTGTCCGTGGCATTAAGGGTGAGAACCATGACCCCAGACACTATCTTGAATTATGTGACTTTTTCTTATCTTAATAATTTATGGGTACATACTATGTTATGGAATGTTAATGGTAAATTAAACACAGAGATCCTGGGTTATAATTCCAATTGACGCTTTGTCGACTATCCTGACTTACTGCATTGTATTGACAACCTATTCCATTAAGGAAAATCCTCATCTCATATCATGGTTAAACATACATGGGGATCATAAAAGTGAAGTAATGCAGACGTGTTGAATTGTGACTGTTCTAAAAATGTATATAAGCTTTCTCATTCTTTTGTGCAGGCAGTCAGACTTGGTCTGGCTCCGTACGTGCATGTATGTCTGCTAACTTAAGGGAATAAATGAATAAGTAATATAAATTTTCCTATCACCTAGCTTGTTTGCCTACTTTAACCAAACTTCCAGGTCGACAGGACTTAATAAATGTTGATTGACTGACTTTGGAAAAACTCAGACTGATTTTATTCA
This sequence comes from Trichosurus vulpecula, assembly GCF_011100635.1. NCBI lineage: Eukaryota > Metazoa > Chordata > Mammalia > Diprotodontia > Phalangeridae > Trichosurus > Trichosurus vulpecula. Next base: position 16,072,132 of record NC_050574.1, on the reverse strand, counting down.
GATACAAAAATGTTGCTTTTTCTAATTGCACCTATGACGTTGGATTCACTTTTTCTGGAGTGAGGCTAGCTACATCACATCTACATTCTGGTGTGTCTTCCCCTTTGTCAGGGGCTAGCCACTAACATCCCAATTCCAATGAACATCAGTTAGCTTTCACAAAGCAGTATTTACGAGCAGGTTCAGATCTGAGGCAGTTTCTATGGTAGCATTCATTGGTGCTACCAGCTTCACAGTCAAATGCAGCATAGCTGCTGAATAAATCTGAGTCCTGAAGGTCATTCCTCGGGGCCTCAATGCTAAACTGTGTGGCTGCAAAACCCAGACTTCCTAGTGGCGTGTTCTCCTGACTTTCCAAAGTTCAAGATCATTTTCAGTCATGTCTCACTCTTTGTGACCCCATTTGGGATTTTCTTGGCAAAGATACTGGAGTGGTTTGCCATTTCCTTGTCCAGTTCATTTTACAGATGAGGAAACTGAGGCAAGCAGCGTGAAGTGATTTACCCAGGGTTGCACAGCTAGTAAGTATTTGAGGCCAGATTTGAAATCAGGATCATAGGTATCTCTAATGACATTCACCTAAAACCAGGAAGAATAAATCCGGAAGCCACAGTAAGGTGGAGGGCTCACCAGCCTTGACAATAAAGACTTGAGGCTTCCTTTCCCAGTGAGGGATCAGTCTTGGCCTCCCAGCTCGGAGGAGTGGGCAGAAATGATTCAGGCCCAGGGACAGGCCCTGGCTGACTAATACCTTTCTCACGCAGCCCAGGCTTCCTCTTCAGTACCACATGGTTAGTGGCTGGGACCAGTTACAGACTCTGTGCATGTTCCAGCCCACAGGCATTTCTGCATTAGCAGAAAACACTGTACATACTCCCAGGGACTGGACTCATTGGCCCGTCCTCATTATATAACATTTATCAGTTGTCCCTATGTACTCAGGAAGGGCGGGGACGCGTCCAAAAGCAAATACTGTCCCTTAGTGAGAGGCCCAGGAAAGAATTCATTCCTAGACAATCCCAGCAGTGACAGGCACCAGCCACCCAGGACCAGTCGTGAAAAGAATCTTCAGGGCCCTGCAATATTTCCCATATCACCCCGAGTCCAAAGAGCCAGTCGACTAAGACATAATTCTTAACAATAAAAGAGCTGAAATGTGTGCCGGTGTTGGATTTAAAAGCCCAAATGTACTCCCGATGTCCTCCTAAGATCTATGGTATGAGTATAAGGGGAGGCTGGGTGCTACTGCTTCCCTCAATTCCTTCATGTGGTAAATGAGGCTAATAATAGCATCTACCTCCCAAGGTTGGTACTTAGCGTATCGTAAAGGTCTATACAAATGCCATTAGCCATTACTATTACTGGACTTTCTCCTCCTGAACCTTTAATGCACAGGCCCAGGAGACTTCTCACCTTACCTCCTCTGCTTACCTAATTGTCTGATCTGCAACTGGTTAAGAGATTGTTTTGTATTAATTCGAGGCACCAGTGAAATGTGTCAATGCTTTCCATCCATGGGCTCAAGGATCCTGGTCCAGAGACCGCTAGGTCCTGTCACCTCATCCAGCCCAGGGGTGGAGCCTCTGGAAGGGTCAGGACCAAGTTCCCCTCGCCTATCTCAAATGCTATCTGTGCTCTCTCAACTTACCAAGATGGTCTGACTCGATGCTACCAGATGGCTCCCTCAGACACTGCGTCACTACGTCACCTAAACCATCTCTGCCAACTAGTGGCGATCCTGGGGCTGGCCAGAAAGTTGGGGGTGAGCAAGGCAGCCACTAGTACAGCAGACTCCATACTCCAGGGCTAAGAGGAGTTCCATATTCCTTCCTGATGAAGAGCAAGGTCTTGGCTTCCAGAATGGACATGGCTGCTCATCTTTGGCCACTCCCCAGTGCTTAGCCCAGTGCCTGCCACATAGTAGGTGCTTAACGCATTTTATTGACTCACAGAGGTCACAAGCACGATCTGACTCTTCCCAAACACAACACTGACTGACCCAAGCTGTCACAATGAGACTAACCCTGGCTCTTGGTGCCTGAGCTCCCAGGCACCATTCTTTGAGTGACTACAGGAACTCAGTCCTTTGGCCATCATATCAATATGCCAGAAATTCAGACGCATCCAAATGTAAGACTCAGTGCCATGTTCCTCATAATTCACAAACTCTTTTCCTAAAGACACCTGCACCCTTTATGTGGGAGACAATTGGACTGATCCACCACTAAGGAACACTATTGGCCCAGGTCCTGGAGGTGGCACCAATATCCTCCTTTGGGATTGGTGGTGAGGTTCCTAGAAAGGGAGCAGCTCCAACAAGCCTCCATGTATCATTTGTCATCCCTGAGGCCTTCTGGGAGAGGCTGATAATGGTTGTCAAAGCATTAACTTAAAAAAGAGAAGAAGCCAAACCACACCCCTATAAATCACTGGCATTAGTCTTTCCTGTGTGAATGTACCTTCAGAGTTAAAGAGGATAACCCACAGGATGTAGGCCCTTGGGCTTCATTTTATACTCTCCTGGTTCCACTCTCATACATAGAACCTACGCTAATTATTTGTGCTCTTTGCAATGGACATGTTAGCCACAACTCTATACATGCTGCTTGACTCCTAGTATGATGAAAGGACCAAAACATCTTGGTTCAGCACAAAGGAAAGACATGAAGAGTTTGTGGGCCAACACTGGTGAGAATGATGAGGATGAGGAGAGAGAAATAAATGATCCTGTCCATCAGTTTCAGCATCCATCCCTTTCTCCCAAGCTCCAGGCTCGTATTGCTGACTGCCTCTTGGACATCTCTAAGTGGATGATGTCCCACAGACGTCTCAAGTAGGGTACCAATCTCCCAGTCACTCAGGCTTGAAACCTCAGGGTTACCCTCACTTGTACCCATTCTGAGTCTCCTTCACAAACAGGTTATGAATATTCAAGAGAGTGAGGCCTCCAGTAGAGACCCTGGAATCCTGCCCCCACCTAACCCTGACCCTAACCCTGGACCTAAAAATCCCATTTTGCAGCCTCCATGGCTCCATCCATCCAGTGAATTAATCAATAAACGTTTATGTGCCATTTATGTACTATGTGCCAGGCATTGTGCTAAGCACTAGAGATACAAAAAAATTGGTAAAAGACAGTCCCTGCCCTGAACGAGCACACAAACTAATGTGGGAGAGAACAAACAAACAAAAATATTGGTTGGTTGGGCTAACTGCCTGGCTGGCCTGTTGGTTGGTTGGCTGACTGGTTGGTTGGTTGGTTGTTGTCCTTTGCGCTCAAAGTGGACCAAAATGATATGACTGTGTCTGGGTCAAGGTATAGTGTGTCTGACTGTGGCTGATGAGAACAATAAGAGTTCAGAATGCTCCACCACAGGTTGGGCATAAATAGTCCATGTGAACATTTGGGGTGGAGTCTCTAAAGCTGCACATCTCACGTTTCTTTGGAGCTACTTGAATTCAGCTTCACTCAAAGAGCACAGTGCCTTCTCTGATGCAAGGTGGTCCTGTGCCCCTGTCTCCTGTGTCACATAATCAATACTGAGAGTGTCCTTGGATGGCTTCTTTTGACCTCCATGTGAGCTCTTGCCTTCTGGGAGTTCTCTGTCAAATAGTCTTTTAGGCAAGCGTATGTTTGGCATTCAAACAACATGAACAGCCCATTGGTGTTGCTCTCTGCAATAGAGTTTGAATGCTTGGCAATTCAGGTGAGAAAGGACCTCCATGTCTGGTCCCTCATTCTGCCAGGTGATCTTCAGAATCTCCCTAAGACAATTCAAATGGAAGGGATTCAGTTTCCTGGCATGGCGCTGGTGGACTGAATAGGTTTCACAGGCATACAACAACGAGGGCGGCACCACGGCTCCGTAGACCTTCAGTTTGGTAGTCAGTCTGATACCTCTTAGCTCCCACACTTTCCTTCAGAGCCTCCCAAACATTGAGCTAGCCTTGGCAATGTTATGTGTCCACCTCATTATCAATGTGTATATCCCTGGAAAGTATGCTGCAAAGACAAGTGAACTTATCCACAGCATTCAAAACGTCTTCATTTGCTGTAACCACTGGTTCTACATACGGATGGATGCCGGCTATGGGATATCTGGTGTGCTCTTGGTGTTAACTGTTAGGCCAGAATTGCCACAAGCAGCAGAGAACTGATCCATACTTTGTTGCATCTCAGCCTCAGAGACTGTCTTGACTGCAGAGTCATCTGTGAACAAAAAAATCATGCACCAACTCTCCCTTCACTTTAGTCTTGGCTTGTAGTCTTTTCAAGTTAAATAATTTGCCGTCAGTGATGTAGCTGACCTTAATGTCAATGAGCAAAGGGAGAAGGAACCAGAATGAAGAGGCACACGTGTGGCTTCAGTGGCCATTAATTTAAGAAAAGGAGATACTCTAGAGAATGGTCAGATCCTGGTGAGTCTGCCCAGAGTGCTGAGCTCCAGGATGCTGGCAAGCATGTGACAGAGCCTTGAGGCACAGGACAGAGAAGATCTTCATTCCTAGGTGGTGGCCATAGGGCTGGCCAAGTGGCCTAGGTACTGGACAGTTAAAAGTCGTTCTTGTTGGGGGTGGGGCAGGAAAAATGGAGAAACTGCCTTGATTTTTTTTCCCCCTTGCCTAGAGTTTTTTGTGGGGTATGTCTGCATCCATCAGAAGCTGAACCAAAGTTACTTAACAACCAAGTTGGGGCTGTTTCAAAAATAACAGAAGTGGGGTTCATTGTCAATCTGTCAGTCAGTCAGTCAACAGACATTTATTAAGCACCTACCATGTTCTGGGCACTGTGCTAAACACTGGGTATGGGAGAGGGCAGGGGAGGCTGATACCATGTTGTGCTGGGTGTGGAACCATGTGATCCTCCTATCTGAGAATGAGGTAGCCATTCCTGCCCAACTGGGTTCCTTGCACCAATCAGAGCCCCAAATTGTCTCCTACTAATCCCAGCTCAGTTTGCCCCTGCTAATCAACAGCTGCATCTTCCTGCATCTGATTGCCTAGGTCAGCTGTCCAGCCTCTCGGGGCCCATGTCTGCAATGAATCTACATCAGCCTAGAAAGAGGTGGGATTCTCCAGTCCAGTAATTTCTGGGATTGCATCTCCAGAAAGACTTGCCTGCTAAGAATGGACTGCTTCTGTACAAAGTTCTGGCTGATTCTCCCAGGCCTTTCCTTATTCCTTCCTCCTTATTAGACTGTAAGTTCCTGAGGTTAAGTATTATCCTTTGTCTCTTTTTGTATCAGTGCTTAGCACATAATAGGTGCTAAATAAATGTTTATTGGATGACTGACTGACGGATGGTGAAAACCCACCTGGGTCTTGTTTGCTCCCTCCAAGGGATCCATACATATAACCTGGAGATTCCTCTCTAGGGAGACCAGGGAGGTGCTGCTGGGAGGCACCTACCTTTTCTAATAGCATGGAAACTTCCTATAGGGCTATGGTAAATGTGTGTTTACTTGTAGTACAGGGATTTCCCTGGCCCTCTGTATGATCATCCTGAGTCCTGTTAAACCTGAAAATTTGGTTGAAGGCAACAACAGAGCTAGGTGATAGAAAAATCCATCTTGTTTATTATTTTCCCTTAAAGCATAGCGAAGCTAGCTTACCTGTACGTACAAGGAGTCAGAGTATAAACTCTGGCTGCCTGAACAAAGCAATGAGAAAACTTATATACGTAATTTTAGCAGAGCTAGCAAGCCTGTATGACCTCATTTTTTATGACCCCCATATATGTTTAACCATGATACAAGAAGAGGATTTTCCTTAATGGAATAGAGTTGTAAAGGATGTTGACAAAAGTCAGTTGAAACTACAGCCCAGCGTCCCTGTGTCTCATTACATTCCATAACATAGTATATACCTGTAGAATATTAAGCAAGGTAATCTCTCTTGGGGTTGGGGTAATGTCCTTAACGATCTGGCCTTGCTGACAGAGGTAAGGGTATTGCCTGAGCAAACTTTAGAGAGAACAAAGAAGCCCAGGTCCTGGATCTTCATCCAGTTATTCATTAATGGAGGCTCTGGGTCTGGTTGAAATTAGAAATGATATAAAATAGTATAATATTTTCCACATTTCCTCCTTTTGGTCAAAGGTAAGCTGAAAGCTTCACCTGAAGACCAATTAAGGTATGGCTAAAAACCTCTATCTTCCTCAAGGGTGAAGGTTCTTAAAATCCTTATCTAGGTGGATTCAGGTTTTTTTTTCTCTTTCTGTGTTTGGACATCCCCAGAGATGCACGGTAATTATAAACTACTTGTAAACAAGCAGGGGGAGCAAGTTGCAAGGGGTATCAGTAGGGAGCATAACGGGGAACCTAGAACACCTAAGTTAAATAAGCTAAAGACACCAAAGGTACAAGTAAACAGTCTTGGGAACGCAACGGACTCAGAAAGGGAAAGAGCAGTTCTTTGTTCAGGTTCTGGTCCGGGCCCTTGGGAAGGTTGCCTGCGTCTGATTCGGTCCCCTTCAGGCTCTTCGAAACCGGAGGGCAAGGTGTCCTATGGGTTCAGATGTCCACTTGGGATCAGGGGCAGATGTGACAGAAGGATCAAGGAGTCCATATCCACAAGTTGGCAGCTGTAGAAGTAGTCAGATCTGACAGGAGCTCCCAGAACACATATAATTTGATAATTGAGAGAAAAACAGCACAACATAGGTCCCAGCCACGCAGGGCTAAGTTCAAACAAATACAATAAATGGTTCAGTATCCCAGTTACATATTTCCAATATCCATTTAAAGTGGCACTTTTTCTTGAATCCCAGATGCCTGATTGTAGTTATCTGGTTCCTAGATAGTAAAAGAGAATTCTGCTTCTCTGGTCAGATCTAGAAATTCTCGAACAATTCTGACTTAATATAACTTAGTACAATCACTTAAATTTGGCTCTCCTCCTTTTAACTTCAGAGTATTTCAGTTCATATATCATCTACTGTTTCTGTCCTTACCTAAATTTCATACCTGGTATAAGAATCCTTTAAAATATGAAGGTCCAACCATAAATTGAATTCATCTTCCTTTTAAAATCATCAGACAGTTTGAATTGGTCGTGCATGGGGGCTCCCTTGCAAGCTGTTCCCAGTTCTGGGACTTCGCAACGCTGCATGACCTGGGCACATACACATATGTGTGTATAGATCTAGATTGCACTTTTCCTCAAGGAAGCATAAAGGATGGCTGGTGCAGAGCTGGAAGATTTGTGCTCTCATATCAATGAAAAACTTTCCCACGTTAAGAAAATTCTGCAATTAAAAAACATAGGACATGATCCAGCCTTAAAGACTGTGTTTTGGAAAATTAGAAATGAAATGACTCTTCTAAATGACCTTTTAAACAAGTTGGAGTTGGAGGTTCAATATCAAGAACATATCAGGAATTCACTTAGGGAGTTACAAGAATCCCTTGATGGAAATTACAAAGAATTACATAACTTTAAGGAAAATATTCCTCCTCATTTGCCTAAAGTAGTCCAGAGCTGTGTGGTGGAACCAAATGTTAATCCTGAAGAGCAAGTTAAAATTACAGCATCTGAACACCCAAAGAAACCCCCCAAAGAGCAAAAACCAATTAAAGAAATTTTACTGGTAACTTCTCATGAATTCGATAATGTGCCTGCGTATATGAAGTCTCGTCTGACATACTGTCAAATTAATGATTTTATTAAAGAAATCAACAAGGCAGTGGCTAGCAAATATAGAATCCTAAATTTGCCCAAAAAAACTATGAATTCTTCTATCAGAAATCTGTATCACAGATTCATTGAAGATGAAACCAAGGATACCAAAGGCCAATACTTTGTAGTAGAAGCTGATATAAAAGAGTTCACAAATTTGAAAGTTGACAAGCGGTTTCATGTGCTACTGAACATTTTAAGGCACTGCCGACGGCTGTCAGAAGTCTGTGGAGGAGGACTTGTCCGTTATGTTATAAACTGATGGGTTTTGGCATTTTCACTGACAGTATCATATAGACTGTTTTGTAATTCCTTTCATAGTCTTGTGTTTTCATTAGCTTCTTTAATTTGTTCTGTGCTTAATAAAACTTTACTTTGTTCTGCAAAAAAATAAATAAATAAATAAATAAAATCATCAGACAGATACCTTAATAAAGGAGATACAATTTCACCTGTACCACTATCTTATACAATTTCCTCGTACAAAAATCCACATTTAAGATCTTATTACCAAAACACACTTATTAGCTTGAATTTCCATGACTGATAAATTTTGGAGCCAATCATACACATCTGTATATAATTCTTAGAGGAATCAATTGATCCTATTGCCTTTTCCTCAAAATTTGCTATCCTATTTAATTAGACATTTATCACATTACATCTTTGCCTTATTACTGTGTCTAATCATTTCCTCCTTTTGGAGGATGTTATCTCTGTGTCCTTCTAATCTTTATCTGGCCATGAACATAGGTTAAAACTGTAAGCTATTCATTCCTGTATCCTATTATAATAACTCAGAGATATTCCAATATCCATCTATTACCTAATAGATTTAGCATTGTGCTTACAAAACTTCCTGATAATATAAATTTGCTATGAAAGGAAAGAGGGACTATGTCATATATCTTAGCAGAAGGAAAGAACTTCCTTAGCTCTGTTTGATTCCAGGCACGAGTCATATCTGTTAACCAATCTTACAGTCACCAGGTGCTGAAAGCAGGGCTTAGGAGTAATCAGGTGGGGATTTTCCTTTTCAGAAAGGAAATAGCAGAATTGGGAAATAGAGTCAGGAAGATCCTACCTAGGTTGTGTCCAAGGTCGTCTTCAAGACTTTCTCCCAGGCGTAGATATCCACCTTTAAGAATTCTCAGCCTGTAATGCCTGCCATTCTAATACTGGCTTCATGTGACCTATACCTGTAATCAGAGCTTAAAACAATATTAAATTGTAGTCCCATAAAATCTTAAATAGCAAATAAATATCCTTCAGATACGACTGTCCCAAATTTCATTGAGCTAGTAATTATCAAATCAAATCAAGCTACATAGCTTTTCCATCTTCTAAATACTTTCTCACACTCTCAACTTATTTAAACCATTTGAAACTAGTATTCCTTTGGGACATGAGAGGCTTAGCAAACTCCAATTTGTCCCCAAACTTTCTTATCTGCCTTTTGTATTTCCAATCAAACCTTTCCAAATCTTTCAAACCCATTACTCAGCCTTCATTTCAGCCATAAGACAAAACAACTCATAAGTTAGTACTTTCATTGTCATAACTGTGTATACTGGAATCCCATTCCAGCTTCTTAAACACACAAAGACACAAAAAAAAGAAAAAAAATTTTGTTTTTCATGATAACTCATTCTAAAAGAAAGGAACACTTATTAGAGAGATCTGCCATCTGATCTCCCCCTGAGGGTGGGTTCTTTTCCATCAGAAGGCAAGCTTCACTAATAAGAACTGTATCCTTAAGACCCACATCCTCCTCGAAACCCAATCTTATTCTAAAAACGCATCACTTTTGCTGACTTTAAAAAGCCAGGTTTTTTTAGGCTTCTGACCCCTACTGTTCTTTCTTTCAGTAAAAACTCAAATCCCAGTAATTGTTGCCCCTCCCCTTTCCTTCCCTTCTGACAGGTGGGCTAAGGTGAATCTTCTTATCTAAACTAAGGGCAGGGAGGAGTAAGGAATTCAGACTGTCATTTCCAACCTCCTTACTCAAAAAATGTCGGCGGCCGGACGGGATGTGCCCCACTTTGGCACCCCGTACTCCCCGACTACCGCCTATCACTCACCCTGCCCTCGGGTCTTCGGACGTCTCCGGCTCCTCTCGGGGGATGTGAGAGGAGAATCACCAGGCAGAACGCCGGAGTCAACAAGCAGCTTTATTGCATGGCGTACCAGAAATCTCACACAAATCCCACTGACCCTCTCTGGGGAGCGCCTTATATTGGGTGTTTCGGGTTGGCTCCTCCCCAGTTCCTCCCCGAGGGTGGAGCTCCTCCAGTAAGAGCTGCCCCGGTACTGACGTGGTGGAAGCCACACGGGCACTGCCGCATCAGCAGGTCCAGACTCTCTGGCGTCTCACTACCCTCTCGGGGGGCCCAGGCCCAGAGCGCCCCTAACAAAAAAAGAACCTTGAATAAGACATTGAATGGGTGCTTCTATAGATAAGCATTAATTCTAATAATTCTAATAAGGTTCTCACCCAGAAACTCCAAGAACTCACAATAGGTTTGAACTGCAACCAATTGGCTTACAGATGGAAATTCAGCAGGCCTTCTAAAATTATACAAAAAGATTTTACAGAACATTTTCCAAAAGTACTATCCTTAAAGCAAATTAATCCTTAAATGCTGGAATTCATTAACTAAGTTGGTGCCAAATGTCCTCATTCTCAAATATTGCCCAGAATTCCTAGATATTACAAGTTCCTTAGTCAAAAAGTGTTATAATGTGGAGGACACTTAGTTTCTATAATTACATACCCAATTAATTAGCCTTATCACAATAATAACGTTTACCAGGACTTTAAAAAGCTTTTTCCAGAGTAATTCCTCTACACAGAAAACCACACAAGATTGATAAGAATTCATGACTAGATGGTTTCAAAAGTTCTTATTTCAGTTAATAACCTCAATTTCTTAATTAGCTACAATTCTTAATCTAACAACATCCAGATTATAAGAGGAATTATTTTAATCACTAGTGGTAACATTTTAATTTCTAAGGCCCAATACTCTTAGCATTGTAAAAGATTACCACATTTTTCAATATTGCTGTTACATCTGTTTGTCAAATTACACAATTTAGAAATGTAACAGTGTCCTAAACATAACTATGCATTGTAAAACTTGAAACAACCCATTTATCAGTTAGGTGAACATATTCCTAAATCTTCATGCACAGAGAATCTTTCATCTCATCATTTGAAACTATAGCTTTAAATCACCAGATATATTCTCATAATAGAAAACTTTTTCACACAGAAAGTCTGTTCTCATGGTTAAATATCAGTATTATTAATCATTTACTTGTTATAACCACATGTAACAGTTCCAAATTTTATCCCATCCCTTTAAAAACCCAATTCACATATATCAAAATCAGCTTAAAATTGCTATAATATCACTTCTTACCACACAATGGTCTTCTCAAATTCCACAATCTAAGAGAATTTTGGGAACATAATGCAAGTTTAGAAACACAGAAACAATAATTTTCAGATGACATCTATTGCATTTCCAGATTACCACATATAGAAATTATTCAGCTTATTACTTCTGGTAATTAAAAACCACTTCATAAGTTAACAATTACATTAAATCAGAGAGAGATAATAATAATGTTGTGTCTAACATATATCAGACTTTATGTTAAGCATTTTACAATCATTATCATTTTGATCCCATAACAACCATCATTATTACTTTCCCTTTACAAATCAGGAAACAGGTCAAACAGAGATTAAAATACAGTTTTGCAGTTGGAACAAGAAGTGTAAAGTTACCTAGAGAAGTTACCTAGAGCAGAAGCTAGTATCCCAGTGGTGACAATTCTGGGAGTCAGAAAGTCCAAATCCATCTACCTCACCCTTCCCCCACAACTGCAGAAGTTACTGAGCCTAGGGCGGTTTGCAGCTGCTGAGGACAGAGTGGGCAGAATGCATAGGACGTGGGTGACAATTCCAAACTTTGCCAAAAAGGATGGGCTACAAAGGTACCCATGGGCACAGGACTGTCAGAATACTGTCAGTCTGTGAATTTCTGTCCTTCTCCTCCTTTTCACCAGGTGGGAAAAGGTGATTTAAGTTTTCCCTACAGTTCTCCTGCATTCCTTTTCCTGATCTGATCTGGGAGGAGAGAGGTTTGTTTTAGATGCTCTAACTTTTACTGCAGCTCTGGCTTGGTCAGAGACAAGACAATGGTGAAAGATCTCAATGATTGTAACTCAAGTAAACTTCACCTAAGTGATCAGCATTGGGAGGGTGTTTTAGCACCAGTGAGCATTCCTGGAGTGATCTATAGTCTCAGGAGTTCTCTCCCAAAATTCCAACTAATCAGTTTTCAAACTTTTTAATGATTAAATCCCAGAATATGCTAAAATGTTTCAGCTCTATTTTTTTCTTCAAGTTCGGCTGGCCAGGCCAAACATTGAAAAAGAAAAAAAGAGTCTGTTTCCCTAACTGCAGCCTTAGAATTCTCTGGCTACCTGCGTTTCAGATTTTACCTGGTATAGACATTTCACAGCACACGCTCTCACACAGACAGTTAACAGACAATTAACAAAACAAATACAGAACAAATACAGACTGAGCTCAGAGTTTAAACAACAGAGAATTAGAAGCTTTCATGAGTTAGCTATTAGCACCCCTATGGTCTTTGGGGAAGCCTTGGCGTTCCTGATTTTTCTGACTCTCCATATCCTATCCCTTAGGAATGGGAAAAGGGGAGATGGAGGACGACTAGGACAGGTAAAGGAAGGCGAGGAGTAAGGATAAAATGCATTTATCCTCCCCATAATCAGAGCCTTCAAGGGAAGGAAGCAGGAATAGGGCAGAAGGCAAAAACAGAGCCCTTAAGGGAAGGGGGAAAGGGGCAGGGAGGGAAGAGAGAGAGGAGGCAATGGTAGCAAAACAGAGTTACCTCTCTCAGGATCAGAGCCCTTCCTGGGAGGCAGAAGGGGAGGGAAAAAGCAAAGTGCAGTTTTTCTCCCCAGGACCAGAGCCTCCAAGCGAAGGAAGAGAGGGAGTGGAGGAACAGTTGGACTTCTAATTCTAGTTTTTGACTGATCCATAGTTAATTTTCTAGATCAATCAGTGTTTCCAGGGGATCTATGTGCCTTTGCCTTCAGATCTGTGTTTTACCACAGATTTGATCCCTGCCCCCAGAGCTAGCTTAAAGGGAATTTTCAGACTTCAACCAATTTTGTGGGAGTTCTTTTTGTAAGCTGGGAAGAGAGACAACTTACCCCCACCTTGTCAAGGCCAAAATTCCAGGAAAAATTAATCCTATGGCGCCCAAAAGCGTTGGCAAGGTTGGGCTGCATTGTCCCGTTTCCATCATTTCCATCCGAAAGTCGCAGCACCATAACTGTTAAACCCGAAAATTTGGTTGAAGGAAACAACAGAGCTAGGTGATAGAAAAATCCATGTTGTTTATTATTTTCCCTTAAAGCATAGAGGAGCTAGCTTACTTGTACGTACAAGGAGTCAGAGTATAAACTCCGGCTGCCTGAACAAAGCAATGAGAAAACTTATATACGTAATTTTAGCAGAGCTAGCAAGCCTGTATTACCTCATTTTTTATGACCCCCATGTATGTTTAACCATGATACAAGAAGAGGATTTTCCTTAATGGAATAGAGTTGTAAAGGATGTTGACAAAAGTCAGTTGAAACTACAGCCCAGCATCTCTGTGTCTCATTACATTCCATAACATAGTATATACCTGTAGAATATTAAGCAAGGTAATCTCTCTTGGGGTTAGGGTAATGTCCTTAGGTCAGTCTAATCTGGCCTTGTTGACAGAGGTAAGGGTATTGCCTGAGCAAACTTTTAGAGAGAACAAAGAAGCCCAGGTCCTGGATCTTCATCCAGTTACTCATTAATTCAGGCTCTGGGTCTGATTGAAATTAGAAATGATACAAAATAGTATAATATTTTCCACATTCCCCAGATGAAGGGGAAAGTGAGTCCTCATTTTGGCCCCCTACCAAGGCCTCAAAGTGGACAAAGACTGGGCTCCCTCCCACAAAGAGAATATTGTTTAGGGGAAAGCCTAGGGATCACCCTAGATCCTAGGATGGTATGCATGCAGGAGGCTCATGACCTCATACTACAGGTGCCCCTGATATGTGATGAAATACTCCCAACTGGACTGAGCTTGGCTCCATCTACCCTGGCGCCCTGATGCTTCAGTTAAAAGGCACAAACTTGTGGCTGCTAGACAGGGGAAGCACCACCAGCTGCTGCCATGGGAGAACATGGATCTGTTTTTCAGTTCTAACAGACAAGTTCCCAGGTCAGAACTATGATGAACTCTCAAGGATGCCCGAGGGTAGTTCTCAGGCATGGTTAGCCTGAGGGTTCTCAAGCTCTATGAGAGAGAAGGCTTCTATGGTGAGCCTCTTACCACCAGCAGATCAGGAGCAGTTCTGTTCCTGAAAAATCCTTTCCTTATACCTTATCCCACCCCCTTCTCTTTCAGTTTGGGCTCAGAGAGCAAGTGGAAGTCATGGCACTGGATCTGGAGCCACAGATACTGCCCCAGACATTTTTTAGATGAACTACCATCAACCTACACCTCTGCCATCTTGTATTTGGGAAGCTGATCTCTTGAAACTCCCAGGTATAAAGTTTGACATTTCTCCTTATTTGATTTCATCTTATGCAATGTTCAGTTCAGTGTTTTAGCCTGTCGAGAGCTTTTTTTGGATCCCGCTTTAGTCATCGATACGTTAACTGACCAACCCAATTGGGTGTCATCTGCAAATTGAATGACCATATTGTCTATCCCTTATCCAAGTCATTTATAAGAATGTCCAACGGCAGAGGGCCAAGCATAGATCTTTGGGACACGCCAATGGAGTCCTCCCTTCAAAGTGATGCCAAACCATTCCTGATAGTTCTTTGGGTTTGGCCATTCAGTGAATACCAAATTCACCCAACTGTACTCTTTTCCAGCCCACAACTGTCCGTGGGAATCATATGAAAGTCTGTCAGATGCTTTGCTTCAATCTTGGCAAAGTCTGGCTACAGCATTTCCTAATCTGCATGTCCATTTAGTTATCCTATTCAAAAAAGAAAAAGGAAATTGCTCCCAGCATCTTACAAATTGGTCTTTATTTACAGCCTTTGCAGATTTTAGACACTGGGGAGAGGGGTAGAACCCCTGGCCCTGACCCAGGCCCTGGTTCCCTGAGGTATCCCCACAGTCCAGGGTTGCCTGAATGCCTCTTTGTCATCCTCAGACTTGATCCTTGGACTTGGATCTTGCTGCCTGGGGCAGGGGTCATTTTAGATTGGACAACTGCGGATAGGGGGAGGCACCTGGTGATGGTTTTTTGGTGATGGGGTTATTGTCAATGTGGCCATCTTCCTGGGGATTGAAATGGCCATGTAAAGAGGGTCCAAGAGAGTGAAAGATCACTCCCTGAGAGGCCCCTAGGAAATGGAAGGGTCCTTTTAGACTGGAGACCTGAAGATGGAGATTGTCCCTGATAGGTTGAACTTGAAGGACAGAGAAGGATGGCCCTGAGTCCTGTGTTTCAAGGGGATGGGAGTCCTTTGGTGTCCAGCCCCAAGGGTTCATTCTGTGGGAAAGATGAAGGAGTTAGTGACCTGGAAGCCAGGGGTAACGAGAAGATTGGGACAGGAAGATGGAGACCCAGAGTGACTCAGGGATGGAGAGTAATACAAAAGCAAGGAAACAAAATATGGACAAAACTGGAGAGGGGAGTATAGAAGGCAGACATGACCAGGGCAGGAAGAAGGCCAGAGCCAGGGGCAGGGAGAGGGCAAGAAGAGGGCAGGGGTTGCTGACCTTTCAGGGGTTGAGTGGGGACGGCTGGTGAGATCAGCTCAGAGCGACTCAGAGCCTCAACCACCCTGCTGAGCAGTTGGCTGCAGTGACGGACCTGGTAGAAGTGTGGGGTCAGAGGAGGAGATGGCTGCACCCAGACCCCCATCCCCACCCACCCACCCACCCACTCCCTCTTACCTCATGCTCCAGCCCCACCAGACGCTGCTCATAAGCCCGAATCTGACCCAGATGCTTCAGGACTGTGTCTACCCTGTGTTTGGGAGGGAAGCTCAGAAAAGTCCCTTCCTCTGCCACATCTCTGCCCCACCAGGGATATCTCCCAACCCCAGAGAGCCTTCATTCTCAGAGACCTCTCACCCAAAGAGACATCCCTTCACTTCAGAGCTGTCCCCTGTCTCCCCCCACCTGCTGCCCTCGAGGGGCCTCCCTCCCTCCTCACTTATGAGAGGTTCTCCGGAGCCTCTCTGAATCACTCTCCCTCTTGTCCCGGGCTTGGACAAGGAGCAAGTTCTCTTTCTGCACAGACTCCCAGGTCAGCAACGTCCTCTCTGCCTTGTCAGACAGGTGCAGCCCTGGGGGGTGGCAGGAAAGGGCTCAGCCCTGGGCCCCCAGGACACCTGGGAGATCATCTGCTGGAGAGCCCTGCCCCCCAGCCCACCACCAGGAAAACTTACTGAAGTCCTCTGGTGAGGGGGGGATCCGCTGGTGGAGGCTGCACCTGGGATGCCTCAGCAGGAGGAGGATGTGGGAGAAGATGATGAAGGGTGGGGCCAGGGCTGGGCGGTTGTGGAACTCTCGTATCAGCCCATAGCGCTGAAACTTCCAGTATAGGTCGCTGTTTCCTTGCACCTTTCCAAAGGTGTAACTGCGGGACCAGAAGGCAAGAGGGTCAGAGGGCAACTCATCAATAGTTAAGGATCATTTAATCAAAAGACATGGATCAATCAGTGGTCAAATGGGGAGTATAAAATGGTTATTGGGTCAAAGATCATCAGGGTCAAGGATCAGTAGGTCAGACATCGAAGGTCACACTGAGTCAAGGCCGAGGCAGTAGTTACAAGAAGAGCTCAAACACAGATCATTGAATCATGGGTTACAGGGGTCAGAGGTTATTGGTCAATAGGTCAAAAGTCTTTGGAGTGAGAGGTCAGCACAGTGAGGATTTAATAGAAGGAAGTCATTGGATCAGAGGAGAAGTCTTTGGAGCAGAGAGTCAGTGGTTAGTAGGATGTGGACAATTTAACTCAACAAACATTTCTTAAGCACCTATAAGGTTCTAGGCACAGAACATATGAAAAATAAAGCACTCTCTGCCTTGAAGGAACTTCTGTATAATGCGGACATAGGAAAGTAAAAGCAGGCAAGGGAAGGGAGGGCTTCCCTAGAAGAGAGCCCCAGGGCTGAGCCTTGGAGGAGGGAGAGTGTGAGAGGGGTCTAGCTAAGGCAGATGTGGGAAGCAGAGTGTGAACAGAAAATAAGACGAGAAATAAGGAAATGGAAAGACCTTGGGAGACCTTTGGGAGAAAGTAGGGGGCCGGACTGAGAAGCCTCACAAAGCCGGGCTCACTTGGAGGTGATTGGGAGCCACAGAATATTTTTGAGCGTGGAAGGTCTGATCTGATCAGATTGTGTCTCAGGAAGGCACACATCTTTTGTAGCTGTTGGGCAGCTGGATAGGAGGGGGAGAGGTCAGGAAGAAGGAGAACATTTAGGAAGCTAACAATTAGGAAATCCAGGTAGGAGAAAGGCGTTGAGATCTTGAAGTGGGCAACAGCACTTACCTATTTTATGTCAGTGGGAGTGTCTGTAAGTGTGTAATGTAAGCACATAACACATCCATAATACTTAAAAGAAATTTAAGAAGACTCAGCAGAAGGTGAGGAGTTGAGAAAGACTCTGGAGCTAAGAACGTAAGAGACTGGCAAGGTGGTGGGCGGTACCTTCAACCATAAGGGGCAAATCCTTCAGAGGGTCTTTGGTAAGGCTGAGTTGGGGTGTGGAGGGGGCTGGCATCACATTCAGGTGTAGATAGTCCTTTGAGGTAGGGCCTACAGGTAACTGTCTCAATTTTACAGATAAGGAAACTGAGGCACATAATGGTTAAAGTGAGATGGCAGCTTCTTGAAAGTGAGGGGAGATAAATGACAGATAGCCTGAGGAGATTGTGGGATCAAGGAGAGAAGAGGTGTGGAGCTTCTTGACGGGGCCAGGAGGTCATTAGATGAAAGAAGGACAACAGGGTTTGATTGATTAGACCCTTGATGAACACCCAGCTGAGTTTGTTGTATGCTCATTGGCAGGGTTGGGCACCTGAACATGGCGATGAGAAGGTTGAGCAGAAGCACATTGGCCACCAGCAGAAAGATGACCAGAAGCAGCAACACCAGCCAGTTGGCATAAACGGAGACACAGGAGCCTGAGGGGGACCCTGGAGGCCGGGCCCACATGCCGAGTTCCTTGGAACAGTTTTCCTGCTGCATCAGGGTCACTGTGGGCCGCCAGGAAAATGGGACAGAGACAGGGACAAAGTCAGTCACAGAAACATCCAGAGACATCAGACATGCAGGCACACACACACAGAGATGCCTGGAAGGCCCTACTCACCATCCATGTCTCCCTGGGGGACCTGGCCAAAGATCTGCAGGTAGGGCCTGTAAAAAACCCGTCTTAGGATGGCCATCAGGTCACGGTCCTGTGGCCGGAGCAGCCCCTCAGTGGCCACACCATAAGCCACAAGCCACACACCCAGGAAGAAAAGGAAGAAGAAGACATCCTTCATCTGCAGGATAGGGAAGGGGGTCTGAGGAACCAGCAGGTACCACCTTTCTTCTTCCCCCCCCATCTGCCCTTCCCTCCTTTCTCCTCTTCCTCTCTCCCTGCCCTTACCCCTTACACCTCTTCTCCTTCCTCCCCTTCCCCTTTCTCCTCTTGCCCCCTCCCTGCCCTCCACCCCCCTCCCACTTCTCTTGCCTTGCCCAGCCCCACCCTCACCATCTTGTGCACAATCACAATCTTGGGTCCGAGCTGCTTATTGACTGTGAAGATGTGCAGCAGCCGCAGGGTGAAGACCATGAAGTCCAGGCAGAGCACTGCCCGGCCCAGTTGGTGCAGCTCCGTCGTTAGCCTGTGCGTGAAGGAAGGGAAAAACAGCCACCGGAGAAACCCATCTGCCGGGTACTGGGGCGAAAAGTCTCTCAGAAAGTCCCTGAGAATAGGGAGGTGAAAGAGATGTGTCTCCCTTGGAGAAGGAGGTGTTGGGAACCTGGACTGGGGGAGCACAGGCCGCACTGGGCAGTGGGGGAGCAACTTGAACCACAGATCAGGGACAGCTACCACAGCCCGGGTCACAAAGAGTTGGAGAAATGCCTAACAAAGTCCTACGAGCAAAATGTGGAAGGCTCACCCTCTCAGGGGCACAGAACCTAATCCACGTGCCAGCTCCTCTCCTTACTGCCTGGGTGGCCTTTCCCCTCTCCCTCCAAAGCCATTTCTCTCTCGGTAAACTGGGTCCATGAGCCTCAGACCATTGGATTTGATGGGAGTTGGGACGGTGGGAGGCTGCTTTATGATGCAGCTTCCTCTGGCATCATTTGCTAACTAAAACCCTAAGATCTCTAGGATTCCTTCTGGCTCCGACAATCTCTCAATGTTTAAAGCTGTCTCTGGGTTGAGGGGAAAGGGGTCCAGGTAGGCCAGAGGGCTCACACAGCCAATATCAATCCGTCAAAGGGTCCACGGGACATTTTTTGCATCCCAGTGAGAGACCAGCAGGACATCTCAGGGAAGGTCTTTGAGCTAAGGGGCAAGAACATGCAGGACAATCAGAGATGCCAAGGAAGTAGCAGCTGGAAACAGGTATTTCAAGGCCCAGAGGGTAAGCGAGAGGGTAAACATTGTCCTTAAAGCAGAAGGGAAGGCTGGATTCAGTTAAGAGGGCTTAGGGAAGAGTTGGTGCTTTGAAAGACACAGGTTTGGATGCCACTCTGAGGAAACCATAGGGGCCTGGAGTTCCTGAGGGAGAAGGGGCATCAAAGAAAGTAGAGAGGATAGGCCCTCCCCACCTGAAGTCACAGGGTCAGAGGTCACTTACCTGCAGCTGAGACCCACAAAGAAGAGGCCGAGGGCAATGAGATCACACTGGTTCCAGGTGTCAGCAAGGTAAAGGTGAAGCCGCCGACTCAGAGGCAGCCTCCCAGGCCCTGAGGGCGTGCCAACCCCAAGGTTCCCCCAGCCCCCCGACAGGCCCTGTCGAAGTTCCTCACACAACAACGTGAAGACCCAGAGGTAGAGAATGAACTCGATGGCAGTGGGTGATTCGGGCTGGATGTCTAGCAGTAGAACCCGTGCAAAGAGCAAGAGGAACAGGAGGTAACTGACCACGTTGCCCAGGAAGATTGTCACCGGAGCCCCCCAGAATTGGGTCCAGCGACGGAGGCATCGGGCCCACTGCAGCTGATCTGGGCACCAGCAGCTCCCTCGTGCCCCTGAGGGCGTCCTGGTCCTTGGCTTCTGGGGCTTCTCTGAGAAGTCTACCAGCCTGCAGGGCATTCGTGGGAAAGGCAGAGATTACCCCTAAACCTGGCCAAACTAGGACCCACCCCCCACAGGCTCAGAGGGAAAACCTCCACCTGGTCCTCACCCGGAGGGGCGTTCACTGTTGATGCCATCCACATTTGGCCCCCACTGCTCTCTCTTCAGCAGCTCCTCATCTATGGGTCTGCAGGCAGTTGGTAAAGGGGAAAATAGAGAGGAGTTGGAGGCCATTGAATCAAAGGGGAAACTGAGGCTCAGAGAGGTCTTATGGCTTGCCTAAAGGCACCATAGCTGTCCTGTTGTGAATTTGAAACCAAAGAAGCTCAGGGCGGGGAGGGTGCCCTGATTATGCTCAGTCCCAGCATGCAGGGGGCCTCTCGGGGGCAGGGATGGGGCCAAACACCAGGGTGGAGAAGGTCAGGGAGTCTCACCTAAAATTGATCAGGTTGGTATAGATGAATGGGGGACAGAAGAAGGTGAGGACCAGGGCCCAAACGGGAGTGCTGCTGTCCATTTCTCCCCACCACTTCTCGGTCAGCAGGGACTGAGGGCAAGGGATGGGGGTTAGGACCCTGAGGATCTCCATGGCCCCAAGATAACCCAGGAAGGAGCAGTCAATCTCCCTCCCTCCCAAGGGCTCAGCAAAGACATGTGAGAAGTCAATTCCTGAGGGAGTGGGAGTGGGGGGCGGGACAGGGTGAGGAAGAGAAGCCCTCACAGCTTCAAGGCAGTACTTGTAATTCTCCCTAACTCAGTCTCCATCCCACCTCCCAGAGCACTTTTAATGAGAAAGTAGAGGCTAGTCACTGTGAGCCCCTTCCTCTCCCTGTCCCTTGGTCTTCAAGGCCCTTGATGCCTTGGAGCTCTCTCCTCTGTCCCCTGGGAGCTGCCTCTTGCCTCCCACCCTCACACCTTCCCTCACTCTGCTTCCCTGCCTCCAGTCCACCATCCACTCAGTTATCAAAGGGATCTTCCTCAGTCCTAGGTTTGGCCAGGACACCCTCTGGTCGATAATCTCCAATGGCTCCCCATTGCCTCCAGGATCCAGCATACAATTCTCTGCTTCATAGCCTGACACCCTCCTGCCTCTCCAGTCTTCTTCTACCTTACACACTGCCTCCACACACTCAGTCAGCCACTGACACTGGCCTTTGGGCTGTTTCACAAACAAGACATTCCATCTCCTGGACTCCAGGCATTTTCAAAACTGGCCTCAGACATTTACTAGCTGTGTTATTGTTGGCACATCATTTAATCTCTATAGAAGAGGGTGGGGCTACAGCCCTGGAATCAGGAGTCAGGAGCCCTGAGTTCAAATACAGCCTCATAAGGACAAGTCACTGCAACCTGTTTGCCTCAGTTTCCTCATCTGTAAAAGGAGCTGAGGAAGGAAATGGTATCTTTGCCAAGGAAACCCCCAATGGGGTCATGAAGAGTTGATCTCGACTGAAACCACTGAACAACGAGAAGTTCCCTTCCAAATCTATGACCCTATGAATTTACTCCCATTTTCGCTGGTTTTGCCCTCCAGGGCCAGCAAGCCCTTCAGATATTTGAAAAATATCCATCCTGACTCCTTCCCAAGCCTTCTCTTCTCCATCCTAAACACACCCACTTCCTTCATCACATCCTCATCTGGCATAATATGGAGGCCGTCTGCCATCATTATGGACTTTCTTGGAGGATCTCCTCTGGATGACCATTGACTATCCTTCCTAAACAGTACAACTGGTCCCATCCCTCGCTTCCAGTGTGATCTGACCAAGGCTGAACGCCATGGGGTTTACCCCTCCTCTGGTCCTTCTGGCTGTAAAATGAAAGGATCGGGGCACTGTCTCCTCTGGTGCCCTCTTCTTCAACCCAAGGGAGAGAACGTGTCTGGGGTCCTCAAGGTGGGAGGACCTTCATAAAAGCCAATTTGTAGCCACAGAATGTAAAAGGATTGAGCTTCCTAGAACCCAAAGGCTCCTGATCTATGATCTACTTCACCTTGTCACACAGAAATTAATGTGCAGAAGAAACTCTTAGTCCTGTGTGAGGAAAGGGGAGAGTTCTACTCCATGTTCTGAATCACCAAATAATGGAGTTCTATATCATACATTTTATTAAACTTATAGTTTAAAAAAACCTCTCTCCACCGATGTGTCTCTAATTTAGTGTGAGATGTTTGCTGAGGACCCCAAGAAGTTGAATGATTTGCCTTGACTCCCACATCCTGGTCAGATTTCATCTCACTCCATCTGCCCCCATGTTCTTGCCCATCTGTATGTCATCAATCCTCACTCTGTCATCCCCTATTTCCCCCACAGCTTTGTATTATCTACAGATCTGCTTAGTAAAGTTCTCTTTATTGGCATCCATATCACAGATCCCCAGGGGATTCCACTGGAGACCTTCTCCCAACTTGACATCAAATCAAATTCTAGTCTGCTTGTTCAACCAGATGAGACCAATGCATGGTCCAGCCACATCTCTTCAACTGGTCCCCAAAGACTTTCTCTTACTAAACTAAACTACATCTTCAGCATTCCTCTGATCTATTAGTTTAGAAACTCAGTCAACAAAAGAAAATGTAGCCTACACGCCAAAGGTAACCACTGCCTCAGTTTCCCCAACCATAAAAAGAGAATAATAAAAGTACCCCCTTCCCAGGGTGGCTGTGAGGATAAAATGAGGCATTTGTAAAGCACTTTGAAAATTTTAAGGCACCCTATAAAAGCTAAGCATTATTCATTTATTTCTGTTCCCTTTCTTAGATTCTGTTCACTAGTACCATTTGAAGTCATTCTTCGTCAGATTCTCCCCCAGGACATCATAATCCTTAGCAACATCTTCTAGGTTCCTTTTGGTCAGGATCACCTGAGAGTCACCTTGGGAGGTTCTCTTGGATACTGGCCCTGATAGGTCACCACTCCTCTCTCCTTACTGGGGAGGAGACATTCACCTGATGGGATCAGTGGAAATGTTCGTTCAAGGGCCAATGAGATTTTCTCCTTTGGGAAGAGCCTCTGGTCTCTTTCTTAGTTCTAACTCTTCCATGTTATTCTCTCTCTCTGTCTCTCTTTGTCTCTCCCCTCCCTCTCTCCCTCCCCCTCTTCTCTCCCTCCTCCCCATCTCTCTCTGTCTCTGTCTCTCTCTCTCTCTCTCTCTCTCTCTCTCTGTGTGTGTGTGTGTGTGTGTGTGTGTGTGTGTGTGTGTGTGTGTGTGTGTGTCACTGTCTCTCTCTCCTTCATCCCTCTCTTCCACCTTCCAACCTCAGGCTCTTACTTAGGATCCTCTTTGGAATCTTTCCTTTGTTTTCACCCAGAAATCTTTCTTCCCAGTGTTCCAGGGATGATTCACTCCCCGTGACACCCTACTATGTGGAGAGGCATCCTGAAGGTCTTTCACATAAAGAGCAGCTTGCCCTTTGAGCCTAGACAGGAGTCATTTGGCTATGGTGGAAACATGAACATCCCACACTCTGTGAGATTCTCTCTTCACTCCGTCCTTGCTCATTCTTGTAGGAGCTCTTAATGGTCCTCTTCCATGCACAGCTGCTAAGCCCCACTTAGCACCATGTATGGCACATAGTAGGCACTTAATAAATGCATATTGACTGACTGGATGACTGTGACAGCTGCCCAGGATGACCTCAGACCCTGGAGGCCTCACTGTCCTCCTTCATTCTTTCACATACTGACACGTGTCTAACCCTTGTCAGACCACCTTCAGGGGCCCTTCTTTCTCCTCCTCCAACACAAGTTTTTCTTCATGTTTTTCATGTTGTTGTTCAGTCACATCTGACTCTCCATGACTCCATCCAAGGTCTTTTTGGTAAAGATGCTGGAGTGGTTTGCTATTTCCTTCTCCAGCTCATTTTACAGATGAGGAAACTGAGGCAAATAGGGGGAAGTGACTGGCCCAGGGTCACACAGCTGTGAAGTGTCTGATGCAGGATTTGAACTCATGAAGATGAGTCTTCCTGATTCCAAGGCCAGTCTCTAGCCACTACAGTTGCTAATGTCCTTCCTGACTCCTGAACCCAAATCTCAGTTTCTGTCCTCACCAGTGGAAACCCAACTGTGAAGACGAAACGGCCTGAGAGAGATGCCTGTTTTCTCCAGGCTGAGATGCCATTTCTTCATGGCAATCTACAGCCTGGCTCGGCCCTTCCTGATGTCCCCCACTGAAAGCCCCATCTTTCCTTAAGTCCCTGTCTGTGTCTGTGCCCTCTGCTCCCATTAAAATGTAAGCTTGTGGAGGGGAGGCATTGTTTCTTTTCATCTTTGTACCCTCAGTGCCTGGCATGGAAGAGATGCTAAATCAACAAATATTTGTTGGACTAAATTGTGTATGGGGGAGCAGGACTCTCCACATTGAAGGGGTGGGACCTTCCCTGTGGAGAGATGGGCCACCCTCAGTGTCTACAAGGTGGGACTTCCTATGTTTGCGTATAGATGGTGCGGTTTTCTCCATGGGGTTAAGCTGAGCTCCAACACCATTTACCTGCACCCCATCCTGTGCGAAGAACGCCCTGGCATCACCTTGTGTTGCCAGTTGGAGGCAGGTAGCGCCCCCCCAGAGTGGGGACCGGTGTAGGAGGAGGCAGGTGGCTCGGGACTCGCTGTTTCGGTGACACTCTGCAAACAGATCTAGAGAAAGAGAAACAGAGGCTGGGACCAAGGGTGGGATGCCTCTCTCCACCTCAAGAGAAGCACCCGCCTTAGAGATGCCCTCAGAAATGTATCCCCCATCTATGCTCCAGGAATCACTGGGACTGTGAGATTGAGAGCCAGGAAGGGCCTCAGAAGACTTCGATTCTGAACCACTCGCTTTACAGTCAAGTTAAACTGGGGGGCAGAGAGGGTAAGGGTCCTGTCCCTGGCCCTACACATGATATGGCAGTGATATTCTACAATGCTAACCCAGGGATGGGAGAATCCTAGACCCTACTACTGAGGCTCCCAACGTTCTCGCCTGTCCTCATAACCCCACTCCTGGCTCCATCACCCAAAGTGTTACCTCTTTTCCCCCAGGCCAGTCCCAGAGACCCTGCCCCTCCCAGCCCTCAAAGATCCATACATACTCATGGCAAGCCCCTCAAATTTGGCTGCCAGTTCCTTTCTCCTGGCAGCTTCCTCAGCCTCATGCTCCAGGCGGGCCAAGACTCGAAGCAGGAGGCAAGAACCCAGGGCACAGGCCACTGAATTACTACCCTAGGAGAGGAGAGTTACAGGTCAGGGGTCATACTGGTCAAACACATCTCCTCCTGCACACTCCCTGCTCAGATCCCATGGTCCAAGAGCCAAACCTCACCATCTCCCAGAAGTACACAGCCATTTGAGCCCGATTCAGAAGCAGGGCCCAGAGCAGCAGGTCAGTCCAGGGGGCCTGCCCCAGGGTGGTGTCCCATGTAGGGTCCATCAGGAGGCACATCTGAGCAGACAAAGGTGGGTTCAGAGCAGGATGAGTGCTGAGGCCTCCTGGGGCCATTCATTAAATGGCCTTTCCAGGGTCCCATGGGGATGATAGTGGAGCCGAGGGTTGACACCAGGATCCCCATTCCAAATCCAGGCCCATTTGCACTGTGCTGCCCCTATCCCATCTGGTCCTTACACTCTCTCGGTGGCCCCCAGAAGGATCTGGCTCCATGTCATCCACTGCAGTGTCCTCACGGTACTGAGGGGCACAGGTGGCCCCGAGCAGGTCTCGAAGAAGCCGCCCCACATCCCGCAGGTGCACTTCTCGGAGAGGGGAGGCCGGGAGGGCACCAGGGGCGGAGCTCTCCTTGCGGCCTCCATCAGCCCCAGGACCAGGGGCTACACGGTCCAGCAGGTGTCGGGCCAGGGAGCCCGAGGGAGCAGTCGTATACAGCTGGGCCAGCCGGGCTGGGGACAGGAAGTGACTGAGGCTGAGACCCCGGGAGACGAGGAGGCGCACAAACTCTGGCTGGTCATTCACGAGAGCATCCTGGAGGGAGACCTCGAGGTGCGAAGACTGAAAAGTCAGGGACGAATGGTTAAACGGACATGGGACAGACAGACCAGAGATGACAGATAAACAGGCAGACGTCTGGCAGAAAGACAGATGACACACAAGGAGGACAGACAGAGAGATGAGAGCATGGGCAGGGAATGGAAGAACCAGACAAATATAGGGAAGGATGGAGAGAAATGGACAGAAATGAATCGATAAGGAGCAGACAGAAAATAGACAAAGGGACACAGCTGGGAGATGAGAGGATTGGAGACATGGGGATAGGTGGATGGACTGGACAGACTATCACATAAGGATAGGGGAACAGATAGATAGATGGATGGATGGACAGAAAGGACAGGGTATACCTGATATGGAGACCAGAGGATGACAAGGATAGATGGCCCAAGCAAATCAAGAAAGAGATGGACAGACATAGATAGGGGACAAATAGATCAGAGATAAGGAAATGAATGGATAGAGCCAACACAGAGGGATGGAGAGATATACGTGTATTGTGTGTATACACACAGGTATAATGTGTGCATCTACAAGGTACCCCACCTATACATGCATACACATACATGTGGGTACACAGGTGTAAGTACACACACGTATGTATGTATGTATACATATATGAGGCCGAATCAGAGCAGGAATAGTGAGATAGATGACTAGAGAGAAAGGCTCAGATTTGGAAGAACAGACCAGGAATAAGGGGAGAGAGGGAGCAGCAAAAGAGATGGACCACATGAACACACTGACCAAGGGACTGAGAGACCCAGTATGACTAATAATAACGATGATGATGATAGCTAACATGTACGTAGCATTTACTATGTGTCAGGTACCATGCTAATCATTTTAAAAATATTATCTCATACAATTTGGAACTATGCCCAAAGGCCTATAAAACTGGATACCCTTTGACCCAACAATACCACTGCTGGGGCTGTATCCTAAAGAGATCATGCAAATGGGAAAAGGACCCATATGTATAAAAATATTTATAGCAGCTACTTTTGTGGTAGCAAAGAACTGGGAATCGAGGGGATGCCCATCAATTGGGGAATGGCTGAACAAGCTGCAGTATGTGAATGTAATGGCATGCCATCGTGCTCTTAAGGAATGAGGAGCAGACGGACTTCATAATAACCTGGAAAGACTTATATGAACTGCTGCTGAGTGAGGGGAGCAGAACTGGGAGAACATTGTACACAGTTACTGAAACATCGTATCTGTGCTGACTAACTTTGATAGACTTGGCTCCTCTCAGCAATGCAAGGTCCTAAGACAGCTCCAAAAGACTCATGATGGAAAAAGCGATTCACATTCAGAGAAAGAATTATGGAGTCTGAATGCACACTGAAGCAAACTATTGCTCTCTCTTTGCTTTTTTGTTTTGTTTCTTCCTTCTCCTGGTTCATTCCATTGGTTATAATTCTTCTTTACAAGTTGACTAATGTGAAAATATGTTTAATGTGAAGATATATGTAGACCCTATATCAGATTACATGACATATTGGGTGGGGAGAGGGGACTAGAGAGAGGGAGAGAAGATCTGGAACTCAAAAACTTGTGGAACTGAATTTTGTAAACTAAAAATAAATTTAAAAGGAATAAAAGAAATCAGAAGGAATAATATTATCTCATTTGATCCTCATTTTACAGGTGAGGAGACTGAGGTAAACAGAGGTTAAGTGACTTGCCCAGGGTCACACTGCCAGTAAGTGTCTAAGGCCAGATTGGAACTCATACATCATCCTGACAGTAGGTCCAGGGCGCTTTCCACATGGAACAGAGAAGTGGGAAGGAAGAAGTCTCCTGTCCCACAATTCCATCTCCCTCCATTTTTCCTACCTTCCCCTGGCCCCCTTACCCGCCAGTGTATGTCCCCTCGGAATATCTCGCTCTGTGCAATGTCCACACGATTCCAGGCCACGGCCAGACGTAATTCATCCATGTATGCAGATGCATCTGAGCTGCCACAGGCTGGCCAGGGGTGAGAATGGGAGAGAAGGGAAGGGATCAGTCCAGCCTCTAGTGGCAGGGAGGAGGGTATCATTATCCTAGAATGGACCTAAAGTGGTAGACTCCAGAAAACATGGCAGCAGGCATTGGACCTTCTCAGGCCTCTAGCGGAGAAGGCTACTCAAATTCCAAGAATGGAGTTGTGGCACCTCACCGACATTTTTAAAAATTAATTACAACGGTTCTGAGTTCAGGAAGAGAAAACAAGGGACCAAAGCAGGAGACAAGGAACAATTTTGGGTGAGATGCTATGAAAGGAAGCTCAGAATGGCGGACAGGCAGGGCAGAGAGAGAGAGAGAGAGAGTCAGGATCCCCAGCAGGAATGGGACTGTCCCATGACCCCTCTGTAAAACGAGGCTCAGGGCTAAGGAAGGAGGCAGGGCCGAGGGGCAGATGTGGCAATTGTAGGCTCCCCAGAAGAAATGGAGACCCTAGAGATTGAGGAGGAGGAGGAGGAAGAAGAGGAGGAGGAGGAGGTGGAACCTCACCCTTCACCAGAGCCCTCAGCACCACTGTCTCAAACTCCTCGGGACCATCATCAGAAGAATACACGGTCAGCATCTCCCGATGAGTCATGATTCTCTCTATCTGTGCAGGATGAAGGGGGAAGGCAGGGTGAGCAAAGACCTTCATCCCCAAGGCCCTGGTAGGCTCCGAGCCTGGTCCCCTATGAGACGGACTGTCTATGTGGTGTCCCTCTGCCCCTGAGAACCCCACATATGAATAGAAGATGAGTTTTCTGAAGGCAGATATGGTTTCATTTTCGACTATGAACCTTCTTCCTAAAATTTATTGGAACTATTAGGTGCCAGATGAAGACAAGAAATTCAGGGGGCTGGAAATTGAATTGGCTGGGGCTTTTAGGGCAAAGATAGTTGTTTAAGGTCATTCAATGTATGTAGAGTTGAGATCAGTAATATAGGTTCCCAGCCCCTCATACTTGAACTCCCCGGCCCCTCATACATACCTGGGCCCCTTAGCCCCTCATACCTGAGTCTTCTAGGTGCTCATACCTGAGACCCCCAGCCCCTCATACCTTAGCCCTTCAGCCCCTCATACCTGGGACCCCAAGTCCCTCACACCTGAATCCTCCAGGCTTTCATACCTGAGCCCCAAGAACTTCAAGGTCCCCCTTGGGAAAGAAGCGCCGGATCCGTTCACTGACTCCTATACTTCGGGTCCCAAAGGAGGAAGAGGAATCCCTCACAGCCAGGGCTTCCTCCAATGTCTCAGCAAGACAGTCAGCAGCACCCCCAGAACCTGCCACTAGCAGGCAGGGCAGCCGAGCCTTGGTGGCATCTTCCACACGCTGGGGAGAGTAGGTTTGGGGACTAAACGTTCTTAGATGTTCAGGCCAGCTCCCACCCTCCTTGGAGAGTCAAATACTCTTCCTCCAGCCTCACCCTGTCAAGGGATTATCAGTCCCCTGTGCCCAGCTCCTTCCCCTTGGGGATGCAGGTGCCCCTGAGCCAGCCTTCACCCCCTCAGGAACCCAGGCACCCCTGCCACCAGCCTTCAAACCCTCAGGGATCCCGGCCCCCAGGCTTTACCCCCCAGGCACTCCTCCATCCCCAGCCTTCACTCCTCCAGACACCCCTTCCCCCAGCCTTCACCTCCTCAGGGACCCAGGCGCCCCTGCCCCAGCCTTTACCCCCCCCCCCAGGTACCCCTACCCCCCAGCCCATACTTTCTCAAGGACTCAGGTAGCCCACCTCCCAAATACCTGTAACATCTTTTCATTCCCTTCAATGAGGAGAAGGAGCACAGGGATGTCGATTCCAGTGCCTGAGGAGAGATGAGAGCAGGTGGAGCTCTGGAATCCTGGGTCCCCACATAACATCCCAGCCAACCTCTGAAGAAGGATGCCATCACCACACACCCTCCTGGAAGCCCCTCAGTCTGAGTACCGGCTGCCTTCCCAGCTATGCTGGCTCACCTCCAACTCCAGTCTTCTGCCGGGAGATGTAGGACTCTAGCTTGGCTCGGAAACGTGTCTCACCCCCAAAGCTTCCGTAAGTCCCATCATCCACCAGGAAGAAAGCAGAGTAGTTATAGTCCAGGGAGTATTGGGCTCCATCGTCAACATCTCCTCGCCAATGGTACTGAGCAGGGAACAGGCCCTGGGGCAGAGGGACACCACACTAAGAACCCTGGTGTCTCCTCCCCATCCAGAGAGCCCCAGACCTGAAACGGAAGGACCCAGGTGCTGGGGCAGGGACTTACCTTGGGGCTGATGAGGGCCTCCCTCCTCCGTACTACACCCCAGGGGGCCACGCCCATGGCAACGACCTTGGTGGAACCTGTGCCCGCTGTGTTATGGTCCTGCACGGCCACCCCAACGTGACGACTGATGCCAGCGTGGAGCCCCTCAGTCACAATCCAGGCCCCTGGGCAGGAGGAAGCCCCCATGGCCCCAAGGGTCAGGACCAGCCTCATTGCCCACTCCTCTCTGCCTCTCCTCCCTTCCTCCCTCCCCCATCACACACATCCTGGAGGATATGGACTGAGTCATGCAAAGGCAGGAACAGAACTGGAACTAAAAGGAACCTTGGGAGCTCTCTCCTCCAAATCCCACATTGGACAGAAAGGGAAACAGAGGAACAGGGGAACTGAAGCAATTTGCCAAAGTGACGCCAAGTCAGAGGCTGAACTGGAACTCGGGTCCTGACTCTGGCATCACTGAGCTAGAAATGGTGGCAGGGTATAGATGGGGGTGGGGTGGGCACTAGGGTACACCAGGCCGGACAGGAGGAGAGGACTCACCGGTGCTGTGGGCAGCCCTCACCAGCCCTCCACGCAGCAGGTCCCTGAGCCAGGGCTGCAGCCTAGGGCCTACAGAGCCCCCCAGCACAGACACCACGAGGTTGGGGGGTGGGAAGCCCCAAGTGTGGGTGACCAGGGCATAGGCTGCAGCAGGGTCTGTGCGGTCAGACAGCCGAATGAACTGCCAGGGAGACAGAGACACAGCACTGATGGAGCTCACCATCTTTCCTAAGTCACCTCTCCACTCTGCCCACCCCCACCCCAAAGGCTAGCTAAACCTTAGCGACTGCTTTGTCCAGTGGGGCTGCCTCCCCGCAAGGTCCTGGGACTGATAAACCTGGGGGAGAAGGGGGCTGCATGGGAAATAGGGGATACCAGGGGGTCCCTGGGAAGACCTGTGGAGAAGCCTGGCGAGAGGGGGTCTCAGGGGAGCGGCACCTTGCTGAAACCTCGACCAGCCCCATGGAAGTCAAGGTCTCCATAGGCATCAGTGGGCTTTTCTGTGGTGTGGTGATCCCCATCCCACACTGTGACCACAGCAGCTCCGAAGGCATCTTCTATTGCCACAGAAGGGTGAAACTCCCGGCGGTGACCACACTGGCATCGGTTGCCCCTACATGGGCCAGAGAAAGGGGCTCGGGGATTCAAATACCCAGGGACCCTCAGAGTGAGGGACCCAAGTACCCAGATGAGGTTCCTGCAGTAGCCTCAGCGACACAGGAGCTCCAGGTTCAAGGACACAGAGACAGGAGAACCAAGAGGCAGCCACAAAGGCACCAGGTCATACCAGGTACTGACTACTTACTACCAGGTCCCAGGCCCTCCCTGAGGGGGGAACAACAGGCGGGGGCTCAGGACTCCTGAGTTCAGCCTTACCCAGGATCACTGAGATCAGCCACAAAGGTTGTACAAGTTTTCTTCTTGAAGATTCGTGGGATCCAGCTCTGGGGAAGGGGGTAGAGATACGGTCTGAGACCAGGAACCCTCAGACATCCTGCCCTCCAGACTGTCCCAGAGGCTTCCTCAGGGAGCCCCTCCCCCAACTTCCACCAGTCAACAAAGATGTCCAGATGTCCAAGCTCTCAGATCCATCCCCTCTCCTCTCGGGGACCCAGGTGTCCAGGCTCCAGCCCTTCCCCGGTTCCCTCCCAGATCCGGGCATCTATGCCCTCAGATACTCCCCTTCCTCTAGAGGACAGGGGCATTCAGGGCACCTTGCCCATTCAGGGTCCCAAGACCAGCTGGTTGTTCAGGGCCCCAGCCGCTCAACCCTCAATCCAGGATTCCTATAAAAGACCTGACCAGTACCTGCTCCTTCTCAGGCCCAGCCATATCTCCTGCTGTCTCTGCAGTAGCCTCAGCCTCACCCTCCTCAGCCCTGCCCAGCCCAGAACCAGCTCCGTCACATCCCACCCCACCCCGTCTGCTCAGGTTCCAGCCTGCCTCCTCCAGTCCTCCCTCCCAGGAGGCGGGGACGGGGGCGGGGAAAGGATGGCTAAGCACATCTCTGTCCCTGGGAGGGAGAGGCTGGGATGGATAGACAGAAAGACAGGAGAGAGACTGAGGAAGATCATCCACCCAGCCTGAAAGAGCTGAGACAGGATCATTGTGGGTGGAGGCAAGGACTGAGATGCACAGAAACCTGGAGAGAAAAAGAAACAGATCCAGAGATGCTGAGAGACAGCCAAGATGGAGATGAGGGTTCTGGTCCTCAGTTTCCCTCCTGGTCCAGTGATAGGGTAGGGCTCCAAGATCACTAAGGCCCTGAATGGCTCTGGTTGCAAAGTTTAGCCCAAGCCAGGGACCAGAAAAAAAGAGAAAATGGGGAAAGGATAGGCATTTTGAAGTGTCTATGTGCCACTCACTATGCCAAGTACTTTACCCAAATTATCTCACTTGATACAACCCTGGGGGGTAGGTGCTATTATCATCCCCACTTTACAGCTGAGGAAACTGAGGCAGGCACTGGTTAAATGCCTTACTCAGGGTCACACAGCTAGTGAGGGTCGTCCTGACTCCCAGACCCAGTGTTCTCTCTACTGCACCACCTGCTGCCTCAGAAAATACAAAAAAAGCCAGAGACAGAGAGGCCGAGGGCCCAGGCCCAGTCCCAGGAAGGGAACAGCTGAGTCCCTGTAACCAGACCCTGCTCACCTGCCCATGCCCTCATGCTGAGGGTATTTTTAACTCATGTCCACCGAGGGCTCTCAGCTGGAGAGGACAAGAGGGCCAGGGGACGTCTGAGCTCAACTCATCCCTGACCTCACCCCCCCACCCCTAGCTGGGGGCTCCTAGCCTGGAGCTGACTGTGTCACCAGCCTGGGCAGGATGTCCCCCTTAATCCCAGAGACCTCCCCTCCTCCCCAAACCCCTGGATATTGGCCCAGCCTGAGAATATGCAAGGAGAGGAGGGGAGGGCAGGGCCTGGGGCCAGTCCCAGAATAGACACCGCCTTGGAGGTAAAATTAGCCCAATGAGAGGGTGGGGGCCGAGACTAGCCCACTGAGGCTGAGCTCAGAGGGCATCAGGACCTGGAGGAGAGAGAAACCAAGAGAAAGGCAGAGTCAGAAAGCAACAGCCAGTGATTGCTGGAAGGAGAGAGAGAGGAACTGCCGTAGCCCCAGAGGGTCAAGGAAACAGGCCCCAGAGAGACAGTGAGCTGAGAAAGCCCAGAGGGAACACAGAGAGTGGAGCCCCAGGCTGGGCCCATGGTCCTGGCTGACCTCATGGGTCCCCTTTGGCCAGGTCTCCGCTTCATCCTCTTCCTCTTCCTGCTATCAACCTCCAAGGTGCCTGGGAGCCTCTCCAGAGCCCAGGCCCAGGCCTCCCCAGATGCTGCCCTGAGCCCCACAGGAGGCCCCGATGATGGAAACCAGCCCCACTACATAGCTGCTCCAGGTCATAGTCCAGGAGACCACAGGGAGGAAGAAGAAGACACCTCCGCTGAGGCTGGGCTCTGGGGGGCCCATCACAAGGAGGCTGAGCACAGCCACCCTGAGGATATGTCTGTGGAACACGGGCACTGGGGGCGAGAAGAGGAGGATGAGGAGGAGGAAGAAGATGCCTCTGATGAGCAGAGAACCCAAGGCCATGAAGATGAGGATGAGGAGGACAATAAGAATGCCTCAGAGGAGCAGGACTCCTGGGGTGGCCACAAGCCCCAGGACCCAGAAGAGAAGGAGGAGGAGGAGGAGGAAGAGGGTGTTTCCACAGAGCACAGTGACAGGGACTTTGGGGACCGAGGACACAAGGAGGAAGAAGACACATCGGCAGAGCTTGGCCACTGGGTAAGCCACGGGGACGACTCTATGGAAGAAGAGCACCTTGGCCCAGTTTCTGCCAAGTTTCCAGGCCAGGAAGGAGAGGAAGGGGAAGAAGAGGAAGACTCTGAAGCCCAACCCAGCCACTGGGGAGGCAACAGAGGCAGCACAGGGCCCCAAGGCCAAGAGGAAGAGGAAGAGGAGGAAGAGGAAGGGGAAGAAGAAGAGGAAGATTCTGCAGCCCAGTCTAGCCACTGGGGAGGCAGCAGAGGGCCCCAAGGCCAAGGGGAGGAGGAGGAGGAGGAAGAGGAAGCCATCTCAGCTGAAGCTCAGCGCTGGAGGGGGGCCCTGAGTCATAGAGAGTCAGAAGAGGAGAATTCTGCTGAAGCAGGGCATGAGGACAGTCAGGAGGACGATCAGGAAGAAGATGGAGGCATCTCTGCCCATGGTGACCATGATCCTCCAGGCCCTCAGGAGGAGGAGGAGGAAGAGGAGGAGGAGGAAGGCATAAACACCTCTGAGGAGGAAGGGCACTGGGGAGGTCTGAGGCTTGGAGCCCAGGACGAGGAAGAGGAGGAGGAGGAGGGCCACCAGAGAAGCAAGGAGGAGGCTGAGGAGGAGGAAATCTTCACCATCCAGGAGTCCTTGAAGGCTGAGGTACCCAGTGAGGACCAAGAAGAGGAAGCTGAGGCCGGTATCCCAGAGGCCAGAGATAGCTCTGAGGAAGTGGTCAGCAGGGGCCCTGGAGAGGAGAGCCTGGAAGAAAACAGTGAGGAGGAGGAGGAGGAGAAAGAGGAGGAGGAGAAGACCAGAGGCCAGGGTGAGTGATCAAGTGACCAGTGCCGGGGAGAGCAGGGATGGGGGCGGACCGCAGACATCTCTGTGCCTTCTTTTCACAGGCCAGCAGGAGCGTGAGGAAGAGGAGTACCAGCCTGGCTCCCTGTGCCATTACTGCGGCTTCTGCAAGGTGCCCGAGTGTGTGTTTGGGCGGCGGGGAGGGGGGACGGGCGGGTCCCGTCCTTGCTGGGCTCTGTGCTTTCCCCAGGAACAAGCTTGAGACCCCCGCCTGGCGCCCCGTCTGGGCTCCGATCTGTGGCGTTTACCATGTCTCTTTATCACTATCTCCGAGGTTCCAGCTTCTGGATGTCGCTCTTTTTGTGTGTCTCCCTGTGTCTCTGTCTCTTGGTATGACCCTGCCTCTGACTCTCCGTGTCCCACCACCCCCTCTCCTCAGAGATGCACCGAGTGCGAGTCCTGCCGCTGTGACGAGGAAAACATGGGAGAGCATTGTGATCACTGCAAGGTCAGAGACCACCCCTCCCTGCCCCACCCTTAGTCCCGCCCAGCGGACCTGGCTCTTCTCACAGCCCAGTCTGTCTCTGTTCCCACCAGCACTGCCAGTTCTGCTATCTCTGCCCTCTACTCTGCGAGACGGTCTGTGCCCCTGGTAAGCAAGGGCATTGGGGGTGGGGCTGCCCTGGGGGCGGAGCCGGAGACGCTTTGGAGGCGGGGCCAGGAGGCCTCCCTAGGGGCGGAGCTGCTCTGGAGGCGGGGCCAGGAGGCCTCTGGACATTCTCCGGAGGAGCCTCCTGAGGGTTGTGGCTGCCCAGAAGAGGCAAGGACGGAAGATCCCTGGTCTTTCCAGGGAGGAGCCTCTTGGGGGCGGGGCTGCTCTTGAGGCGGAGCCAGGAAGTTCTTGGGAGGAGCCTCCTGGGGGCGGGGCTGCGCTGTGGGAGGTCTCTAGACTTCTAGGAAGAAGCCTTCTGGGGGCGGGACTGCTCCGAACGCCGACCAAGAGGCCTCCCTGAGGATGGGGCTTCCCTGGGGAAGCTCTTTGGACGTTCATTGGAGGAACCTCTTGGGGGATAAGGGCTTCTAAGGGGGCGGGGCCAGATACTACCAGGTTCATGGGAGGAACCTCTCCGGGGTTGGGGCCAGAGGTGTCCAGATGCTGACCGCAACCCGCCTGTTGCCCTTAGGAGGCTATGTGGACCACTTCTCATCCAACCTGTTTCAGTAAGTGCGAGTGTGGCAGGGACTGTGTATGTGGGGGCGGGCGGAGGAGGGCAGGGACTAACCCTTACCCGCCCCCCCCAATCCACCCCAACAGAGCCTTGGCCGAGATGGTGGAAACCCCAGAGCCATGATGAACTTCTGGACAAAGAGCAACCCCCACTCCCGGTTCCACCCACTTATTTATTTCGAATAAACCCTATCCTTGCAGGAGCTTGGAAAGGATTTCTGGGATTCTGGGCGAGAACCATCTAGGTTCCCCCAAAGAGGGAAGGGCTGCCTGGATCTTTGAGGGGAAAGGGCGAATCCAGGGGTCCCTAGGAAATAAACGAGCGGAGGCGGGTCTTTTGAAACAGTTTTCTTTCACCAAGATCACTGACATCTGAGGTGGGGGCAGGAGGAGGGAGGGAGCCCACGGCCCACCTCCCTCCCCAGTCCCTGCCCCGGCGGATTCTCCCATGCAAAAACAAACCAAAACAAAAAAAAAAACAACAAAAAAACAAAACAAAACAAAAACAAAAAACCGGAGCCCGCGGGGAGGACCGGGAACAGGGCAGGGAGGTGAACACCTGGTTCCTTCTCTCCCTCCATCCCACTCCCCGGAATAACGGGTTAGGGGGAGGGGAGGACGAGATCCAGGAAACGCGAGACACACGGACGGGGAAGGGGGCCCCCAACCCCCACCCCAAAGATGCCTGCCTGGATGATCGGGAACCTGAGGCGTCCCGGATAATCGGAGAAAACGAGGCTTCCACGTTCCCCCACCCCCACCCCCAAGGAAGGAGAGAGGGCAAGAGAAGAGGGGGCGGGGCCTGTAGCAGCGAGTCCCCCGCGGGGGTGCACCCGAGAGGACCGAAGCCCCGGGGCTGGAGGTGGGGAGCAAGTACGGTGGAAAGGAAGGAACGAGGTCGGGCCACGCCCCGCCCCCTGCATGCGGCCCCTGAGGAGGCGGGGTTGCGTCCCCTCCCCCCTCACTCGGAAACAAATAAATTACAAAGTAGCAAAAGAGAGGAGGAAGATTCCAAACGGCCCCCTCCCTTCCCGAAATCCAGTTCACATGGATTGGCCAGAGGCTGACATGCCTCTTCCTCCCGGTCTGTACAAAATGGTTCAGTCCAGAGAGCCCCTCTAGTCTCTCCGAACCCGATCCCTTTCGAGGGCGAGTCCATTCTCCTGGAAGGAGGAGCAGGGCGGGCCTTTAGCTCTCCATACTGAGGCTCCTCCTGGGCGCGCCCACCTGTACCAGAGGAGGGGGGAGGGCAGGTCAGAAAGCTCGGAAAGCCGTGGCTCCGGGACTCCCGAAGGCACCCTCACCTGGCTGAGCACTAACAAGAGTATGTCCGAACGGAGACTCCGCCATCCGCCCGCGGGCTCCCAGAAGGAGGACCTAAGATTGAGGCAAGGGACAAAGTCAAAAGGACCCCTCTCTTCCTCCAAGTTGAGAGCCAGTTGGTTTGACCCATTCCTACTCCGCCCCACCCGCTCCCAATCAGCAACTTTATTAATCAACTGCTGTACACAAGAACCTCCCACACACCCAAGGAGTACTGAGTTTGGAGGAGAGGGATGGCTGCCTTTCCTTGAGAAGTTAGTGGAAAATGTCATTAAAAGTTCCCTCACGTCCCCCAGGAATCGGGTTGCCCAGGATGCTATCTCCACATTCCTCGCCCCGCAGCACAGCTGTAACGGATTTACCCAAGCTACTTCCCGATCCTGCGGCATCCCAACCCACTGACCTTGCCGGGATTCGGGGTTCCTGGGGAGTCCCTTACTCCTCCTCTCTTTCCTGCTTCATCTCCCCCTTTTCTCAAATGAATGACTATTTGCAGAAATCAGACTCCAGGATTTTACCAGGGTCCCCGTCCCCCGCGTTTTCTCTCAAGAATGGTGGGCGCCCCCAGCCTACCGCTACACTCTCCCAAGGTCCATTTCCCTCCACCAATAACGAGCTTTTCCGAGACCCGAGAGGCGCCTCGAGCGAGTCCATGTACGCCTTAATGTGGGGAGCCCCGACGGATCTTAGAGAACGCACCGTCCGGCTGCAGCTTGCGCAGAGGGAGGCCCGGCGAGCCCAGGGCTCCCGCGGCCGCGGAGCGGAAGTTGGGCGGCAGCATCTCGGCTGAGTCCGGGCTCACCCCGCGCAAGTCCTTCTCCCGGAACATCTTCCGCCACGAAGGGGATCGGCTGAAAGACTTCGCGCTGTCCTGCGGAGGATAAGGGCCACAGGGCCACCGAGCTGGCTGGAGCAGGGGTGACCGGGCAGCACTCGCTCCCTGCCCTGCTGCCCCCCAGATCCAAGCCTGGGGCCCCTACCTCATCCAGCCTCCGGTCAGTGCCCATGGAAATGAGGTTGCCAAACTCCTTCTCCAGCAGCTGCCGGGCCTATGGAAAGAGCGTCGAGGCGTGAGCAGGAACCGGCAGCCCTCGTGCTCGCCACACGCGAGCCTTCACCCCCCAGGGCTGGCAGCCGCCGGACCTGCGCGTTCTGTGTCGGGATCTGCAGCAGCAGGGCCAAGTCCGAGCAGTCGAAGGTCTCGTCCAGGGCCAGCAGCGCCCCGTGCACTCCGCTCTCTGACAGGTTTCCGGCAAACTCCTTCAGCCCCAGGCCTGACACCCAGCCCATCACCCGTTCATTCGACCACACCATCACATCTGAGGAAGAGGGAGGGGGCCTTGAATGCTAACGCCAATCCAGCCCTCTCAGCCCAATCGTGCGGGAGGGAGGGGAGCGGGGGGATAGATACTGATTACTGACCCTTGGCGGGGATGGGGAGGAGAACAGAGCCTTGACTGTCACCACCAATACTACTGCCCCTGCCCAGCTCGTAAGACCACACCATTTTATTGGGGTGGGGGGGGGGGAGCCCGGAATGCTGACACTGACCCCCAGATTCTCCTCTAGCTCTTTCAACACTGACGCCCTGAACGCCAACACCAGCCCCGCCCCCCAGCCGCACCTCTCACGTGGCTCTGACTCTCCTCTCGCCTCCGCTCCAGGTCCTTACGGTCATAGTTGAGCCTCTTTAGACACATGATCCCATAGTGGAGACTCACTCTGGGGGAGTTAGGGGAGTGGTTAGGGCATGCCAAGGGGAGGAGCCAGGCACAAATCCTTTAGGGGGCGGGGTCTCCTCAGAAAACCTTCCCAGTGGCCATCCCTCTCCTAATGGGCGGAGCTTCCACAAGGTTGTTCCCATTAGCTACTGTGTTCTCCGCCCAGGGCTCTACTTCTCAGGCCCCGATTCCCATTGGTCGTTGTCCCCCCAATGGGCGGGACTTACAGGAGGCTGTTCCCAATTGGATACTGTATTACCCCTCCATGGAGACTAGTGTACAGGTGCTGATTCCCATTGGTCCCTGTACCCCCCCATGGGCGGGACTTCACAGGAGCTAGTTTCCATTGGTCATTGTCTCCTCAGCCGTGCCTAGGCCGGCCCCCACCTGTGGAAGCTGTCAACCATCTTGAGCTGGCCCCGAAGCTCTTTCTTGTTGAGGTGGTCGAGCATGCGTGCATCTACTAAGGATTCCATGAAGTAGCTGCGATACTGGGGCAGCCCCAGGCTGGGCAGCCAGTCGTTCCCCACCCACTCGTGGTTCATGTCGCCGTAGGCCAGGATCTGGGGCCAGTGGGAAGTGGGGAGTGGACAAGCTCAGGAACAAGGATGGAATGGGATAGCCAGCATCTCCCCCCCTTCTGCAATGGGACTTTCCAAGGTCTCCCCCCTCTCAGGGCAATGGAAAGGTCATTGAGCTAAGTCCCCTCTTAACTAATAGAACAGTCCACTGACTCCCCCATCAGTACAATGGGATAGTCCAGGTGGTCTAAAATTTCCCTCGCTTTTTCCCTCACCACTTCCAAAACCTCTACCCCAGGGGGAGAAAAATAGGTTGAGTCTCAATCTCGATAGAACCAAGGCTCGCTATCAAGAAAATGAACTAATCCATTCCAATCATCCTCCCTCCACGATGAAAGCAGTCGACTAGTTATCTCTTCCTACATTGGAAGGATCCTGACAATGGTATCTACCAGTGCTTCCCCCTCCACCCGCGATGATAATGGAACATTCCAGAGCTCAGGCACCATGCAACCTGCGGTGATAGGATGATTCACCCCAGAGTGAGCCTTCCCCCTCCCTCGAAGATAATGGAACGTTCCGCGGCGCAGTAATACAGGCAGAGCAGGCGCACATAGATTCTGGTGACAATGGTTCAGTCCACAGGGTTTCCCTCCCCAGCTCTTCCCCGCCCTCCCGCCCCCCGCCACGACCCCCCAGCCCACGATGATAATGGAACAGCTCAGGCAGGGGCAGGAGCGGGGAAGAGGTGGAGGAGCCATGCAGTCCGCGCGCAGGCGCAGACGGGATCACCTGCTCCCAGCTGATCTCCTTGGGCTCCTGGCGCAGCCGCCGCGGGGAGCGCGAGGGGAGGGGCGAAAGAAGGGGAAGGGGCGGGTTACGGCGCAGGAGGGGCCGGGATGGAGACCGGTCTCCTCCTCCCTCTCGTCCTCTTCCCCCTTGTCCCCTCCCTCCCTCAATCCCAGGTAAACTCACAGGCTTAGTGGCTGCTGTGAGCGACTCCATCTCTTCGTGGGTCATCCAAACATTGCCGGTGCACTGCAGGAGGGGTGTGGTATTGAGAGCATGGCCCCGGCCCGGCCTGGCCCTTCCCTGGACCGTGGCGTGAGACCGAGAGCACTCAGGAAGGGGCTGGATCCACTAGGATCCCTAAAGCATTCTGGAGGATTCACACCCAGTGGGACCCGTGGAAGATCCCTGAGCTCACCCTTTTCTGCT
The DNA here is from genome assembly GCF_011100635.1 of Trichosurus vulpecula. Lineage (NCBI taxonomy): Eukaryota > Metazoa > Chordata > Mammalia > Diprotodontia > Phalangeridae > Trichosurus > Trichosurus vulpecula. The sequence continues at coordinate 16,031,274 of NC_050574.1, read as the reverse complement.
GGTCTGTGTGTGCCATTGTGACCCCGTCTGGCCCTCTGACTCTGCTCTCTCGGTCTCTGCTTCTGTCTCTGTGTCTGCCTGACCCTCAATGGGAACATGGATTTTGAGCTGGAAGGGAGTCTTAATCACCTAGACCAAACCCTTCTTTTTACAAATAAGGAGACTGAGGTACAGGCAGATTAAGGGGCTTAACCAAACTCGCATAGATAAAAAGTGGCAGAGCCAAGATTTGTGTCTACTTTAGTGGTTGGAGTGCTGGGCCTGAAGTTAAGAAGTCCTAAGTTCAAATACAGCCTTAGATACTTCACTAGCTGTGTGACCCTGGAAAAGTCACTTACATTCTGTCTGCCTCAGTTTCCTCAGCTGTATAATGGTAATAACACCAACCTCCCAGGGTTGTTCTGAGGATTGAGATCATATTTATAAAAAGTGTTTAAGTAGAAAGGTGAAGCATTACACCATTCCTGTCCTCACCTGGAGGGAACAGGGCAACTATCCCAAGGATCCCTGAATTCACCTCTCTTTCTCTCTCTCTTTCTCTCTCTCTCCCCCCACCATTCTTATCCAAGTCTCTGCTGTCTAATTCTAAAAAGGGATTGGGGCTGAGGTCTGAGCATGAGGAGAAAAGTTCTTGGAGGAACCCTCTTCCATTGAAAGAAGCTGAGCCTAAGGTCAGGTTAAGAGGAGGACCAGGGTCCCAGAATGTCACGTAAGCCATGAAGGCTGGCTCACCGTTCTGGAGGAGGCTGGTGCAGAGGGCGAGGTGAGGGACACCATCTCCTGGATGGCAAGTCGAAGCTTGAGCCGGTGCAGGGGGTTGCTGATGCCAATCTCCCGTTGGATTTCCGTATCAGACAGGTTGGCCATGATGGCCCCACTCTTCACATTGGCCCGGCAGGCTGCCACATACCAGGCTGGCATCCCCACCCACAGCTGCCCCCAATAGAGAGAGAAAGATCCAAGAGAGACAGAGAAACAGAGGGAAAAAGAGACACAAAATCAGGGGCAAGAGCCAAAAAACAGGGGCCCCAAACATGCAAGATGAAGAGAGAAGGGCAGGGGACAGACAGAGACAAACACACACACACACACACACACACACACACACACACACACACACACACCAGGGAAAAGGAAAGGAGATACAGAGATGGAGAGGACAGAAAGAGATGAAGGAGAAACAGGGACAGGAGGGAGACAGAGACAAGCAGTCAAGAGCAAGAGCGGAGAGATGTAGACAAGGAGAGACAGAGGTTGGGGGGAAGAGATAGAGAAGCTCAGCCACAAGTTTCTGAGCCCTTTTCTCCTCCCTCTCCTTCAGGGAATGCTAATAGAATGTGAGCTTCCCGAGGGCAGGGACTCTCTCTCTCTGATTTGTATTGCCAGGCACACACATTCAGGGCATCTAGTAAACACTAGCTGGATAACGTTCATGGCAATGTTTCCTGGGTTTCCTGATCTGGGGGTGGCCGTACCTCCAACCAAGAGACAACAGTTGGTCCATCCCAGGCAGCAAAGGGCAGGCCCTGTCGACAGGCTTCCTCCAAGAGTTCATGCCTAGAGGTTCAAGGACAACGGAGAGAGAAACTCACCTTCCATCTCCCCTGCCGCACAAGAGAGCTGTCCTTGGTCCTTCTCTCATCAATGAGACAGCCTGAGGCTCCCAATCTCAGTACCTTTTCCACCTTTCCACCCAAAACCCCATCAGACCAAAGTGGGGTCTGAATACAGCATTCTTCCCCCATCCCCAGGCCAAGCCCTGCTCACTTCCTCTTGTTCCTCCGATCCTTCTCTCCTGGAGGCCCAGTGAGCTTTGATAGCCCCAGAGGGTCAGCAGGGGACATCTCATCTGAGGGGGTTCCAGCTGTGGGGCAGAGAAAAGGGGGGGGCAGGAATGATGTGGAGTGTGAACCTGGGGCATGGACTCCATTCTCTAGGAAACTGATCCCCTCTCCCCACTATACCATGACCAAGAAGTAGGAAACCTCTCAAAAGGAGGTTCTTGGACCTACCCAGGGAGGGCCCATCCCGGCCTGGAGGGCCTCCCAGGCGGCCCTTCTCCTTCTTGCCAAAGAGGCGGCCAATGGAGGACTTGATGCTCTTCTTCTTGGGGGCCTTATGAAGGGGGTCTGGGGCACCCTCACTGTGGGGGGGAGAGAAAAGAGGTGTGATGAGGGCAGTCCATAGCTCACCCTTCTCTCCCCCCAAAATAGGAAGCAGCTCCAGAGTGAGGGTTCCAGTCTCCCCTCTGCCATTAATATGATATGTAACTTTAGCTAAGTTGCTGTCCCTCTAGGCCTCAGTTTGCATTGCTGTAAAATGGGTGTTTGGACGGGATTTCAAAGACTCTTCCAATCTTACATTCTGTGATGGGCTTAGAAGGTTGAAGTCCCAGCTCTGTCATGACCACACTGGGTAGCCTCCAAGTCCCTACCCTCCCTGGACCAGTTTTCTTCCTTGTAGAATGAGGCTTGTGAAGGAAGGGATCCTCTGAATGACCTCTGAATCTTTGGCTTCTAAACCGCTGAGCCTATAATCTCTAAACTGAAGCATTAACTGGGTTTTTATCTGAATGTCTTTTTCACCCCAAGTGCGCGCGCACACACACACACACACACACACACACACACACACACGTGCACACACACATGCCTCCGTTCACATTAGGTGCATAATAAGGGCTGTTGAATGAATCAGTGAATATATAACTTCAGTGAGATTCCATTGTTATTCTGGAGGGAAGCAGGAGCCCTGCCTACTACTCTTGTTCTGCCTAACCTTGGTTCATTGTGTGACTGAATGGATTCTTACCCCTCTCTGGGCCTCAGTTTCCCCCTCCATAAAATTAGAAGTCTGTCCTGATATCACTAGGGATTCACCCTGTTCTGAGCTTCTGAATCCTGCCATGGGAGCCAGGACACCTGGGTCTTCACCATTATGTGATGGGTGGGGGGGAGTTGGGACACAGCTACATGACCTGGATAATCCCCCTCCCTGATCCCGGAGCAGCTGACCTGGGCCGTGCAGGGCTCCCATCCTCCAGGGAGCCCCCAGCCTGCAGAGCTAGAGCCTGGGTCATTCTTTCAAGGCGGGCAGATCTTGGTGTGGGGGGTGGTGTGTCCCCAGGGACCACACCATCCTCCCTGGGCACATGGTTCTGCAGACAGAAAGGAAGACTTTGGGCTCAGGGAAGGAGCCCCTGACCACCAAGGTGCCTAATCTGACCTTATTGGGTGGTCCCTGGCTTTGGTGGGACAGAACAGGGGTTAGGTGAGCATTTTTCTGGTCTGGCCATGGCTCCCTGGGGCTCTCACTTGAAGGGTTTTAATTCTCGTATTTCCTGGTCCTGGAGCTGCAGGGACCACTTCCTCCTAGTCTGGCCCAATAATGTCTTTCAGGGACCCCATTTGAGGGAGTTGGGACCTCATAGTTCTGAGAAAGATCCCTGCTTACCCAGAAAAGTCATTCCTCTCCAGGACCTAAAGTGTCTAGGGCTTGCAGAGTCCCCATTGGGGAGGTCCTTATCCAACCCCCCTGGGAGTCCCCACTTTGTGGGGGAACCTGGGCCTAACATCATGACCACAGACAAATGATCACCCTTCTTTGATCACCAAGGCTAGGCAGTCTCTTTCTTCTGAGGTTCCTTAGGCTCTGGGGAGTGGGAACCCAGGCAAGTGGCATTCCCTTTCTCCTGAATGCAAACTAGTAATGCATGGCTCACCCAGGCCCTGCTTTTTGTGGGACTTGTGCTTTCCCATTCTTGTAGGCTTAGAGATGGAAGTCAGACTTTGGTGTGGGACCCTGGGGCTAGTGACTTCCCCCATCTTGGTCTGCAGATACTTCTGACTCACTAGGGACCACTTCTTTCTGAGGAAGAGCTTGGCCTCTTTACTATGGGGATACCTGCATCTTTCTGGACCCCATGGCCAGGGGCCTTACCCACAGGGCCCTGTTGGGGAGTGTCTGAAACTCTAGAAGAGCATCCCATTTAGGGGAATGACCATCCTTGCTGTGTGGTTTGAGTAGAGGGGACCCTTCTCTGACCCCAGTGGATATCTGAGGCTCCAGGTCCCTAACTGTGGGTTTGGGAGCTCTGAGGTCATCCAGTTTTGAGAGAGCGGCCACAGTCTGTGTGTGACCCCTGACAGTCAGGCAACTATTGGCCCCTGTGTGGGGGCCAAGGGGGCCAGGGACTCACAGGCTTATCTGCAGCGTTGCTAGTGCTGTTAGCTGGGGCTTCCCGGGCAGGGCTGGGTGGGGCAGGGCGGGGTGTGGAGTGACCAGAGCTGGGAGGTGACGGGCTGGCCAGGGTGGATGTGGTCAGGGAAGGCGGAAGGGAGCAGCTGGCCCGGTAGCGTCCCAAGGAGTCCAGGCCAGAGCCAGATACCCGGCTCTCTAGCTCCTCTGCCCGTTGCTCAGTGGTCTCCTTCTCCTCCTGGATGAGCCTGGAAGAAAGGAGTACAGGGGCCCAGGATCGCTCCGATTTCTTGGACAGAGTCCTGAAGGGAGGGGAGAGGCTGTTTGAGAGGCAGCACCCAGACCCCCTCTCTGCACCCCGTTCTCGCACTTGATTTCCTTATTGATCGCCTCCAGCTGCTCCTGCAACATGATAGCGAGGGTCTGCACGTCGGCCTGACCGCTGGGCGACAGCAGCTCGGGTCCGAACAGGCCTTCAGGTTCGTCCTCGTCTGAGCCCTCCAAGTCGGCCTCGAAGGCTCCTGGGGCAGGGCCTGGCCCAGTCCCGGAGCCAGAAGAAGATTCCCGGCCTGTCACTCGCTCCGCCCATTCCTGAGCCTGAGGGGAAAGGAGCCGGACGTCATCTCGGGCTCCGCCCCCTCATTTGCTTGGTGATGGGCACTGTCCATCACCCTAAGACCTGCCCCCACCAGCCTAGGCTCCTCATCTGGTCCAGGAAAGGACCCTGGGGTTCGCAGGCTGTAAGGTTGGAGGGGGTCAAAGATGGTGGTATCAGTCTCTCCCCTGCAGGCCCTCCCCTTGACCGCAAGGGTCTCCTGCTCCTCCTCCAAGCAGTCCCCCCGGAATCAGACCTTGGCCGGCTCGTCCTTGGTCCCGGGCCAGCGGCCCCCTCTCTTGCCGACCCGGCCTCCGGGGCCGCCATAGGGGTCCAGGTGGGCGCCCGAGGGCAGTGTCGGAGCCTGGGAGTAGCGAAGCTCTAGAGCGCTGCCCGGGAGGGACCTATGGCAGATAAGGGAGAGACACAAAAAACAAGGAAGATCCTTCAGACCAGCAGGTGAAACCTGGAGAATGTAAGGGCATTGGCCACGTCAGGCCCACAAGCACCTCTTGTCGGTGCGAATCCCCAGCGGCCTAGATACTGCCCAAGCCTCTACATTACTGAGACCCACCTTCTGGCTGCCCTCGGGATGAATGATGAGGAAAGAGAAGCCAAAAAAAGGAGCGAGGGAAAAGAAATAGGAAAGTCCTTTGGAAGCTGGGGACAGTCCCTCAGCTGCGGCCCCGAGGCCACCACGCTGCCCTTTCCCCGCTTCGACTCCCTAAGGCCCGATTCCCCTCCCCCAGTCCTACTACCTGGAGACCCAAGCATTTCAGCCCCATTCACTGGCCCCGCCGGGTTCCCGGGACTCACCTGGAGTAGGAGGAAGGCGGCCTCCCCCGTAGTTGGTCGATTTCCATCTGCATCCGCTCCATCTCTGCCAGGAGCTGCTCCTGGGGGACAGAGAAGGGGGCACGAAGGCGGGGTTCAGCGCAAAAACCCTTCCCCCAGCCAGGCTCCACCTCCTCTTCATCCCCCTCCCCTCTTAGCCCATGGTTCTGTCTATTCTGGCCACATCCCGCTCCCTCATTTGCTCAGGCCACGCCTTTTTCTCCGATGAAACCTGTCTCTTCTTCTACCAGTGCGGCGTTCAACCTCCTCGTAACCCTACTGAAGCTCCTCCCCTTTCCGGAGTCCCGCCCACTTGGCTCCGCCTCCTCATTCCTCTCCAGGCCCCGCCCCTGGTCTCACCTTGTTGAGCAGCAGCTCATCCTGAAGCTTCTTCATACTGGCAATCTCCTCGCTTAGCGTGTTCTGAAGGGAGAAAGGTTAGTTAACACCTGGGTCTGATGTTCCTATTTGTCAGCTGGTGATGACTGTGGACAGCCGTGGGCCACTGCTTTTGGCTACCTCTCTAGCTCCGGATCTGGAACCCTATCGGACTGTCAGCTGGGAACCTCAGGAAAAGATTGGGAAAGTCGGGCAGGCCCCACTTTCTGGCTCCGTGGGGTGGGGGGCTCCAAGGGCCTGGAGTATTCCCAACCCAGGGGACGAGTGGGGCTGTTCTAGAGAGGCTAAGATGGACAGTCCCCATGCCCTCCGAAGGTGTCACTGGCTGGAGAGAGGCTGGAGAAGGGGGAGCCCTGGAATAGGAGGGACGTTTTCTAACCCCGCCCATTTCTCTTTGACTCCTCCCATCCTCTCCTGTGGGAGAGTAGAAATGAGTGGGAAGGAGGCCAACTTCCCACAAGCTGCCCATGATCCTCTGGAGGGAGTACCCTGCCAGTCACTCAGTATCTTCTCGGACTTTCCAGTCTTTACTATCTCCTCAGTATCTCATGGGTGCCACCCTAGTTCAGACCCTTCCTGATTACCTCTCACCTTCACTACTGCTGTCACTTTCTTTTACTTTCCCTGCTGTGTGTCTCTCTCTGTCTCTCTGCCTCTCTCCCTCTGTCTCTGTCTGTCTCTGTTTGTCACTCTTTCTCTCCCTTCCAATTAATCCTTCACTGAGCTTGGAATCTGTAACTTCCCTCAATTTGATGTCTGACCTTGTCACTCAGTAAACTCAGGGGCTCCTAATGCTTCTAGGAACCAGAAAAAAAAATTGGCATTTAAATCTCTTCAAAACATATGGGACTTATTGTACGTTACAAGACTGTCCAGCCAAACTGGCTTTCTTATCTTTCTTTATACATAACATTCCAGATCCCACCTCTGTGCCTTTGCATTGGCTGTCCCCCATACCTGGCATGCTCTCCCTCTTCACATGCACCTTTTAGAACCCCCTCTTTTAATTCAAAACGTTCACATGAAACCTTCAACATGAGGCCTTTTCTGACTCCTCCTCAGCCGTTGCTGCCTTACTAGATACTTTGTATCCTTTTCCCTGTATACCGATGCACCTGTATGCTGTCTCCCCTGACTAGATCGTAAGTTCCTCGAGGGCAGGGTTTGTTTCCCCAACTTTTTGTGTCCCCGTTGATTGGCACCTGAGGCACTTAATAAATGCTTGCTTTCTTGATGGATCCAGGCACCACGCGGGTTCTCGTGGAGGGATTCATTGGCAAGCATAGGGTGAGCAGAGAACGCACCTTTTCCTCGAGTGCCCCCATGCGCTCCTTGAGGTGCAACTGCAGTCGCTCGTTGGACTCGCTCAGCAGCTTGTCCACCGTGTCGGAGAGACGTTTGTTGTGCTCATCGTTCATCTTCTCCCGCTGTCGGGCCTGGAGAATGGGTGGGGGCGGCAGGGGCTAGGTGAGCTGCGAACAAACTGCTTTCCCTCCTCCCCGCTGCTCCTTTCCCTCCTTCCCCGATGCCCCTTCCCCACCTCCCCGCTGCCCCTTCCCCTTCCTCCACCCCCTCCCGGCTGCCCCTTCCCCCTCCTCCCCTTCCTCCCCACTGCCCTTTCCCACTTTTCTTCTCCCTCCGTGCTGCCCCTTCCCACTCCTCCCCTCCCTCCCTGAGGGCCCTCCCCCTTCCTCTTCCTTCCCTTCCTCCAGTCCCCTCCAAGAAGTCCGCTCACGGGCCTCTCCATCAGGGCTTGCCTCAAGCCTGCTAGCCTGCGACACCCACCCGCTGCAGCTCCTGGTTCTTCTCTTCCAGTTGTGCCTCCAGCTGCCTCAGGCGCTCCTCGAAGTTTCCATGGCGCTCCTCTGCCTGCCACGGGGAGAAGCTGAGTGTCCTGCTCCTACCTCTCTAGGCCAGGCTCTCCAGGGGCCAACCTCGGACCCTCCACCCCGCCCCTCCGGGCCCCTATCCCACCTTGCTGAGGGCTGCCACCCTCTGTGCCAGCTGTGCCTCGATCTCAGGCAGGGTTTCTGCCTTCTGCAGCGTCTGGGCTAGTTTCTGCTTCGCATCTTCCAGCCACTCCGCCAGCTGGCGGCCCTTCTCCTCGCTCTGTGGAGCACGTGGCAGGGAATTGGACGGGGCACCACTGGACCCAGACTGGCCTACATACCCAGGCTCCATCCCTGGCCTGACCCAGCTGGACAGAAACTCCTGGCTGGCCACCATTAGGTCTGAGCCTATCCCCAGGCCCCACCATAGCCAGATCCCCTCCTGCCCACCCAAGCCCTGCCCCAGCCTCTACTAGGAGCTACACAGACCCTAAGGTGGTTCCTCCCTTGCTTAGGCCCTGCCTCCAGGGCCCTCCAGGCCCCACCTGGCGATACAGAGACTCCTTGCTGGCTAGCTCATTCTCCAACTTATCATTGGCATCATGGAGTGAAGTGGCTTCCCGCTGTGCACTCAGGTAACGCTTCTCCAATGTTGTGATCCTCTCTTCCATATCCTCCCTCTGTGCCAATGCCTGTTGGGGACAGAGATGGCTTGGGAAATGGAGCTTCAACCATCCCCATTGCTCTCCTTGGGAGATGCTGGGGACCATAACTCCCAGCAGCTCTTGGAGCAAAAAGACCCAGAATTGGGGCTCTTGCAATGGGGAATTTAATCCCAACCCAGGAAGCAAAAAGAAGGAAAGAAACATGCATTTTAAAGTAACTACTCTGCTCCAAGCTAAGCAAATTACAAATATTATCTCATTTCATCCTCACGAAAACCCTGGGAGGTCGATTTTGCAATTGAAGAAACTGAGTCAAACATGGTTAAGTGATTCGGTCACATAGCTAGTAAGTGTCTGGGGCTAGATTTGAAATCAGGTCTTCCTGACCCAGTCCCCCCTAACTGCTTTGACCAGGAATTTTATAGTACCAGTCTGAGGGATCACAGGAAATGGTGCCCCTGAATACTGTGGAATCCTTTCCTAGACTCTCATGGAAAATGTAACCTCTCCATTCTGCCTCTAGAGGGAGTCAAGATTGATTAAAACCAAGAGTTTAGAAGCTCCCGCCCACATGTAGTTTCTTCCAGGATCAGGGAATATCTAAACTGCATGCTTAGGCTGAGCTCAAAGCTGGCTGCTGGCTTGGGAAGGAGAGAGAGTAAGCAGAGCCCCCAGGGCCATCCCAGCCTCACTCACCTCCTTGAGGTCTCGCTGAAGCTTGAGGCCAGCCTCTTCTGCTTTGCCCAGCTCCCGATGGGCTGCCCCCAGCTCTTCCTCCAATTGTCCCATCTGGCGGCAAAGGGCAGCCAAGCGTTCCCGAAGCTGCCCAGTTTCGGCCCGTTGTCGCTCCAAGGCCTCTTCTAGTTCTACCACCCGGCGGTTGGGCTCCCCCACGAGCCCGTTCACCAGAGACTGTGCCCAAGGAGGACCAAAACCCAGGAGAGGACGAGAGAGACAAGAGAGGGTCACAGGGAAGGAGAGACAGAGACAGAGACAGACAGACAGACAGACAGACACAGAGAGAGATCAGCAAGACAGAAATTCTAAGAGAGATACCAGACAGGCCAAAGAGAGAGATGCAGGCGACAGAAATATGAAGAAACAGAGGGGCAGAGATACCGAAGGAGATGAGATAGAGATAAAGATGGGGAACAGAACCTGGAGATGCAGTTCGGTAGAGATTGGGAAGGCCACTGCACGGAGACACAAAGGGGGCGTGGGGTCATTAAAACGAAAAGACTTATGTGGGGTGATGAGGCCAGTAGGATTGAAGGGGAGGGCACCTCTTACATGACCTGGATACCAAGGAGGCCTCACCTGCCCATCTGATTCCTTCCCTGCTTCATCCAGTCCGGAACGCCGGCCCCTAGACAGCTGCTCCCTCAGATTTAGGGACTGGAGGAGAGGGGCGGGGGGCAGGGACTGCCGGTCAGACGATGGCCCCCTCTTCTTTCCAGCGTCTTCTCCCCTCCCCCAACCCGGCATCATCCCAGCTAGACTCCATTTACCCCTGGAACCCTGCCCCGCCCCCACCTCCTGGCCACTCAGCTCCAACTCTTCTTCCAGAACAGCCACCCTCTCCAGGGCTAGTCGGAGCCGCTCCCGCACCTGATTGGGGGAACAGACAGAAGTCAGACCCCGCCCCTCCTTTGCTCTCCACCCCTTCCCAGACCTGGAGCACCGCTCTCTAATGCTCATCTTCTGAGCCCCGCCCTCGGTCAGAGCGCCATCGGTCCTTAGCCACGCCCTCCATGAAGTGCCGCCTCACCCTCGTCCTCTGGGCGGAGTTCCCTTAGCCTTTACCACTGGTTAGGCCCCGCCCCAATCCACCCCCTGGGCAGAGCTCCCTTAGCACCTCCCCCAGCCCTCCCTGGGTCCCACCCACCTTCTCATCCAGTGCCTTGTGATGTTCGAACAGAGACTTGAGGGCCTTGAGCACCTCGACCTCAGAGGAGACCCCAGCTGGGGACTGGGCCTGGCGCTTCACGACCGTCATGCGTAAGGAGCGCTCGTGTCGGGACACCAGGCATTCCAGGTGCTCCAGCAGCAACTGCGGAGGCGGTGGAGCCCGGCATCAGGGCAGGGACACCCCCTCTGAAGTTGAGCCAGGATGCCCTCCAGCCCACTTCAGCCCTGTTTGGCAATCCCACCCCGAGATGCTCCCGTGGCCCTACCCGGGTGTTGTGGCCCTACCCGGGTGTTATTCCGCTCGGCCTTCAGCTCAGCAATCTCCTCCTCCCGCTCCAGCAGCTGTTCCCGGCACAGGTTCAGCTCCTTGGTGAGGGCAGCGAACTCCTGCCCGAAGCCAAAGCCACCACATTGAATCCCAGCAGGCTGGCCAGGCCCTATAAGACCCACCACCACCACCCTTCTGACCCCTTTAGCTCCCAACCTAAGCTTGTCCCCTCCCCTGGCACCCTTCCAAGAGAAGACTGGACCCCATGCTCAGCTGGGTACAAGATGGAGCATCTTCAGGTCATTTATAGCTCTATTTGAGTTATGGTCTCATCCTTGGATTGGAATATCTGCCCCTTCCCGCACTAGTGGGGTCACATTAACACCCATCTCCCACCCTTTCCTGGCAGAACTGGGACCCTTAATCCCAGGTAAAGTTTGGAATACTTCCTGTTCATTCTTAACTGTTGCTAGTCATGGGAATCAAGCCTAGACCTATGATCTCCCTCCTAGAGAGAACTACCGATAAGAAAAAGCCCTCTAGCAATGAGGGTGAACCCCTTCTCTGAATCTTGTGGTCTTGGTGAGCTGCCAAAATCAGGGTCACACAGTCAAGAGAGCATCAGAGGCAAGCCTTGAATTCAGATTCTCCCGGCTGAGGCCAGCTCTCTACCCAGCAAGTCAAGCTGCTTCTCAAATGTCATTTGAAATAATTCTGGTCTTCTCCTCTGATCAGAAAGGATCATAGGATTGAGAGCAGAAAGAGGAGATTTAGAAATAAGCTAGTTAAATCACTTCATTTGAAAGATGAGAAAACTCCTTCCCAGAGAGAAAGTCATTTGGCCAAGGTCTCCCAGGGAGAGGGTAGAGCCAGGAGTCAGATTGAGGTCCTTCCACCTCAGCCAGTGTATCCTCCTATTCTCGAAGGCCTCTGTTACTAATCAAAATCTAACCTATTAGTATATTCATTACACATATCATTTTGATTATTATAAAAATCAGAATTCCCTCCACACCTGTACATAGCTTGCTTTCCCTCTACACCTCTCACTTACCCCATTGCTAAATACAATTTGTTGTGATTCTTTAATGCTCAACTAGTTAGTACTTAATGGAGTCCTGGCTTCTTCCTAGCTTGAGAGTGCCCTCTCCCTTCAACCTGTCTGCAACTAGCCAACACAAGGACCCTAGTCCTTCTCAACCCACTAGGGGCCCCCATACCTGGGGCAATGCTATGCTGAGCTGTCGTTGCAATGAATCCTTCTCGTGGCCCAGTTCACGAAGGCGTAGTTGGGCAGTGGCCAGTCCATCCTGGGCCTCACGAAGGGTCTCCAGGAGGCGCTCACGCTCTGTAAGCATGGTGACCATGAGACGCTCCAGTTCACCACCTGCTGCCCCTCCTGCCTCCTCTGGGCCCAAGGCTGAGCCCCGCCGGGCATCCTCGCTGATGGTTGGCATCACCTCGCACATCATGGTGGCAGTGACAGGCCCACCAACTGGGGGCACTAAGGAGGAAGGAAGGAGAAGTTGGAATAAATGCAGAGGAGGAGGCTTGGTGTGAGGTAGAGGAAGCCAGGTTGGTGGGGGGGGGGGCACTATAGGACAGAGGCCAAGACAGTGGATTAATTATGATCGGTTATAACTTAATATAATCAAATCACAGGATCAGCAGATGATACAAGTAGAGTTGGAAGGGGCCTTAGAGGCCACCCAGTCTGATCTCCTCATTTACAAATGAGCAAAGTCATGCCTGGAGAGTTGAAGGGACTGTCCCAAGGGCACACAGGTAGAAAGTGTCCCTGGATTCAAATCCCAGGAGTACAATTTGAACCCAGATCCTCTTAATCCTAGTCTGATCTTTTCAGGTTCACTGTCCCAGGTATCCAGCTCCCTCAGGGACCCAGCAGGAATGAAGCAAGGGGCGGAACTTCTAGGGTGGAGTGGGTGTGGCCTTGGGAATGAGGGGAGCCTGTCTATCCACCCTGTGGTGGCATCAGGTCAGACGGGTCTGGTTGGAGGGCAGGAGGGTGGAGGAGGCCAAGACTTTCAACCTGTTCTTTTCTCCAGCAGTTCAACCGGTCTGGGGAGTCCCAGGGGTCAGTTCTGCCCCACCTGCACTTTGGATCCCCAGGCATTTGGCTCCCTAAGGATGCTGGAGTTCTGGGCACTGGGGTTCCAGGAAGGAATGCCTGTGCTCCCAAGGGGTTGGCAGCTGGGTCCCAAACAGCTAAATGCTGCCATCCTCTTCCTCCTCATCCTTCTCCATCGAGACACCACCAAAGAATAGAACCTGTATATACTCCCTTCCAGGGCACCAAGGAGAGCACAGGCCTGAGAAAACTGGACAGTCCCAAGGCCAGTGACATGTGATATTCAGGGGGTCCAGCCTGAGAGAGGGGTCTTGAGTCTAGAGCCCATAGAGTCAGCCTGGAAACTTGGGACAGCTTGGGATCTGGCATGGGACCCAGCACATAGAATGCATGGAGCTGGGGCACATCTAGAACACAGGACATAGCTAAGATGCCTGGAATACAACATAGGACTAGGACCTAGCTAAAATGTGACACACGACTGAGATAAATCCAGAATATGGCACACAGCTGGATCATATTTAAAACAGAGCATATGGCTAGGATGAGTCTAGAACACAGAAAGTGGGTGGAACACATTCAGAACATGGACATATATGGCTCAGCCCTGAGGCTGTGCCCCCCCCCCAACACACACAAACATCCCTTTAAGGCCTTAAGTGAAGGAGAGAGGATGGCTCGAGTGAGGCCATAGCCCAGAGTGGTGATCACTCAGACCCTGGACACCCGGGGCTAGGTCACTGTAACATGTCAGACCTGAGAGAACACCTAGTTCCCTGAGAGGCCAAAGGGGCTGGGGGAAGGGACTCCGGTGTCCCTAAGGAGACAAGGGATGGAGGATTTGACTCCTGCCTCCCTGGGGGGTGGGGAGGAGGAAGGCAGGTGGCTGCAGTCCAGACCTCTAGGGACTGGATGGCCCAGAGCAAGCCTAGAGACTGGGAGCTTGAAGGGAAAGGGGGACGGCAAGGTCTAGGCAAGCCGGTTTTACCATGGACAGCTCCAAGACCGGGCCTGAGGCCAGAGCCTGTGACCAGCCAGATGATCCCGCCTAAGGGCCTGAGTCGGGGTTCTAGAATGGGGCCGCTGGCCAAAGATGGGCGGAGATGAATGAGGCGGGTGCGGCCCGGGGAGAAGCCAGGACGCATGGGTCCAGGAGAAGGGAAAGATGGAAGTGGGGGAGCAATACAGTGGCGGCTGGGGGAAGGGACCACAGGCTCGTTGAAGGGATAGAGGCTGGGGCCCGGATGTCTGGGTCCCTGGTGGATTCTGGGGAGTCCAGAAGGTCTGGGTCCCTGCGAGGTCCCAGGGAAGTCTGGACGCCCTGGTCCCTGAGGGGCATTGGGGCAGGTAGGGAAGCTTGCCCAGGTGCCTGCGGGATGTTGGGGAGACCGGGATGCTTGGATCCCTGAAGGATGTCAGTGCAAGAAGGGACGCCCGCCCGGGTCCCTTCGGGATGCCGGGACGCCAGGGTCCCTGCGGGACGTCGGGGGGGCCGAGACGCCGGGGTCCCTGCGGGACGTCGCGGGGCCAGGACACCCGGGTCCCCAGGGCTCAGTCTCTTACCTGATCGGGCGGCGGCGCTGGGGCTGCGGCGGGGGCGGGGGTGGCGGGAGCCCCGAGGAGGCCGGGAGGGGCCCCCGCCTTCCTGCCTTCCTGCCTTCCCTCCTTCCCCGGCTCGAGGTCTCTCTGTCTCCCCTCCCTCCTTCCCTCCCTCCCTTCTGCTCTCGCCTCCCGCCCGGCGCTGTCTCTGTGTCTCGGCGTCTCTGTCTCTCTCTGTCTCTGGGTTGCTGTCTCTGTCTCTGGGCCCCGGCTCGGGCTCCCCCTGTGAGGCCGCAGCCGCCCCCTCCCCCGCCCCCCCCCCGCTCCCCCCAAAATCCAGCAGCCCCCTCCGTGCACTCCCGGGGCCGCGGCCCCTTTAACAGTCGCCTGACGGACGGTCAGCTTGAGCCAATGGTGGGGCAGCACTGGGTCCGGCGCGCCCGAGGAACCCTCCCCTCAGCGGGGCGGGCGGGGGGCGGGGGTAGTGCCGACCAATAAACGTGCTTGGGGGGCGTGGCTCCACTCGCAGCCGAAGCGATGATGTCACCGCGGAGGAGCGCGAGCCCGAGGCTCCCCCAGCCCCTCCCTCGCAGAACTCGGGACCGCGCTGCGGGGGCGGGGGCGAGGAAGGAGGGGAAGGTGCGGGGATTCTCCCATAATGCACCGCGTGTTCCCCTCCCCCCCCAAAACCAAGCATCTTCTGTCTGGGCGGGGAGCCTAAGGCGCGGGCATTGATTGGCTGCTGGGGGAGACCCGGGGTGGGAGGGGGGTTCTCCTCCCACGGTCCTGGGGGTTTTCCCCCTCGGACCAGAGGCTTCCTCCCTCTGCCTATGGGCCCCCCCTCCCACAAAACACAGTCCTCAAGCCTCTTCCCTTGCTGCAGGGTTCTCCCCACCTTTAGCACCTTCCCTCAGCACCTCTTCCCACAGGCTCGGGACTCCCCCCACGCACTCAGGGCTTCCTCTCTCTGAGTATGGCCTCTCCAATGCGACCCTGACCCCTCTCCCTCGAATATCTCCTGTCCTCTAACCTGGACCTTCCTCCCTCTGACTATGGCCTTCTGATGAGGACCTGGGGCCCCTTCCCCTCTGACCCTGTGGCAGGAAGTACAGACAGGCAGACACAGAGCAGGGAAAGAAGAGCTTTAAATAGGGTCTAGGGAAGGACTGGGCAAATAAATACTGTACAGAGGGACCAGAATGGGGCAAGGGGGAAAGATGGTTCATCATCCAGGTTTGAGGAACAGGAGGCAAGCCAGGAGATCTCAGCCTCGGGACTCCAGGGACCTGTGGGGAAGAGAGAGAGACCATGAGCAGAAGGAGTTTTGTGAACCCCAAATGGCCTTGTAGGTCCAAGGGCTTAAAAGCAGGAACCACAGCCAGCATTTCTCTAGGGTATTCAGGTTTGCGAAGTGTTTTGTATGACTTAGTCCACTGGAGTCGCCCCCTGAGGCAGTCACTACAGGCCTCATTGATCTTGATTTTGCCAAGGAGGCAGCATAGACTCAGAGACATTAAGTGGTTGGCCCATCGTCACTTAGCTAGTGTCTGTGACAGGATTCAGGCCCAGATCCTCCCGGTTCCATGTCCCTTGAACTCTGGAGGGCTTATGGAACTCTTATAGGGTCTATAAGCTCTCTGAAGGGTTAGTAGAGATGGCATGGCCTAGTCCAGGGGTTCTTAACCTGGGGTCAACAAATAGACACCCCCAATGGGTCCATGGATAGATGTCGGGGATCCTTGAACTTAGATGGGGGAAAATCAATTCCATCTTTCTTTTCACTAACCTCTCCCTATAACTTAGTACTTCCTTCCATTGTGAATGCAGGCCAAAAACATGACTCTGAGAAGGGGTCAATGAGCCTTAGCAGACTGAGCCAAAGGTGTCCATGTTGCCCACACAAGAGGCAAAGGGCTCTAGACTTGAAGTCATGAAGACCTGGATTCTCTTCCATCCTCCAACATTTACTAGCTGTGGAAGTAACTGGTAATTGCTCTGAGCCTCAGTTTCTCCTTTGTAAAATGGGGGTACAAAAACCTGCAGTATTTGTAGTCTGGTAGATCATTATCTCCTCAAGGGCAGGGGCCTGGCTTTTCTTTTTGCAACACTTAGCACAGTGCCTGGCATATAGCAAGCAAGTGCTTCAGAAATGCTAGTGGTCTGACTGAATGACCACAGTACCCACCTCTCTGGGCTACTGTGAGAATCAAATGAAATCATGAATGGAAAGTGGTAGGCATGAGTTATTGCTCTTATCAGGGCCTGGGAGGGTCTGAAGGGTCTGGCAAGATCTAAGGGGCTTGATAAAGGCTTGAGGTGCTTTGCAATGGCTAGCAGGGATTTGGGAAGGGGCAAAACCCAAGGGGCTTAGGCCTAAAAGATTTCTTAAGTCCTAAGAGTCTTGATAACAGCTAAAGGTTATTGGTAAGGTCTAAGGGAAAAGTGGTAAAGGTTAATCAGCATGGTAAAGGTTAATGGGCACGTGAAGAGCTAAGGATGGCTTAGAAAGGTCAAAGGAAAATTTGGTAAGGAGTAAAGGAGCTTGGTAAGGGTAAAAGGTTATGATAATGGCAACATGTAAGGGCTAATACGCTTGGTGAAAGCTAAGGGGCATGGGAAGGACTAAGGGGCATGGTGGGAGCTAAGGGGCATGGGAAGGCTAAGGGGCATGATGAGGGCTAAGGGGCATGGGAATGGCTAGGGGGTTGGTGAGGGTTAAAGGGCTTGGAGAGACGTAAGGGTCATGGGAAAGGCTAAGGGGCATGGGAAGGACTAAGGGGCATGGTGAGGGCTAAGGGGCACAGGAAGAGCTAAGGGGCACGGTGAGGGCTAAGGGGCATGGGAAGGACTAAGGGGTATGGGAAGGGCTAGGGGTTGGTGAGGGTTAAAGGGCTTGGAGAAAAGTAAGGGGCATAGGAAGGGCTAAGGGGCATGGTGAGGGCTAAGGGGCACAGGAAGGGGTAAGGGGCATGGGAAGGGCTAAGGGGCACAGGAAGGGCTAGGGGGTTGGTGAGGGTTTCGGGGAACAGTAAGGACTAAGCTCTCACGAGTAGCTTTGGTGCTGTTGGCGCCGCCGAGCTGAGCGCATCTTCTCAAACCGGGCCTCCATCTCTTCCAGGACTCGAGGTGTGTACCGGACAACAAGCTTCACGGTGCCTTGAGCAGCCTTGAGCAGCTCCACAGCCTTCTCATGCTGCTCCCCTTCCACACTCTGCCAGAGGTAAGATCCCATCCGAGCAGGCCCACTTCGCCCAGCCTGGCCCAAGCACCAAATCCCCAACACTATCCCCAACCTGTCAGCCCAATCTCTCCCTTCATTTTGCTGTATAACCCTCACTGGGTGACAGTGTCCACATCCGTATAGTGGGGTAAGGTGGAACATAGTTTAGTCTGATGGTCTTTAAGACTGGTAGCTCTGCATCTAGGTCCCACACAAGAATATCCACTGCCAGCAACCAGAGGGCTAGATTACATAATACCTAAGCTCCCTCCTGATCCTAGAAGCTAATGACATGCCTAAGGTCAGCCCTTCTCCAAAGAGCCTTCCTTGACAGCACAGAGTTCTTCCTCTTTCAGACCCTTCCCACAAGAACTGGAATCAGGAAACTTGGGTGGGAATTCTGATTCAGCTACTGACTCCCTAATTAACCTTGGATGAGTCACTAGTCTCTCTGGGCTTCAGCATCCCCAGTTATGAAAGAAGGGAGAATTTACTGACCGCTAAATCCCTCCTAAATTCACTGGTGCTTGTCTTGCTCTTCCATGTCTTATTCTAGCCTTCCCAATCCATTCCCAGCCTCTCCTTCCTGACCCTGGGACGCCCACCCCCGCCCCTGCCCAGGCTCTTGGGGGCTTGAGGCTCACCACTCCATTGACAGAGAGTAGCTGGTCCCCTCTCTTGAGGCCACCATGTCGGTCAGCCACCCCACCAGGAATGACTCGAGAGATGTAGATGGGAGAGTTCTGCTCTTTCCCTCCCATGATGTTGAAGCCCAGGCCTTCATCTGTTCTGGGCAGTTCCACCACTCGGGGGTGGGCATGGCCCTCACTGGCAGCAAAGGCTGCTACTGTGGCCTAGAAGGGACAGGAGCCAGAGGCCAAGGTCCCTGAGGGAATAGGGGCTGGTGGCCATAGACACTCCCTGATCCTTGAAGGTCTGGGAGCTCAAAAAGGGATGGACATCTCTTAAAAAGGTAGAGAGCTGAGGAGGCAGCTCATTGGTCCCTGAGGAGATAGGGATCTGTGGGAAGGGAGAAATGGGTCCCTGAGGGGACAAGGGCATGGGAAGGGAAGCCTGGATCCCGGAGGAGCTGGAGGATTGAAAAAAAGAACATTCAGGTGCCTGGGGATGGTAAAGGACAAGGAGAGGGACCCAAGGGAAGGGGAGATGTTGTGGGAGGGGAGAATCTGGGTATCTGAGAATGTAGCTATCTGGGGGGGGGGGGATATAGGGAAAGCAAAGTCCTGGTGCCCTGAAGGGGTAAATTCACCTTGGCTGTGGCATGAGCCCGGATCTCTGCACTGCCTGTGATATCCAGAGTATCATAGAGTTGTTCATACACCTGAGGAAGTGGGAACTGTCAGAGATACAGGGGTGCCAGTCCCAACCCTCAGCTCCCTCTAGGACCTGAAGGACACACAGAAACTACAATTCTCATGGAGTCTCATGGTAGACAAGCTGGCCTGGCATCTCTATAGACATGGGTCCTTCCTCTCAGACCAGGGGGAGGTGGAGACTGGAGGATAGCGGACAGGGGGAAGGGGAAGGGAAGAAGCATCTGTTAACAAGCACCATGTGAAGTGCTTAACAAATAGGATCTCATTTAAGCCTCACAACAACTCTGGGATGTAGGGGCTATTACTGTCGCCATTTTACAGCTTAGGAAACTGAGGTAGGCAAGGGTTAAGTGACTTGTCCGGGAACACAGAGCCAGTACGCATCTAAGCCACGAACTCAGATATCTCCCCTCCCTGCACCCTCCGCGACCCAGGTGTCCCCCGACCCGGGCACCACGCGGGACGCAGGCAGAGCCCCACCCACGTAAGAGATAGCTAGAGAAACTACAGTTTCCAGCAGCCTGTACGCTGAAGAAGCTGGGGAGGGGGCTTGGGTGGCCCGGGGCTTGCTGGGAATTGTAGTCCGGCCAGCGAGGGGATTCAGGTGCTTGCTTACCTCTCGGATGGCTGAGCAGAAACGACTCTGCAGGACTCGCTGGAGGGCCTGCAGCTTCTGGGGGGGTAGCTCCCCGCTGCGCTGGAGCCGCTCCAGGAGCTCCACTGCCCGGGACACGTCTGTGGGGGGACAGAGAGAGCAAGAGACAGAGACAGAGACTCGAGGAGACAGAGACAGGGACGAGGAAGGCAGGGACCGGGATGGGGGAAGCAGGATGGAGGCAGAGACAGGAATAGGGATGGGGGCGGCAGAGACAGGGATGGGGGCAGCAGAGATAGGGATGGGGGTGGCAGAGATAGGGATGGGGGAGACCACCATAGGGATGGAGAAGGCAGGAACGGGTGAGAGAGGTACCGGGACCGAGACACAAGTGGAGCCAGAGAGACGCTCACGTAAAGAGATAAAGGTAACAAGAGAGACAGAGGGCGAAACGTCGGCGGGACGGAGGAACAGAGAGATACCAAGAGACAGGGAAAGAGAGATAACAGAGATGAGGAAAGAGGAAGAGATACCCAAAGATACAGACGCACACAGAGATCGGGAGAAGCAGAGACATGGAAAGATTGGGGGGAGAGAAGGGGGAGCGGCAGGGGGAGGGAGAAGGAAAAGACATAGAGGAGACGAAGAGAAAGATGGTGACAAACAGAGAAAGATAGAGAAAGCGAGAAGGACAGAGCCAGCGAGAGAGCCGCCGAGAAATAAGGAGAGACCGGGAAAGACAGGTACACCGAGACACAAAGAGAGAACGGCAGAGCGGAGTTGGGCTTCCCGAAGGCCTCCCGCTTCCAGGTTCACCCCCACGTTGGGACAGACCCCTGACCCGCCCTCGCCCGGCCCAGTCCGGCCTTACCCCGTTCCAGCCCCAGCGGCTCCGCGAGCGCGGCCATGTCTGCGCCTCCGCCGGGCCCCGCCCGCCCGCGCGGGACCCGGGACTGAGGGACTGACGGAGGGAGGGAGGGACCAGGAGGGGAGAAGCCCCGCCCCCTGGCCGGTCAGGCCCGCCCCGGCCGAAGATGCCGCCTGCCTGCGGATGGCTTCAGCTCCCGCAGAAGCCCAGCCGGGCTCTCCTCTGCTTCTCCAGCCTCTCCGTCCTGTCTCTTTGCCCTCTCCCCCCTGCTTGTCTCCCCTTTCTGCCCTTCTGGTTCCCCCTTTCCTCTGGGAGTGCTCCCCTTCTCCCCACTGCCTGTTCCCCTTCTCAAGGCTGTGCGTTCCTCTTTCCATCTTTCTTGTTCCACATATCCATGGGGAGTTCCCCCTCTTCCCGCTACCTGTCCCCCATTTCCCCCCTGACTTTTCCCTTTCCATCCTTCCCCCTTTCCGCTTGATCTGTTCCTTCTCTCCCCGCTGCCTGTTCCCCTTGTCCGTCTTGCTGGTTCCGCCTTCCCCTGCCTATCCGCCCTGTCTCCATGGGTCCCTCCTCTACTTCTGTCTCGATCGCCCAATACTCTCTCTGGTGCTGTATCCGCCCTCCTTCAGCATCTCCATCGGCCGCCTATGTGCCTGGCTTCTCCAAGTGTCCTTCCCTCTCGTCTCCGTCAGTCTGTCCTTGTCTCCTTCAGCCCACCTCCTCCGCGCGTCCGCTCTCTTCGTGTTGGCCCCAAGGGAAAGAAACAGGATGGAAGTTGCAAAGAGGCTTGAGTTCAGGGAAAAAACCCTCCTAATAAGCTGAGCTGTCCAAAGTAGAAGGAAACCGCCTCCCAAGGCAGTGAATTCCTAGTCCCTGGAGGGTTTCAGCAGAGGCTGGTTGGCCACTTGTCTGTATGTGATAGTGGGGATTCCTTTCAGGTATGAGCAGCTGAGGTCCCTGTCATTTCTCATTCCGTGATCTCCCTCCCTCTTCCCTCTTCCGAGATGTCCTTCTACATCCTCCCTGGCTGTCCTCTTTCCTTCTAGTTTTCTTCTCCCTCTCTCTGTCCCCAGGTTGCAAGAATCGGCACCTACCCATTTTCTGTCTGTGCCTTCTCCCATTGCCTCGATCCTCTCCTTACTGAGTCTGTCTTCTCCCTTTCCCTCCTCTGTCAACTCTTCTCTCCCTCTCTCCTGGTCAGTCCTCTGCCTCCTTTCTCCGCCGCAGTACTCCCTTCTTGTCTTTTTTGGCTTGTCTGTATTTGTATCGCCTCAGGCTCTATATGGGCAGTTAGGTGGCACAGTGGATAGAGAGCCAGTCCTGCAGTCAGGAAGGCTCATCTTCCTGAGTTCAAATCCAGCCTCAAACACTTACTACTGCATGACCCTGGGCAAATCACTTAACCCTGTTTGCCTCGGCTCCTCATCTGTGAAATGAGCTGGTGAAGGAAATGACAAACCGCTCCAGCATCTTTGCCAAGAAAACCCCAAATGGGGTCATGAAGAGTCAGACACAAGACTCACTATAGGGTCTGGCTCATAGTAAGAACTTAATAAAGGCTCATTCCTTCTACCTACCTGTTCTCTCTCTATTGTGACTTGTTCCTTCCTGTCTGTCCTCTTCCGGCCCCAAAATCTGCTGTCTTTCTCCCTCTCTAGGGAGGCCTCTCTTCTCCCTATTCATCTCTTCTCCCCTTCCTATATTTCTGTCTCTCTACACCCCCTCCCCACTTCCCTTCCCCTTTGTCATTCTCTCCAACATTGTCTTCCTAAACTTCATCTACTTGCCAATCTTGTACCCACAGACATCCATCTTCTTGTCTTTGTCTGGCCTCTCTTTTGCTCTATCTTCCCTGGCATCTCCCTGGTTTTTTGTCCTCTCCCCACTCTGTCCATCTGCCACAAGAACCCAGACTCTTACAACCGGAAGGCCATCTAGTTCAGCCAGTGCCAGGACAAGATCCTTTTCTGCAATATCATTGACCTTGAAGACCTCCAGAAAGAGGAACCAATCCCCTTCTCCATCCCATTTTGACACTTCAAACTTATTACCTTAATGTCTTTCTTTTCTCTCTAAGTCCTACACACACTCACACTTCATTTTTACTATGAAAGTTCCCTCAAACACCTTGGCCTCCCAATTCATCACCCTCTGCAACTCCCATGATCCATACCCACCTCAGGCATCCATCAAGGTGGCCAATGGCCTGACTTGAACCATAGTTCTGGAGATTCTGAACTTGGAAATTCCTGATAACAACTCTCCTATCCTCCCAACTCAGCCCTCTACCTTACTTGTCCTAAGTGCTTCATCCTGGCCATGACCTCCATCCTCTCATTGCTCCTTCTCCCCATCCATCACTCTTGCTCTGACATTTCTTTCCTTCACAATCTTGACTCTATTGCTGACCAGTTTAAGTTATATGTGAGCCCTTACCTGTGTTTTTCTTGCCTCATTGGCCTACCATCAATCATCCTTTGTGAAACACCAACCCTTGATTACCTGCACCACAATCCTCCTTATCTGCTCCTCCTCACATACTGCTGTGCTGCTGAAGAAAGTCTCACAACCATAGTGATGGGGACCGCTGCAAATGTTTAATATCTAGACTCCTTTGAGTCTTCACTGCTGTGAGACACTGCTGCTGCTTCTATTCCTTCCTGATTGACTATCAAAGTCTTCAGGGACTATCCATACATTTTCTTCTTTTTTAGAATCTTCCCACCCTCCTCTTAACATAGGATCTCAGTGCCAAGTTGACATTATCAACCCCCCCCAAAAAAAAAACACAACCATCTATTATGACCTCCATTTTCTTCCCTACTGTAGACCTCAAGACTGTGATAGGGAATTAATAAATGTGATTCCACCATTCTCTTGTTCTGGTCTCCCTGAGGAGGTAGGCCTTCTCCTCAAAAGATCTATCCCTCAACTTATGTTCTTGATCCCCTCCCTCCCATCTCTTCTGGGAATTTGTCCTCTCAATCATTACCTCTCCTTCTCTCTTCCTCAGTCTCTCTATACCCACTAGCTCCTTCATAGTGACCAATGACTCCAATCACTGTGACTTTCCAGATGGAAACCTCCTCCAACTATGCCTAAAGGGCTATAAAATGGTACATTTTCTTTGACCCAGCAATATCACTACTAGGTCTATATCCCAAAGAGATGTAAAAAAAGAAAATTATCTATTTGTACAAAAATATTCATTTTTGTGGTGGCAAAGAATTGGAAACTGAGGCAATACCCAACAATTGGGGAATGACTAGACAAGCTACGGTATATAATTGTGATGAAATACTTTTGTGCTATAAAAAATGACAAGCAGAATGGTTTCAGAAAAACCTGAGGTTTTTATATGAGTTTATGCAAAGTGAAATGAACAGAACCAGGAGAACACTGTATATAGTATCAGCAACATTGTAACAAAAAGCAACTGTGAAAGACTTAGCTACTCTGATCAAGACAATGAGATAAGACAATTCCAAAGGATCCCTGATGAAAAATCCTATTCACCTCCAGAGAACTGGTGAACTTTGAGTGCAGACTGAAGCATGCTTTTTTCAATTTCTTTATTTTTCTTGTCTTTTATGTGTTTTCTTTTGAACATGGTTAATTTGGAAATATGTTTTAAATGATTTCACATGTATGATCAATATATTGCTTGCCTTCTCAATGGCTTGGGGAGGAGGGGGAAGGAGAGTGAGAATTTGGAACTTAAAATTTTTAAAAATATTATCAGGAAATATTTTAAAAAGGAAATAAAAATAATTTTTTTTAAACTGGAGAGAAAAAAGAAACTCTTCCTTGGCCACCACTCTTTTGCTTGTTCTTTTTCCCATTAGAATTTAAGTTCCTGGAAGGCAAGGATGGTTGGATTTTTCATATTTGCATTCCCAGTGCTTAGTACAGTGTCTGGCATATATATATAGTAAGCCCTAAATCGGTGCTTTAAAAATAGTTTAAGGAAAACTTTTAATTTTAATACCAACATCAATACAATGGCAACAAGCAAAAAGATGGTGATCTCTGGAATGAGGCTTCTCCCTTCATTTTCATTGTTTTCTTCACTCTTCCACACAATCTGAGAAAGGATGCAGCACCATACCAGTGAACCCACAGAGCACATTGTTTCACCATTCACAATTCATCACCTCTTATTAAATCAGATTCTCCCAGTGCTTACCATGCTCTCTTATTTTAATTTAGATACCCTCAGAAATTGCATTAAATTGCTTTCAGGATCGCTGCCAAGATGCTTAAAAGATCAAGAAAAGGCAGAGAACTCAATTGGTTTATGAATTACAAGGGGAGATCTGGCATAAACTATGAACCCTGAAGATGTATAGCCATGATAACAACTTTAAAGGGGATTAAATCAGCTTTGTTTTAAAACTGTTTTGAAAATACTTATTATTTCTCCCAGGAAATAGAGAGCATGATTCATCTTCAGTCCTGTGGATTCATAGGAGAGTGAGAATTTGGAACTTAATTTTTAAAAATTTTTAAAAAATGAATGTTAAAATTTTTAAAATCATATATTCACTGATCTGCACCCTAAAGTCTTTCAAAGTTGTTTTGCATTATAATGTTGTTCTCATTGTATAAACTGTTCTCCTGGTTCTGCTCAGTTCACTCTGCATCAGTTTAGAGAGGTTTTCCTACTTTCCTCTGAAATTATCCATTTCATCATTTCTTATGGTACAGTAATATTCCATGACATCCCTATACCAAAGTTTGTTTAGCCTTTCCCCAATAGGTGGGCACCCCCTTGGTTTCCAACTTTGGGCTACTACAGGAAGAGTTGCTATAAATATATTTAGTACTTAAGGTTCCTTTTCTTCTTTCTTTGCCCTCTTCAGGGCATAGGCCAATAGAAGTATGTCTGGGCCAAAAGGGATGCACAGGTTGGTAACTTTCTGACCATCATTTCAAATTGTTTTCAGAGTGGCTGGACCTATTCATAGTTCCTCCAAGGGGGCACTGGTGTGTCTGTTTTCCCAAAATCTCTCCAACATTTGTCCTTTTCCTCTTTGATCAGTTTTTGCCAGTCTGATAGGTGTAAGATAGAGTCTCAGAATTGCTTTAGTTTGCATTTCTCTAATTATTAATGATATGGAGCACTTTTATACAGTTGTTGTGCATTTGTTTAGACCCTTTGACCAAATGTCTATTGAGGAACGGCTCTTAGTCTTATAAATTGGAATCACTTCCATATTTATCTTGGATATGAGACTTATCAAAGAAACTTGCTGCAGAGATTTTTTTTCAGGTTATCTAGTTCACTTATAACTTTAGCTAATAGGTTTGTTTAGGCAAAACTTTTTTTAATTTTATAAAATAAAAGTTGTTTTATCTTCTGCAATCATCCGTCCCTTAGTTGGTCATGAACTCTTTTCCTAGCCATAGATCTCACGGGTAATTTCTTCCTTGCTACTCTAATTTACTTATGACTTCACCTTTTTATGGTCTAGGTCTCATCTCTATATGGAGTTTATCTTGGCATATGCAGTGAAAAGTTGATTTACACCTGGTTTATACCAAACTGCTTTCCAGTTTTCCCAGCACTTATTGTCAAATAGTAAGCCCTTTCCAAGGATGTTTTAGGATCTTTGGGTTTATCAAACACTACATTACCATGTTTGCTATTGTATGTTATGTCACTATCAGTTCCAGTATATCTATTTTTTAACCAGTACCCAATAAACTGAATGATCACTGTAGTAGAACTTCCTTCTCACTTTTAAGCTATTTCCCTTGAGGTCCCTGACCTTTTGTTCCTCTATGTGAATTTCATTTTTATTATTTTTAGTCCTATAAAAATAATTCTTCAGCAGTTTGGTATAAGATTGAATAAATGCATTGTAATTTTTATTATATTGGTTTGACCTACCCACATGTTTGGTAGCTGGATTCATAGCATTTCTGGGTGTCTCTTAGTAGTTAAATTCTCAGATATTTTTATACCTTCTGTAGTTATTTGGGGCAGCTATGTGGTACAATGGATAGAGCACCAGACCTGGAATCAGGAAGATCTGAGTTCAAATCCAGCCTCAGATACTTACTAGCTGGGCAAGTCACTTAACCCCTTTTGCCTCAGTTCCTCATCTGTAAAATGGGGACACACTGGAGAAGGAAATGGGGAACCACTCCAGGATCTTGTCCATGGGTCACAAAGAGTCAGACACAACTGAAGGACAACAAGCTATCTCATTTTTTTTCTTTTCTCTGTGGAGGGGGGAAAGGCAGGGCAATTGGGGTTAAGTGACTTGCCCAAGGTCACACAGCTAGTAAGTGTGTCACGTGTCTGAGGCCGGATTTGAACTCAGGTCCTCCTGACTCCAGGGCCAGTGCTCTACTCACTGCACCACCTCGCTGCCCAACAACAAGCTATTTCAAATGGAATTTCTTTCTAGATCTTCCTGATGGATTTCATTGGTAATATAGAGAAATTCTGATGATTATGTGGAATTCTTTTGTATCCTGAAACTTTTGTTGTCTATTGTTGCACTTAATTTCTTAATTGACCCTTTCAAGGTTTCTTTGTAAATCATCACATCATCTGCAGGAAGTGGCATGCTTCTTCTTTGCCTAGGCTGAATACTAGGGGTGATAATGATCTCCTTGCTTTACCACTGATCGTTCTGGAAAGGCCTCTGACTTCCCTCCATTACACATAATGTTTGCTCTTGGGTTTATTATATGCATTTATTACTGTACTATCCAGAGGTGTTTTTTTTTAAACAAATCAAGTGTTGGAGTTTTTCCAAAGCCTTTTTTAGCATTTCTTGATATGATCATGTATTTTCATTATTTACATTAATATGATTTATCACATTTAGTCTTTCTCTTTATATTTATTAAAGAATATTTGCATTAACATTTATATAAGAATATAAAATAATTTTGTATAATATAAATGAATATGTTTATTAAATAATATTTATATTCTTTATATATAATCAACCCTGAGTTCTTGATATAACACCAACATAGTCATAGCACACAATTTTTTTTAACATATTGTTATAGCCTATTTGCTAATATTTTATTTAAAATTTCTGTATCAATGTGCATTAGGAATATCGGTCTAAATTTTCTTTCTTTTTATTGTCACTTCCTAGTTTAGGTATCAAGACCATATTTGTATCCTAGAAAGAGATTGTAAATATCCATCCCTTCTTTTCTTATTGTTGCAAACTCTTCACATAATATTACAACTAATCTTCAACAGAGGGAAGGCATTAGAATTAAGGGAACTGCTTACCCAAGGTAGGATTTTAGGTTGGACTTGGAGACACCAGGAGATGGAGAAGGAGTGGAGAAGGAGAGCGTACCAGGCATGGGGGGAGAGCCAGAGAAAATGCCTGGAGTTGGGACATAGAGTGTCCTGTTTGTGGAACGTCAAGGAGGCCAGTGTCACTGGATCTCCAATTACATGGGGAAGTATAAAGTGTAAGACTGGAAAAGATGGGGATAGGGGTGGGAAGGACTGGTTATGAAGGGCCCTAGATGTCAAACAGAGGATTTTGTATTTGATCTTGGAAGCCATAGGGAGTCACCGGAATTTTTTGAGTAGTGGGGTGACATGGTCAGACCTGTGCTTTAGGAAGACCACTGGCAGCTGAATGGAGAATGCACTGGACAGGGATAGAGATTTGGGGCAGGCAGACCCCCAGCAGCCATTTCAATAGTCCAGGTATGAGGTGATGAGGGCATGCACCAGGGTGGTGGCAGGGTCAGAGAAGAAAAGGGGGCATATTCGAAAGATGCTACAGAGTCTAAGTCTATGGGCCTTGGCAACAGCTTGGATTGGGAGAGGGATAAAGAGACAGTGAAGAATCCAGGAAGGCTCCTAAGTCACAAGCCAAAGGGCGGATGGTGGTACCCTCGCCAGTAATAGGGATATTAGGAGGAGGAGAGCGTTTGAGAGAAACAATAATCAATTCAGTTTAGGGCAAGTTGAATTTCAGTTGTCTACAAGACAATTAACTCAAGATACCCAGTAGGCAGTTGGAGCTGGTAAATAACTGGCAGTCAGCAGAGAAGTTGGGTCTGGATATGTAAGTTTGAGAATCATCAGCATAGAAATGATCATGGAATCCATGGTAGCTGAGATCCCCAAGTGAGGAAGTCTAGACGGGGAAAAGAGTCCAGAACAGAGCTCAGTAAGAGGGCATGAACTGGAGGAGGATCCAGCAAATGAGACAGAGAAGGAGCAGTTAGGGAGGGAGAAGGAGAACCAGGAGAGGTGTGTGTGTGTGTGTTTGTGTGGGAGAGAGAGAGAGAGAGAGAGAGAGAGAGAGAGAACAGAGAGACAGAGGAAGAGGAGAGAAGAAAGGGAGAGACAAAGAGACAGAGAGAGATACAGAGAGGGACAGAGAGGCAGAGACAGAGAGAAAATAGACAGAGAGAGGGGGGGGGGGGAGAGAGAGAGACAGAGAGAGAGACAGAGAGAGAGAGAGCGCATATCAAGGAGAAGAGGGTGTTCAGCAATGTCCCCGGCCAAAGAGAGGTCAAGGATAAGGACTGAGAAAGGGCCATTAGATTTGGTAAATTCGGAGAGTCCCATTTCAGTTGAGTGAGGTCAGAATCCAGATTGTAGAGAGTGAAGAAGAGAATGAGAAGAGGGTAAGAAGAGACGCACAATTGTTGCCATCTTCTCAAAGAGTTTAGCCACAGAAGGAAGGAAATGAGATAACAGTTACGGGGGAATAGAAGGATTGAATGAGATTATTTTTTAAGGAGAGACACGGGGACGTTTTCAAGCGATGGCGTCACTTCTTCAGGGCGCTCTTGCAGGCCATGTGGCCAGGGTGTCTTTCTTCTTGGGGGTTTTCCTTGGACTTATGAGGCTGCTTAGTTCATCACTTTCCTTGGTTTGTTCATCTTGGTAGCTGCAGCATCTGGGTTCCGAAACACGGGTCCAGCTTCACTCCGGTGCTCTTGAATGGAGCTGACGGGCCCTGTCTCATTCAGAGTCTGCGCCCCTCTTTTCTCAGACATTCTCATTTCTCATTGCTTTGTCCTATGCTGTGTTTAAGGCCCAAGCAGCCAGGATGTTGCTCGAGGCTCCTCCTCCTATATGGCTAGAGTTCTGGGGCTTTTTTTTCTTTTTCTTTTCCACTTAATAGTATTTTATTTTATCCAATTACATGCAAAGATAGTTTTTGACATCCAATTTTATAAGATTTTGAGTTCCAAGTTTTTCCCCCTCCCTCCTTCCCCTGCCCCATCCCCAAGAGAGCATGCAATCTGATACAAGATATACATGTACAATCATATTAAACATATTTCCACATTAGTCATGTTGTGAAAGAAGAATCAGAAAAAAAGGGGAAAAAATAGAAAATATAGTATGCTTCAATCTGCCTTCAGACTCCATAGTTCTTTCTCTGGAGGTAGATAGCATTTTCCATCATGAGCCTTTTGGAGTTGTCTGGAATCATTGTATTGCTGAGAAGAGCGAAGTCTATCATAGTTGATCATCACACACTGTGGCTGTTACTGTGTACAGTGTTCTCGTGGTTCTGCTCACTTCACTTAGCATCAGTTCAGGTAAGTCTTTCCAGGTTTCTCTGGAGTCCTCCTGCTCATCATTTCTCATAGCACAACAGTATTCCATTACATTCATATACCACAACTTGTTCAGCCATTCCCCAATGGATAGGCATCCCCTCCATTTCCAATTCCTTGCCACCACAAAAAGAGCTGCAATAAATATTTTTGTGTTCATGTAGTTCCTGAGTTTCTTGGCGGGCAGACTTCTGGGTCTTTTTTTTCCATCCTACTATGGGAATCCTGACTTTCCTAGACTCTCTCTACGATGTTCCAGATACCCCTCCACCCCAGAAGTTTCACTTCATCACTGGACTCCTCACACTAGAAGGACCCCGTACCCCAAGGCCTTTCCCTCTAATGGGGGTGGGGTCCTCCCAGAAACTCCAGCCATGTCTTCATTCTTCTCCAGCTGCTCTCTGGACTCTTTCAGATTCTCGCTTTCTCTAGAGTGCTACCACGTAGGGATCCCTGAACCCCGCTCCCGTTCCTGCTCTCTTTTCTGTATTGTCTTCTCCCATTCCAATGTGAGCACCTCGAAGGCAGGAACTTTTTCTTTCTGCTCGTATTTGTATTTTAACACTTAGTCCAATGCTTGATCCTGACACAAAGGAAGCCTTAAAAAATGCTGGGTGTCTTGCTTGATGAGCTTTAAGCACCTACTTACTATATGGCAAGCATTGTGGCACTAGGCATACAAATACAAGAAGTGTTTGTACGTGTGTTCGCACTTGTGTGTGTGTGTGTGCGCGCGCGCGCGCGCACACACACGCACGCACATACAGCTAGGTCATGCAGTGGATAGAGTACCAGGCCCAGAGTCAGGAAAACTTGAGCCTGAATCTGGCCTTAGATACTTCCTAGCTGTGTGACCCTGGACAAGTCACTTAACCCCATTTGCCTCAGCTTCCTCATCTGTAAAATGAGCTGGAGAAGGCAATGTCAAACCACTCTAGTATCCTTCCCAAGTAAACCCCAAGTGGGCTCAGGAATAATAGGACAAGCCTGAAATGACGGAACAATGACAACAAATATATGTACATATATGTGGGTAGAAACGGTCTAGATTAGATAAAGTGTTTATCAAGCATTTACTGGAAAGACCAAGAAGGTACAAAAGAGAGGTCACTGGTAACTTGGAAAGAAGGCATTTTCTGTCTCTAGCAAGACAAGGAAGTAATCCTTAGAAGTGAGTGAGAGAAGACAAAGAGGACAAAGAGGAGGTAATGGCATGTTTGGGAGAAAGGATACAGGACAGCTCCAGAGATCAGGGTCAAGTGGAGTTTTCTGGAGGAAGAGGAGGAGGAGGGGGAAGATGAGGAGGGGGGAGGCAGAGAAGGGGGAGAAGGGTGAGGAAGAGAAGGAAGAGGAGAACCCAGCATGTTTGCAAGCAGCATTGACCTCCTGAGAGAGATTGAATGCAGAGGGATGGGCCTCAGCAAGTTCTTTGCTAGAAAAAGGACCACAGGAGGAGAAAATGGGACTTGTACAGAGGTGAAGAGGCGGGGAGCCTGTGCTAGATGGCCTTTATCTTCTCAGTAGAGGAGGAGGAGGTGGTGAGGAAAAGGCTTAGAATAGACAGTCGGAATGATAGGACTTCATCCAGGAAGAGAGGCGGGGTGGCTGTGCAGCAGTGAGAGCCCACTTGAGACGTGCTAACAGGTGGGCAGCAGGGCTGTGTGTCTCATACCACCAATATCAAGCAGCCAGAGAACTGGAGGAGAGAAGGTGGATGGGAAGAACTGGCATGACTGCATTTCTACAGAATTTTCAGGTTTGCAAAGTGCTCTGCAAATATCTCACTCTCACAACCCTGGGAATTAGGCGCTGTTATTAACAGGTGAGAAAATTGAAGGAAATGTCAGTTAGATGACTTGCCCAGGGACACATACCTGGTGTCTGAGGCTGGACTGGAATTCAAAATGTCTCTGACTCCATGTCCAGAGCATATGCACTGCGCCCTCTAGCTTAATTTAGGTGAACTGCCTAGCTCTAAGGTCAAGAAACATGGGAGGTTGGAGGAAGGGCAATGGACTGGGGAGAAAGATGGCACAGAGGGACTGGACGTTAAGAGTGCGGCAGAAGAAGAGGGGAAAGAGAGGAGGTTGGGGCTGAAGAGATTTGGAATTCTGGACGGCTGAGGGAGGGCTGTTATGGGTCAAGGGTCTGAGAATCCCTGTGTGGTTGTGAGCAGAGATGAGGATCCTGGGAACTAAGGAGGCTGAAGGAGTGAGGTGAGGATATTTGAGCGAAGATCAACGCATCACAATTAAGTCCTCATGTTTAAGGGCAGAGGATGGGGTCAAAAGGGAATCTAGGTTAGGCTCTAACCTCCCTGGGAAAGGAAGGGAAATGATCCAGGGCAACCAGGATCTGCATTGTATCATATAGACGGAGGAGTCATATAGGAGGCAAGACATTGATGGGGTGGTGACAGAGGGAAGGGAGAAGGATAAGGGAACTCTGGCTGGCTGGCTGGCTACCACTGGCCTGCTCTTTGAGGATAAAGGAGGCATTGGTGAGTTCTCTCTCCAGCCTTACAGAAAATAGGAAAGGGTCCATCATCTGAGTCTGTAAATACCTGGAGTCCAAGAGAACTCATATGGTGGGCAATGATGCCCACTCCCCGCATATGGGAGATGCGCTTGGCTCTTGACTGAACATGGTACATGAGGCCCTGCTGGACGAGGTCCTGGAAGCAAGATTCCTTGGAGCCAAGGTTCTGGTCCCTTCTAGACAGGGCCCTCTGGGGTCTGATGACCTAGTCTTCAGAGGTGTCCTCCAGATGAGAGGCCTGTGAGGGTCTAAGGATCTAGTTCTGCGCAGGGATCTGTAGATGAGAAACTTCATGTCTGAAGGTCTCGTCCTGGGAGAGGTTTCCAGCTCCCTTCAGAGAACATTCATCTTAGGGGACGTGTCTACTTCCAGGACAAGGCTGTCTCCTTGAAAGGATTCTGCATCACCAACCAAGACACAGTGCCTAGAACACAGCAGGTACTTAATGAATGCTTGCTGCATGGAACTGAACCCCCATCTCCCCAGTATGGCTCATTCCATTCTTGGACAGCTCAAATGAAATATGCTTATCACTAACTTCCACCCCGAGGCTGGATATGCTCTCAGGGGACCAAGCAGATTAAATCTAACCTGTCTCCTACATAAGTCCTTAAAATACTTCAAGACAGATCCAGGTCCCTTAGTCTTTGCCTGTCCAGTCTAAACATTCCCAGGGCCTTCAGCTTCTCATACGACGGGATCTCCATGTCTTTGATCTTGGCTCCCCTCGAGCTTCCCAAAAGGTGGCACCCAAAAGTGAACACGACATTCCTGACGGGAACTCACCAGGGCAGAGTAGAGCAGCATCGTGAGCACCCTCCTGCTGGATGCTGTGCATCTCTTAAGGAAGACTGAGATTCCTTTAGCCTTTGTGGTCTCAAATATAACACTGCTGGAACAGAGTCCACTAAGGCTACTGACTGCTGTTTGGCCACACGCTCATCTTGAGGAGGGAATTAAATTGTTTATGTCTTTTGTTTTCATAGCACTTTCATTTTCCAGCCTATCCCCTCCTCCATCCCCTACCTAGCTAACGCCTTATAACAAAAAATAAGAGGAAAAAGCCCCCGAGTAAAACCGTTTATGGTCTTCCACTTCTGAAAAGGATGGATGGAAAAGATCGAACTGGGCAGCGCACTAAGTGCTTTACAAATATCCCAACAACCTTGCGAGGTCAGTGGTGTTATTATCCCATGTTACAGATGAGGAACCTGAGGCGGGCGGAGATGCAGTGACTTGGCCAGGGTCACCCAGCTAGCCGGTCTTCCTGACTCTGGGCCCAAAACCCTGTGTACTCCGGCACTCCCTAGGCACTTCATAGGAATCCAGATCCGTCATTGGTCTTACAGGGCGTCCAGTGTCCCTTTCTCAATCTTTCCCTTTCCATCATACTCGTCCCTGTTCTGATGACTCCCCCTGACAGCCCTAATCTATCATTCCTTATGGCACAGGAACCCTCCATCACACGTAGGTACCACAATTTGCTTGGCCATTCCCCAACGGGTGGGCATTGTTTCTCACTCCATTTCCATTTCCATCATAAACAGGTAAAGTATGGCCACGAGTGTTTTGGTGTCTGCGGGGCTCTTCTTTCTGTTTGACATCCTTAAGGACAGGGCAGGAAAGGAATCTATATATGCCTAGGAATGAACTCTCTAGGCCAAAGACATTTTAGTTACTTTAGAGAGGACAAAGCACTGGATTGGGGACCTGAGTTCAAATCTTGCCTCAGACACTTCCTAGCTATGTGACCCTGGGCAAGTAACTCAATCACTGGCTGCCTCAGTTTCCTCATCTGTAAAATGGAGATAATCATAACATCTACCTCCCAGGGTTGTTGTGAGGACAAAAGGAAACAGTATTTGGAAGGTGCTTTGCAAACCACAAGGTGCTTTATAAGTGCTAGTTGTTATTACACAATTACTAATATGGGCATTTCAGTTATCATTTTAATATAATTCCTAATTACTTTCCAGAATGGCTGGACCAGTTCCTAGCCCCACCAACAGTATATTGCTTTCTGTGGTTCTCTGAAATCAAATTCTAGTTCAGACATTTACCAGCTATGTGACCTTGGGCGAGTCACCATCGCCAGGAAAGAAGGATGCAAAATAAAACCACAAAAATCCACCACATTTCTATAGAGTAATAAAAAAGTCCAGAAGCAAATGATAGTAAAGAAAGTCCCATTCAAAATAACCCTCCAATACATAAGCTCTCTGGATGTTAATCTACCAAGACACATTCACTACTTGTATAAATACAACTACAGAACACTCTCTGACTTCAACAACTGGAGGTTTGGTCAGCGCTCACACTTGGACCACAACAGAATGGAAATAAAAACTCTATCAAAATGAATACACATGGTGAGTGCCGTGCCAAGTAATCAAGGGGTCACTTTGCAGAGCTAGAAAAGGAAACAAGAAAAAATCACTGACAGGAGAACGGCTAGACTGTGAAGGGAAACACCGAGAAAAGGCAGGAACCAAAAAATTGGACATTACATCCCAAAACTGAAGCACCCCAAGTGAGAGACAAGAGGCAAACATCCACCATCTCCCTAGAGCTGGAGACAGCTCCAGCCCCCGAACACAAGACTCATGGGATTAGCAGTGCCCTCCAGACTGCTGGTTCCATTTATAGCCTGGCCCCCAGGCACCACCTCTGAGGAACTCCCATCAGACTGGGAGCACCTGGACAGCAGAACTATCTTACTTCTCTATTTGTATCCCCAGCCCTTAGCACAGCGTTTTGTATATAACACCCACTCAATAAAGGGTTTTTTTTTCATCCATTTATTCACACCAGATTCAAAAGTATATTATAAAACATTAATCACCAAAATTATTTCATACTGCTTAACGAATATAGATCAGTGGAACAGAACCAACAAGGAAGAATCAGCAACAAGTAAATTCAGTAACCCAGCGTCTGATAAACTCAGGAACATACATTAATTGGGTAACAAGCAACGATGAGAAAATAGGCACAAATATGATTTAGACCAGCAGTGTCCAATTCAAAAAGAAACGGATCCCTATGGGCCATATATTGAATTAGGAAACCACAAGTTAGCATCACCTATATTGTATTGTATTTTTATTTATTTTGTTAAACATTTCCCAATTATGTTTTAATCTGGTCTAGGATATACTCCACGGAGTTTTTCAAGAACCAAATGACACCTGTGGTTTAGATCAGTGTTGTCTTCTTTATTGTTTAATCATTTTCAGTCCTGACCCCTTTGGGGTTTGTTTTTTTTTTTTTTGGCAAAGATCTAGAGTGGTTTGCCATTTCTTTCTCCAGCTCATTTTACAGATGAGGAAACTGAGTCAGAGGGTTGACTGACTTGCCCAGGGTCATACAGCTAGTTAAGTGTCTGAGGCTGGATTTTAACTCAGGTCCTCCTGACTCCAGGCCTGGCATCCTATCCGCTGCGCCACCTAGCTGCAGCACTACAGATACGTGTGTACGCATATGCATGCATGCACATACATGTCATCCAGTCATTAACATTTATTGTTGTTTGGTCTTTTCAGACTCTATGTGACCCCATTCAGGATTTTCTTGGGAAAGATACTGGAGTGGCTTGCCACTTCTTTCTCCAGTTCAGATTACAGATAAGGAAACTGAGACAAATGGGGTTAAGTGACTTGCCCAAGATCACACAGCCTGTGTCTGAGGCCAGATTTGAACTTGGGAAGGTAAGTGTTCTGGCTCCAGGCACAGTGCTCTATCTTATCTTATAACATATACCACAATAAACTCAAAGTGGATATATACAATCTGAATATTAAATTAATATTAAATTAAAATATTGGAAAAGAACATGCCTTTTATAGCTATGAATTCTTATCCAAAGAATTCTTTGGACAGAATTCTTATCCAAAAAAGTGAGAGGTGATCCAAAAAGATCAAAAAGATAATTTCAATTACATGAAATTGGAATGCTTTTGCATGAATAAAATCAATGCAGGTAGGAGTAGTAAAGTTGTCAATTTGGAAAAAAGTTTCTGCATCAAATCTCTATCATAAGAGTCTGCCTGATATCTAAGCTACGGGAGTAACTAACATATATATGACCAAGAGTCATTTCCTAATGCATAAGTAGGCAAATGAATGAAAATGCATTTATTCATCGTTTCCTACGTGCTAGGCATTGGGAATACAAATAGAAGGACAAGACAGTCTCTGCCCTCAAAGGGCTCACCTTCTAATGGGTGAGACAAGACATGTACGTTTCCACTGTGCATCCCATAGAGAGGCCCCATCACCCTGGTGGGGCAGAGGGCAATACATAGCTTCAATATCATTTCTACTGATAATGCTGAATCATTCGACAATGTCAAGGACTTTGTGAAGGGAACATCTTTCTCAGGACTTTGGGAGCTGGGGCTGCTAAGGTGGTGAGAGTTCCAGTGCCCACACAAGCCACACCCAGGTTGCATCTCCACAAGGGTTTCATCCTACGATGACTGACGGCTGTAGTGACCAGGCTGGGGGCAGAATTGGGCAGTTCTTAGGGCTTGAGGGTTTACCTGCCCAATAAGTGGCAACTGACTAACCAAGCCTGAGGCCCATAATCCCTCACTTCTTCTAGTAGAAGGTATATTTTCTCATCTCTCTTCTGGATCCAAGTTTGGTCTTTATAACTCCAAGGAAGACTGACCCCTGGTGGCAAATTTATGACAAGAGATAACTAAGAGGGGCATAGAATGGCCAGGTATGGATGGGGCATGAGCTGCATCAGTGAAGGGAGGACACAAATGCATTTGAGTATCTGAGTAAGGAAGAACTGCCTGATGATGAGTACTATCTCTAAGTGTGACGGGTAGGCTCAGGAAGACCTGGTTTCCTCCTCCCTGGGTCATCCTGCACAGGCTCCCAGACCCCCTCAGGAGGGATTCTCCCAGCCATGACCAAGGATCTACAGCACCTATAGCATGGGGTCCTGCGCCCACCCTCTCCCTCACTTCCCTCATCTGTTCCTTTCTCTGAGTGGCCTTCCTGGCCTAACTCTCCAAGTGGGAGATCCATTTGGGCTAATCCCACACTTGGCTCTTTTCACCCACTCCCCAGACATACTGCAGGATCCACACAAGCGACCACTAGCCAGACACTGATATCTCCAAGCAGTACCAGGGCCCTGCCAGGGCCTGAAGCAGGGCAGACAGCCTGAATCTCAACCAGCTCAACTGAGACAACTATAGTGGAATTCTCCCTGAAGGCCCCCCTAAGCCCAGAGGGAAGATCACCCCTCATCTGGGCTCCTTTCACTACCACACATAGGCCATACATCTCTTACTAGAGCCCGCATTTATAGTGGCAAACTTCCCAGTATCCTGTGGGCTATTCAGCTCAAAGCCTGTATTTTATTTTCCTAATAAAAATTCTTTGGATTCAAAGGTGAGACCATACGTTACTTCAGGAAGTGCCAAACCTAAATATAAATGAACAAAACAAGAGGGCTCCTTCTCTTCTCAAGATCCCACCGTGGGCAGCAAGACACCGCCTCTTCCCAAGGGCAGACAACCAGCTGCCTGAGTAGGATACATAAGACCTGACATCTTTGTCAACATGAAGCCTTGCTTATCAAATCTGCAGCTGGCAAAACACCAGAAGGAGGAATTAACATGTTGAGTCAAGATTCAAAGGGGATCTTGGCAGTCTGCAATACTTAAAATCACCAGAGTTAAAAAATATCCCCTTCACAGATATAGGTGGGGTAGGGATGACTGGCAACAGAAACTTTTCCTTAAAAATCTGGATAGTTTGGCGAGTGTCCAGGCACCAGGACAGACTAATCCAGGCATGCTTTGCCCTGGAAAACCTCCAGGAGCAGAGCCAGGTAGGTTCCTAGTACTGGAAGCTTCGTCAAGGGAAGTGGGCGATGAGTGACCTTGGGAAAGGCTGAGGGGAGACAACAGCCATGCCACCTGTCCTCAGATATCTGAAGGGCTGCTACAGAAAGAAGCTAGATTAGTTGCACCTGGTCCTCTACAAGATAACTGCTAGGGACAGGCACGTATGGCCAAAGATGGTCAGCCTAACCTAACATGGACCACCTCTGGAGGCCTGCTTTGGTCCCCTCCAATTCTGAACTGCCATAGGTTATAAGGCTCAGGCAGGGAGAGCAGGGGATGGGGACTGGGCACTATAATGGGGGAAGAAGGGTACAAGGCTTGCCTAATAAGGGACCTGAGAGTGTCTAGCCTAATGGCTTAGAACCCCCTCTGACACACATGTGCTCCCCCAGCCACTACGTGAAGCCATCTATAAAGAGCGGCATAGAGCCAGAGGACACCCAAGGTCTGGTCTGGCTCTCAGGCCTTCTAAAGATCTTCCTGTTCTCTTGCTCGATGGGATGCGACATCCCACCCCACCCACCAGGACATACTGACCTTCAATGTGCCCATTAAGAGCCCCCAACCTTCAGATCAGCCTTGACTTCAGAGTTGGAAGGTAACCTGGGTGACCAAGAGGGAGGCCAGCCCATCTCCCATCACCCACTCCCAGATCTGCCCTTAGTGAATGAAAGCCATTCATCATCAGGCACCATCTGAAGGCCCTTTCCTTCCACTTGCCTTCTCAGCTTGTTTTTTTCATAGTCCTTCTTCAAGCACAGAGAGCAGAACCAAACACATCACCCCAGAAGCCCAGAACAAAGATGTCAGGGTCACGAATTACACAGGATTCCTTGGCCATCACAAGATCATTCCACTCAATAGGTAAGTATCCCCTTCCAGCTTGGTGCCATTTGTTAACTGGCTAAGAATGCTTTTTAAACCTACGTCCAAGTCATTGATAAAAATACTGAACACATTGCAAAACTACCAAGAACAACCCTGGCCCCAAAGAGATGAGAAGACACTTCTGGAATGAGGTGTGGAGTATTACCTTGTATCTTCAGATTTCTTTAATATATTGCTAGGTTTTGCTGACTGTTTACATTCTTTGTTGCATGAGATGGCTCTCTAGGGTGGAGAGGTGCAGGGGATACAAGGAGAAATTTAGGCGATGTTAAAAACAAAACATAGCAATAAAATTTTATTTAAAAAAATATTAAACAGCACAAGGCCACATACAGATCCGGGGATATCACACTGGAGACCTTCCTTGTTGACATCAAACTACTGGTGACTGTTCTGCTGAGGTCTGCCCTAAAACCATTTCTAAGTGGATTTAATTCTACCATCATCTGGTCCTTGTCTCCCCATCTTGTCACAAGGACATACTGCATGACAAACACTGTATGTTTTCCTACCTAATACCCAGGCTACATCAATAGCACTCCCCTGACTTGCCATCTATAAAAAACAAACAAAAAAAACCCCCAAACAACTAAAGAAAGCTGGTCTGGCACACCCTGCCCTGGACGAAGCTTGATTGCTTCCTTCTCTAAATGCTCTGCAACAACCCCTTTAATCTAAGTCAAGACCACCATCTTTGCAAATTTCATCCCCCTCCTCCTCCCCCTTTTGCAAGCCCTCCTCACATGAATCGCTCTGAAGCTAAGTCCCTAGTGTCCTGCCTGGGAGGTCGCAGCATGGTCACCATGGGGGCCCCCCCCCCCCCCGGGCAGCAAGGCCTCGCCTCATCCTGCCCTTTACCAGCCCATGCAAGCCGAGTGACTTGGCAATCATCATACATGAAGACTCCAGGTCGAGTCCAGGCTTGTGCCTGAGGGTCAAATGGGGGAAGAGAGCTCCTCCAAAATACCACCCAAGCAACCTCCGCAGGAAATCCATTTTATTGAATAATCAGAAGGGTCTGGACAGAGGAAGCCTTGGGCGGGACAGGGGTGGAGACACATTCACGTGATTGGGAGAAAAAGGGGTGGTGGTCTTTTTGTAATTTTTCTTTGTGGGGGGGGATGGCGGTCGTCGTTCTCGTGCTCACTCTGGCGCCGGCTCCATCAGGTAGCCGTTCTCAGGGGCCAGATAGCCATCCCCAGCATCGGCCTCCAGATAGAGGTCCCGCCCATCAGCCCCGAGCCCTTCGAGCCCGTTGTCCTGACCACCACTGCCGCCGCCGCCACCCCCACCACGAGGGGCCTCGTCCCGCCTTTCACCCCGGTCACCTCGCTTGTGCTCACGATCTCTATCCCGGTCCCGCCGCCGCTCCCTCTCCCCACGGTGGCTGCGGCGCCGGTCTCGGTCCCGATCCCGGCCCTTCTCCTCTGGGGCATCAGGTCCATCGGGGCCGGGCTCCCCCAGGGGGCCATCATCAGGGGGGGCATCCCCTGCCTCTGGGGGCTCAGGGCCCTCGCCGCCCCGAGGCTCCTCCTTGCGCTCCCGCTCTCTCCGGGCCCGCTCTCGGCTCCGACTGCTACGGCGCTTGCGCTCACGGTCCTTGTCCTTACTTCTCTCCCGTGAGCGTCTCCGCTCCTCCTTCTCCCGGCTTCTGGAGCGCCGTCGCCGGTCCCGGGACCTCGAACGCCGACGGTCCCGCTCCTTGTCTCGCTCTCGGCTTCGCTCTCGGCGCTCCCGCTCACGTTCCCTGTCCCGGTCCCTTGGAGGACAAGGCCAAGAGAGAAAAAACAGAAACAATCCTAAGCACAGCTGTTCCTTTTCTGGGGTCCCAAAGACAATCAACTGGAAGCTCACAAGAAGAGCAAGGGCCAGGTTCCTCTAGCCCTCAAATTCTCTCACCTTTCATCATAACGTGAAGTGTCATCTCGGCCTGAGTGCCGGATGTTGACATCAGCCCCACCTCGTCTGGTGCCCCCAAGGCCGCCCCCTGAGGAGACAGACCCAGGTACACGCGGTGAGCACACAAGCTGCAGACCCGAGCTCCAACCCAGAGCCACCCACCAAGACTGAAGGGAGAAACATGGAAGAGGCCCAGCCCCAATGCTGCCACCCCGGCCTGCAGAAGCCTGCGCGCTCACCCAGCCTGCGGGGCCTCCAGCCCTTCACAGTCCGGCCTCTCTCCACATCGACCAGCACCCGCCGGCCATCAATCTTCTTGCCATCTGCATGTTTGTAAGCCGCTGTAACAGAGGAGGGGGCAGAGACGAGTCCCCGGGGGGAGGGGAGCCTCCTGTTAGGACCAGGCCTGAGACCCTAGCATCCCTTCTGTCCTCCCGACCAAGGCGCGCGCACACACGCACACACACGCACACGCCTACCAGCGAGCCAGGCAACGTGACAGCCGGACATCTCCATCCACCCAGCCCCCACTCCCTGGGGTGGAAGGGCCTGCTCCATCGGATCCCTTTCCTTCCGCCCAGCCCCAATCCTCACTGAGGCAGGGGCAGGGATGCCCTTCCCCTGCTCATCTCCCCCTAACCCCACGACAGAGCAGCCCCCTCCCGGCCCTGCCAAGAAACGTTGCTGCAAAGGAAAAAGGTTAAATAAGTGGTGGTCTCTTCAGGGGCGGGGGCCGGGGCCACAACGAGGCCGGCCCAAGACACAGAGACAGGTCCCTGACATGCAACCTGAAGCAGGCAGCAAGGGCAAGATGCCCAGCTCAGCACCGCCCCTCCTTTTCCCCCAGTTACAGCAATCAGTCTGTCAGGAGGGAACAGAGACCAGAGCCAGCAGTGAGAAGAGGAGGGGAAGAAGTCCGGAGCATGGAGAGGCAACTGGGGCTCAAGAGGAGAGTTATGGGCTCTGGGGACTGAGGGGGCCCTGGCCTGGGCCCCTCCCAGACGGGAGGTGGGAGGGGAAGACGTGCGATGGATGAGATTCCACCCTGCCTTACCTGGTGGCCCTCAAGCCTCTCAACAATCCCACCCCCTGGCAAGGAACCAGATTTCTGGCTCCCAAACCTCACCGCTCCCTCCGGGTGGGCATCTGCTGCCACAAGCGGCATGGGGAAAGGGCAGCTCCAAGGTGCCCCATTCTGGTCCCTCCCTGACCAGCCAGCCACCCACCCCCCACTAGCTTCCCTACCCCTCCCCCACCCCCCAACCCCCAAAAATAACAACAGAGGAAGAGAAAAGGTGCAATTTACCAATGCCGGCTTTGCGAGTGTCCGACCAAACCGAGCGGGATGGGGGGGGCTCGGTCCTCCTGAGGGGCCTGGCGAGGAGGAGGCTTCCCGGGGGGGGGACACAGGGCAGCTTACCTGGAGCCCCCATGCTTACCTGCACCCTTAGCGCGCGCATGGTCCCCCCTTGCCACCCCCCACCCACCAGGGCAGCTACACTACAAGGGTGGAGTGGGGGGCAGAAAA
The DNA here is from genome assembly GCF_011100635.1 of Trichosurus vulpecula. Lineage (NCBI taxonomy): Eukaryota > Metazoa > Chordata > Mammalia > Diprotodontia > Phalangeridae > Trichosurus > Trichosurus vulpecula. The sequence goes on along the minus strand of NC_050574.1, from coordinate 15,988,635 downwards.
GCAGTCCCAGCTACAAGTATGTCAAGCATGACTCACCACCTGGAGACAGGGGGAGGCAGGGATAGCCCCAAGGGTGAATTGCTAGGGAGAGAGAAATTCTGAGGGGAGTAGGGAGGCATTTTTACAAAGTCATCCAGAGCAAAAGGCCTGGAGACTGGACTTCACAAACGTGCCAAGTCCCTTCTCTACCCCCAAAGTCACAACAAAACCAGGCAGCCTGCCTTCTACAGATAATGAGCACTTAGACCCTCCCAAACCAGGGTGCTAGGAAGGGAGGGAGGGGGAAAGAGGATCTAGGCAGTGGCTACCATGGCTCTAGGGGGAAGAAAAGGACACTTGGCCCCTGGCCCCCGACTAGGGAGGGAGCAGGAACTCAGGCCCCCCTCTCCTCAGAAGCCCCAAGGACCCAAGTCTAGCTCAGCGCACAAGAACCCAGAAAAGCCCAGACCAGGGGACAAGCGAAAACAAAAGGTGATGTGGATCTGTGCCATTACTCAGTACCTGTCTCTGTCTCTCTTTCTCTGTCAAATTCCACAAGGGGATAGTATTTGAACTAAAGGTCACAACACAACTGACCTGTTGGACTCCCCCCAATTCCGTGCAAGGGCAGAATAGTATGCACCCAAGGCCCTAGGCCCAGGAGGGAGGGGGGCAGCAAGGGAGGCTCAGCCTGTACCCCAAAAAAGCTCCCTAGACCCATGACCTCTGTTCTTCCTGGGAAGGGAGGGGGCAGCAGCCTGCCTCACTCCCAGACAGCCATTCCCACCACCCCTGAAAACAGCATCTCTAGACCCTGGGAGGTGGGCATGGGCCCAGCCCCTGGCAGGAGAGACGCTTGGAAACGCTGCCCTGGCTCACCCTGCCTCCTGACCTCCAGAGAGGCAGGGGAGGAGCCTGGAGAGGACGAAAGAGGGAGGGGAAGGGTGAGAAGGCCCTTTCCCCAAGGCCCTTCCATGGGAAGTTTGCCTTTTCCCTGCCCCCCCCTCCTCCAGCTTCCTCTGCCTCTGCCCAACAAATGGGCACCTGGAGGCCAGGGGGAGGGGGGAGTAGGGCCAGGAGTTGGGGGGGCTGGGGAATGGGGTCAGAGGAGGGGGCCAGGGAGGGGGGCCTTTCTGCTCCTAAGCTGCCTGGCTAAGCTAGGCTGGTGTGCTGTGGCGAGTGATCTTACCCATGATACAAACCCTTATACCAACCATAAAATGAGATGTTGTAAGGGGAGCGTTAGCATCAGCTGCAAGCCAGCTGCGTGGTGGCTGCAGTGACAATAATAAGAACATACAATTAATACGCCGGCCCCTCCACACGCCACACCCCCTCACCGCCACCCCCACAGGACAAATCTCCCTTTGGGGGCTTTTAAACCACGTCAGGCCGAAATCGAGGAGACACAGACAAAACCCACAGACACGGCCACTGAGCATGGCCCCCGCCCACCCAAGGCATCCCTGCTGGGGGTCAGGGGAGGGGGGGGAGGAAGGGGGGGAAAGGAGGTAGGGCGACCAGGGGCTCCCCGCCAAGGCCACGGGGTGGTGAGGCAGAGAAGGCAAGGCAAGGCCCGGCCCCCAAAGCCCCTCCGGCCCCCCAGCCGAGCCCCCTCCCCGCCCCTCCAACCTTCCCCCAGCCCCGTCACCGGGCTGCTTCCATCCCCCTGAGAGTCAACGTGTGGCACTTACCTCTCCCGGCCCCCCGGGCGCACATACACACACGTTGAGGGGAGTTTTGGTTTTTTAAAAATATATATAAAAAAAGATATATAAGAGACAGAGGAAAAATAAGGAATGAGTGTTGATGTGAGGAAGTGGGGGGGGGGGTACGGAAGGGCAGGGACGGGAGGGAAGTGACGAGGAGGGAGACACTCACAGTGCATGTCCCGTTCGTGCTCGTACTCGATGAAGGCATAGCCCCTGGGCTTCCCTGACCTTTTGCTGTAGACCATGTGGATCTGCGCCAAACACATGGGGACAAGGGTTAGCACTCTGCCGGGAGGAGTTGGGGGGCCATCCAACACCCCAGGCCCCACTCACAAGCACTCACCCTCTTGATGGGACCATACACCTCAAACTCTCTCCGGAGTTTCGATTCTGTTGTGTCATAGTTCTACAAAAGACAGAAAGTTAGGCCATGCCACCAAAGCATACTGGCTTCTTTTCCCACACTCCTCTGACCCCAAAAACAGTTAACATTTACATAGCGAGAATTTCAAGTGTCTAGTGTTGTGATTATTCCATCTTACAGATGAAGAAACTAAGGCACAACAAGGGGTGAAGTGCATGGCCCAGGGCCACAGTGTCGGAAATGTCAGGTCCCTCTGACTCCAGACCCAGCCGGCCACCCACTGCCCACCCACCTGCCAACAAGAGATCAGCACTCACCACTCGGGCCACAAAGAGAGTTTTGAAGGCATCACCCTGAGCATTGGGGTCATTGTGAGGGTCCCCTGTGAGGCAGGAAGAAGAGAGCATTAGAATGCAGGCCAAGAATGACAGAGGAGAATGGGGCAGAGCGCAAACAGGCTGGGACAGAAAACGGGCAGGATGAGCTCAGGGTTTTATTTGGGTCAAGTGGCAGTGGCAGGAGCTGAGAAGGAGGCTTCGCCCCAGCCCAAGCGCCCAAAGAGAAGCAGGATCTGCCTGATGTGATAGGGTGGGCAGGGACGAGAGAAAGGAGCAAATGCTGGGAGATGCGGGGCTGAAAGCCAGGGCACAAGGGACTTGAAACAAACGTACACATTTTCAGCTCTGTCTCCACCTCTTGCTGTCGCCGCTCTATCTTTTCCCGCCTCTGTGGGAAAGGGAAGAAAATCAGCCATGGAGTAGCCTGGCGTCCTCGGCACAGCTTTCTCCCATCCCCCTTCCCTTGGTCCCTCTGCTAGCCAGCCTCCAGCACCTTTCTCCTCATGTTCAATCTCTCTGCCTGCCCTGAGGGTCCCTGAAGCCCCACTCCCTTCAAGACTCCAGTGATCTGCTGTAAGCCTCCCTCCTCCTACTGAGGTGGGCACCTCCCTGGCCACCTGGACACAGACCTTCTTCCTCTGCTACCCATTCTCTAAGGCCTTGTTCAGCTTGGCTCCAAGCCTTTTGTGCCACATAGCTGGGCATGACCTCTGCCTCACTCACACAAACCCCAACCTTTCCCTCTGAGGGCCCCAGAACTCCATGAGGAAGAGCCTACATTTCCTTCCTTCCTCTTTCTGCCACCCAGCAGGTCCAAAGAGTCACATACCTTTCTTTCCATCCGCTCCTCCCTCGTCTCTGCTCGGGTTGGAGGAGGGGCATCACGGGGGTCCTGACGACAAAAAAAAGGGGTTAAGAGGTAGCAGGATTAAACTGAGATGCCCCAAAGACTTCCTAAGGAAGTTACCTCTGTTAGCACCCTATCCCCAAACACCCTTCCTGGAGTGTATGGAGCGGCTTAGCACCACTCACCTGGTCTGACCATCTCACTTTCCCTTTCTCACCCCCAACTCTGCTCAGCTGTGAAGCAAGCTTGCCAGACTAGGATTCTAAGGTTCTTGCCAGCTCTAACATGCTACCCTCTCTAGTTCTACTTTCAATCAGGTGGCATCCTTGTGGAGAGAGGTCCAGACCTGGAGTCAAGAAAACTTCAATTCAAGTCTGGCATCAGACACTAGCTGTATAACTCTGGGCAAGTCACTTAAACTCTTCCTGCCTTATTTCTTCATCTGTTAAAACAGGAGTGACAAGACCACCGACCTCCCTGGGTGGTTGTGACAATCAAATGAGATCAATTTTGTAAAGCAGTGTACAAACCTTAAAGTGCATTAGAAATCCTATCGACTATTAGAAGGGAATCTTGGTGATCGGGATGCCCATGACTACAGCATCCCAAGTGCCTGTACAGCCTCTGCCTGAAGAGGGAGCCACTAACCATCTCTGGTGAGTCTCCAGAGGCCTCACTTTTGTTCTGGCCCAGTGCTCCAGGTTCTGCTCTCCCTTCTGCCATAAGGGAGGGAATCCTTCACATGCCTGAAGAAATCCACCATGTCCCTGAATCTTCCCTTCTCATGAACTTGGGCAGAGGACAAGGTGACCTGAATCACTTACCTAAGTGGCTGACTCTGGGTCTCCTACCTGGGCCCAAGACTTGGCCACTGTGCCCCACTGCAGATGGGGGTGGCTACCTAACACTACCTAAATGGTGTTTTCTACAACACCTCCCTCACATCATGTGCATCTGAAAGCCAATTCTAGACCTGGTGCTTGTCTCCACGACTCTTCATCTTATTTTGGCCAGCCCAACACTGTAGCTTATCAAGACTGTTTCTGGTTCCTGATTCTGTCACCCAACACATTCATTATCTCCTAGCTCTATGTCACCTACAAACACGGTTAGCAGTGCACCTAAGAAATATAGTCCCTCACTGCTGAAGACTCTGGGAGCACTCTCCAAGGGGCCCCTACTTAAGGCCTCCTTCCAAGACCAAAAAGAATTCCTCTGGACTACCCCTGGGGGCTGGTATTCAGCACCTGCTAAACACATAGAGTTCATTCATTTCAAGATCATCTCTTGCCATTTTTAGCAGGAGGATAACAGAAGAGACTCTCATCAAATGCTTTGCTGAAATCTAAGTGAACTACACCTACAGCACTCTCTAAACCACCACACTTATTAACGCTGTAAGAGAGAAAAGGGATTTGGTGGTCTCCTCGACAAAAGCAAACCAGCGCAGTGGTCCCAGATGTTTCCTAACCATCCCTCTGATCATGTAGTAGTGAAAAGAAGGCATCATCCATCCTCTGCCCTTCACTAGTCCTACAAAACTCCTTGGCATGAACTTGAGGCATTCCCTCAGATCTCTCAAAGATCACTACCAGAGGGGGCTCAGCAATCACACAGGATGCTGGGTTTAAAGCCAACCCTTACCCCACAAAGAATGCCTGCCAAAGACCACAGAGCTGGAATGGGCCAGCTGAGCCAAATTCTTCAAAAACAACCAAGTGGTCTGACTCTCCTGATGGGGATTCCTGACACTGCCCTGGGCCTGGGCCTTTGTGTACCCCTTCCCAGTCTGGGGGGAGGGGGGTACTCACCTCAAATTCCCGGATGTAGGGGGCGATGCCACAGTAGGGCTGATTGTGGTGTTTCTCATGGGGCAGCTTTTCCAGGGGAGGTAGGTAGGGGATTGGGTCTCGAGGAGCAAAGAGGGCCAGGAGATTGGGAGGCAAGAACTGCGTCATGATGCCAGGTGTACAGGGTCTACAGAACGGGGAAGCCAGTCACAAGTCTGAGGGACAAAGGCACCTGCCCGCTGGTCCCTGAGCACTAGGGGAGGGAAGGTGCCCATGACACGGAGATCTTAGATGTATGGGGGGGGATGGGGATGACGACCCTCAGTGACAAACCCCCCTGGGCCCAGCCCGGGAGGATCCGTCCACCCCACACAACAGGGCTTTCCAGGGGCTGGGGGGGAAGGCCAATGCGGGCAACAACCTCGATGAGGGTGAAAGCAGGGGCTCGGACTGTCTCAAAGTGTTGCGGGTAACAGAGGGAGCTCTTCCAGGGGCTTCTGGGAAATGAGGGGGGATGCGGACGATGAGGGGCGCGGGTAAACGGGGGGGGGGGATGTCTCGCTGAGTGAAATGAGTCTTACTGGGGGGAGGGGGTGGTGGACTCAGGGACCTGTGGAGAATGGGGGTCTTGGCAAGGAGAAAGGGGAGGGGGTTTCCCGACGGGCGCAAAGCACTATGGGTATAGGAGGAGGATCCAGGAGGGTTCAGGGAGCTGGGGGTAACAGGAGAGGGTCCCTGATGCTCGTGGGGAATTGTGGATAAAGGAGGGGCATGGTGTCGAACCGGCTGGCGCAGGGAGCTGTGGGTAGTGAGAGGGGTCCCGGTGGCCGCAGGGAACTGTGGGTAAGGGGGTAGAGGCGGGTGCCGAGAGGTGTGGGTAGCGGGGAGGGGGGGGGGTCCCCCCGGCGGTCGCAGGGAGTTGTGGGTGGAGGGGGGGGGGGTTCCCCGACGGGCGCAGGGAGTTATGGGTAGCTAGCGGGGTCCCGGCGGGCGCAAGGAGTTGTGGGTAGCCAACGGGGCCCCTGCCGGGCCCGGCCGACCCACAGTACTTACCGGCCGCGCGGCGGCGGCGGCGGCCCCCTCGGCCGGGCTTGGCTCCCGGGGCGGGTTGCGGCAGCAGGAGCGGCAGCGGCGGCGGCTCCTCGTCGTCCTCCTGGGGCCCGGAGGCCTCGTGGCGCGCCGGGGCCAAGGCCGGGGGCGGCAGCGGGGCCGGCGGCTCTATCGGCTCCGGGGCACTCGCTCCGTTACTCTATCACTTCGTCCGTCCGTCTGTCCGGTCTCGGCTCACACGGACACCCGCGCAGCCAGGCGGCGAGAGACGCACCGACCGAGGGAGGCGAGTCTCGCGAGAACTCGGCGCGAGCGCGGGCCGGCAGGAGGTGGGGCCACGTCGAGATCCTTGCGCACCCGCGAACCACTGCGCACGCGCAGAACCGACCCCAAGGGCGGGCGGTCCGTGAAGAGTCCAGCGCGCACGCGTTGATCGTCCTCTCGCCCTTTTCCTTTCCGGTCCTTCCCAACATTGTCAGGGCGCATGCGCCTGTTGCTTTCTCCTTCTCCCTCTTTCGTACTCAACCGCCGCCTTCCGCGAGCAACCGAATCATGCCTTACCTCCATCCATAAGTGTCCTTCCACCAAGAAAAGAGTTCTCCATGTGACATACTCATCCATTAGAGTCCCGCCCCGCTTTACAGAAAGAAAGAAAATGGCGTCACGTGACTGGAGGGCGGGGCCGAGATCCATCCAAGAATAATGAAATTAAAGAATCCGTGCATCCTATGATACTATAAGGGCGCCCTCCTCCGAGGCTTTAGGGAGTTTGTGCCCCTTTCAGTCGTGATAGCTCTGAGCCCCCAGTCTACCATTTCTAAGGTCTGGACCTTCAGAGGCTGGGCTGCTCTCTACCTGGCCTTCCCTTCATCTCTAACTCCAGAGAGCCCCAGGCCCCACAAGGTCCTGGCCCGATTATATTTCAGGATGATGTGTGTGATAGCCTGGGGGGAAACAAGCACCTGAGCAGAGATACACCTTGTTCTTGGGTCTTCCCTACCCATGTGTCCTCTGATGATCCAAGTACCGCTGCAGAGCTGATCTCCCTTTCTATGCTTCAAGGGCTCCAAATTTGAAAAGGCAATCTAGTGGCTCAAAGATGGCTTTTTCCTTATATCCAAATGCCTGAGGGCATGATGACCCAGTCCTTCACATCATATGGGCTTTGATTAATTCTAGAAGTTTATAGGTTCTATTCATGCCCAGTTGGATGGTTTGATTCAATCAAAATGTGTTCTCACTTAGACAAGGCAACAAAGACAAATAGGATTTTTTTTTCCTTTTTTTTTTAACGTTTGCAGATGTTTATTTTAAAATTAAAATCAGAACAAACCTACAAACACCTTGGGTACACTCTGCCCAGTCCCACCTTGATCTCTGGGAAGAATGGGCTCACTCAGCACAATTCGAAGATAACATGGATCTGACCAAGTTCATGTCCAGATATAGTATGACTTGCTCTCCCTTCACAGAACCACATGGCTGATGTATTTGGGGAAGGCTGGAGGCTTCTTACCTTAGAGTACCAAATGGTAGTTGCACCAAATGGTACACTACCCAATGGTATTTGCAACCCCCACCCTTATACATTAAGCAATTACACTTTGTAAGCCCCTTATGTGTTAAGTGTTGGGAATACAAAGACTAAATAACCATAATAGTAATAATAATATCTAACATCTATATAACACTTTAACATTTGCAAAATACTTTACATGAGTTAACTCAGGTGATCACAACAATCCTGTGAGGAAGGTGCTATTGTCCCAATCTTACAGATGAGGAAACTGAGGCACAGGGAAGTTAAATGATGTCCAAGCTCACTCAGTCAATAAATATTTGTCAAGGGCTTGCTATTTGCCAGTTGTTGTTCAGTCGATTTTTTCAATCATGTCTGATTCTTCATGACCCCATTTGAGGTTTTCTTGGCAAAGATGCTGGAGTAGTTTGCCATTTCCTTCTCCAGCTGATTTTACAAAGGAAGGAACTGAGGCAAACAGGGTGAAGTGACTTGCCCAGGGTCTCATAGCTAATAAGTGTCTGAGGCCAGATGTGAACTCCAGGAATATGAGTCCAATTCCAGGCCAGAGCTTTGTGCCCTGTAGTGCCACCTAGCTGCCTCTACTATGTGCCAGGCACTGCACTAAAAGCTGAGGATGGAAAGAAAGGTTTAAAAAAAATCTGTGTTCTCAAAGATCTCACAGTGTAAAAGGGGAGACAACGAGCAAACCATTATGTACAAGCAATCTATAGGCAATTTATTGGAGACAGTGAACACAAGGAAGTCAGTAGAATGAAGAGGGAACAAGAGAGGTTTCTTATGGAAGCCAAGAAAGGAGAGCTAATGAAAATGCCTGAAGTTGGGGGTGGGGGACAGGATAGAGTGTCTTATTAGAACGCAGCAAGGAAGCTGGTTTTACTGGATCAGAGAGTGGGGGGGGGGGGGTGAAGTAAGGTCTAAGTGACTGGAAATATTGGGGGAGGGGTTCTTCTGAAGGGCTTTAACCACTAACCAGAAGATTTTATATTTGATCCTAGAAGTAACAGCAAACCACGGGAGTTGGTAGAGTAGGCGGGTAACATGGTCAGACCTGTGCTTTTTAGGATTGGAGTAGGGAGAGATTTGAATTAGAACAATCAGCCGACTATTTCAAGAGGACAGGCATAAAATATTTCTAGCAGCTCCTTTAGTGGTGGCAAAGAATTGGACACTGAGGGGATGTCCATCAATTGGGGAATGGCTGAACAAGTTATTGTATGTGATTGTGATGGAATACTATTGTGGTATAAGAAATGACAAGCAGGGCGCTCTCAGAAAAACCTGGAAAGACTTACATGAACTGATACAACGTGAAATGAGCAGGACCAGGAGAACATTATATACAGTTAACACCAATATTGTATGATGATTGAATGCCTTAGCTATTCTCAGCAACAAAATGATCCGAGACAATTGTGAAGGACCTATGATGAAAAATGCTCTCCACCTCCAGAGAAAGAATTGACAGAGGCTGAATGCAAATCAGAGCATACTTTTTCTTTATTTTTCTTGTTTTGTTGTGCTTTGGTCTGTGTAGTCTTCTACAACATGACTAACATGGAAATATGTTTTGCATGACTGCACATGTATAACCTATATCGAATTGTTTGCCTTCTGAATGGAGGAAGGGGAAGAGAGAATTTGGAACTCAAAATTTTATAACAAATGTTAAAAACATTTTTAAATGTAATTGGGGGAAAAATAAAGTATTTTTTAAAAAGAGTCCACCTGGGGGCCTACACCACAGTGGTGTCAGTTAAGTGGGAAGGAGGCATGTACATACAAGAGAAGTTGTGAAGTTTTTTGACAGGACATGGCAACACATGGTTATGAGGGGAGTCATCAAGATTAAGGAATTGAGGATAACCCCAAGGTTGAAAGCCTGGGTGACTGGGAGGATGGTGGTACTTGGACAGTTATAGAGAAGTTAAGAAGAGGAGAAGGTTGAGGGGGTGAGAAATAATGAATTCTGTTTTAGGCACATTGAGTGTAAGGTGTCTCCAGGACTTCCAGTTTGACATGTTGCATTGGTAATTAAGATGGGCTTTTAACACTTATTCAATCAAGTGCCAAGTGGAGTTTGGCCTTTGTTTCCTTGATTAAATTAGGAGTCCTTGATGACCTCCTTGCTTCAAGGGAAAGCCTAGTTTACATGGGTTTGAGCGACATGTTTGTGACATCAGAGGCTTTTAGACCATGTGGGTTTAAGTCACTTTTTTGTAACACTTTTAGGTCATGTGGGTGAGTTGCATGTGTGACTCACCTTTGACCCCGAACAAGATATATAAACCCAGAGGTTGGCGTTCTCTCTGGAGGCTCTGAGCCACAGGAGGAGAGACACAGGAGTCTGGCTAGTCGTTAAAGCCCTTCAGAACAACCCCTCCCCCAATATTTCCAGTCACTTAGGCCTTACTTCACATACCCCCCACTCTCTGATCCAGTAAAACCAGCCTCCTTGCTGTGTTCTAATAAGACACTCTATCCTGTCCCCCACCACCCAGCTGTTTGTTATGAGTTCCCCAGCTCCTGAACTCAGATGTTGTTTTCTTGGTAACTATGAATTGTACTTGGTCTGTTTATAAATGTATGTTTGTAATTTGTTTGTATTTGCTCTGAATTTCAGGGTGCTGGCTTTTTCCCCTGAACTAAGTGGATGATATATGTATATGTTGGATTAAAGTAGGATTGTTAACCCCCTAACGCTACTTTCCTTAGGAAAGCAAATCAAAGAACCTGTGTTGGCAGCATTCGTGTTGTTGGGCTTGTGTTGGTCATTCACCCCCACAGCAGCCACTAGCTGAATTGTTGTAACACATGTCCAATTGGCAATTGGAGCTGGGATACTGGAGGTCAGCAGAGGAGTTAGGACTGAAAAAGTTGATTTGAGAATCATCAGCATAAAGATGATAATTGAATCTATGGGATCTGATAAAGTCTCCAAGTGAAATAGGGTAAAGCAGAAAGAGAAAAGAGCCCAGGACAGAGCCTTGTGGGAGACAAGGAGCTAATCTCCTTGATGAAGATCCTGCAAAAGAAATTGAGAGTGAGCCATCAGCTAGGAGAACCAGGTTACAGCAGTGTCAGGAGACTGATTGGCAGTGTCGTTGATTCCAAAGAAATCAAAGAAGATGAGGTTTGAGAAAAGGCCATTTTTTTGGATGAAGTCGGCAGCCAAGCTGCTGTTCACAAACTTCCCAGAAGGACCCATGGCCTTTTGAGGCTTCTGCTCTACTTCCACATGGCTCAAACTGTTGGGATGGTTTTCCTGACGTTAAGCCTAAATTTGTCTCTTTTGGAACTTCTACCCATTGTTCCTGGTTCTGCCCTCAAGGATCAAACAGAGTGAGTCCAATCCTTGTTGGACACAAGAGCCCACATTTAAAGAGTAATTCAGATACCATATACCAGCTGAATCTTCTCCAGGTTCAACATCCTGAATTGCTTTGACCAATGTTTATGTTGGCCTCAGTCTATATCAACTCACCATCCTGGTTGCCCTCCTTTCTGTGCCCTCTCCAGTTTATCCATGTCCTGTTAGGCCATTGTACCCAGACCTGAACCCAGTACTCCAGATGAAGCCTGACAAAGGCAAAGGACAGTGGGACTGTCACCTTCTTATTCCTGAAATCTACAACTCTCTTAAGGAAACTCAAGATCCCAAGGAGCTTTTATCACTGCCCTAGCACCCACCTGACTCACATCACACTTGCAATTCACTAACCCCACAAAAACAATCTTTTCCAGGACAACTCTGTCTAAATGTGTTAGCTCCGTAGTATATTTATGAAGAAAGGTACATAGGAGGAAGCCCAGACAGGGACACACAGAAAGGCCCAAGGAATGACATACTCAGCAAATGTTAGACACACTGACCCAGGGAGACAAGCAGAAAGATCGAGGGAAGGACAAAGGGTCTGGGCCAGGGCCAGAGAGAAGCATAGCAGAAAGGCTTACCGAGGAGCACACAGACAGACCCAAAGAGGACCAACCATACAAAGGGCCAGATAGGGACACACTGGAGGATCTACATGAGGCAGACAGAGAGGGACAGAAAGCCCAACTTAGAGAGAGATAGAAATATGGTCCCAGGAAAATACGCAGACTCAGAGAGAGACACGGATATAGCCCCAAACAGGGAAACTAGGACAGACACAGAGAAAGACAGGCAGGCTGATCTAGAGAAAGATAGAGGGCTAGTCCTAGGAAGGGACACAGGGTAGACATCGTGACAGACACAGGAACAGTGAAGGGAGGGAGAAAAGGTGGAAAGAAAGAAAAGAGGGGAAGATGAAGGAAGGAAGGAAAGCATTGAGCATCTAGTGGGTGCCAGGCACCGTGCTAAGCACAACACCCCAGGGGGGCAGATGCTCATATTAGCTCCATTTTATAGTTGAAGAAACTGAGAAAGAGATTAATTTACTTGCCTGGGGTCACGCAGCTAGGAAGTGTCTGAGGCTGAATTTGAACTCTGGGTCTTCCTGACTCCAGACTTAATACTCAGTCCACTAGATAGCTTTGATAAGGATGGAAAGTCTCAGAGAGGAACACACAAGAAGATAGACAAGATCAGGTAGAGACTAAGAGATGAATTCAGAGAAGGGTAGAGAGATTTCTAGAACAACAGACATTGGACTGAAAAAAAATGATAGTCATATAGACCAAGATAGAGATGTGCAAAGACATATCCAAACAGGGACAGACATAGTTAGGCTCAGAGAGGTGCCCAAAGACAGAAAGATGACCTGGAAGGTTGTACCCCAGGAAAACTAAGAGTCGGAGGGACCCAGGAAGGGACACACAGACAGACCCAGAGAATGACAGGAAATAGACTCTGCACATTAAAGATAGACTCAGAGAAGGAAGCAGTTAGACTTAGCATGACAAACAGATCTAGAGAATGACAAATTAATTCAGAGAGGGATCCACAAACAGATCTAGAGAATGACAGAAAAACCGACCCAGAGAGTGAGCATTTGCAAAAGACATATACAGACCCAGAGTGAGATCGAGATAGATTCAAAGAGAGACAAACAGACCCATATAAGGGAGGGGAAGGGAGGAAGAGGAGGAAAAAGGGGAAGAAGAAGAAGAGGAGGAGGAGGAGAGACCCAAAGAGAGATAGGTCTGCCAGTTGAGATTATATAAATTACGTACATCGATAGCAGATGCAGGCAGCACCATGGTGTGATTTCCTCCCTTAATATATAGCTAGTGTGTAGTAGTGGAGGTGAGTGCAGAGGAAGTCCAAATTTGGGGCTTGTCAAGGGATGAGCAACAAAAGGATCATGGGCCAAGGCATTCAAGAATAGACATATAATTGTGAACTGGTCAACTGTAAGGTTGAGATTTTGAAGGAAGGAAAATGGGGCCAGAGCAAGGGTGGTGGAACTGGAGAAGACTGAGGCACGGAGTGGCTCGGACAAGTTTTAGGGATTGGGAGAAATGAGAGGCGTGTCCAGCAGCAACCCTGAAATGAATGGCTCAGGGTGCATGCAGTGTCTTCACCATGTCACCCAGGCAACCAGTATTTATTAAGCACCTACTATGTGCTAGGCACTAAGCTAAGTGCTGGGGTAACAAAGAAAGGCAGGCTCTGGCTCTCCAGTTACTGACAGTCTAATTGTGGACTTGCAAACAAGATATATACAGGATGAATTGGGAGTAGTCTCGTAGAGAAGGCACTAAGATTGAGGAGGTCGAGAAAAGGCTTCCTGCTGAAGGTGAGATTTTAGCTGAGACTTGAAGGATGTCAGGGAGGAGGAAGAGGCAGAAATGAGCGGAGATTATGCTTCAGGCAGGTGGGCAAACATAGAAAAAGTCCATAGTGGGGAGTTAGCCAGGGTTACAGGACTGTAAGGGGTTTGTAGGGCTGGGGGGAGGGAAAGGGGAAGGGGCCCGATAAGGAACAAGAAGACTAGAAGCACCGTGAGAGGAAGAGGTCTACACTGAAGGAAAGGCAGGATGGCAGGAGCCAGCCTAGAGACTTGGGAGAGTAGGGCTGAAGAGGATGGAGATGGGAGTTTCAGGAGGGCAGTAGGGGAAGGGGGAGCTTGAGATCCGTGCAGCTGGAGACTTGGAATTCCACACAGTAGGTGGGCGTTTGTTTGACATAGGGCCCAGAATATGATAGACCAAGAGAGATTACAGACAGAACTGTACAGTGACAGTCCCAGAGGACAGTCTTGGCAATAGAAAGTCCAAGACAGAGACAGATAGACCCAGAAAAAAGAGACTCAGTGACAGACAAACTTACAGTTACCCTTTAGAGTGACAATATGAGAGAGACCCAGAAAACAGTGACAGGGACCCCGAAGTGACAAAAGGATCCAGAGACAGCCACTCTCAGAAAGGAACAGAGACTGAGGAAGAGACGGAAAGACCCGAGAGTACACAGTCGGAAAGGGACAGAGAACCAGGGAAGGACAGAAAGATCCAGAGAAAACGAGAGTTAACAGACTCTCTCAGAGACAGATGAAACCAGGGACCGAGAGATAGACCCCAGAGATAGAACGAGCCAGAGAAACAAATGATGCTTCGGAGTGACTGCAGAACTAGAGAGAAAGATCCAGCCTGAGAGCCCTGGACTGCATGAGACAGGTCGGCGAACCTTAAGGGGAGAACGACAGACGGCCCTGGACTGAAATGAAAAGGTGGGTGAGCTGGACGTGCTCTGACTGCCTGAGCCGGCCCCGCGGAGAGGCGCACAGGGGGCGGAGGAAGGGTCCTCGAGCCGGTGGCCGGTCCCCCCCTCCCAGCAGAGGGCGCCCCGGGTCGCCCCCAGACCCTGGCCAGCTGCCCCCACCCCTCGGGCCGCGGGGCCTGCCGTGTCTATTTATACCGGCGCGGGGAATCGGACACCGGGCTGGCTGGCTTCGGCGTCGGTGCCCGTCCTCTGCGCGCTCCCTGGCTGGGCGGCCAGCCCTCGGGGGCCATGGAGGCTGACCCGTGCGGCTGCTGCGAGCGGCTGGTGCTCAATGTGGCGGGACTACGCTTCGAGACGCGCGCTCGGACCCTGGGGCGCTACCCGGATACGCTGCTGGGCGACCCGGGTCGCCGGCGCGCCTTCTATGACCCGGCCCGCGGAGAGTTCTTCCTGGACCGCCACCGGCCCAGCTTCGACGCCATCCTCCACTACTACCAGTCGGGAGGGCGCCTGCGGCGGCCGGCACACGTTCCCCTGGACGTCTTCCTGGACGAGGTGGCCTTCTACGAGCTGGGCGCCGACGCGCTCGCCAAGCTCCGCGAGGATGAGGGCTTCGCAGCCGAGCCCGAGCGCCGGCTGCCCCGGCGGCCCTTCGCGCGCCAGCTCTGGCTGCTCTTCGAGTTCCCTGAGAGCTCGGCCGCAGCCCGCATCGTGGCCGTCGTCTCCGTGCTCGTCATCCTTATCTCCATCGTGGTCTTCTGCCTGGAGACCTTACCCGACTTCCGAGACGAACGCGACGGCCAGCCTGGGGCTGCCCCGGGGCCGGTGAGCTGGGGGACCTGGGGGACAGAGGTCGAGGAGGAAGTTAGAGGAGCCCAGGGGCCAAAGGAGAGACCCGAGGTCGGGGTAGGGAAGGGCAGAGAGGGCTGGAAGGGACTGGGGAACTGGGTCAGAGGAAGAGAGGGGAAGCAAGCCAGTCGATGGGGCTGAGAAAGGGCAGAGAGAGCTAGGGGTGCAGAGGGGACTGGAGGAGGTCAGAGGAGGTCAGAGGGGGTCAGGGGGTAGAGGCTGGGAAAAGGCAGAGGGGGGGGCAGAAGGGGAGGGGGCAGAAAGGACTTCGAGAAGGCAGAAATAGGAAGAAAGGTGAATAGAGGGAGGTGGGGGAGTGCAGAGAATCAGAGGGGGCCAAAGGGTAAGAGGCCATCGGACCAGGCTGTGAAATACAGCGGGACAGGGTACGGAAGGAGCTGGAGAATGGTGGGGAAGAGGGGACCATGGTGGAGAGAGGGAGGCCAGAGAGGTAGAATTGGGGGGAGAGGTCAGAAGGGGTTGAGGAAAGCCAGAGGGGTGGGGGGGGCAGAAGGGAATTGAAGAAGTCAAAGGGGGCTAGGGCCAGAGGGTAGAGGGGTGGAAGGCATTGGAGGGGTCCAAGACCAAAGAAGCCTGGTTCAGAGTGTGAGACAGAGCTAAAGACAGGATGGGGCTTAATGAGGTCAGGAGTGGGGGGGGGGGGGCGGGGAGAGGAAACCTCTGCTGGTCTGCTCAGCCAAAGACAGACATATAGACCCAGTATGTCTATTCTCAGTCTCCAAATTGGGGGGGGGGGGAATGGAATTAGCCTTGTTCCTATGGGGAAGTCCTTGAAACCCCTTGGAATTTTTACCAGTGCAGACTCAGGCCATTTCCTCAGGATCTCTCTAACCCTGGCATCTAGCTTTCAACCACCAAGTCCTGAGGGCCTCTGGCATCCTTTCTCCCAAGCTTCACTAACACAAGGACCTAGGTGTCTGTACCCTCTGTAGGCAGGCTGGAGACTTGACCATGGACTAGTACTATAAGCTCCCACCTTCTGACTCATCTGCTCCTTCCCACAGCTCCCATCAATGCGGTCCAATGGCTCCCAGACAGCACCTCCACCTCCGAGGGCCCCATTTGATGACCCTTTCTTCCTGGTGGAGACGCTCTGCATCTGCTGGTTCTCCTTTGAGCTCCTGGTGCGTCTGGGTGCCAGTCCAAGCAAGACAGCCTTCTTCAAGAATGTCATGAACCTTATTGACTTTGTGGCCATCCTACCCTACTTTGTGGCCTTGGGCACAGAGCTGGCCCGGCAGCGGGGTGTGGGTCAGCCCGCCATGTCCCTGGCCATTTTGCGGGTTATTCGCCTGGTCCGCGTTTTCCGCATCTTCAAGCTGTCACGCCACTCTAAGGGCTTGCAGATCCTGGGCCAGACACTGCGGGCATCAATGCGTGAACTGGGCCTGCTCATTTTCTTCCTCTTCATTGGGGTCGTCCTCTTCTCCAGTGCGGTTTACTTTGCAGAGGTCGATGGGCCCCCAGATTCAGGCTTCACCAGCATCCCTGCTTCTTTCTGGTGGGCTGTGGTGACCATGACAACCGTGGGCTATGGGGACATGGCACCTGCCACAGTGGGTGGCAAGATTGTGGGCTCCCTCTGTGCCATTGCTGGTGTCCTCACCATATCCCTGCCTGTGCCTGTCATTGTCTCCAACTTCAGCTATTTCTACCACCGGGAAACAGAAGGAGAAGATACTGGGAGATACCGGCATGTGGCTACCCAGCCCTGCTGCCCTCCTGAGGCCCCTGAGGGCAAGGCTAATGGGCTAGTTGGGGGCAGTGGGAAGCACTTGGTCACAGAGGTATGAGGGGTCCAGTCCAGGGTGGGAAAAGAAGTTAGTGTGGCGGGAAAGAAAGTGAAGATACAGTAATGTTGGGCTAGAGCTGGTTTATTAGGTGGCATGGGTGATGGGACCTAGACCCTGAATTTTCCCATACATTTCAGCAACTCATCAGTGGCAAGTCTGGCAGGACTTCTGAAGTTGTTTTGCGTTGGCCCATTGACCCTAGGAGTCCCAAGGGGACTTACTGAGTTCCATTGAATTATATTAAATCACGCTGGTTTTTTTAAAGTTGGGATTGAGTCCTGTTGGGATATGAGTATCTGTGGGGACTATGTGATTGAAATAGATTCAGTTATGTTGAATGCAGTGAATCTTAAGGTGATAGGGACTTGTGATTGGCTAAGTGTTTGGACCGTACGAGTTTTCGGGGGCCTCGTGGTTGTGTGAGTCTCTGTGGTGCTGCTGGTCACGTCCCCTGTGTGTCCGGGCCTTGTGCTGCTTTTGCATTGCATGAGTCTCTGAGGGTCAGGAGCTTGTGGTTGTGTTGGGTTTTGTTAGGCTCTCATTGGCTGCTGGTTGTTGTCTTGTACGAGTGTCTGAGGGCCTTGTAGTTGGGTCGAATTGGGTTATCATCCAACTTCAGAGCTTAAGGAGACCTCAGAAAGCATCTCATATAACTTGTATCTGACCAGAAATTTCCTCTATACCATCCCCACCCCCCAAAAAAGTATTCATCCAGCCTCTGCTTGAAGACTTTCAGAGGCGGGAAACTCACTACCTCACAAGGAAGCCCATTCCAGCAATCTTCCCATTACTCTTACTCTGCCTTCAGGGGCCAAACAACACAAGGTCTACTTCTTATTCTTTAGAAGCTTTTCAAATATTTCAAGACTGTGTCATGTCTCCTCTAAGTCTTCTCTTCTCCATGAGAAATAGTCCTGGTCCCTTCAACTCATCTTGCTGTGACATGGTCTCCAGTCTTCTCATAGATCCAGAATCACCCCTTGACACTGTCCTGCCTGGACCTGACCACCAGACTCCTGCCACGGTGGGAGTAGGGCAGAGAACAGAAAGGCTGTCACCTCCCTTGTCCTGGACCTTGCCCTTATTAACGCAGCCCAAGGTGCACTGAACATGGTACACTACTGACTCAGGTTCAATTTGCAGTCACCCCAAGACCCACAAAACTCTTCTACCAAAACGGCGGTATGACCATATCTCCTCCATCCTGCTCCTTGCTAGCTGATTTTTTTGACCCCTAAGCTTATTCTCATTAAATTCCATCTTCCTGATCTGACTCAGGGTTCCCAAATGTCACGATCTTTCTAGATTTCCATTCTCAATTGTTTAGTGGGTTAGATATCTTACCTAGTTTCGTGTCATCTAGGAATTTGATAAGCTTCTATTCTATTCATCCAAGTCATTGATTAAAAAAAAAGCAAATAGCATGGGGCTGCAGAGAGATCCCTGGGACACTCAGCTAGAGACCTCTTTCCAGGCTGAGCTAGATCCCTTAATCAGCACTCTTTGCCTAGCGGGGCCATCAGCTTTCCAGTCTTCCTAATCCCACTATCGGCACTGCCCACATTGCTCTGCCTCATCCACAACAATGTGGCTTGGGTTGAGTTGGGTTAAGTCAGATTGGTTGGGTAGCTTCATGGAATTTCTGGAGGGTCTGGAGTTGGATGGAGGAGCAGCATCTTGAATTGTGTGAGGCCTGGATAGGCTGAGTTGTGTTGGTGTGTTGTGAGTCTCTGGAGGGGTTAGAAGCATTGCATGGTTGTACAAAGAGCACTTTGGGCCGGGTGTCAGGAGAACCTGGCTTCTACGGCCATCTTTGCCGCAGGCTAGACTCTAATCTGTCCTTGTTGGAGCCTCAGCGCTGCTCATGGTCCTTTCCAGATCCCTAGTTCTCCTCTATTCTTCAGCTGGGCGGCATTATTATCTTTCATTGTTTGTGGTTGTACAGCTCTATGAGAGAGCTTTGCATAAGGTTACATATGGCTCTACTGCATGAGCTGTCTGCAGTCTGTGTATGGTTCTGTTGGGGTACGTATAGCTTTTCTGCATGGTGCTGGGTTGGTTGGTGGGTTGATGAACTGTGTCTGGGTCTTTTGGGTTGTATGATCCCAAGCTGTGGCACCCCCTTGTCTCCCTCAGTCTCTTTCTCTTCTGGCTCCTTTTGCCCCTTCTTCAGCTACTCGAAGTCCCAGCACTTGAGGAAGTATGACATGGAGAGAGCTTTCCAGCCTTCTGTCCAAGTGGCTCATACACCTGGGTATTGATAACACCCCCAAGTGATCCTGAGCCTCACCAGGAGCAACAGGGGGAAGTAGAGAGGAGATAGAGACAGGAAAGACTCAAAGGCAGCAGAGAGAGAGAGAAGGAGAGAGAGAGAGAGGAGAGAGAGAGAGAGAGAGAGAGAGAGACAGAGAGAGAGAGAGAGAGAGAGAGAGAGAGAGAGAGACAGAGAGAGAGAGACAGAGACAGAGAGAGAGAGACAGAGAGAGAGAAAGGAGAGAGATCAAGACAGAAAGACTCAGAAGAAAGGCAGAGATAGGAAGAGACAGGCAAAGATGCTTTCACAAACCCCCTTCTGGTACTGGGACAGAGTAGTCAGACTATGGTTGGAAATGGGGGGGATGGTGAAAGTCATGGAGGCATTGCCCTGGAGCAATGGTGTGGATAGAGTGGGGCTGGGATGGACCCAGTTCTCCAAATAAACAGCCTTAGCTACCCCTCCACTGGTGTTGCCCTTGGCTGAGAAGAGAAAGGGGGACCCAGTCTCAAGGCAGGGGGAGAACCGCAACCTGGGGACACCCAGCCGCCTGCACTGGGCCTAAATTTAGGGCTGGGATGGCCCCCAGGCCAGGGTGTCCAATGTCTGGCACCTAAAAATAGCCGGAGGGGGGAAGGGAGGAGAGGAGTCCCCAGCCTTCTGGGTCTCCTGGTGTCTGTCTGTACCTCCATCTCTTTGTCTGTCTGCAGTCTGTGTATGGTTCCTCATCTGTGGGTGTGTCTGTGCCTCCATCTGTCATCTGTGTATATGACATATCTTCCCCCCCAACCCAGGACTGCAAGCCCCTTGAGGACAGTGACTCACCACAACATCCCCAGAGCCTGGCTCCAAAAGCTGGCCCTTAATAAATGCTGATCGAATTGAATCTCTAGGTCTCTGTGTTGATCTGTTTCTTTTCTGTCAGGCCCACTCAAGCCTTCTCTGTTGCCCTCCCTCCCCCTCTCACTCTCCTCCTTCCCCCCAGAGCTTAGAGCCCTGGGAGAGGCTGAGACTGGGGCTGGGGCCTGGCCAGGGAAAAGGGGCTCCTGTCTCCCCACTTCTGTCTCTGTCTGGGCCCTTATCTTTCCAGGGGCGCCTGGTTTGTGTCTCCCTCTGGGAAAGGCCCAGAATGGGGGTGGGGGGACGCGCTGCCCCGACTGACACTTCTCTGGCACAGGACAGAAGGATGCTGGGGCCAGGACGCCTGGGTTCAGGAAGGGAGGGGGTGTCGGAGGGTCGGGTGGAGGCGGTGCCTGAGTCACCAAGGGATAGGAGGTGCTTAGGCCAGATTCTTCGGCGGTCCTGGTCTCAGAGCAGCCAAGGTGGACGGTGTGGGCGGGACTGCTGGTCACTCCCCCAGATGGGCGGGGTTAGCCTAGCGCCCACCCTCCTGTCCCGGAGCGGGCAGCGCCGCGCGCGGAGCCGGGCGCCAGGGAGCTGAGGCCGCCAGAGCCCCGAGCCCAGGCGGGTGTCCCAAGTAAGGTTCGGGCCGAATGTCGGGAAGGAGGGAGTGGGGTGGGATCCAGGAGTTCGGGCCCGCCCTGGGTCCAAGGGGACGGGCCCTGCAGGAGCTTGGGGGCAGGACCCGGCGGGTAAACTGAGGCAGGAGGCAGGCGGGGCCAAGCCCAGTCTCTGAGCAGTTCGAGGGAGTACTCAGGCGTGCTAGAAGGCTCGGCCTGGGATCCGCTTTGTTTCCCTGCCCCCTTTTCCCGTTAGCTGAGCCGGGCCGCCTGGGTCCCCAGGGGGCGGGGGCTGAGTCCGGATGCCTGGGTCTCTCAGGGAGGACTAGAAATCGCTCCCACCCTATCCCTTCCTCCCTCCCTCCCCGACTCCTTGCCCGCCTCCGCCTGGGCGGCAGCTCCAGGTATGTGCAACTGAAGTCCTGGGCGGGTCCTGGCCTGTCCCAATTCTGAGGGAACATTCCTGGGAGACGCCTCGAGGACCCAGGAGTCCAGCCCCCGCCCCCTTGGAGTCCAGGCGTCCGACCCCCAGCCCCCGCCCCCTTGTGGTCTCAGGCGCGCCTGCCCGCAAAGGACCTAGAGTTCCTTGTCCTTCCCCCTCAGGGACCTTGGTGTCCCCATCCCCCCAGCTTGCGCCCCTTGGGGACCCAGGTTTCCTGGCCTCCAGCCCCCTCCGCTGTCTGGGAGATGGATGGGCCGTGAGGGACCTAATCTTTTCCAGCCCTTGAGCCTCATCCATCAGCCTCCTCCCCTCCCCGACATCTGCTTCCCATCCCGGCCAGGTTCCTGTCACCTGGGAAGGGGCCTGCGCAGAGGGCCCTGGTCTGGGGGAGGGGATGCCTGGGTCCTTCAGGGGGCCATGGGGAAGACTTGCTCCCAAGCTTCCCTTCTTTTTTCTCCTAGGTGGTCGCCCCCCTCTCCCTCTCCTGGGATGGCCGGGAGGAGGGGAGCCCGGGAGACCCTGACAAGGGGCCCTCAGAGCCCAGGAGCCCCCAGCCCAGGGCCCAGGAGGAGGTGGCCCTGAGAAGTCTGGTAAGCCCGAGACCCCCTCCCCTGCTGGTCTTCCTCCCCTTTTCCCTCTGTGCTCCGAATTAAGAGATGAAAGGGGAATTAGCGATCCCCCTCTTCTTGCAGAAGGGGGAGTCTGGAGGTCTCGGTAGGGACAGAGACGAGCTTAGCCCTGACATCCCTGGACCTCGAGCCTTCCCCCCGGCTCAAGGGCTGCCCCTCTGACCACCGCCCCTCTCTTCACCAGGTGGTCACAGAGATGTTTCTCCCATCCAGCCCGCTCCACATCTGGCTCTTCCTCTTTCTTCTCTGGGTCCTACCCGGCGTGGCCCCCCAGGAGCCACCACCATTGCCCCCATTCCCAGGACCCGAGTGGGACCTGCTGTCCCCACGGGTGGCCCTGTCTCGGGGGGCGCCCTCAGGGCCCCCACTCCTCTTCCTCCTGGAGGCCTCCCTGGCAGCAGCCCCAGCCAACCGGAGCCGACGGGAGGCTGGGGCGGGAGCGGAGGCTGGCCGTCGGGGCGAGCTGGCTGTATGTGACGCAGTCAGCGGTTGGGTGACCGACCGCCGCACCGCTGTGGACCTTCGGGGCCGCGAGGTGGAGGTCCTGGGGGAAGTGCCCGCAGCAGGGGGAGGGCCCTTGCGCCAGTACTTTTTTGAGACCCGATGCAAAGAGGCGGGGGGCCCTGGAGGCGGGGCCGGCTGTCGTGGCGTGGACCGAAGACACTGGGTGTCTGAATGCAAAGCCAAACAGTCTTATGTTCGGGCGCTGACTGCAGACGGGCAGGGCCGAGTGGGCTGGAGGTGGATCCGCATTGACACGGCCTGTGTGTGCACCCTGCTCAGCCGGGCCACTGCTGGGGGGCGGGCCTGATTCCAAACTGGTTGGCTGTGTGACCTTGGGCAAATGCCTCCCACTCTCTGGGGTGCGAGGGACTCCCCAAGCTGACCGGGGCTCACGAAAGCTTATAGCTGAGAACTTCATTTCCATTCAAATTAGAGATCACCGGGTCCAAGCTGTCACATTTTACACAGGGGAAGACTGAAGCCTTGAAAGGGAAAGAGACTTACCCAAGGTCACACTGCTTGATCTGGGAAGTTTCCTTCTCTCTTTGATGGCCACTTGGTTGAACTAAGGGATCTCAAGTGAGGTCAAATTCTGGGAGCTGAAGGTATTTATCCCACAGAAGACTACTAAGCCCCATGGTCACAGTACTCAAAGACCCAAGACAGAGGCACAGATCGGGAGCAGAGGGACCCAGTGCGTTATGTCCCACACTTGAGGGCAGAAACAGGACCCATGGTGGGGATAATTGCCAGCACTCTGCATCAGGAGCCCTGATGCTTGGAGAGGGAGAGAGTCCCCTGTCCCTGGAAGTGTTCAAGCAGAAACTAAGCAGCAGGAACTTCTGCTGGGCAAAGGGAGTGTGAACTGGTGAATCTCTAAGCTCCTGTCCCTCTGTAAGAGTCTGAATGGAACAGCAGCTCTGACCCTATTTAGGTCAGAGCTGCCGGGAGCCCTGGGAGGGCCACTGGGCCAGGCCAGTGGGAGCTTGGCAGATCCTAGATCAGGGGACGGAACATCCTGAGGGCCCTGGGACAGGAATCAAAGAAGACTAGTGCTGAGAGCTGCGGTTTTCATACCTTCCATCCTCCAATTTAAGGGGCACCGGATTCTGCCTGCTTTGGGGTCCACCGAGACCATAATCCCTCTAGTGGGTCATGCCCCATTACCCATCAGGGCTAAGGAGGGGTGACTGGGAGCTCAGGCTCTGTCTCTGGGTCCCAGATTTCTTTGTCTTTATCTCTGTCTCCCTCAGAGTCCACCTCTGGAACTTTCTCCACTGTTTTGGTGGGGGTTTGCCTCTAACTTTCTCTAGCCATGTCTGTTGTGTTTCTTTCTCACATACATACATATATATGAATATATACCTAGTTTTCTACACTGTCTGTCCGGTTCTCTAGGTTCTGTCTCTTGTCTGTGTTTGTACATCCCACTTGAGCTCCTGCCTCTCTCCAGCTCTGGCTAGCTCCCCGTCTCTGGGGGTGTGTCTCTCCTGCCCCTCCCCCTTCCTTCTCCTAGTCCCTGGATCTTTTTCACTCCTTTTCTGCATTTGCCCCTCGATGTATTCTCCCTCTCTCCCTCTCTCTCTCTCCCTCTCTCTCTCTGTCTTTCTGTCTCTCTCTCCTGCTCTGCTCCCAGTCCTTCTTTACCTGGACTCCTTCTGAACTTCTCTCCCGCCTCCGTCCACCCTCACCCCCACCCCTCGGCCCCCATTGGCCAGATACAGGCTTCGGCAGCGTCTATCTGTCTCCTGGGCAACGGCATCAACAGTGGGGACGGTAGAGAGGGGAGGCCAAGGAGGAGGCCAGGCCTGGTTAGGCCATGGCCGGCCTCACTTGGCCGTCGCACTATGGCCTCCTGGGCACCCCTGTCGAGGCTCCTAGAGGTCGGAGGCCACCCCGGCGAGACTGGCGACAACTCAGCAGTACTGTGGGCGCCCCCCCTGGTCCAGGCATCACCCTCCCCTTTCCCCCTCCTAAAGTTCGGGTGAGCAGGACCGCTGGCTCCCCAGGGGATGAGGGCCAGAAGACGAAACAACAGCTGGACCCCCCCCCGGGGGTGGGGCTGGGGAGAAAAGGACTAGACTCCGGAGGGGGCGGGTCTAGGGGAGGAAGTGCAGCTGGGGGAGGGCGCGGAGGTCTTACACTTTGCCATAATCCTTCTCCCTCCTCCTCCCGAAGACCACCGTCCCCGAAAGCCTCCCCCCAGCGGCCGAGCGAGACTCCCATATCCTGGACTTCGACGAGGTCTTCAGTCGCTGGGAGACGTCCTCAGGTGTGGCGCATGGGCCCAAGACTCTCCGGGATGTGTACGCGCAGCCCAGCTACCCGCTCACGTCCAGGGTCAAAAAGGTGCTAGGGATCAAAGACTTCGCAGAGAAGGTGAGGGGTTGGAACTCCGAGGGGCGCGGAGGGGAGGGCAGGGGAGGGGAGGGGGTGAGGCCGATGGAGCCAGCTCCCCGCTCTCGTTCCTCAGCTCCAGCTCCGGCCCTGTCGGTACCCCCTGACCATGGCGTACCAGAAAAGTGAGATGCGGGATAAGTACCAGGGCTGGCCCAACCTGGGTCCTGAGACCATCATACGGGCAGGGCCCCGGCCTTGGGAGCTAGCCGATCACCACGCCCAGGACCCCAGCCAGGTGAGGCCGGGCTTCCGGAAGGGATGGAGAGTGGGGTGGGGTGAAGGTGAATGGGGATCCTGGAGGACGTGCTGAGGCCTGCGCTCTCCCCTTCGTCCAGGCCATGATTCCCTCCAGCAAGAACCCAGCCTTCCCCCGGCGGCCCTTCTACGTCCCGGAGCAGGGCGTGCTCGACCGCCACCAGCCCTACCTGACCACAACCGCCAGAGACTTCCGCTACTACACCAGGTGAGCCGTAGCCCAATCTCCTCCCCAGCCTACCCTCGAAGCACACTCCTCAGTGGCATCACCCCAACCCCTCCTCGAGGACCCAGGAGCCCCTTCTCCCTCCCTTGAGAATTCAGGAATTCCTTGCCCCTTCGAGGTCCCTGGCACCCCCATCCCCATCCCCCTCGAGGACTCAGGCTCGGGCTTCTCGTCCCCACACTTCGGGGAAAGACTCTATCACCCTCTACTTAAGCTGCGTCTCCGCTGGGACTCAGGCATCCCCTCCCCCTCGGTCGGCCCCCTCGGGTGGCCCTGAGTTCTGACCCAGATTCATCTCGTTGGCTGAGCAGGAAGGAACTGGCTAGCTACCCCCGAAAGAACTGCCTGAGGCAGCAAAATTTCAGCGAACAGCCTCGGTTGCTGGTGCTCGAGCCTCTGCAGCGCCTTCCTCGTGTGCCCTGCCTGGGCCAGGCCCACCCGCATTTAGGGGCCGTGTCCGTGACCAGGGAGTCCTACGGGAACCTCCAGCACCCACTGCGCCTGGCTGACCGATTCTGCCCGCTGGAGGATCCCTGGGTGGGACCTCAAGTGCAGCCCGTGGCCGGTCTGCAGACCGTACCCCACGTCTACCGGACCGAAAACTCTAGCTATGGCAGCCTCAAGCCCACCTTCGTCTGAAGTCTGTGCTCTCTACCCGCTGGCAGACTGGCTGCTGCCGTCGGCAGGGGAGGGGCAGGCCCCTTGAGGACATTCCCCTGGTGCTCGGGCAAGCTACACCCCTTGTGACTGGGGCGGAGCCCCTGAGGACACCACCCTGGTGCTGGAACAGATCCCATCCCCACTGGTTGGGGGAGGGCCTGGGAGGCCTTGCCCTCCACACTGGAGCCTTGGAGAGTTCACCTGCATGCCTGACATGGACCTCTGGAGGGAGCTTGGGGCAGGCACACCTGCCCTGGGGGCTGGAGCTACCTGACCTCTGCCCTGACCCACCGCAAGAAGTGGGTCCTCTGATTGGTCCTTGTTTCCGGTGGAGCTAGGCTGGAAGCAGGCGCCTCACTCAGCCCCTTGCTCTGGCCTCTGGGCAGCCTGGGGAAGGCCTGAGCTGAAGATAGATGGGGACAGGTGGGCCAAAGCTGCTATACCGTCTCTTCTCCCCACAACATGACCTTTGCCTCCTGAGTTCTGCCCCTTGGGTCTTGGTTAGGGCCTGAATCCTGGGGTGCACACCTCTATGGATGGGTTCCTTCTTTGTACATCTAAGGCTTCTGGCCCAACCCCAACACAAACCTAAGGAGATGGGGCCCCAACATCTGCAACTAAAGAGGGATCTGCATCTGCTCTGTTCCCAGCTCTCTGAAGTGGCTGTGGCCTTGGGCTAGCCTCATGCCCTTCTCCAGCCTGGGGACAATGCTCCCTGGCCTGCCCACACCCCAGGGCTGTTTGGGAACCCTAAAGCCACCTAAAGCCCGGCCAGTGTGCAAGTCTTTCAGTGACCTCGGCTGGGCCCGCCCCCGCCTGCCCTGGGGATTAGTGTCCAGGTTACCCAGTCAAAACCAAAGCGCCTGGTGGCCTTGCCGCCCCCACTGCCTGGGACCTATAAGGTGCCTAGGCTTCAGCTGGCAAGGGGGAGTGCAGGATGGAGAGATACCAGGTCAGAGCCCAAGACCCAAGGAGCCAGACACCAGGGATGCCCAGAGGGGTGGTAGAAGGGCCTCCAGACCCCAGGAGCACAGGAGGTTCTCAGAAAGCCCAAGAGGGAAGTGGGTGGGAGAGTGGTCTCCAGGACCCAGGGGACCAGATGACTGGGAAGCCTACAAGGGCAAAGAGAAGGACCTTCCAAGACCCTTGAGGCAGGTGGGGGCAGAGAACTGGGTCCCTAGAGAGAAGGGGTAGGGTACGGGAACCCATGTCTGTGGGAGGGCTCAAGTCCCTGAATGTGAAGAGGTGGGGGGGGGGCGGGTCTTGGGATCCCAGCTGCCTGGCTCCCTCCTCAGGAGGTTGAGCTGGGCTCTGCACCCCCTGCCGCAGGAGCTAACAGTGCTGCTGCTGCTGCTGCTGCTGGAGGGAGGCTCCTGGGGAGCCGGCCACCTTCGCCCTCTGTGCAGACCAACTAATGCCACCCTGGCTGCAGAGAGCGATGCCTGCCCAGTGTGCGTCACCTTCACCACCACCATCTGTGCTGGCTACTGCCCCAGCATGGTGAGGCTTAGGGGGTGCAGAGGGCTGTGGGAGGGACTCACCTCCAGGCAGCCTTCTCACTGTGCATCCCATGCCCCCTTCCCAGGTGCGGGTGCTGCCAGCCGCTCTGCCTCCTGGCCCTCAGCTGGTCTGCACATACAGGGAACTCAGCTTCTCCTCCATCCGGCTGCCTGGATGTCCCCCTGGCGTGGACCCCATCTTCTCCTTCCCTGTGGCCCTCAGCTGCAGCTGTGGATCCTGCCGCCTGAGCCATTCAGACTGCGGGGGTCCGAGGGCCCGACCCCACCTCTGCACCCGGCCCCACCTCAGCCTCCACCTTCTCTAGAGCCCAGACCTGGGGCCCTAACCTCTCCCTTCGCCTCTAGGGTGGCACCTTCCAGTTCCTCTTTTCCCCCCACTCCCCTTCCATCCCCTCCCTCCCCCCAATCCCCAATAAAGGTTTGTCATCTCGCGTCTGATGTTTTGTCTGCCTCCTAGCCCCTGGAGTCACCTCAAACCCCACCCCCCACCAAAAAAAATCACCACAAGGCATGAGATTTCCAGAACAGTTTTATAGAAAGTCAGAATGTCACAACTCAGGTAGAAAAAAAAAAGGAGAAAAACTGGGAGGGAATTTGTGTGTTATCTGTCCAGGAAGCTCAGGAAGTATCCATGGTCTCACCTTCTGTTGAAACAAGGAGGAAGGGTAAAGGGGTCAACAGAGGTTGGCAGGGAGAATGGACCCCTGCCACTGCAGGGAGAGCAGCTAGCCAGCCCAAAGGAGGAAAGGAGGAGGGCCACTGAGCAGGCACTCACTTAGCTCATTAAACAGAAAAGCATCCTGGTATTCCTTCATGTACTGTGTGGACCGAGATTCATCCAGGAAGAGAGAGTATACCCGCTTAATGTCGTCCACCTGCACCTCGGTGCCCTGGGGAAAAGAGGAGAGGGAGCAGAGGAGCTGAGAGCCCTCCTGCATCTGGGGAGGGGTTGGGAGGGTGTGCCCAACCTGACTGGGTCCACTGCCAGCCTATGGGGGTATGGGATGGGGGAGGTATGGGCAGGACAAAAGGACCCACCTTGCGCTTCCGGCACACCAAGCTGGCGGCTGTGATAAGCTGGATGGCATAGCGCAGAGAGGTTTCCAGCCCAATCCGGGTCAGCACTGTATACGCATCTTCACTCATTTCCACGTCCTCTTCCTCACACCTACAGGGTCAGCTATGGGTCAGCCTGGGGCACCCCCTCAGATGATCCTCACAGGGCCCATTTGAGTCAGGGACCCAGGGCTCCATGTCAGGCTCTGCCCCATCTGGATGGATGAGTCTGGGTGAGACCCTCCCAGCCCCTACTGGCTTCCTCAGCCACAAGGAGGCTCAGTGGCTTTGTGGGCAAAACTGGCATTGGAGCCCAGGGCCCTGTCCAGACATCAACCACAATAGCAGGGGTGTTGTTTACGGCCAAATGCCAGAGAGAAGCCACATCCCATGCCAGGAACCCCTCAGGTACACAGGGCAAGAGAAATAGCAGCCCACAGAGGAGGAAGCCTTCTCACAGGAGATGTGCCCAAGGACCGAGCCAAGAACAAGTGCAAGCTCGGCCTAAAATGCTGTTCCAGTCTGTGACCCCAGAGCTTGCTGCTCTCTGGCTGGCCCTCAGCAACACCATGGAATCTGCCCGCCCCCCAGCCTTTGGGCTCCCTAAGGCCCTGCCTGGGAATGGCAGCCAAAGGCCTGCATTCCCGCTGCGCTTCTGCTCAGCCCCTCTCTCACCGAATTCGGAGAATCTGTTTTGTGTCCTTCTCACTATAAGGAGTAGTAGAGACGATGAGGAGCCGGTCCAGCAGGTCAATGGGAATCCCATGGGGGCTCTGGTAGCTGGTCCCCCGGATTCTGGAGGGCAAGTAAGAAGCCACCATAATTAACTTCTCCCTAGGCCAAGGGCTGCCTCCCCTAAGAATCCCCTCCCCTGGCATCCCCCCAACTCTCTTGGCATCTGCCTCCCTGGGTCCCCCCACCTCCAGGCTCTGTCCCCCTGACCTAGTGATGCCGCGGTTGGTAGCCATGATGAGCACAGGGGCCATGTCACTCTCCAGTGCCCGGTTGAGGAAAGAGAAGCTCTCAATGTCAAGCATGTGGACTTCATCTATGAACAGCACCTGGGCAGCATGGATGCTGGTCAGCATATCAGCCATTAGCACTCTCCCCACCCCACCCCCAACTCCCTGGGCCTCACCCCTGGGATGATCTCCGCTTTGCCCTCCTCTCGCCACTCGGCCACCTTAGCATTGATCTGCTCCCGCACCTCTGACTTGATCTCCCCTGTGTCACCTGGGAAGGGTCTGGGGTGAGTGGATGGGCACAGGACCCACCATGGAACAAGGGCCAAACTAGGAAAGAGGGCATAAGATGGCAAACCCAGGGATTAGGGCTGGGATAGGTAGGGGGACACACAGCAGAAAACCCAAGGATGAGGGCCAGGATGGGGAGGGTGGCACACGGCAGGGAACCTGGGGATGACGGCTGGGGAGAGGGGCATGCAGCCGGGAAGCCTGGCCTGGTAACCACCTGAGAAGAGTGCCAGGAAGCCCTGAGTGCGGGAGTTGATGACATCAATCTCATGGAGAGACACCGTGTGCACCACCTCCTTCCTTTTCTGAAGTTCCCCATCTGGGCACTGAACAAACTTGGTCTGTAGATAAACAAGGTTGAGAGAAAATGCCAATCAGAACGACCAAGAAAGAGAAAAAGGGGTCAGGGTGGGGGAGAGACAGAAACAGAGACAGAGAGGCCTGCCCAGAAGAGTGCACAAGGCCCCAGGATGAGAACCTCATACAGACTGCAGGGTGCTTGGAAGCACAGGGACATAGCACGATGACTGAGTGAGCCTGGGAGAGGTACGGAAGTGAGCTATGGGAGAGATGGGCTGATCTGACAGTCAAGGGAGCTCCAGGTGAGGCAGGGCAGCGTTAGGTGAAGGACAAAGAGAGGGATGGAGGTGAAGCGGGCACTGGAACCAGTGGCGGATGGGGGAATGGAGGGATGGGGGGGAGGTGGTACAGGACTAATGGGGAAAAGTGAGATGTCACTGCGGAGAGTCAGGCAGGCAATGAACACTTATGAAGCATCTACTGCGTACCAGACACTGTGCTAAGCACCCAGCACGTAAAGGAGACAACAAAGCAGTCCCTGCCCCCCAATGGAGGAATGAGCCACACAGAGAATACACAGGAAAAAACGGACAGAGGAAAGACACCAGAACCAACAGGGGTGGGAAAGGCCTGCAGATGAGGGAGGCATGGTACCTGGGAGCCCATGGCATCATAGTCCCGGGCACGGGTAAAGGAGCGACCAAGCTTGGAGATCTTTCCTGTGGCCTTGTCGATGGTGATGACATCCCTGGAAGGTGAGATTGAGATTGTTGTGGAAGGACCCTCAACCCTGCTCCTCACCTTGCCCTCCTCCTGTCCCTGAGGCTGCCCTCTGCTCACCCTGCTTGGACCTTCTCCTTGGTAAGGGACTCGATCATCTTGGTTCCCAGATCATAGATGGTCTCCATCTCTGTTGTCTTCAGTGTCAGCTTTCCCACCTTGGAGCCCTGGGAGGTGGAAGATGGTACTCCAAGAAGGGTGCCAGAGGCAAGGAAGCAGTTAGGACCCCGCCCCCAGTTCTTCAATCTTGCCCTTGCCCTTAGCTCAGTAGGCTGCATCTTCCTCTCTAAGTCATGGGGGTGGGCTGGCATGGATCTTGACAGACCCTTCCAGCTTTAAGATTCTGCCATCAACCAGGATCTCTAATGAAACCTTCCCAACCTGCTGAGACCCTCTTGCACCTTCCCCAGGCTAAGACTCACAGTGCCTGTGGCAGGACGGTCGATCTGGATCTCTACCACCTCCCCTTCAATGATTTCTGTCTCCTCCCTGGCAGGCAAGAGGAAGGAGGATTCAGAAGGGCTGAGGTCACCCTTTCCCTCCCCCAGAGCCTCCAACCAAGCCCCAGCACGTGCTGCCCTGGAGATGACATAAGCCACAGGCACACTTACTTTATTCGGACCCCAATGGACCTTCGGAAGGCCTGGGTCAGGGCCTCTGTCTTGCTCATCTCCAAAGAGAAGATTTCACTGCCAGCAATGGCAGTAAAAGGTGTGTCAGGTCCCAGGGCCTGGGCCATGCCTCAGAGAAGGAGGAAAGGGAGAGAGCTTGGAACCGTTGGCCTTGCCCCTGCCCCCTGGTTCAGGTCACAGGCAGGAGAGGAACCAAGTCCTGTTCGGCACTTGTTCCATCTGACTTACTACAGGGCCTTGGGGGCCCACTCAAGAACAAGCTAAAGCCCTTCCAGCTCTAAAGATCCTCGGTTTACCCCCAGGCATGGGCCCTGCCCCCCTTGCCCCCACTCCTCCTCCCTGCCCTGCTCTCTCCTGCTCACCCATGGCAATGGCTGTCTTCCCTGTGCCAGGCTGCCCAGCGATGAGCACCGCCCGGCCGGCTATCTTTCCTTCCCGGATCATCTCCAGTACCACACCAGCAGCCCGCCGGGCAGCCAGCTGCCCCACCATTCCCTGGGACACCTGAAGGGGAAAGGGAGGGCAGAGGTCACAGGGGGACTTCTGGGGAGCCCTCCTTCCCCACTCCATGGCCATGTCCCCCTGGTCCTCCTCTACCTGTCTCGGCTCCAGAGCATCATCCAACCCCAAGCCTCGGATGTGTGAGTGAGCACCTAGTGGCCAGAGAGAACACACACAGCCACTCACCCATGGGCACCCAATACAAGGAGGGCCCACAGGTCCTGGCCCTCCCCAAGCTGAAGGCTCAGTAGGCAGAGGACGGACACACGGACAGATGGACAGATGGACGGACAGACAGACACACACAACCAGGGAGACAGAAACAAAAAGCCTCATGGAGCCTGGGAAGGAGAGTGGAGAGACCAGGGAAAGCTCCCTGGGGGTGGTGGCCCTGGACGAAACTGGGGAGAAAAAGGGGCTACAGGTGCACAAAGGCCCTTTGGCTGGAACCCACAGAGCATGCTGGGGAGCGCGAACATGAGACCCCTCCCCTGCTTCCTGGGAGAGCTGAGACACGGTGGCCACACATTAAGGCCAGGTTTTGTTTTCTAGGTTGGCTCCTGTTTTCTCCTTCTCATACTGGATTCAAGGATGGAATACAGCAAAAATGTTAGAAATATAAGAACAAAATACACCAATGCAAATATTTTTTAAAAGAAAACATACTATGACTCAAGAGAAAAAAAAAAAGGAACAAACGATGGTAGCACTGGTCGGCAGAGGCCACGTATGGGAGTCAAAGAAATCAGAATGTTAGTGGCAGGCAGTGGGGAGCCACTTAGGACTCGTAAGCAGAAGAGAAATGCATGTTATTAGAAGATCCAGGACACAAAACAGGTGCCACTGGTGGGGGGTGGGTGGCCGGCTGGTCCCAGGAGCAATGAGCCCCCTCAGGCCATGGCATCGGGGTGGGTGCAGGGATGGGGCTGCGAGGCCAGCACGGTAGAGAACAAGGGCCAGGGTCTGGGGAGTGCCGCTCTGACCCCCCCCACCCCTTGCACTCACCAATGCGCTCGATTCGGGTCACGTCCCGCACCTCAGGAACCTTGGTGGTTGCTGCCTGGGGCCGGGAAGAGGCAAGTGAACCCACAGTCCCCAGGGAGCCCCCACACCCTCCGACAGGCGGGGCAGCGAGGACGGAGGTGGGGACCCCCCACAACTCTGCCACTGTCTCGCGGCCCTAGGAACCATGGGAGCTCCGGGCTGGCAGCCAGAGCCTTCTCTGGGAGCCGTCTCCCCACCAGGCTCCCTTGCTTTTGGATCGGCACCCCAGCCCTCGGCACACAGCAAGCGCCTAATAAATGCCCTTCCAGGTACTCAGCTCGGACTAAGGAGGTGCAGGCGCAGCGGGCGAGGGGGCTCCCCGGCCTCGGCACGCGCTCGCACACACCCCTCTCCCCATGCCTCACCCGCCCCCTCCCCGGACGGCCTCAGTTTCCCTCTCGCTTCCCATGCCGGCCTGCGCAGACAGAAGGACAAGCTGTCCCTGGCCCGCCGCCCCGCCCAGGCCTCCCAGCAGACCCCCCCCCCACAACCCCGCAGCCCTTACACACCGTGGTTGCCATGTCGCGCTCCAACCGCCGTTCATCCGCCGCTGGACAGGAAGCGGAAGCGTCCACTAGCCCCACCCTCCCCCGGCGGCTCTGAGGCTAGTCTAGGCTGAAGCGGTCCTCCGGCTCCTCTCGGTGGAACATAGGAGGGTGGGGGGATGTGGCTTTGCGAGCCAGCAGGCCGAGAAATGTCGACACTTCCCCTTTAAGATTCTCACGTCCCCCACGCGCCCTTGCGCCCAGCTTGGCTACAGCTCTCCGCCTCAGCCCACGGCCCGGAGACAGACATGAGCCCTCGGCCAATCGGTGAACGTGCCCACACCTTCGGGCTCCGCCCCGTGGGCGCCGAGCCCAGGACTCTGACCAATCAGACCACCCGGCGCGCCCCGCCCTTTCCCCTGCCGGTTTCATCCGGCCGGGGACGGTGCAAGGATCGCAGCCAGCCAATCAGGCGGTGCGGTCCTGAGCGCCCCAATGGGGGTCCAGGGGGCGGGGCAAGGCCCGGAGGGGCCGAGGAGTCCGGC
The DNA here is from genome assembly GCF_011100635.1 of Trichosurus vulpecula. Classification (NCBI taxonomy): domain Eukaryota; kingdom Metazoa; phylum Chordata; class Mammalia; order Diprotodontia; family Phalangeridae; genus Trichosurus; species Trichosurus vulpecula. The sequence continues at coordinate 15,954,763 of NC_050574.1, read as the reverse complement.
TGCGGCTGCGGCCCGGGGCTCAGAGCCTCTGCCTCCGCTTCGGGTCCAGGCTGCTGTGATCCCCGCGCCCTGCCGCCATGCCGCTCAGCCGCAGCCTATCCGTGTCGTCGCTGCCCGGCCTGGAGGACTGGGAGGATGAGCTGGACCTGGACAACGCGGTGCTCTTCGAGGTGGCCTGGGAGGTGGCCAACAAGGGTGAGCGCGCCCCTCCCCCCGGGAAGGGGGGGCGGGAAGGGCTGACCCCCCCCCCCCGGAAGGGGGCAGGGCGGATTGACACCCTTCAAAGAAGGGAGTAGGGCGGTGGGACTCCCTCCACCCCGAAAAGGGCGGGCCAGGTGACAAACCCCCAGGCCGAAGAGAAGGGCAGGGGTTTAGGACACAAGTCCAGGGCCCTGGGGAGGGGGCCAAAGGCAGGCCCGAGTGCCCAGTGGCCGGGCTTCCCTGCCTCCTGGACTCCAGGACACTTGGCATTTGGGAGGGGACTAGGCTGAAGGGAGGGGGATGCCGGGGTCTCGAGAATGGGAGGATCTGGGAGGAAGGGGGGGCAAGGTAAGTGAGACAGCGCCAAAGGGAGGGGGCTTAGTCTGAGCCGCCCAGGTGGGCAGAGGGAGAATGGCTGGGACAGGCTGGGAAGTGCAGCCCCCCCTGGCCTGGAAGTGAAGGTGGAAGATCAGAATCCTGGGGCTGGGGGTGTGGTCCTCCAGCAGCCCTGGAGGACCATGGGGGCCCTGGAAGACCACAGGGACCCCGGGGTCCCTGGGCTGAAGAGAGTTGGGGGATCTAGGAGACAAAGAGCATCTGTGATCTGTATTTCCATGGTGGGAGATTAGCCAGGGATGAAAGGGGAGACCGAATCACAGGAGGAGCATGGGGTTGGAGTCCCTAGGATGTAGGGTGGCAGGGGGAGTCCAGCCCCACAGGTCTCTGGGGGGAGGCCAGGCTACAGGACAGACATGGGGCTCAGACAGTGTGCTGGGCAGGGGGGGTCACCTTTCAGGTCCCCAGGAAGCCCTGGGATGGAAGGGATGCCTCCGATGCCAAGCCCCAGCCCTGGGGACCTTGAGGCCAGCCTTGGATTGGGAAATCCTTGGGGCAGCTGGAGACAGGGGCAGTTTGAGGGCAGGGATGCTGAGTCCAGCCAGCCAAAATGACAGGAGCCCCAGCGGGCCCAGGAAAGGGAAGGGGCCCTGGGGAAGGTGATGCCCCACTCGCCTTAGCCCAGGAGCTCCTCTGGGACTCGGGCTGTGTCTGGGCCCTTTGGGAGGCAGCAAGGAATGGAGAGAAAGTGACGGGCTAGACCAGCCCCCTTCCCCAGCATGGCCCCCAAGCCCAGGCTGACCCCATCTCTCTGGCAGTGGGGGGCATCTACACTGTGCTTCAGACCAAAGCCAAGGTGACCGGCGATGAGTGGGGGGACAACTACTACCTAGTGGGGCCCTACACAGAGCAGAGTGTGCGGACCCAGGTGGAGCTCCTGGAGCCCCCCACCCCGGCCCTGCGCAAGACCCTGGACTCCATGAACAGCAAGGGCTGCAAGGTAGGGGGGCCTGGGAGCACAAGAGAGAACTGGGGCCCTGGTGAGGCCAGGGGCTCACTCAAGGTCACCCGAGGACAGTGTGGAGGAGGATAGCGTACATGCAGCAGGCTTAGCGTGAAAGCTCAGTGTTCTTTATAGGCAGGGCCACCACATATGTCTGTGTGTGCATGTGTGTGCCCGTGCCTGGCTGGGTGCCAGGGAACTGTCTCACTCTGGATTTCTGAATCTGTTCCGGAAAGCAGAGGGGCTAAAGCCTTGGGCAGGGGCCTGTCCCCAGAGAACCCCAGGGTGCACCTACCCCCTCCCCCAGGCAGGTGCTGGCCATGTGATGGGAGGAGGGCAGGGTCACAGCCTAAGAATAGCCCCCCCTCCCCCCTGCTGTGGAAAGGGCAGCAAACAGCTGGGAAGGGGGAGGGGCTGCTGGCCTCTGGGTGGGGGGAGGCCTAGATTCAGATGGCAGCAAGCAAGGGAGGTGGGGGGCACTGTAGGGGCAAGGGATCGTGGCACTGGTGGATTGACTGAGTTGACTGCCTGGGTTGCCTCCCAGCCCCAGGGAGCTCTGAGGGGTGGACAATGAGGCCTTCCTTAATAAGATACAAAGGCAGGTCTTGGGAGGGGATGGAGAGGAGGGGCCCTAGGCCCTACCCTCATGCCCACACCCCCCACCCCAGGTGTACTTTGGCCGCTGGCTGATTGAGGGCAGCCCCCCTGTGGTGCTGCTGGATGTGGGGGCTGCTGCCTGGGCCCTGGAGCGCTGGAAGGGGGAGCTCTGGGACACCTGCAGCATCGGGGTCCCCTGGTACGACCGCGAAGCCAACGACGCAGTCCTCTTTGGTTTTCTCACCACTTGGTTCCTGGGTGAGGTAGGGACCCAAGGGGCCAGCACCCTGGCCCTGCTTCCTCCTTCCCCCCAGCCTCCCCGAAGGCCCTGGGGCTGAGGGGGCACAGGCCAGTGGGGCCCTCTGTCTCTTCTGCAGTTTTGGGCACAGAGCGAAGAGAAGCCATTCATTGTGGGTCATTTCCATGAGTGGCTGGCAGGAGTGGGCCTGTGCCTGTGCAGGGCCCGGAAGCTCCCAGTGGCCACCATCTTCACCACACACGCCACACTGCTGGGCCGGTACCTCTGTGCTGGGGCCGTGGACTTCTACAACAACCTGGAGAATGTGAGGACACCGTCCCCTCCCCCCCACCCCGCCCCGGGTCAGGGTGTTGGGTGGCCAGGAGAGGCCTGGGCCACTGAACTACCTCCTCTGCTCTTCAGTTCAACGTGGACAAGGAAGCAGGGGAGCGGCAGATCTACCACCGCTACTGCATGGAGAGAGCGGCTGCACACTGTGCTCACGTCTTCACCACTGTGTCCCAGATCACGGCCATCGAGGCTCAGCACCTGCTGAAGAGGAAACCAGGTGAGGAACGTGCACCTGGATCTTCCCTGCCAGCTCTCTCAGTCCCTCTGCCTATGGCCTGTCTCCTCCCCAGCTGGGCCTTGGTTGACCCCGGGTGAGTCCCCTAAGGCCTACCTCTCTGCCACAGGTTCCTCAAAATATCAGCACTGACCTCCAAGCACCTGGCACATAGTTGGTGCTTAATAAATGCTTGCTCCCAGCAGCCCCTACCCTAGATCCACGGTGTCCCTGGTGACTTAGGCAGGGCTCAGGGCCAGGCTCTGGCAGGTGGGCCCTTGCACCCAAGGTGAGCAGCATCCCGGGTGCCTCAATGGCCACTGGCTCTCCTCACCCCAGATATCGTGACCCCCAATGGACTCAACGTGAAGAAGTTCTCAGCCATGCATGAGTTTCAGAACTTGCATGCCCAAAGCAAGGCTCGGATCCAGGAGTTTGTGAGGGGCCATTTCTACGGGTGCGTGAGTCCCCTCCAAGGGGCGGGCGTTGTTTCTGCCTTTGTATGTCAGTGGTGGGTACATGGTGGGCTTTTCAGAAATGCCTGTTGATTGATCTCTCTGGGGGATTCTGGGAGGGGCTCTGTGGCCAAGGGGTGACCTTGGAAGTTCTCCCACCAGCCACCTGGACTTCAACTTGGACAAGACCCTGTACTTCTTCATCGCCGGCCGCTACGAGTTTTCCAACAAAGGTGCTGATGTCTTCCTGGAGGCCCTGGCCCGCCTCAACTACCTGCTCAGGGTCAGGCACCTAGGGGTGCTGGTCAGGGCTGGAGGGTGCCCACAGAGGGGAGGTGGGGAGGGGGAAGTCCTGACCCCCTACCTCCCCCCTGCTCTGCAGGTGAATGGCAGTGAGCAGACCGTAGTGGCCTTCTTCATCATGCCTGCGAGGACCAACAACTTCAACGTGGAGACTCTCAAGGGCCAGGCTGTCCGGAAGCAGCTCTGGTTAGCCCTACCCCCGGCTTCCTCCTGTCCTCCCAGCCAGCCCAGCTTCTGCTTCCTCTTCTTGCGCCAGGGTCCTCCTTCCTGCAGGGCCCTGGCCAGGCTCACTTCCTTTCTCTCCCAAGCACCTTCTTTCTTCTTGTTCTCCTTTCCTCTGTCTCCTGTCCCTGCCTTGGCCCCTTCATCAGGGGCCCCTTTGATGATGCAGCCTCTCTTGTCCACTGCAGGGACACAGCCAACACCGTGAAGGAGAAATTTGGGAGAAAGCTCTATGAATCCCTCCTGGTGTGAGTGATGGGACTGACAGGTTGGGAGGGGGGACCTTCTGTTTTCCCTCCCCAGCTCTGGCCTCCTCTGGCTGCTGCCCTGACCCCTGACCCCTGAACCCTGCTCCCCCTCAGTGGCAGCCTCCCAGACATGAACAAGATGCTGGATAAGGAGGATTTCACCATGATGAAGAGAGCCATCTTCGCCACGCAGGTATGGCCATGTACCAGGTGCCCAGTGCCGGGGGGTGGGGAACTCCAGGGCACCTGACCCCCTGACTGGCTCTCCTTCCCTCAGCGGCAGTCGTTCCCCCCTGTGTGCACCCACAACATGCTGGATGACTCCTCGGACCCCATCCTCACCACCATCCGCCGCATTGGCCTCTTCAACAGCAGTGCTGATCGGGTCAAGGTGATGAACTACAGCCCTCCCGGCAAGCCCCCATTGAGGGGCTGTTTCACTACACTCCTAGGCAAACAGGACCAGGCAGCTGGGGTGGGGGTGGGGGTGTCACTTTCTAAATTAACTAACCTTGGCCCTAGTCAGTAAAGCCAGGAATGCCACCCTCCCTGGGTCCTTGGCTTAACCACTTTCCCCTTCTTTCTCTTCCTCTCTCCCTCCCTTTCTCTCCCCCCCCCACTTCCTCCCTCCCTCTTTTCTCCCCTCCTCCTTTCTCCCCCCTCCTGCTTTCTCTTCCCCCTCTCCTTCCTTCTCCCCCTCCTCTCCTTCCCTCCCTCCCTCCCTTCCTCTTTCTTCCTCCCTCCTTTCTCTTTCTCTCCCTCTCCCCTTTCCCCCTGTCTCTCTGTCTCTCAAACCCTAGGTGATCTTCCATCCAGAGTTCCTCTCCTCCACCAGCCCCCTGCTCCCAGTAGACTATGAAGAGTTTGTCCGGGGCTGCCACTTGGGAGTTTTCCCCTCCTACTATGAGCCCTGGGGCTATACTCCTGGTGAGCCCTGGTGAGGGCTGGGGTGGAGGTTGGATCGGGGGGGCCCCAGGGTGCAGTTCTGGGGTCTATAACTAACCCCCCTCTTCCCCAGCGGAATGCACTGTCATGGGGATCCCCAGCATCTCCACCAACCTCTCTGGTTTCGGCTGCTTCATGGAGGAGCACATCGCAGATCCCTCTGCCTATGGTGGGTACCCTTGGGTGGGAAAATGCTGGCGAGGCTACAGTCCCTCTGCTCTCCGCCTGAGTGACCCCTCATTATCTCTAGGCATCTATATCCTTGACCGGAGGTTCCGGAGCCTGGACGACTCATGCACCCAGCTGACCTCATTCTTGTACAGTTTCTGCCAGCAGAGCCGGAGGCAGCGGATTGTTCAGCGGAACCGCACAGAACGACTCTCAGATCTGCTGGACTGGAAGTACCTAGGCCGGGTATGAGCCCTCTCCCATCCTCCTCCCCTCCCCAGGGTAGAGTGGACTCTATCACATCTGCCCCTGGCTAATCCTCTTCCCCTTCTCCTCCAGTATTACATGTTTGCCCGCCACATGGCCCTGGCCAGGGCCTTCCCAGATCATTTCACATATGAGCCTCATGATGCTGATGCTGTGAGTAGCTGGATCTCCGGGGGAGGGAACATGCCCAAAGGAGGACTGGGGATGTTAAGAGAGTAGGGGGCCTGAGCGTAGGGAAACTGCCTGGGCCTTTCACTACCCTTTACTCCCCCAGACGCAGGGCTTCCGTTACCCACGGCCAGCCTCGGTGCCCCCATCACCTTCACTATCCCGCCACTCCAGCCCCCACCAGAGTGAGGGGGAGGAAGAGGAAGAGGGGGAAGAGAATGGACCCCGCAAGTCAGGCTATGAGGAGGACAGTGAGCGCTACAATGAGGACGAGGAAGCCGAAAAAGACCGAAAGAACATTCGTGCCCCCGACTGGTCCCGGCGGTCCTCCACTGCCAAGCGGGGCTCTGTGGACACAGCCCCATCCAGTTCTCCCAGCACTCCCAGTGAACCCCTCAGCCCTGCCAGCTCTCTGGGCGAGGAGCGAAACTAAGTAGGGCATGCCAGGCTCTCCCTCCCTTCCTCCTGGCCCTTGGCCTGCCAGCTTCTCAATTCTGAATCCAGACAGCCCCATCTGCTGTGCATGGGCTGTTTTCTAGAGCCTGTGTTCTTAAGAGATGCCTTGATGGAGGATGCCCAAGACCTTTCTACCCGTCTCTGCTCTAGAACCCCAGGGATCCAAGTGCCCAGGACCACTGTGTTCTAGAACTGAGCCACCTCCTCCATGTTCCCTCTATGAGAATCCCATCACCTACATTCTAGAGGGCAGTCAATGGCTGGCTCAGTGGCTCCTGTGGTATACTCCAGAACCTCTGCCCCAGGCTAGGACCTGCCACCCTCTCCCAGATCATTCCCTGACCACACCCTGTCACTCCCACACCCTTTGGCCTGTCCCCACTCCCTGAGAGCCTGGCTATGCTCAGACCAAGGGCCTTATGTGTGTGTGTCTCCCTGTGCAATGTCTGTGACAGACTCCAGCCCAAGGGGAGGGGCCACTGCTGGATTTGCTGTGGATGTTGGTGGCCTAGGATCACTCACCCCAATAGTTGGGGAATTAATTATCCGTCCAGGGATGAAAAAAAGGCCTATATATTTAAAGAATAAAAGGTTTTTCACCACCACTAACCTTCCCATGCACTGCCTGCTTCCAGTGCTGTGCAACCAAGCACTGGGCCTGGAAGTTGCTAGTGTTTAAGAAGCCAGCTTTGCCTTGGCTCAGTGGCTTCACTCAGGGCCTCCTGAAGGAGCTGTAGTCAGTCAAAGCTTGTCCATCTTGACCATCCAGTCCGCCCCCCCCACCCCACCAGCCACCTACTACCCCAAGGAGTCACGCAGAGATGCTGGGTGAGCAGCTAGCTTTATTGTGGGCGTTCTTGGTTCAGCCTTGGGGCTGCCTGCCCAGGCCGCTGCTTCTAGTCATGCTTCAGGCTCAGCCTCTCGAACAGGTACTCCCCCAGCCCGGATTGGGGGTCCACCTGAACATGGCGCAGGGTAGTCAGGTGGTTGCCCAAGCGCTTCAGAAGCTTCACTTCCTCACCCAGGTAGTGGCTCTCCAGGAAGTCACAGAGCTAGGAAAGGGGAGAAGGACCAGTGAAGGGTAGGAAGGAGGGAAGGGGCCGTAACCAAGACCTCAGCCTACCAAAAGTGGGCAGGAGGTGGCAGAACTGGGTCCTATGACAAGCTGGGAGTTCTTGGGGCCACTTACCTGTGGATCCCCTTGGCTCGAGCCCAGGGCGTGCAGCTTCAGGAGGGCCTGGTTCAGATCCTTCTCCAGGTTCAGGGCAGCCTGCATGGCATCCAAGCTGCGGCCCCATTCATCTTGGGCAGGTTTCTGGGAAAAGAGAGAAGGCTCAGGGAAAGAAAAACTCCAAAACACTTCATTTCCCAGAAACCTTTAGGGGCGACCCAGCAGCTCCCACCAGGGGTATATGCGCGGAGGCCTCTGGGAAACGTAGTCCTCGCAGTCTAACGGCTACCCACCTGCACAGCCTGGAGGAGGACACGGCCCCCACGCTGGTTCTGGAGCCTCATAAGGCGCTCGGCACCCTCGCGTTTCTCCTTCGCCAGCTCACGGAAAAAACGCGACACCCTAGGCAGGGCGACATCGTCCCGATCGAAATAGAAACCCTAGGGGAAACCAGAGAGAGAGGGAAAGCGGTCACTAGGGCTGGCGAAGCGCCCGGGCCACGCGCACGCATGCGCACCGGGAAGAGCCTGCTCGCGGCAGCCCCGCGCAGTTCTTTCCCTAGTTAAACAAGAACAAAGGGCGCGCGGCAGAGCGAAGAAACCTCGCAGAGCAAGGGGCGCGCGCGCGCGCGCGCGGGGGGGCGGGGGAGGGAAGGAGGCAGGGGGACCGAGCATGCGCAGTCCCTGTCTGGGAGGGGGTTCTGGCCGCGGGGGAATCGGGGGAGGGGAGGCGCCCCGAGCCTCACCAGGGACAGGTAGGAGTAGGAGGCCTGCAGGTACAGGTTGGCCAGGCGGTTGATGGCGGCCTCGGCCTCAGAGGAGAAGTTTTGGCGGATCTGGGAGCTAGAGCTCATGGCACCGTCGGCGAAGGGAGGAGGCGGCTGGTCCCGGAGGCGGGGGTCTGCTGGTCCCGTAGGCTGGGGTCGGCTGGTCCCGGAAGCGGGAGGCGGCTGGTCCCAGGGGCTGACGGACTGCAGAAAGGTGAAGTTGGAAACCGAGGGGAGCTGGGGGACCCCAGATCTGTTCCGTCCAAACACTGTTGAAGCAAGAACCAGAACCGGGAGACGGGGTGCGCGGGAGCTGCCCCGAACCACGCTCTTATAGTAAGCAGGCACCGGGGGCGGTGCTCAGGGGGCGGGACCTGTAGGGCCACGGTCCAATCTCGAGGCGCAGAATGAGATCCCGGGGATCAAGCCGCCAATGGGGGAGCGCGGGCTGGTGGTGGGCGAGAAGACGCGGGAAAGGGGGGGAGGGGAGCCGCGCGTTCGGAGAAGATCTCGTGTGGGGCCAGAGCAAGTTCAAAGCTGAAGGGGGGCCAGATGCCTGCCGAGTCTGGGGAACAAAGGGGCTGGCCGAAGAGCAGTCTCCTAGGGCCACACTCCAGCTCCTCGTCTGACCCAAGCGGAGATTGAGACCCCAGAGACGGGTCAGGACTTGTCGGAGAGACCAGACAGTGGGCATCAGAAGCAACACTTGAACCCAGGTCCTAGGATTCCTCCTTCAGTGAGTTCAGCGTCCAGTAACTGTGACCTCCCTGGGCAGAGCGGGGCTGAGGGATTTGGGGTGAATATGGGTGGATGCCGAACTGGGGAATCGAAGGGACTTAAGGTTAGGAATGGGGGGGGGGGGGGTGTCTGAGCTGAGTCACGCTGAGATCAGGAAGAGGGGGAGAGAGCTGAGTCATGCTGAAGGCAGCTCTGGTGTTGGGGGGGGTGGCTTATGGTCATTTCCGAATAATAGGAACTTCCTCTCTGCTGTTTTGGCGGGGTTGGGAGAATGCTGAGCTAGGGCAAAAACCCGCCCTGATGGAGAGTTTAGAGGGTCTCCTGCTGCTAGGGTAACCAGGGAAACCCCCAGCTCCCTCCTCCAAGATGCTAGGAATCTTTCTTCGGGTCATGGGGGGGAGGCTTTCCCTCCAGCCCCCAGCTCCCTTCAGACTTGCCCATCCCTGTCCAGCTCCCATTTTCGATGTATAGTCTCATACACATGTATGTACACATATAGTTGTGTGTATGTCTGTACAGGGGTCTTCCTCCTTTGATCGTCTTTGTGTCCCCAGCCCCTGGCACAGAGCCTGACTTGTGCTGGTGGACTGGCCGACTGATCCCCACAAAGCAGGCCCTCAATGAGCCTTCCTGGTAGTTGCCCTGTCCCGCCTCTTAGGGACCTCAGTCTCTCCAGCTGGGGCCCTGAGAGTGGTTCTCAGTCTCCAGCTCTCAGACTTTGTAGATGTTTTTTTCCCTCTGTCTCCAAGCCTGGGTGTCAGTTGGGGCTGCTGAGAAAGAGCAGTTGTCTTGCTGGCCAGCAGAGGAGGGGAATGAAACAGCTTAGAGCCTCAGGATTCAGGTTTATCCATTTACCAACACCCCCCCACCCCAACTCAGTCCCAGCTGAGACCTTCCTGCCTGGCCTTTGACCAGGGAGCCAAGCCCCACCTTTCTACCCCAGCCACACTGGAGCCAGGAGCCAACAGGGAAGTTCACAGGGCCAGGCCCAGATGAAGGAAGCTCCCTGCCTCACCCTGCCCACTATTTTACAGAAGAAGAAACTGAGGGCTTACCTAAGAAGTCTGTCAGACTCTGGGTACTCTATGCCAACTAAGATTCATTTTGCAGAAGGGATAATGAGGCAAGGGAAGGGTGGGTACTGGGTCCTCAAAAACAAAAGCATTGCAGCAGGGCCTGCTCCAGAGTTGGTGTTTATTGGCCAAGGCTACCACTCACCCCACCACCCCATAGCCAAGAGCTTGAGAACATCCAGCTTTGGGGGCACTGCCAGAGTCACTGGATACTCCCCAAAATAATTACAAAAGTAAGAAAAATGTGTTTCCCTCCCTCCCCCAATATTGGAAAACCCATAATTTATCCTAAAAACAGACAGTCCAAGCAGAGCTGGAATGAGGGTGGGGGCAGCCAGGCCCCCTAGCTCTCCCTAGGACATCTTCTTCCAGATGGTAAGCGAAGCTGTAAGGATGCCAGCCACCAAGATGGTAACTGTCTGCCAGGTTGGTGTCCCAAAGTAAGAGAGAAGGCCATCCTGAGGGTAGAGGCCAAGGAGATTACCAGGAAGTTAGAACTCTCCAGGAGGAGAGAAGGAAGGAAGGCTGGGGTGGCCAGGAGGTCAAGGTGGGGGGGGGGGGGTTGGAAGGGGGGGTCACTGGGAGGTCAAAGGGGGCGGTGCTCACCCAGCCACCCTGCTCCTGGATCCAGGTGAGCAGCCGTTCTCTCAGGAAGTCTAGGGTCCAGCCCATAATGGTTCGGATCAGCTCCGGGACCTTGGTGCAAAGCGCCTGGCCGGGAAGGGAGGAAAGTCGGGAGTGCAGCCCCTCTGACCAACCCCAGGCAGTGCTTCGGGAGCCCCTAGCAGGGAGGGAGGGCCCACCCCGCCCCCCCCTCACACCTTGAGCACCAGCTTGCTGGCAAAATAGAAGAGAGCCACGACCCTGCCCCAGTTGAAGTTGCCGTCTGCGAACATCTCAGCGGCCACTCGGAAGAAGACCTCCCGGGGAGAGTCGGTCTCCACCGCAGCGATCATCCTGCAGGGAGAGGGAGTCATTGGGGGGGGGCTGGGGGCAGCGTACGGGGCGGGGTGGGGGGGGGGTGCAGCGGATACCTCTGCAGTTCCATGTTGCTGTCCAGCTCGTCCCCGATCCTGCGCAGGCACTCGGTCAGACGCTTGGTACGAGGGTCCGAGGGCAGCGGGGTCGAGTCTCCCATGGAGTCCAGGACCAGCTCGGGGGCGCCCCCCGCGACCCGGCCCGCGCGGTCCTGGATGAACCTGCGCGGAGAGTGTGGGGCTCAGCGCAGCCTCGGCGCCTTCCGGGCCCCGGAGCCCCCTCCCGGGTCCCCCGGTCCAAGGCTCACCCCTGCAGCAGCACGGCCCCGGTCCGCATGATCTGCTCGCCGCTCGTGGGCTCTGCGGGAAGGAAGACACGGGGGTCGGCAGGCTGGGGCGCCCGCCCAGCCCAGGGTCCCCCGCCCCTACCTCCCGGCGCCGCGCCCCGGGCAGCGGCAAGTCGGGGCAGGCCCGACCGGTCTGGGGGCCGCGGGAGCGGCCGCGCCCCTGGCCCTGGCCCGGCCGCTCCCGCCCGCGCTCTCCATACCCGGATCGCCCCCGCCTCGCGGCTGCTCCCCGGAGGCGTCCATCGCTCCGCCGCCGCCGCCGCCTCCTCTGGCCGGGCGCGCCCGGGAGGCGGAGAAGTGCCCGCGGCCCCGCCTCGCACACCGCCCCCATCACGTGACGCGGCCGGGCCAGCCAGTGCACCGCCCCCGTCATGTGATGCACCTTCTTTCTCCCCTCCCCCCCCCCCGTAAGCAAACTCCGCACGTGGCTGCAGGAGCCCCGCCTCCCCGGGGCTCCCGCGCTTTCTTCTTAAAGGGGCCTTGCCTTTGTTCATTGTAACCTCCACTTCCCAATCCCCGCGGATCTCAGAGGCCTCCAGGCCCGCGCGTGTACCCACCCGGGGGTCCCTGGTAACGCCCAATCTGTCGGGCAGGCAAAAG